>NC_091470.1:160965233-161565233 GCF_036971445.1 Narcine bancroftii
TCTAGAATGCTTCTTCAACTCTGGCCTGAGACTTTAAATTCAATATTTTTAACCTCCAGGGCCTTCTCTACTGGGTCAATAACTGTGCGGTGGCATTAGGTATCTGGATAGGTAGTCTTCAGTTTAATAACATTCTATTGAATGAATTGTCATTTTAAAGCAATTAACACTTAGGGTAGGAGTCTTCAATCCATAAATCTACTTTATCCTATTATACTTAGCACAAAACTCTCCACCAAAAGCAATACACCATAACAAAATACACAATGTGTTTTGCAGTCTTTTAAATTAACAAAATTTTAACCTGAAATGTTTTAAAAAAATCAGACCTTGGGCCAACTTGAAAAATAAGGGTCAAATCTGTATGGAAGACACTTCAGATGTCAGCTTCTACCCATAAACACACTATTAGGTTCTGTACTGGTCAATAAGAGAACATTCATGTGTATTTCCACACACACAAGAATCATGTTTTCTACATTTTTTAATTGCAAAGCTTCTAAAAGTGTTTGCGCAGAATATAAAGCAGTCTATTTCACTTGTTTGCAATTTGCAAGACTAGTGACAAAACAAATTAACAGCCAGAGCTCCTTACCAAGCTCAATATTCTGAGATGTGTCAGCTGAGTGCAGGACAGCATCTTTCCCTCGCTTTAGTGACCCACTGATGGGCGTGCTTTTGACATAGTAGGAAAGCTCACAGGGGAGTAGATTTGTCAGGACAAGGGTAGGTAGCAAGTAGATGGTGTGGCCTGGTTGTCGGTAAACCTGCATGGCATTGCCAGACATCAAGTTTAATGGCAGGTACTCAGGATAGTTTTCTTTCTTAACTGCCACACAATATCTGGAAGACAAAAAAGTTCAGTATCACAGCTGCATTCATATATTCCAACGACAATGATCTGCATTTATGTAGAAAAAGTTCCCTTATGTATTCTCAAATACTGCATAAAAATGATATTCATTTTAAAAAAAAATTGGATTTGTCTTTTTAAGGAATCATTTTATTTATTATTCCAGTGCTGCTTCTTTTGAAACTCTTGAATGCCTGTCGAACATAGGGTATCTTATTGATGATGTTAATATTGGAGAAATACATGTTCAATAGACAAATAACTTCTCCGAAATGTTCAGCAAAGAAATAGGCCCTTTGGCCCATCATGATGCCAATCTAATCCCATTTGCCTGCGTATGGTTTTTATCCCTCTATTCCCTGCCATTTCAGACGAATATCTGTTTCTTCCTCTTCTCCTGACAACTTTGCGCAAAAAAAATTTCCCTTCCAACAAACCTATGCTCTCAAATATTTGGCATTTTCACCCTGGGGAAAATACTAACTACCACATCGATTTTATACATTTGTATCAGGTCACCCTTCAGCTTCAAACTTCCTGGAGAAAACAAGATTGAAGAGATGGGCTTCAACTTGGTGAGTTTTTTTGGCATTTATCCAGTGAAGGATTCAATGCCACGGGAAAATTAAACTTCCCCGTTTTCCATCTGTAACATTGTCAGAACATTATTCCACTCGTTCAAATTTTCACCTGGAAACAGAAAGGAGCAACATCTTTTGACTTCATAAAACCTTAAGTGTCCCCTGCCTGGGTGGAAATTATCGTCATTTCAGAGGAAATCAGCGATATTAAAAAATTAACAATAGAGCACAGTAGAAGGCCCTTCCTGCCCATGAAACCCATGTCACCCAATTACATTCATTCAACCTACCACCCTGCGAGTTTTGGAGAGTGAGAGTTAACTTGAGCACACAGGCAAAACACAAACCACTAAACGAAGGTGCTCATCAGGCTACCTTTAAGAAGTGCTCTGGTGAGATGTCATAAAAGAATTATCCACATCTTAAGGGCAGTATGGACAACACTACCAAAACCTCACCTTCTTTAAAATTTTTTAAAAATTTTTTCACCCTATGAACCATATTAATCAAAATACATACAAACATCTCCCTCTTGAATATACACTGTCATTTTCTCCCCTTTTTTCCCCCTCTCTTCCCTCCCAACCCGCTCCAAACCCATTAAACGTTCAACATATACAATATAATAAACCCATTAAACAATGTCATCACACAATGAAAATAAACAAGAAAATTGTGTCTGTTGTCTATCTCGTTGTCGATCCTTGCATCCGATGAAATGGTGCAGCCGAAATAGGTAAACTGGTTGACAGTTTTGAGTTTTGTGTGCCTGATGGAGATGTGGGGGGGCTGGTAGTCATGGTGGGGAGCTGGCTGATGGAGGACCTCAGTTTTCTTCAGGCTGACTTCCAGGCCAAACATTTTGGCAGTTTCCGCAAAACAGGACGTCAAGCGCTGAAGAGTTGGCTCTGAATGGGCAACTAAAGCGGCATCGTCTGCATCATGCTGAAGAAGGTTGAAAAGAGGGTTGGTGCGAGAACGCAGCCTTGCTTCACGCCATTGTTAATCTTTAGGCACACAAAACGGTCAACCAGTTTACTTATCTCGGCTGCACCATTTCATCGGATGCAAGGATCGACAACGACATAGACAACAGACTCGGCAAGGCAAATAGCGCCTTTGGAAGACTACACAAAAGAGTCTGGAAAAACAACCAACTGAAAAACCTCACAAAGATTAGCGTATACAGAGCCGTTGTCATACCCACACTCCTGTTCGGCTCAGAATCATGGGTCCTCTACAGGAATCACCTACGGCTCTTAGAACACTTCCACCAGTGTTGTCTCTGCTCCATCCTCAACATTCATTGGAGCGACTTCATCTCCAACATCGAAGTACTCGAGATGGCAGAGGCCGACAGCATCGAATCCACGCTGCTGAAGATCCAACTGTGCTGGGTAGGTCACGTCTCCAGAATGGAGGACCATTGCCTTCCCAAGATCGTGTTACATGGCGAGCTCTCCACTGGCCACCGTGACAGAGGTGCACCAAAGAAGAGGTACAAGGAACGCCTAAAGAAATCTCTTGGTGCCTGCCACATTGACCACCGCCAGTGGGCTGATCTCGCCTCAAACCGTGCATCTTGGCGCCTCACAGTTTGGCGGGCAGCAACCTCCTTTGAAGAAGACCGCAGAGCCCACCTCACTGACAAAAGACAAAGGAGGAAAACCCAACACCCAACCCCAACCCACCAATTTTCCCTTGCAACCGCTGCAACCATGTCTGCCTGTCCCGCATCGGACTTGTCAGCCACAAATGAGCCTGCAGCTGACATGGACATTACCCCTCCATAAATCTTCATCCACGAAGCCTAGCCAAAGAAACATAACTTATTATCTGCCCTCTGATGAAGGCTTACTTGTACCCAATAATATAAATGTGTCTTTCACTGATTCCGAATTTACTTTAAAGTACATTTTAATTTGGTGCTCAATAAATTCCCTAAATTCCTGTCTTTTAAGTAGCATGGAGTTTAATCTCCATCTCTATGTTCTTGGTGGGATGTCCTCCAGTTCTATTGCTAATAACAGGGGTGAGTGATCAGATAATCCTTCTCCTTTGGGTGTTGTCTCCTCCAGATATCCAAAAGTTGCATTTCCTGCATTGATTTAACCCTAAATCTGGCTGCTTTGTTCTTTTTGCTAGTCTTTTGTCCAGTTTTATCCATCTGTGAATCGAAATTAAGGTTAAAGTCCCCTCCTATCAATACCAAAACCTCATCTTGAGGCACTCAGGAGGCTACAGATGCTGGAACCTGAAACCAAACACAATCTGCTGGAGGAACTTGATTTTTTAATGGTTTTAAACAAGTCATTGCCTTAAGCTGTTGCCTGCTGCGATTCAAAACATAGATTTAATGGCTCTTCCAGCAGGGTAATAAAAAAAATAGGACAATGTAAACTTGAAACCTGAGCATATTTAGAGCAGCTGGACGGAATGACACCAATTTAGGGTTGTTAAAGGGAAATTGAGGGCACACTGCAGGAAGGTGTTTAAAAAGGTTATAAACAATTTAAGTGCTTTGACAGGAAGAACAGCTGAGGGTCAGAGTTGACTAATTCAAGAAACTGCTGATTTCGACAATTTCAACCCTGCACAATTTCTCAGAGAATGAGATCCAATGGTTTGTCGGGTTGCCTTCATCAAAAGCCATGTTTGAGTGATACTTTAAATTCTGTCTCATTTTCAATGCACACCAAAAAAAGTAATTTAAGCACCGTGCCATATGAAATAACATTTTGAAATATATAAATATTTATTTCAGAGTTTATGCAATATTGAATTTGATTGAACTTTCATGCAAAAGATGATGTCTTAAATTGTATTCCTTCTTTAATGAAATAATGTTTGAACAAGAAGTGAATAGATCCTACTTGTTTTTGCAAAAACATAAAAAAAAGTTACCCATCACTGAAGTTTAATTAAAACTTCCCCAAAAAATCCTATAATGCTGTAAATTAGGTAACATTTGAAGAGAGATTTAGAGACAAGACACACTTTGAAACTTGGACTTTCTTATTCAGTGGCAAAAAGTGTAAACAAATGTTGAAGTTTGGAAAAAAACTGAAGACTGCATGTCATCAATGTTTTTCCAATACTTGTGGGAGACTTGCAGAAATAAATACAGCAGAGAAAATAGCAGAATGCTGACCTGAAGGTACTTTTGTCGTCACAGTCTGATGAATGACACTCCCGCTTGCTGCTGTTCAGTTCTCCTACTTTTGCCACACTTGTCCAATGGATGGGTGCTTTACAAAAAAACAACCCAAGCCCATTTGGTCTTGCTTGCAGACGCCATGATGTCAGGTGTAATGGGATTGCTAATGAGCCACCTGGTAGCACAGCTGGCAGGACCACTGGTTCTGCAATGATCAAATTGGTTTGCACAAGTTTGAAACTGATCAAAATAGGAAAACAACCTTCAGACAGTCATAGAATCACACAGGCCCTTCAGCTCAACATGTCCATGTCAAGGACTCATCTTCAAAAAACAGCAAATGATCTGTAGTCTTCTAAGCCTTGAGCGTTCTCTTCGATACTTGAATGTTGCGAGTACCCACTCAGTGTGGTCTAGATGCAAACCATCTTCTGGGTGAAACATTTCTTCTTTCAATCTCTTCTAAACCTCTCTCTCCACTCCCTTCAACCTATAGTTTAGGAAAAGTTTCAAACAATCTACCCTCTCTAGTTTCTTAATTCTGTCCACTTCAAACAGGTCCCTCCTCTGACCTTTTACTCCCCGACTAGTCAAGAATCAACAGTGCAAGACAGCATCTTGTGAATCTCCTCTGCACCTTCTCCAGTCCAATTGTGTCCTTTCCTTTGCAACCAGACTGCATTCAATATCCCCCAGTCACGGTTACAAACTGATAAAAGAACTTCTGCTTTCTTTTCCAATACTGACCTAGAGTTGAACAAATTAATCAAGCTTCACTTGTCAAAAGACTACTGACCGACTTTGTTGGATAGATCAATGTTCTGTTGACTTGCTGATGTTTTGCTTTGGTTACATATGTTGATCTTCTGGTCTAGTCATCACCTCTGCGGACAGAATATTCAACCAAATAGGTCCTGTCCCCACGTGATGTCCACAGCCTACTCAGCAAGGTTACCAAATGTAACAATCAAGGTGAAGAATTACATTTAATTCTAAAGATTCAAGATATCCATAAATATCCGCTCTACACTGTGTGACTTGTCTTCCTCCATCTGACCCCTTTGTTTTTCTTATCTCTGTCAGGTATCCATCAATCTACTGCCTCTATCCATCATACTTTACCTCTCCCTGGTCCAGCAACCCTTCAGGTGCACTGTCCTTCCTCTCCCACCCTGTCCTCTTTACACAATTTTTTCCTCTTGGTCCCCAGTCTTAATGAAGGGTTTTGCTGAAACATCAGCCATTCTTTTTCATCTGCTGAGTTCCTCAAGCAGATTATATTTAACTAAAGATTCCAGTGACTGTGATCTTCAGTGCATCATCCACAAATGCTAAGAGTTCAGCAGGAACTGCTGGTCTTTATCTCTTTAATTTAGCAGAGGCTCAAAAATCCTGCAAGAAAGCCGGCATCCTGAATTTCTTTTGTGCTGACCACTGGTGATTTTCTGATGACACTCCACCTTTGGATTCCTAATGCAAAACCTTCTGTTTTTACATTTTACACAAATAGATTTGAAGCCTGCTCTATTCAACTGTACGAATAGCCTCCATGGTTAGAAAATAGGTGGCAGGCATAAAGATCTTTTGTTTGTAGGTTTTATCTTATTGAAGCACTGCTGCTGGATTTCCACAGATAAATATTAAACTACTGCTACATGGTACAATAACTTACTATCTGGTGCAGATGGACTATCCAGTCTCAGTTCCATGGGTACTTCCAGTTTGTTTTTCACTATTAGCGCAGAGCGGACAGTTATCACTTTTCTTGCACTCCCTTCGAGAGTCACAGAAAATACAACCCGTACAGGGGGAAGTGCCGAGAACTGCAAGGTAAGAGAGAACAGATGAAGGATCAAAGCAATACAAGTTGATTATCCAGACAAACATACAAGTTGATCATCCATTCTCCACTAAGTAGAAATCTAAAATTGACTTCCCTATAATTTCAGATTTAAAAAATTCCAATTTTTTTTGGGTTCAAATCTCTAATATCTCAATAAATGAATTGTTACAATGTGTTCAAAAAATTCATGTGGACCCGTGCTGATAAATTACAAAGGGTAGAAATTACCTCCAGTGCTAAGCATGGAATATTCAAACTTGCATTTGATCATTTTAGACCCATGTCCTAATTTAAAGTACACATGGGAGAACTTGCATTTCCATTACTAATATGTCAAAGTGCATTATTGCTCTGAATGGAGGTAAATATAGCAGGCAATTTGAAAACAGTCTAATCTCATAAGTGTCAAATAGATGGCGGCTGAAGGAGAAATATTGGCCATGGCACCAGGAAAATAGTTTCTCTAAGATTTGTTCAACAGAAACTTGAATGTACACAGTTGAAATAAAGGTGGGCAATTATGATATGTTCAATGATGATGCAGTAATGCACCCTAGACCGAGTATTAATGGGGTTTAATCACCAACCTTTGATTCAAAAATTAGCATTACACAACTGAACCAGAAGGAATTAATGACACTGCAATCCAACAAAGAATGAAAGTATATATAACTAACACAAATCCCACATGATAATTGTACGCAGCATGGTAATTGAAATATTTATCAATACAAGGAAAATCAGACAATCAGACAATGTTAAAGAAAACTGTACAGAAATATCTAATAATTTGAAAAAGTAACTGAAAATTATTGGTCAGTTATAATTTCATTATGTACATAAATGCTTACATATACGTGTGGATGGATTATATTGGTCTTGCTAATGGGACTTCCAACCTGTAGAACAAAAAGTCAACAAGCAGCTGATGTGTCAAGTTTTATAACCATTTTTGCAGCAGTGTCTGAAGTTATAGCATTCATGAAATCTTTTGCATATTGTGGCAAATATTTAACAACCAATATTGAGAGGGAAGGTTTAATTTAAACTGCCCAGCAAGAAGTTATTGGGATCTGGTTTTATATTCCACTGATATCAAAGGGCTATTTATCAGATCATGTTAGTTGACAGAAGAGCCTACATATTAACCCTTGACTTTGTTCAATGAATTATTGTTTGGGGATTTTAGGAGTGGAAACGATGCAAATTTCCTTCCTCTCTTCTTTACCCTTGACTTGAATAGAATGCATCACATGGAAACAAACTACTGGACCCAACAGTTCACTTCTGCTTGGTCACATCTCCATGCTTCCTCATTCAGGCAAGATATTTCCTTCTTCTTACTGAAAAGATCAAATGTATTGTACAATTTGTAACAAATGCACCAATCTCTAGAATAATTTCTCCTGAAATCTCTATTTGTTTTCTGGTCAATTAAATTGTGCTCTTTTGCTCTATCCTGCTAGACAATGGGAAATATACTCATGTCTACATGATCAAAATCTTTGATAAATTTAACAATCTTGATTAAATTACTCGTGATTTAATCTGTTCATCCTCAAACAATAGGTGCAATCTTATAGTTCTGGTACCATCTTTGGAAATAGCTTTTGCACCCTTACCAATCTATTTGGACCTTTTGAGAATTTGGCAACTCTATTCATGGAATCCTTCAAGGGCAACCTCAAACTGTTGACCCAAACTGAGCATAACATCTGTGGTGATTTCCTTTTAATCCTTAGGTGATGTAGTCTTGTATGCCAACTACATGACCAAATTATTATTTGCAACCATAACCATATAACCGTTTACAGCACGGAAACAGGCCATGTCGGCCCTTCAAGTCCGTACCGGTTCACTTGAACAACTCCAAACAGTTGGTCCTTCAGAACCTCATGTTTTTATGCTGAGGTAAAAAAAAACCAGATTCTTAGAATTGAACAAGTTTAGACAGATCCCTTGCAGGCAATTTACCACGTACCATGGAGGACTGGTTGTTTCGGTCTGGTGCTGCGCACCGGAAGAAGATGCCGACTTTATCCACAGACACTGGGCTTACTTGTTCCCACCCATTCACCCGCACCAAAAGTTGATGAATCTTCAACTCGTGGGTATGTCTGTTAGAACAAATGCAAAACCATAGTGATGAATGCATAATAATTTTTCATTGAAATGGCTTCATGATTAATGCAACATAAATACGATTGCCGTGGTAACAAGGTTGTCGCAGGAATATCATTCTATCCTGTTTCACATACCTGTGTCTTAGTTTTTCCCTGGGTTCAAACTCAAAAGGAACTTCTTCTCCAGGGAGCACCTCACACCACTGGCTGACATTGTGTTGGTCATCAAGATCAGTAACAGATTCTTCATGCATTTCACTGTGAGAAAGGGCCACTCTACAATCAGAAATAGCAATTTCTTCTTCATTGGAGGGGCATCGTATCACTTTCAAAGTCAGTTAAATAAAATGACATATATCTGAGTGTTTTTAATTCTGAGGTCTTAAAAGAAACTTAATTGGAGGAAGAGAGATCAGTTGGAAGGAATCACAATCAAAGCCAATTGCTGCTAAAGGATTAAGAACATTTAGAATAGTGAGATATCTGGAATTTCTATTTAGTGAAGAGATTTGCAATGTCTGCGAACTTATCTTGGGCAAGTCAATCCTGTTAAGATGATGACAACAATTACTTCTTTCAATCAATAGTAAATCATATTTCAGAAGCAATGTTTTATTATATGCACGTAACATGGAGTGCAAGGTGCATTAGGGTTCAGAATTCCTGATTTATTACTTTGCACGATGCTCGATGATTAGGTAATAACTCTGTTGAATTTGTGTAATGACATGACCAACAAAATCCTGAGCATTGCTTGAATTACCATGTGCTCACAATGACAACATGTAATTTAACATCTCAAGCGAGCAAAATTCCATCTACTTTTGATTGAGGGGTCAACTCAGAAATGTATGCTGCACATCACTTTCATTTTTTAAAAAATGGCACATTTTGTTTTCAACCATTGCTTCTGAAGCATACCGATTTCTTTTCATGGACTTTGCATGCTTTATTTGTTTTAATCAGTGTTTGGTAACGCATTTTAGATTTACACACTGCAAGCGTAAAAATTATTAGTCCTTTTGCTTTACACACCTCGCCTAATCAGATATTTATAATGCAACATCCAGACATCAACCATTATTGTTAAAGGATCACAAACATCCCAAACCTTGTTGGAGTGGTCGTGAGAGTGGCAAACCACATGGTGCATCCTGTGTGGTTCCTGAGAGCATAAGGCACGAATGGTTGCCGTCGCTTTGGTATCTTCTCTTCGACTGAAAAAGGGAAATGGACAAAAGAGTAAAAATAGAGAATTCTAGGATTTACACCCAGTTGATGAATATAGTTCCATATAAGGACTTTTAGGAAGCTATAGGCTGTGAATATTCCCATGTGCTTGCTGTAGGTCTGGAAGGTGCTTAGTGAGAGAATGCAATGATGAAATGCAATGCATCTTGCAGATAGTACACTGCCACTGTGCAGAATGGCGAGAATATTTAGGCTGGTGGACTGGTTTGTGTGGGATGGGTGCAAGGAGAGAAGAGTGGGGTCCAATCAAGTAGTAGGCTGCTTATCCTGAATTGTATGGGCTTCTTGAAAGCAGGGAAATGGAGAATGTTCCATTATGCTCCTCACCTGCCCTTGTAGATGGTGGAAACATTTTGAGGTGTTAGGAGAGGAGTAACTCGTAACTAATTAATGTTTTCTGTTTTGTCTCATTTCCTCTCAGCTTAAATGTTATTTATGTCTTGGGCTTTATTCCTTCAGCTAGGAACCACCACTGTTGGCTAAATAACCAGAAGTTATGAGTGATAGGTACAGAATGGAGAATCCGGTTGGGCGGTGTGAGAACAACGGTCTTGATCTCGATGTCACTAATACCAAAAAGCTTGTTGTGAATTTTGGGAGAGGGAGATGGAGGGACCGTGCACCTGTCCTCATTGATAGGATGGTAGTGGAGAGGAGCTTGGACCTTCAAGTTCCTGGGAATCCACATGTTGGAGGACTTCTTCTGGAGCCAGCACATCGAGGCAACCATGAGGAAGGCACACCAACATCTCCCCTTTCTAAGAAAATTTGAAATGTCATCAAATACTTCATTAAATTTCCACACTATGGAAAGCATACTGACTAGTTGCACCACAGCCTGTGTCAGGAACCCAGGAGGCTGTAAAAGGTAACAAGCATCTCGATCACAGGCTCTGACTTTCCCCATTCCCAGCCCAATCCGGTGAATATGAAGTGCTGCTTCAAGAAGGCTGCCAACATCATAAAGGACCCCCATTACCCTGGTCACAATCTCTTCTCACCGCTACCTTCAGATACAAGGTGTTGAAGCATGACGACCAACAGCTCTAGGCTCAGTTTCTTTCCAACAGTTATCAAGCTCTTGAACCTCCCCTCATTACACTAATCAGGGATTGCTCTGCCACCCAAAAAGGATTGAACTGCACTATTGCAAAGTCACTATGTCACTTTGAATATTTATCTTTTTTCAGCTCTTTTTCATTCAATTACATGTACGAATGTAGTTGCAGCAAGTTGGTTTTGTGGTTATTTTTAATGAAGGCCTGTTCAGCTGCAGCGAGAATTTTGGTCCCTTATGTACATTGTACAATGCAAGTAACAATAAACTCATTTAAAATCATTTTAAAACCTCTTTTAATACCAAACACAATTCGGAATAATCTATTCAAGTACATGTTGAACATTTTGTATCATAGAGCACAGATTGTCTCAAACTGCAGCTCCCTGCACGAATCACTTTTGTTTAGGTGATGGATAAAGCAGTGATATATATCAATTAATTGTTCAAGTCAAGCTAAGGGGAATATGGCATAGTAAGATAAGAAACTGGCAAAATAGACTGAAGACATTTGAGAATCAAGATAAGAATCCATGAAAAAAATTAAGGCATATTTATAAACAACTGCAGGAAGAGCATTAAAATGAAATGTCTAACAAACAAATGAAGTTGATAAATGGTAATTATTAAAATTAAGCACCAGTTCCAAGATCCATCCAAAGCAATGTAGCAATGCCACGGGAGTAGCAAGCAGCTGGTTTGACAGAGCAGTTAAAGTATTTGGTAATAAAGTATATGCTTAGTTATTGCGTTGGTGTGGAAGGAATATCAAGTTTTATGAGCACGATACAAATGATATAGCTTTCTTTGTGTGTGTATAAAAACAGTGTGCACATCTTGGTTTCTATTACATGAAGCTGGCAAGCTTGGTGTTGCTAACTTGTGATTTCTATAGTTCTTTCCATCAATCTTGGTTTCAAGATGGAGCTTCAAGTTCACACAATAGATTCATCTAGGTTTGTTGGGGTACTGGTGCTGATAAAGGAAACTCCCACCTTTCAGCCTGTTAATGAACATTCTGACCAGTGAGCAGAAATTCACATAGAGCACAATATAAAAATTGAGATTATGGAAAAAAATTCTTAAACTTTCAAAGGAAAAATGAAAGATCAGAGTATTATTTAAATGGTTAATGATTGCAGCTTGCTGCTGTGCAGAAGGACTTGGGAGGGCTTGTGCATGAATCACAAAAGGTTGGGTTGCAGGTCCAGCAGGCTGTCAAGAAGGCAAATGGAATGTTGGCCTTCATTGATAGAGGGATGGAATTTAAGATAATGTTGGTGAGGCCGCATCTACAGTTCTAGTGTCCCTACTTGAGGAAGGCTGTACTGGCTTTGGAGGCGGTGGGGAGAAGATTCACCATGTTGATTCCGGAGATAAGGGGGTCAGTTTATGAGGACAGATCGAGTTGTCTGGGGCTAGACTCATGGAATTTAGAAGAATGAGAGGGGACATAAAAGAAACAAAATCATGAAAGGGATAGAAGTAAATAAGTTGTTTCCATTGGGTGGGGGAGACCAGAACTAGAGGACTCAGCCTCAAGATTCAAGGTAGTAGATATCAGACAGAGATGAGGAGGAACTGCTTTTACAAGAGGGTGGTGAATCTGTGGAATTCGCTGCCCTTTGACACAGTGGAGGATACCACTGTAAATTTGTTTAAGATTGGATAGATTTTTTTTTACACAGTGAGGAAATAAGGGATATGGGGAAAAGGCAGGTAGGTGGAGATTAGCCATGATCAAATTGAATGGCAGAGCAGGCTTGATCGCCTACTCCTATTTCTTATGTTTTCTCTCACAGGGTATAAAAAATCTTTTTTCTTTAATAAAACTAATTTCTTGACATGTGCAGATCATGAGGATTTGTACTGTTGAAATCCATAACGCAGACAATTTACCTGGAATATAACAAACCCGCTCCATAATAGAGACTGCTTGTAGTCAATTTTTGCACCCAAATAATTACAGAATCAAAGGTGACGTTAATTGGTCACTTGCTTTTCAATGATCATGGAAACTTCGTCATAACTTGCAACGATTGAGTTTAGAATTTATACAATAATAAAAAAAATGTTAAATTACAAAATTAATCAGATCTTGACTGCATGTAAATGTCAGGAGTCAATTTCCTCAGCAATGGATATAAAATAGGCCAAATTCTGGATATTAATTTCAACAATCTGAATATCAGGTGTTCATGAGAATGATCTATCTCATCTGGCTCCCCGCCTCCCCCCCCCCCCCCCACCCCCATGAATGTTCATGTGAAAAGTGGCCACAGATTTCAACCTGATAATTACCAAAGAATTGGCTTGATCCTTAAGAAGCACGATACAAAAAGAGAAAGAATGACTTGATATCAGAAAGGACAACAGAGAAGCAACATGCTTATTTTATGTTAATCGACAGAACATTAAATAGCTAACAGCCTTCTCAGTTGAGCTCATCACTGCTAAAATTCAAACCTCACGTCTGAGACAAAACTCAAAGTGGACATTATCGGTGGGAACAGATGACCAAACTATAAGATACCTGATCCTAGCATGCTTAGGATGTTTCTCCAACTAACATCTTGAATGAAAATCAAAGAAAATTCAAAAATGTTTTATGTACATTTTTGAAAGTAAATACATCACCAGATCCCAGAAGAAATATATTCTTGTCTGCTAAAAGCAGAAAGGAAAGAAATTGCAGAGGCGCTTATAATAATTTTCCATCATCCCTAGCTACAAGAATGGTATTGGTGGGGCTTAAAAAGAGATAAAGTAGTAACTCCAGACGGTTAGTTTAACGTTAGAGATGAGCAAATTATTAAGGCCAATCCCCAAGGACAGTATAATCCTAACAAGAGGTTTTCCTTCATTAGCCAAGACACAAATTTTAAAAAAAAGCAGGGAGGTTTGTGCTAGAACTGTACAAAATACTTATTTGACCATTGCTCAAGAAATGTGCAGATTATCATATTACAGGACGAATCCACTGCAGAGAACATTTTTGAACACGTTGCCAAGATGAAATTTTTTAGTTGACAGGAAAGATTAAGTTAGAGCTATTTTCTTTGGAACAGAAGAACCAAGGTGTATAAAATTACAAGGGACTTAAATAGAGTAAACAGTAATCTAATTTCCTTAGGGGCCAAAAAACCAAGTCACATATATTTAAAGTAATTTATGGAAAGTTAAGAAAAAAGACAAAGAAAAAGTTTTTCACCTGGAGATGAGAAAGGTCTGAAAACTCAATGCCTGACAGGGTTGTAGTGGCAATGTCCTCACCAGTCAAAAACCACTTGCATGCATAGGTGAAGATCCACAGCCTTTATGGTTATGGATCAAGTGCTTAATGTTTGGAGAAGGTGGGGTACTTTTTTGACTGGTACAGATACAGTTGACCAAATGGCCTTTAGTTACAAATTTCCTATGATTCTAGTATTCAAAGCTACACAGTGAAGCAAAGGAAAGAAAATAGGTCTGGCATTTTTTTTTTATACAGCATGCCATCTGTGAATTAACAAGGGGGGGGGGGGAAAACACTGGCAGCAAGTTGAACTGCTCTTCTTCCAGTTGGCTGAAACAATCTCAAGCATTACCACATATACTCGTGTCATAGTCAAGTTTTTGGGACCAATTTTTTGGGTCAAATTTGGTGGGGGGGGGTTGACTTTTACACAGATAACTGCGGTTAAGTATCTGTCGTTCAAGGCGTCTGGTACTAGGATGGCCAGGACTGGGTGGTAAGTCTCCGTTCGGTGTCAGGAGTGTGGATCGGTGGGTGGCCGGGTGCTCAGGAGGCCGGGGCATCCAAGAGCTCAAATGGGCCAAAAATAGGGGGGGCCAATTTTAACGAGGGATTATAGAGAAAATACGTGAATTTTGGGCCATAAAAGGGAGGTGGTGGGGTCTACTTTTACACGGTATTGATTATTAAACAAATATACATGGTACTTACAATACTGATCTGGATAATTGCAACCATTTTTGTTTCAGTAATCTACAAGATATGTAACCTTGTAAAAAAGAACCATGAGAGTCGCTCACCTGACAGATACAATGGGGCACATTTCTAAATTGTAATCATCCAGCTGAGAGAGACTCTTAGTTGGAAGGTAAACACACAAAAAAGTTGTAATATACAAATTATTAACAACTCGCATTTTTCTCACCAAATTCCAAAAATCATTGTGAAGGTTAAATGCAAATAGACAAGTTCACAATTTTTAAAAACTTACTTGAAAGCCACTATGAAGTCAAGAGTTGCAAATATTTCAATTACTAGATTAATGTGAGAACAGGATTTAAATGACAATCAATTAAGTAAATGGATGCAGTAATTTCTTAAAATACTTTGACTAAATAATTTGATCAAATCCATGGTTAGGCATATGTGCCCATCTTCCCAGCAATATTTTACATCACGATCCTAGTGCTTGATGGGAACTTCTGATGTTATCAGAATGCTTGGAAGGTTAAACCAAAAACAAAGATCAATGTAAATCAGTCACTGATCCGGATTCAAATCAGTAAAGACATGATTTACATGTTGGAGCAGAGCTTCAGGTAAGGGAGAGTCATGATTGAAAAAAAGTTTAAAAGGTGAACAAAAAAAACCAAGAGGTTTTGTAAGAGACGCTGATTTCAATGAGATGAATGTATGGGAGAGAAGATTTAAGATTGCATGGAGTTTGAAGCCACTTTAAATGGCCTTGAAGGATTGTTTAAAAGGTAAAAGCTCAGCTTGTTCATTTGTTGTTCTTGCCTTGGATTTTGTGCTGAGAGTAAGTACATGACTCCTCAGTTAAGTCTACATTCTGTGCTTTGAAAGTTAACCAAGCGCATGGCAGGCATTTGGGAGCTCTTAATCAATGGTCTACTTTGCTCGCCGTAAGATAAAAAATTTAACATTTTGATGCCTCCCACAAGCCTGACTAGCAGCAGCAGCAGAGGAGAGTACTGTCAAATTAAAATTACTTGGGCACAAATTACTGACGATTTTTTTATTGCCCAATGAAAAAACAATTTACAACTGGGCCTCAGAGTTTAAAAAGTAATTGAATTAGCTGGCTGAATTGAAGCAGCTTGTGAACTACAAAACACATGCCAAGAGAGTCAAAGGAACAAAAATGCTTGAGCACTGCAGAGCAAATCAATGGACACCCTGACGTCTGACCAGTAAACTAAAACAACACAGCAGATAAAGTACAAGACAACAATCAATTTCTGTTTTCTTTGGTTTGATGTACTGTAACTTATATGATAAAAGCTATTTTCTTCACACATTCCCACTACCTGGTACCATACCTCGAGCAAAAATCTGTCGCTCTAGGTTTGTCAGACTGGCAGTGCTTCTCGTTCTAAGATAAGCAAGAGGGTTGCCTGACAAGAGTGAGAGAAAGAAAAAGAGAGAGAGAGAAAGAGGGAACTTGAGTTAGTAAGAAAAAAGGATTAGTTGCCCAGATAAACAGTAACACACAGAAGACACTTTGGCTTCATATTCCAGCATCTGGAATCTGCTGGAAGAGCTTATTGATCCACTGTTAGTCCAGCGGTGGCACATTGTAGTTCCAACTTACATGAGTGAATTTTATGACGGGAAGATTCGTTATAACAAATGGTATCATAACGTCAAACTATTGATGAGATGACAACTACAGACACTGACCTCCAATTGCCCTTCAGTTTGGGCAGCTTGTGGGCCCATTGCACACAATGGGAATAGGTAAAATAACAGCAAAAATTAAAAATTATTTTTAATGTTAGAAAAAGGTCTTAGTAGAATCCCTCTTGCTAAACTTGATGACGTGAATTTTCATTTGAATTTCAAATGTACATTTTTCAACTCAAAATTAATTATAGTGCAATTCATTACCTAATCAACAAGCTTTTATTGCATAACATACTTGGCATGAGGAAGAACTATATTTTGTCATGACTTTGGTAATGTTTCCTTCGCTTTGTGGTGATAAATAAATGAAATGGTTTTTTTTAAATGACTGGGTAACAAAGTTTGCATTACAGGAAAAGGAAAGTTCTAATCGTTCATGTAACTGTATTTCTTAGGAGAAAACTGCACACCATAAGAGCATATCTGGTATTTTGCCTGACAAGTTTTCATGAATACACTTTAGCTTTCAACTTCTTACAAAACCAAATTAATAACATATTTTAAACTCTTGAACATTATCTTGAATACATTTTTTTCCAGATTTTTAAAAATAACCATTACTCAGTATGAAGGATTTCCTCTGCTCTTGGAGTCGACGGATGAATCAGTTAGACACAGGGCTCTCGACATGGTACTCTGACCTACATTTCCAACTAGCTTTGGACTACAAAAACAACCTCCATATATTTTCTGCCAAGACATGTGAGCCAAAATTACATTTTCAGCTGCGAGCATGCAACCCCCCCCACCCAAGTCATGAGATCATGCTTTTCAATATACAATTTATTCATTTTTTAAAAAAATTTAGAGATACAGCATGGTATCAGGCCTTTCTAGCCTATGAGTCTGCGCTGCCCAATTACACCCATGTGACCAATTAACCTACTAACCCGTACATCTTTGGAATGTGGGAGGAAACTGGAGCATCCAGAGGAAACCATGTAGCCACAGGGAGAATGTACAAACTCCTTTCAAACAGCGACAGATTTGAACCCACTGCATTATGCTAGCCACTTCACTGATCATGCCATGCTACTGCCAGACAAGGTATGCATTTTCATAGCAGATAACTTAAATGAAATTGACAAATTCAATTTTGTGGATGACTTTACAACAATAAACACTAAGAATACTTTCTTATCTTTTTATCTCGTTGACTTACTGTGTCCAAGTAACGGATCGACATACATTGCAGTCTTCCAGTGAGATGCTTCCAAACTATCATTTTCGTCCTTACAGTAGTCAGCAATCCAAGAGGCTTTTGTTCTTTTGTACTGCTCTATAATATAACAAGCAGAAAATTACAAGATAGCAATTGGTTTGGGAGTTATGGTTTTGACCATTATATTGCAGCCAAACTCTGCTGACCTGACCACACTTCATCTAGTGCGTAATAAACCATAATAAGTGGATGCTGTTACTTCTATTGGGCATGCACTGAAAGAGATTAATTCAAGTAATTGTGAGCATCTTTCAGTTAAAAATAAAAATTAACTGCAAATACTTAAAATCTGACAGAAAAAGTAAATGCTGGAAATATTCAAGACTAAAAGACCCTTTATTCAGAACTTTTGATCCTTCAACCCAGTCTCTATAGGGATTATGAGACAGCAAGAGCACCAATCACAGTAAAACCCCTGGTATCCAGAATTCAAGCAACTGGCAGCCTCAAACAACTGAAAAGAAAAATAGAGGAAAATAAATTAAAATAAATAATAACACAATAGGTAAAAAAAAACTCAACTTTAAAAATGTAAAAGTAAATATTCTCTGAGGTAACACAAACTTTTCATGAAGATGGGACCAAACATTCAGCTGATCAGCTGGTTGAATAACATTGTGAAACAGCAATGGCATCGCCCAGGTTGATGTCACTCGCCGTTGGGTTGACTCTCTTAAAGTGTCTCCTTATTTCTGCTTAGTAAGAGTTGCCTCAGTCAGAGGTTTTATCTGTAAACTTGGTGGGGGGGGGAATTTTCTATAATGTAATTTTTTTTTGGGTGGCTCCATGGAGAGGAGGAACCTGCAGATGCAGCAATGGTTAAATGTTTTCAAAGAATGTGATTGAAAATAAAGTAAAATGTTTATATATTCAGGTAAGTGAGGTTTGTTCAGTTTAAGTGCAGGATAATATTTTTGTCTTTTAATCTGTATGTACTTAATGCAGGTTTATTAGTTAGTAAATTGTAAGAGCAAGTTAGGGTGGCATGGTTGGCAAAGCAGTTAGTGCAATGCCTTTACAGTGCCAGCAATCGGGAGCAGACCATGGTTCGAATCCTGTGTAAGTTTGTATGTTCTCCCGATGCCTGCATGGGTTTTTTCAGGGGGCTCTGGTTTCCTCCCACTGTTCAAAACATACCGGCGTTATAGGTCAGTTGGGCTGAAATGGCCTGTATGCTTAATTTAATACCTCAAGCAAACAGAAAATACACTTTTCCAGCATCTACCAATCCCCTGCAATAGGTGTCGGATACCAGATGTTTTACTGTATTATCAAGTTAACATAAATGGATAGAAGTAGATTTTATATTTTGTTTCAAAGAATTAAATTCGAATACAGGTATTTTTATCCAGCCTCTCTCCAGTAAAAGGTGTATTAAGATCTGCCTAGCCTGTTACTATTGAAGTATCCTTACCCATCAAGACAGATGTTATATTGATGTCAAGCCTTTGTTTAGCCTGGAGATCCAACTTAAGACGAGGTGGGTGAAGACGGCTCGCTGCTTGCTGCTGCCAGCTCAAGAGAGTTGTCCAAGGCTCAGCAAAAGGCTCCCAACCTGGTGAAAAATATTAGAAAACCTTGAAACATTTAATTATGAATACAGCTAATCAGTTGACAGACATGTGTGAAGGTTTTGATCTGGAGCAATTTAAAGGTTGCACTGCCCCACTTTCTTGCTTGTTACCTGGTCGTAAAAAATTAGTAGTTAATTTTTTTTGTGGGATGCTGAATATTTAAATTGAAAGGAGTTGGTCCATTTACAAAGAAAGTAATCAATTGTGGCATCTGGTATTGCTACATCATGAAGTGTTATTCATGAAGTGGCCACAGTAACATTATATTGATCCTGCATGAATGCTGCTTTCAGGTCAAGGGATACTTGGAGTTTTAATGGAGACCATTTCATATCTAAAAAATGTCCCATACCACTGATTACTCTTTCCGTCACCACAGATATGTTGAGGAACTAAAGTCATTAATGGCTAGTAAATTCCATACCACTGATTACTCTTTCCGTCACCACAGATATGTTGAGGAACTAAAGTCATTAATGGCTAGTAAATTCCCATAACAGTATTTGAAAGTCGAGCTTTGTTATTTTGAAAATTGGAAAAGGGAGAGTAACCTTAGGTGTCATTTATATTTCTCATACACTTATTAAGAATTGGACTGCATCGAGATAAAGGAAAATAAAAAATCTTAAAATTTTGAGGAAAGCAATTTTTCATTGTTGAAACATTGCACCCATACTTTGTCTCTCTCCTTTCCTGAAAGGCCACAGTTTACTTGTGCTATCAAAACTCAACTTAATAAACAATTCTGTTTTGTTCATGGGCTGTGAACACTCATTGTCCTGTCAATAATTACCCTTTGGACTGTGGCCTGCTAATCCATTTCAGAAGGCAATTAAGATTCAATGGATGACAATTTCCATCAGCAAATGCGATTTTTTTTCTCTTTGTGCCTGTATATTTAATTACTTGAATCAAATTCATGTCTTTGAGTTAAATGTTTAAGTGTCTAAATATTAGCCTTGTCGCTTAACTGTGAGAGTGTTAGACCCCAACTGCAAATGGTTGATTTACATTTGCAAACTGAGGTCTGGAGCACTGCTACATTATTTGACTATGGAAAAGCAGCCGAGGCAGCTTTCTTTCAAAAACAGAAGTTGGTGCACGAGGATCAGAGCTTGCCAACTTTTTGCAGGCTAGGAATCAGAGCTAATTTTTCATATTGCAATTTCACATATTTGCCTGAACAACCATAAATTTAAAAAAATTTAGAAATACAGGCCATTTTGTCCCATGAGTCCGTGCCGCCCAACTTACCCAGGTACGTTTCGAACGGTGGGAGGAAACCGAGCCTCAAGGGAAAACTCTCGCAGAGATGGGGAGAACATACAAACAGCGTGGGATTCGAACCCTAGTCCCGATCACTGGCGTAGTAAAGGCGTTACGCTAAGCGCTATGCCAACTGTGCATGCAGTCAAATAATTCTGAGTTTTAGCTCCACTAATCTGCTCCTGAACTCTAAGCTTAAATGCAGCATCAGGACATTAAAATATGCTATCCTGGATGCAGATACAAGAGTATATATGGCTTTTGCAATAACTTTGCGAGAAACTCAAAGCTTTTTGAACTTCTAATTCAAAATTAGTAGCACCATGCATTGTTCGATTTCTGAAACAAATTTGGAATTAAAATGTCCTAAATTCCAAATTCCTCAGCAATATGATCTAGAAATAATACATGGAGTACCTTTCATTTCAAAAAATAGATCAAGCAACACGGCTACTCTGTTCTTTGTAGAGATTTGGCAGCTGCTGAAAGATCTTGTTGTCCGTGTATAGACACGAAGTCTTTGGTGTTGGAAAATCCTATCCCGCAGTCTGCTAGCTAATATGCCACGTCAGCCAGAAAATCAAAAGGGCGCACATAAAACCCATCATGACCCACGTTCCAATGTATTGTAATTTAAAATAATCAGATGGTGGGAGCTGGGCTCCATGGAAATTCTCTTCAAATAAAGAACTATTAAGACTAAAGGATTTTTATATTTACAGTAGCATTTTTCCTCTCGTATATTTAAAAATCATGACTTTATAAAAGCCATATTAAAATTTTACCTGATTTTACAAGTTTTCAGCATTGCCAACACAACTTCCCATGGCTACATCCCAAGGGACTCAATTGCAAGGAAAAATACATAGACCAATGATTCAACACTGTTTAATGTTTAAACATTACTCAGGATATCTATCCATGCCCATAGCTAACCCAGAAAATACTGATGCAATAATGAAAATAAAGCTTCTCAATCCTGAACAAAACCATTGAAAATTAAACTGAAGAAATTGCCAAAAATGCACAGCATGTCAGTCTGCATCCGAAATAGAGAAAGCAGTCTAATTACTTTGAATCTGACATTTTCAAGAGCACTTTAATTCCTCTGTAAGATGATCCAAAATTTAATTGGTTCAGCTATCAGGACGCAGGCTCTGCACTTCCAGCAATTTGCTTCAGATGTTCACTATTTGCAATTTTGTTACATTAGAAGTATAGTGTTGGTGATGTGGCATATAGCCCCTCATAACTTTATTAGCCCCATCTAGTGGTTTTGAGAACCAAATCTTTTTAGGTTCTCCTATATTGCTCTGCTATTCAAACATTTCAAGATAATGCATGCCTTATTGCCAAAGGTTTTGCCTTGTGGACCATTTGCTTCATGGCAATGAGGAAAAGTGTGTTTGTGTTATCTAAGATCTACTAAATTAGTCTTTTCCCTTTCAGGATTATTATTATGGTACATTCCACCTGCAGATAAACAACATTCAGCATTAATAACACTCAATGTTATCCTTGCCTTTCTATCCAGTTCTTTGCCAAAATGCCTCACCTGACCCAGTACTTTTTCCACAGTCTCCAGAATTGTTATTCCATTAAGTTCTTGGATTTTAACCTCTCCCCTTTACTCACTGCATACTGTTGGTGCAATACTGGCCATCACTGTTTTTCTATATTGGTGGGCCTACTTGGAACCTGATCTAACAGCATGCACACTCTCCTCAAATGACTATTTTCAACACAATTATTTTCTACTATAAATAAGTAAGATCTTACCAGACAACTCACGGTTGTAATAATCTCCAGAAAGAGTAAAATTAGCTGAGCCTTCTGGATTTGATCCCACTCTTTGAATGAAGTAAAGTCCTAAATAAAGAAAGTCAACCAAACTTTAGTCTCTAAATAATTCAATGAGCAGTTAGACAGTGGTCAATAGGTATAACCCTTTCCGTACACCATATCAACTCCTGGCAAACTATCAAAGTCTTGAGTTACTCCAGAACTGTGTCCCAAAGCTATCTGCTCCCAATCCAGAAATTGTGCTCGTATAATGTCCTCACCACACATATTCCACTTCAGTAATTTCAAAAATCACTTTGCTGCTCACTGTATTTTTATGCTGCATTAAAACTGGTAGATGTTTGTGTCTCATTGTGCCTTAACAAAAGGCAAGCCTATGATTTATTGAACTTGGGATCCAATTAATTGCATTCCCATGACAAAAGGTTATATTCAATATTGCTGTCCAGCAGTTAACATTGAGACTTCATTTAATGTATTTAACTTTTTCCTCTATTTGCACATCAGCAATCTAACCATAATGTAAATTTTTAAACGTTAAAACCCAGTTAGAATGGAGTGGTGTGCACCTCATTAACCTTATTATCATCTCCTTTCCCTTTCTAATGACAATATCTGCTGGGTGAGTTTTGAGCTATATTTTTGATACATTTTTTAAGGGCATGCAAGAGACCAAATATTGACATCCACAAATGAACACTTTAAAGACCAGAAAAATGGAGGGTGGGAGATTTATTTTAAAAAAAAGGGCAGCAAGGAAACCATGGACCAGTGAATTTGATGCGAGTGGTCAAAAATCACTGGAGGGGATTCTCAGAGGATCACAGTAATTACAGAGTCTATGGAATTACAAGAAGGATATGGCCAAAGTTTTGGATGATAGGCAGGAAACAGAGAATAGGAATAGACATCCTATTCTCGTTGCCTACCAGGTTACTAGTGGAGTTCCACAGGGGTCGCTGTTGGGGCTGCTTCTTTTTACGATTTAGGATATGGAATAGATGGCTTTGTGGCTAAATTTGCAGACAATACCAAACTAGGTGGTAGGGTGGGTGGTGGTGAGGATAACAAAAAGTTGCAGAGAGACTGGGATAGATTGGGATGATGGGAAAAGAGGTGGCATATGAAATATAATGTTGGAAAGTGTACAATCATCCACTTTGGTAGAAGAAATAACTGGCACACTAAGTAGAAAATTCAAAATTCCAAGGTTGAAAGGTACTTGGGAGTCCTCATGCAGGATACCCTAAAGATTGAGTGGTAAAGAAGGTGAATGCAATGTTGGCATTCATTTCTAGAGCAGGGATTCAATGTTGAGACTCTATAAAGCATTAGAGAGACTTTACTAGGAGTGCTGTGTACTGTTTTGGGTATCTTATTTGAGAAAGATGCACACAGTGTCAGAGAAGGTTCAGAGAGGATTTTCTAGAATGATACCAGGAACAAGTTAGTATTTGAGGAACAATTGTTAGCTCTTGGACTGTTTGGAGTACAGTGGATGGTTGGGGTGGGGGGGTGGGGGCGGGGTAGGATCTCATAGAGACATTTTGAATGCTGTAAGGCCTGGACAGATTCGATGTGGTAAGGATGTTTTCCCATGGTAGGGGATTCTAGGACAAGAGGGCATAACTTTAGGATAAAAGAGCATCTATTAAAAACCTAGATGCAGAAATATTAGAGGGTGGTGAGTCTGTAGAACTTGTTGCCACAGGTGACTGTGGAAGGGAGGATGCAGGGTATATTTAATGCAGACACTGACACATATTTGATTAGTCAGGGCATCAAGGGTTACAGGGAGAAAGCTGGGGAATGGGGCTGAGTGGGGGGGGGATGGATCAGCTTGGAATGGTGGAGTACACTGGATGGGCCAATGGGCCTACTTCTGCTCCTATATATTGTGACAAGGAGTGATTGAAGGTAGTCAGCATGGATTTGTGCATGACAGATCATGTCTCTCATATTTGAATAGAGCTTCATAATGAGGTGACAAAGAGGACTGATGAGGATAGGGTAGAGGATGTTGTATATATAGACTTTAACAAGGGTTTTGACAAAGTCCCGCACCGCATGGTAGGTTAGTCTTGAAAGTTAGATATCTAGGAATCGAATGGGAGCTGTTGCACTGGAGTCTAAATTGACTTTATGGAAGGAGTAGGAGGGTAGTTCTTGAGGGATGTTTTCCTGATTGGAGGCCTGTGGCCAGTGGTGTTCCGCAGGCATTGGTACTGGGCTCACTGTTATCTGCATTAACAATTTGCATGGTACGACAGTTAATGTGAGAAGTAAGTTTGCAGATGACACCAGCAATGGTGGCATTTTGAGATGAGGAATGATTTATATGCATCAGTTAGGAAGGTGAAGCCAAGGGATGACGAATGGAATTCAAGTCTGATAAGTTGCACTTTAGTAAGTCAAACCAGGGTGGGCTGACAAGGTGAATGGCAGACGCTGGAGATAGTGTACAACAAAGACATCTGGAGTACGTGAATAATTCCCTGAAACTGGCAATTCAGGTGGACAAGTTAATGAAGGCTGCATTTGCATGCTTGCTTGCATTGGGCGGAGTATTGAGTGCAAATGTTGGGAGCTCCTGATTCAGCTTCACACAGAGTTGGTGACACCACACTGCGTGCAATTCTGGTCGCCCAAGTGTAGAAAGGACATCAATAAATTGGATGGGGTGCAGAGAAGATTTACCAGGATGTTGCCAGGTCTTAAATTATAGGGAAAGATTTAAAAGATTAGGTCTTATTTCCTTCTTCTCCAGAGCATTAGAGGGTGAGGGGTAATCTTACAGAGTTTATAAAATCAGAAGTAACTGCTCACAGTCTTTCTCCGAGAGACGATTCTAGAACTAGAAGGTAGGTTTAAGATAAAAGGCGAGAGATTTAAGAAGAATCCAAGGGGCAACATTTTCTCTCAGAGGGTGGCCCGTATCTGGGATAAGCTGCCAGAGGAAACAGGCAAAATTCTGACATTAAAAAAGACATTTAGACAGATGGATAGAAGGGGTGAGAAGGATATGAACTGCTGAATGCAGACAAATGGGACTCGCCCAGAATGCCAATTTGATTCGCATGGATTGAAGGGGCTGTTCCATGCTGTATAATTCGATCACAAAGAATCTCCTCCACATGATTTAACTATTGTTCTTCTTGCAAGATTGTTAAATTTCATTATGTATTCTTTGGACATTGAGATCATCTAACCAAGTGTAGATGGGGAACCAGGTCTCAATATTTTCAAAACAAAAACAGAAAATGCTGGAAGAACCCAGCGGGGGTCAGGAAGCAATTATGGGGAGAGAAACAGTCAAAATTTCAGATCACTGACCCTTCATCAGAACTGAAAAAATTCAGAAGACAAATGTGTTTTAAGTTGGAGAAAGGACGCAGATGGAGAGAACAAAGGGAATATCTGTGATCAGGTGCAGAGCAAAGTTGTCATGGTAAACCATTAGTCCAAATTCTGGCACTTAGAGACAGATGATTAAAAAAAAAAGATCGACAATAAAATACCCAGCAACTACTTTGGAGAGCAAATAAAATCTTGGTAACCTGAAGTTGCTGAAGTTCGTACGGAGTCCAGACAGTTGTAACAAGACAAGTTAAAAGGTAAGATACTGCTCCTCAGGTTTATTGAATAGCCAGCATTATTGGAAAATGCAGGAGGTACAAAAGAAAGGAAGTTAGATGGAGAATTAAAGTGACAAGTAATTGGAAGTAGGCTAACTCCTCTACTCTGTCAATCAGTCACTCAATTTGCAGCATAGTAAATTGATATTGCGAGTGAATTGTTGCAAGGACTGTTTGGGTCTCTGGATAATAGGAAAGAAATAGATAAAAGAGCAATTGATGCAGCTCCCTCAGTTGCTCAGGGAAATGCCATTAAAAAGGGTGATTAGTGGAGAAGGAAGAACAAACTAGGAAGTTGTGGAGGGTACAGTATTTTTGGAATGCTGAAAGGGAGGGAAAGATGAATTCAGTGGTGTAATCCCTCCAATGGTGATGACATCTGTGAAGGATGATCCACTGAACATAGAGACTGTTGGAGTGGAAGGTATGGAAGAGAATTTGGCTGGGAGGGAGTTAGAGCAGAAGTAAGGAGGTCGGGTTCACAACCCCATCAACCAAGGTCAAGGGGAAGCAACGGTTAAAGAAAAAATAAGGTATTTCAAAGGGGCTGTGGTGGAAAGTCTCAACAGAACAGTTGTGAGATGGAGACACTGGAAGAAAGGAATTATTCCTTAGAGGAAGCAGAAGGATAGATATTTTCATTCAGCTGAGTTAATATTGAATCAGACCATAACCTTTCCAAATTGACAATTAACCCTTTGGACTCAGTGTGCTGGTTTTCAGGGACTATACTCCGTGTCCCCATTTCCTGGGTCTGGTTTTATACCCAGCCACCAGCTGGTCCATAATGGTGTTCACACCCATGGACCCAATCCGGATTATGAAAGGTTAAAATTGGCCAGAGTCCAAAGGGTTAAGGATGCTGAAAAAAATCATCTTCACTGGGGTTGTCCAGACAACCTACTTGAAAAGGTAAGTTCAGCGAGTGGTACATCACAATCCATGCAGTCATCGATCAAGCAGATACAGATGCTCTCAGCTTTCACCTCGAAGCCAGAGATGGGTAACGCTGCACCGGCTCCATGCCCATTACTGCTGACGGCTGCTGCACTTGGTAATATTGGCTCAGCATTCTTAAACAGCCACATGGCAGCCTGATTTAATTGACCTGCATCATTGGAAACAAAAACAATTACTATTATTGAGTCTAAAAGAATGTCTATTAGCTCTACTTCTACAACATTTTATGGTTGGTTTTTAATTCTGTTATCTCATGGATTGAAATCAGTGCAGCATAGATCAAGTGATAAATTTGTTGTCAGCAGAATCACAGATGGCAATGAAGAAGCATACATGAGGGAGACAGATTAACAGGTTGAGTGGTGTCTCAACAACAACCATTCAACGTTAGTTAAACCAGGGAGGTGGTTGTGGATTTCAAACTAGGATCACATGAACCGGGCCTCATCGAGGGGTCAGCAGTGGAGGGGAACAAGAACTTCAAATTCCAGGACATCAGTATCTCCAAGGATCTGCCCTGGAGCCTCCATGTTGATGCAATCACCAAGAAGGCCCGCCAATGGCTGTAGTTGGTAAGGAGTTTGAGGAGATTTTGTACGTCATCAAAGACTCTTGGAAACTTCTACAGGTGTTCCGTGGTGAGCATTCTGGCTGGTTGCATCACTGTCTGGTATGGAAGTGCCAATGCTCAGGACAAGTAAAAACTCCAGAGGGTTGTTAACTCGGCTTGCGACATCATGGGCACCTGTCTTCACACCACCGAAGATATCTGCAAGAGGCGGTGTCTTAAGAAAGCAACCTGTATCCTCAAGGACCCCCACCACCCAGGCAATGCTCTCATCACTCTGTTACCATCAGGAAAAGATACAGGAGCCTGAAGATAAGTATTCAGAGGCACAAGGACAGCTTCTTCCTCTCTGCCAACAGATTCCTGAATGAACAATGAATCGTAGACACTACCTTACTTTTTCTTTTTCTTGCACTATTTTTATTTATTTGGTAAGGTGGTTTATCTAAATGTTTGTACTGTGATGCTGTCTTAAAACAACAAATTTTGTGGCATGTTGATGACAATAAATTCTGATCTCTAGTTAAAAGATCTGAAGTCAGGAATCATTACCTTTATAGGAAACAGGATGAAAAGCCATCTTAACTTCTAAATTCTCAACAGAATGAATGAGTCAGAAGCCAAGTAACCTCATCACAAGTTTACATAGTTGCCAAAATATTCAATACGAGTAAGTGTTTAAAATCATAGCCATATGAGGAGAGACCATTTGTTTTCCTTGGAGCAGAGGTGGATTAATGGGAACCTGACAATAGAAATATAAAATCAGTCGGTGGGGGGGGGGGGTCAAAGACAGATATCGGTGAGGTTTGTCCCATGGGAGAGGTGTCTAGGATCAGAGTATAGGTTTCAGGTGAGCAGTAAAAAGCTTAGGGAGGATATGATGAAGAATTTCACTTCACTCAATGGGTGCTTGAAGTCTGAAACGCACTACTTGAGATGATGGAGGAGGCTGGTTCTCTCATAACATTTAGGAAGCAAGTGAGTGAGCACCTGTATCGCCAAGGCATAATGGGCTATGGATCAGGTGCTGATAAATGGGATTGGAAAAGATAGGTTCCAAAGACAGACATGGAGGATCGAAGGGCCTGCATTCATGTTCTGCGTTATGAATACTGATGTAAATTGATGAATGCTCACAAATTTTCCATTAGTAGGTGGCAAAACTATTTTCCTATTGGAGTGAGGGAAAACTCCATTACCACTTTACCCCCTCGTCATTTGGCAGTCGACAAGGTGAACAAACCAGAGCAAAGGCTTCGGCCAAGGATGCTCCATAATGTTTGCAGAGCGCTGGGCAGCTATAATGGTGACTCATCCTCTCAATGAGAAGTTCCTGGTGTTTGGTGTTAGTTCCACACTGATAAAGATCCCACTATCAATAGCATGTGGGACTATAAGCCTGAATGCTGCTTGAATGGGAGAATGCTGTGGAAGCAGCAAGAAGACGCTGCAGATAGGAATGCACATATTGGTCCAAAATCACAAAAAATACCTCAAATGTTATCGTTCCATTGGTGGGAATGTGGTTTTGAACATTTTGAGCACATTTTTACTTTCTTTACCATGTGGTCAGTTAACATTAATAGAATTAATGGACATTAATAGAATTTTCCTCCAGGCTCAAATAGATGGGTAGATTCTGTGGAAAGGGCTCAATTCATTTTCTTCCCTCATTCTGAACCGCATAGGGTGCCATCCTTGAAGCTTTAATATATTACATTACTCAATATCAGCAATGAAAATTCAATTGAATGTTGCTGTTTGGGTCCTGAAACAATTTCCAGAAATTAATTCTGCTTAAATGCAAAATGATACAGAGTGCTTTCAATAGTATTCTCTCTCCAAATCACAGAAAGTGACAGATGGGTGATTCACTTCCACTTCTTTTCTCCTGTGTTGAGTAAAGGTAAGAACCAAGCAAAAAATTCATTTAGTTTTTCCAATAAAAGCCACTTCTGTAATGGCTTAGGAATATCACAGAGTTGAAATCACACATTTCTGGAACCTTGATTTTAACATAACCTTTCAATAAACTAGCCTTTATTTTCCTCCTTGCTCCTATTCCAATATTGGTAGCGTAACCAAACATAATGTACGACAAATAAGGAATCAGCTTATGCTCTACAGTTAAAATTGTATGTACAATCTCTACCTTTCGATTGCAGTAAAGCTTTACGACAATCTTCCAGGTTAAATCCAAGGTCCTGGAGTCGATCCAGCTGCAACACTTTTGGGGAAAAATAAGTCAAAGTTGGTGCATAATTTAACAATCTGTGTTTCATATTAATCAGTCAATTTAAGCATTACAATTAAACTCCTATGTAATTCAAAAGAACGACTCAAAATCACCTCCATTACACATCTGGTTATTAGAAGCAACACAGAATTTGTCCCCAAGTTGCAACTCTGTGGGGAAAATGTGCAATGCTGACAAACCCTGTGACATCAATGTGCATTCACTCAATCCTAAACATGATACAGTCACCGTGATATAATGCTTCTTGAATGGTTTCAGATCGGAAGGATTGTTTTTAAAATTTGGTCCAAATTGGACTTTTCTCCCATTTTCAAATTTGAATTAACTTAATTTTACAGATCTTCAAAAAGGGCAAAAAACTTATTTTTACTTCAATTAACCACAAGGGACCCTCAATTACATGAGGCCATTCCAGCAACATACTCTAGATAGAATATCTTCTACAATGAAAAATTCTGAAATTATTTGATAGGCTGGCTGAGTTAACTGTTTACCATGCTCTTTAAGATCATCGGAGAATATGGTGTAATGAAAACCTAAACTTAATTGCTCTGAATTAACTGTTTCCAGGCAATTTATTATTCAGAATGTTGACATTCCAAATCAGCCCATGTACTTCAGATATATAAAAAAAATCATTTAGAAAGAATACAAGAATAAGACGGATAAAAAAAAATTATCTTCCTTTGGTAAAAGTGCTAAATTGTCCCTGGGAATTTAAACAGTGGAATGTTCTGTGTGAACAATTGGTGAGCTAATTTTTATTTCCTCAGCACTCACACATTTAGCAAGAGAAGTTTGCTACTTTATCATTAATTTTTAATTTAGAGATGTAGCATGGTAACGCGCTTCCAGCCCACGAAGTTCCACCATCCACATACACCTAATTAATTAACTTTGCATCTTGGGAACATGGGATGAAATTGGAATACCCAGACAAAACAAGGAGAATGTACAAACACATTACAGACAGTGCTGGATTCAAACCTGGGTCGCTGGTGCTATACCAGCGCGCTAACCACTAAGCTAAACCTGTTGCCTGGTTTAAGTCAAGTTCAGACAGTTCCCCATGATCTGATTTGCTTCTTTATCTTCAAAGTTCAAATTTATTGTTAGACTATGTACATGACATCACATACATCCGCGAGATTCTTTTTCCTGTGGGCTCGGCAGAATTTCTAGTTTATGGTAACTATAAACCGTACTCAAGAAGTAAGAAATGTGAACAAAAGAAAGAAATGAAAACAAAATGACTGTGCAAATACATAAAAATAATAAATACTGAGCAAAGTACGAGTCCTTAAATGAGTCTGTGAATGAGTTGGTTGTTCAGGAGTCTGATAGGTGAGGGGTAGCAGCTATTCCTGAAACTGAGGGTTAGAAGCTATTCCTCAGGTGTAGCTGCTATTCCTGGTACATGTCTTGGGGCACCAGTAATTTTTTCCTGATGGGAGCAGCATGAACAGAACATGTCCTGGCTGGATTTAATAAGAAAAAATGTTTCTGTAGGTAGAGAATCTACATGCAGAGATTTAAAAAAAAACAGTTCCTGACAGATTGAATAAGAAATTTCGGAGAAATCGGTTTAATGAACCATGCTGAAGAGCTTTGAGAGATTGGTTAAGGAGAAAATTAACTGGGGTCTCAGGAAGGGCCTGGGGTTATTTAAAGTTGCCTACCAGCTCAACAGGTCAATTGTGACCAATGGTGGGTATCATCTTGCTGACCCACCACTCTGTGTTAGATCACCTGGACCATAAGAACACCTACATCAGGCTGTTGATCACTGACTACAATTGGGTATTGAACCCCACTATTCCAGCAAAACATAATCAAACTAAAGGATCTGCAACTGAATCCTCTACTTCCTCATTAGCAGACACCAATCAGCGTGGAGCAGCAATATTACAGGGGCACCTCAAGGCCGCATGCTTCGTCTCCCATTCTGTTCCTGATTGCATAGCTTAGTTCAGGTGCCACACAAACTATCAATTTGCTATTGACATTATCGTGGCAGGCTGAATAACAGAAAATGATGATTAAGAAAGCAGATGGAGATTGAAAATCTGATTGGATGGGATGCAGGTGAATAGGGTTAGTTGCCTTAAGTTCCTGGGAGTTCGCATACCGGAGGACCTCTCCAGAAGCCAGCACATCGAAACAATCATGAGGAAGGCACATCAATGCCTCCATTTCCCAAGACGTCTTAGGAGATTTGGCATTTTGTCAAATACTCTCAAAATGTATACAGATGTACAATGGAAACTTCTCCTTTGTACTATTTGTTAGGAAGGAAGGAAGGGTTAAGGCCCAAAACATAGGAACGCCTTACTCCTTATGGATGCTGAGTGACCTGCCAAAATTCTCCAATATTTTTGTATATTGCATGACCCCAGCATCAGCAGATTTTCTTGTTTAACAACATCATAAAGAGACCCCATCACCTGGTTGCAATCTTTTTTTTTGTGAAGAAGGTAAAGAAGCCTTACGTCCAGCACCTCTGGGCTCAAAAACAGATGTTATGCCATGACTACCAGGCTCTTGAACCTCCCCCATACTACCATAATCATCAACTACTCTGGGATCACCAAAAAGACCACCACATTGTAACACCACATTTTCTTTCCTGACACTGACTGTCACTGTGAATATTTACCAATCTATCCTTTATATTTATTATCTTCGTACTGGGGTAATTTAATGCATTCTGCTATAGCTTGCATATTTTATGTACCTCTTTGGCTTCAGCAACTAAGAATTTTTGACCATAGTTTTATGGCAAAAAACTCATTAATACCTGATATATTCTTTGGGAAACAATGAAAAGAGGAGCAGACCATCAGACTTTCCCTACAAATGCCCCACCATGGTTACTAAGTCCGAAGTTCTGCACCAGCTCCCCATCAGCTTCAATTTCCTGACTTTTCATACATTTATCCCAATGATTCAGCCTCCATGACTGTCTCTCTTGCACCTCTGAGAGAAGTAGTTCCTTGGCAACTCAATTTTAAATGACTACCCCTAATCTGGTAAATATGTTCCTCAGCAGGAGATTCTTCCACATCTCCAGAGCAAAGCTGTTTTGGCTCCTGAAAATCTTAGATATTTCCAAAAAGATCATCCTCATTCTTCAGTGCACCCAAGAACATAGATCAAATTTCTTTCATTGATCATAATAGGACAATCGGAACCAAATGCTGCCCATAATGTTCCACTTGTTGCCTCACCAATGCAATTGAATCAAAATTTCCATTTGCTTTTAACTCCAGTTCTCTTGCAATAAACCTCTTGTTTACCTGCCTGCTATTTGTTTTAAACTTGTGCAAAGACTATTTAGATCAGCCAGTACTTTGCTCATCTTTCTCCATTTAGATACAAGTCTACTAAATTTTGATTACTGAAGTTCATAACCTCTAACTGAATGTGCCACATTAAACTTCAGTTGCCAATTCATTGGTACTCATGTAACCTATCTCTATCCTCTGGCAGTCATAATATATTCATTGCAACATGCCTTCTTGTTGTAAAACTTGGACACCTTAAATTCTTCCTCCCTTGAAAGGTCATTATTATAAAACAAATATTTGAGTCAAGCACTGATCCTTGGGGTACAACACTAGTTTATATCCTTTGAGCCTGTAAAAGACAGCCTTCTATGATGGTCGGTTTTGGCTAACCTACTTCCCTTTCTACAGTTCCATTAGCTTTTCACATGCCACCTTGTCAAATGCTTTCTGAAAATCCAAATACAATGCATCCACGGGTTATCCTCTATTGATACAAGCAAATTTGTCAAATGCAATTCACATTGCATAAGCCATATTGACTTGCAAGAATATGATGTGAATATATTTCAGCAAGTGGTTTCAGTTTAATCTACAAAAGTCTTCTGTTGCTCTGCCTACTTACCAAGTACAGGATCCATTTGGTGTTTCCTTGTTTCTTTGTTCCCAGGTTCTGTTGTTGAGCTGCTGGTCAAATGAAATGAATTGCTTCTGTCATTCACTGACTCAGGATTGGGAACAGTAGGCACTGGAGTGCTTTGCTTCGGTATAGACTGGACAATTGCCAGAAACAGTTGTACATCATTGTATGAAAGTCTGATATTAAGACTAGAGAATTGTATCTGAAGCACAAGAACAAAATAATTCAAGATTAGGACAGATATAAATGAGGTTCCTGTGCTGTGTCTATCTACAATTCTATTCCATGTGTATTCCAAGCTTTTTAAAAAAAAACTTTTAAGCTCATAGTTGAAGTTTTGAGTGAACAGGTCTCTCACAAATTCTCCAGTCTCATATTTGATACTGGATATCAATAATATTATGGAAACAGAAGTAAACAGTAGCTCATCCCACACCCATGCTCTTTCAACACATCTTGAGATTTTACTGATTTGCTAAGAGACGTAATTTACTGTAAACCAGCTGGCTTTAGGCGATTGTATGAATTCAATGAGTGGGATTTAGGAATGTGGTGCTCACAGATTGTGCATTTTCCCTTTTTTTTTGAGACGCAAGAGGGCTGCCTTTCTGCTCTCTGAGAACAAACATTATGTGCCCATTGGGGAATTGCATTCTAATTAAAAGCAACAAGATCAGAATACCTTTAAAGGATGAAATTTATATTGAAATCATTGGTGTGCAGCCCCTTGAAGAGATCCCAATTATGGTACATGAGCCTTCAAACTTGCATTTTATACGCTGAACTAGTTGGATCATTCCTTTCCTGACGATGAGTTACCATTCTTAACCCTTCCCCCCACCCCACCCGATTACTTCTCAGCTGCCATCTCTTCTACCCTCTCACCTGAGGCCCAAAACTTTGGTTTACCTTTGACTTCCTATTGATGCTGCGTGACCTGCTGAGTTTCTCTCGCATGTTTGTGCAGTGCACTGAATAGTAGCAGCATCTTTTTTTTTAAGCATTTCTATCCTTGATGCTACACTGGTCCTTTCATCCCAGTTGAATATCAGCAAGCACTTCATCCAGATAAATGGAAAGAAGGAAAATTCCAAGTATTTGTGAAGATAATGAGTTATTCTACATGTCTTGTTTCTTTTTTCCATCCAGTTTCACCCACCTCTACATATCCTCCTTTCCCATCTAGAGACCTTCAGCATCAATTTCATGAACTTTGGCTGCCCTCCAGTACCTCAGTCAAATGACCATTCTTCCTTGTAAACCTAGACAGAGATGCACACAGCATGTCTTCACTGTGATAATTCCACTGAGAATAACCCCATCTTGTCTTAATCTATAAAAGCTGAACAAATCTGCAAGTGATTATCATGCAGAGCATAAAACATTAACCACATCCAAAGCTAAACTCTTCCAACCTCCTTCAATCTGTTCTCCACCCTCAGCTAAAAAGAGGTAGCACATGTTTGGTTTTAACCCACAACACTGCAGTGATTTTATGATGAGGGCTTCTACCTCTGGTGTGTCACACCAATTTCTCATGCCACAGTCAAGGAAAATTAAAGCTTTTTCAGAATGTGAATTGCACTCTGTCGGCATCCATTCACTGCTGATCCTCCAATCCAAGCCTCAAACTTCTACCAGTAATAGTGTAAAATTATATAAACTCGTTCTATGAAAAGGATTTTGTATATTAATGCCTTTGATACAGAGCTTCAGGTAGCAGTAGCACTCGTTAGAAATAAAGTCAAGGAAGGAACAGTTCATCAGATTTGTGGAGCAAAAGTTCAGTTCACACATCCTTTGTATTCCAAAACTCTTGATTTCTGTTGTGTCTGAAAGTACTAAATGTGCAATATCTGTGTTTGTCCCTATTGGATTAGTACTCTGTGTATTGATTGAAATATTAAATTTAGAGTTTGAAACTTTGAGTTTCTACATGTTGTGAGAAATGTTCTTTTCAAGGTCAAAAGCCTTTTTCCGCCTCTGGTGATTTATGATTAATACAGCAATAATTTACATCTGGAAACCCTTTACGACTTTGGTTTGACTTCCTTTGTTTCTCTTATTCCACAATTCATAAACTCCAGTGTCTGACTGCTTTAAGGTGAGTTGTAAATTATGGCCACTGCTTGACAGGGCAAATGAAGCAGGGAAAAGAACCTCCCAATTTTCTCCACAATTCTTGCATGTTATGCCCTGTGTAATAAGGCCTGGAAACTACAGTAGCATCAGTGTCAGAGAAGGGTCAAGTCACCATTGGCTGTTTTCCCTGCAATCACTATTTCGATCTTTCATGGTATTCATGTCTGTTTTTCTTATGAAGCTTATTTATTTTAAAACAAGACATAGTACTTGAGCGTTAAATGTGCATTCATTTACAAAAGTAATCTGATAACCAAAAAAAGGATTATGTTCAATCACTAGACTGTAAACAGGTGATCTCCCAAGTAAAAGTCTCCCCATGATGTTATCTATAAAATCAAATTAATTGATGAATGATTAGATGAGAGATAGTTCCGATATCATGCTTGGTGAAAAAAAATCCACATTCTTCATATAGAAACCTAAAATGACACAATAAATCACAGAAGATGCTGCATTTACTCAGCAAGCCAGATAATATTTGAGTAAAGAGGAAAAAAAAAGCTAACCTTTCCAGCATTGTATTTTTATTTACAACATCTGCAGTTTTGTTTTAAAAAGACGAATCTACCAAAATATGTATTTGTCATTCTAGTTGAAAGATGCAAGAGCCAGGTCTAATACAGCACACAGTGATTAAAAAAGTGAAGAGACTTATTTTTCCCCTCCTTAACTGAAACCCTAATCCATTTAGAGCAGAAAATTGCTGCTCAGATGAGAAAATTCAAAACTCTCAAGAAATTATGTTAAAAAGGCACCTCAAGTACTGGTGGGAAATCTTCACTTCCAAAGGCATCCAGCAAACCCGAGCTCCTCTGGTAGGTCGGGTTTCCAATCAATTCTATCTGCACATTAACAGGATCGATAATAGACAGTGCAGTCTCTTGCTCACTGCCAAGACGGCATGAAAATGCCTGCAAATGGATAAAATAGCAAATAGGTTCAGAACCACACTCTATATAGCAAAGATGACATCCAGCCAGCATTTATTTTAGTTTACTAAAGTGAAAATGAAAACAAGTACAATTTACTTTTGCTAAGTGTGGCAGGACATGGTAGGTAATTTGTGACTCACATCAGTAAGAAATTAGTATCATGAGGAAATAAAGTCACTATATAACCAAAGCTATTTCAAGGACTCCATAGGGCCCAAGTTGATTTGAAGTCAACTTTTATGTTTATTTGACTTCCTCGATTTCTAAATGACTGGCACTTCAGTGTTTTGATTCCAAAGTAAAGATGGCTGGAGACAAATAACTGAATGTTAACTGGTGCCCTACCCTGGTCTGCTGCTTCTCCCACCTTCACGGTTCACTGCCCAGCACAGGAGTTGCATCTTGGGCACAGACCTTAATGGTTGAAGGATTCAAATGTTTGCTCACTTGAAGCATTAATCCTTTTTTTTAAATAAAAAATGGTAGTTTGTTCCCAGTTATTTTGATTACATAGCACATATCTCCAGCATCTTATTATAACCTAAATTACTTGAATTTGTAAAACGTTGTTTCAATGGTATTGCTTCATTTTCGTACCTCAATTCCTCCAAGACTGCCAGAGAATGGCCGATCCACAAGACGTGGTTTATAGGTCAGCACAGTCGTTGCCTTCAGAATGACTGCATTTGTGTCATGGCATGACATGTCTTCAACTACAACAAATTCGGTACCTATGGAAAGGATTTGTATTGGTTCTTTAAGCTAATCCAAGTTGGGACTGGAGACAGAAATTACCCTTATTGTTAAACGACTATCTTAAAAAACCATCCTTTTTCAATTTGGGCATATTCCAGTTTGGCTGAAATCATTGTGATAAGGTTTTAAGTGATACTAAGGGGATTTAAATGCCAATCATATATTGTGGTGCTGGATTTGTAGCCAAAAAATTACCAGATTTATCACTACTTGCCTCAATCAGATTGGATTTATTTTGGTCCAGAAAATAGTTGAAGCCAATAGGTGAATTTTTGCATTCCACTATTACCACTGATGCGTCGAATATACAAAACGTGATGTGAGAGCAGAAATAAAAATACAAAATTTCATGGAAATATTTTCCAGAACCAAAGACTACAATTTTTTTTTTACAACAGAGCAATGCTCAGCAATGGTAGCTTGCCCCACCACATTATTTTTCATGCATAAGCATGTCATCCCTAGATGCCTCAAGATTTTGTGATGACCATTGCTTGACAGCACCGCCACACTCCATGCCCGAAACAAAAAAAAATGAGTCACTTGGACCCCATTTATCCATTAACAATATTCGTACACTATGTAACAGATATTGCCAGCTGGTCTTCAGGGTAAAAGCTATTGGTAATTTTAAATCTTCCAAGTCCAGATGGATCCATGCCAAACTGTAATTCGCCAAACACCACCTGAATAACACCACATAATTTAGTATAGATTGAACAATGCCTGAACGACTGACATCTATACTTGATGGACGTCTTACCCTTGTGTCCACTGAGTAGGAGATTTAATATAAAATTACACTCCAGATACTTGCATAAGTTTTACTCCTGTGAAACAGATCTGGAAATGCATAGGTCTACAAAAAGTAAATGATTAACTCTCTGAAGATAAGTTACAGTTTTTACCAGTTACGTTTATTTTCACTTCCAAGTATTTTTCATTTGGCATTGGCACAGAAGAACGCTTTGTGACAACTCCATACTTCACAGTTTTGGGAACCAAGACTTCACTACCAACTTTTCGCTCACGAGTAGGAGAGGCATATTCCGGCTTTTTTGGGATGTCAGAGGTTTGCAGGAAATCCCGCACAAGCATCAACCAATCAAATATGACAAAAACACGGAGGTTATTCAGAACCACAGTGAAGCTTGAAGTATCTCTGGTTGACCTGTGAAATCAAAAAGAGAAACCTTCCACTGAACTCAATTTCAAAATCAGTAGGATTCTATTTACTATCAACAAACAGCGGATTATTTCATGGGGGGGGGGGGGAAAGCTGCATGCTTCTCTCTTTGAGCCATAGATATTAATTTCCCCGCTGACAACATTGACTAGAGATAAAGGTTGAAGAGGAGGAAAGATTAACGTATGACGTGCTTGTAAGGGCCACACCATGGAATTCTCATTAGCACAAGGTATGAAAAGTATACCAAGGCAGGGAAAACTTCAAAGATGTCACAATCCTCTCAGTCAATGCAATATCCCAGAATAAATTCAATAACGTAGATATTAACATTTCCAAAGAACTAAATATTTCTTAGGACTTTTCAACTCATCTCTGCAAGCTTTTTTTAAATTGAAAAAACCCACTTAAGATGCATCCAGACTGATTGCTCAGAAGTGGAAGAGTCATTTCATTTGGACATTAATCTGAACATTTATCCTCTATTCCCATGATAGAATGCGTGATCAATGTAACAGCATCCTTCGTTACGATGGCATGTGGAAGATCCAAAACTAGGATAACCACTTGCATTTGAGCGCATGAACAAGAAGCCTCTGACAGAATGTCACAATTGAGACAAATGAGGCATTTCAGCATTGGTCAATTTCTTGTCTTGGATACCAAAAAATGCTTTGATTGCAATGCTAAAATAGTTCTATTGTTTGGTACCTGTAATGCAGCTCCATTTGTAGAGAAGCTTGATTGCTACCACTCTTTGATGCATCCAAAATGCAATGAAATACATTTGTTTTGATGTCAGGGCTCATTGCTTGTCCAGTGCTTCTTGTGTCAAAAGCCATCATTGAGTGCGAGACCAGATTTACAGACTTTGTTACATTTGAAAAACTCTCGTAAAGCAGCTTTGACTTTTTGAAATCAAACCTGAAAAAGAAATAGTTAATACAAAAAGATTGCAAATCTTATCTCACAGTACATCTTCCAGCGATTAATAGAGAAAATATTTGCATGTTAAAAATCTTACACTGAATCATATTTTAACAAAGGAAGCTATTGGTCCACTGATTTTATGATAACTCTTGTCAAAGAGTAATCCAGCTGGTCACATTCCTCAACCTTTACACCACAGCCACAATTTTTATTTTGGTCCATTATTTTATGCAGGTTCCTTTCCGAACATCATGAATGCATTTACTGGCAATGTATTCCAAATCAATCATCTTGAAAAAATTTACTTCTGTACAAATTGCCAGTTTGGAACAGCTTTATTACCATCCTCAGATGCCATCTTCATTACATAACTTACAAATGCCAGAATTATTCTGAAAACTGCCTGGATAAACTTTCCATCATGACGCCCTCCTTCCTGTTTTGCGTCTTAATTCCTTGTCTTGCTTTGGCGGAAAAAAAATCCCCTGCTACATCAAATTGCTTTTCAATTTCTCAAAATGATTTATAAAAATATAGAAACTGTGCACAACTTTTAAACCATAACTGCTTTCTAACTTCAAATTTTAAGTTAAATTGAATTTAAAAATAAATTTATACAGGCAGCACGATAACAGGCCTTTCAACCGACGAGTCCAAGCTGGCCAATTACACACAATTCACCCGCAACCATGGTACGCTTTGAAGATTGGGAGGAATCCGGAGCACCCTGATGAAACTCATGCAGACATGGGGAGAATGTACAAACTTCTTACAGACAGTGCCGGATTCAAACCCCAGTCACTGCCGCTGTAACGGTGTTGAGCTCACAGCGATGCTAACTGTCCCACATTTTTACTGGAATGCATTTCTACTAGGTTTTCCATGTGCAGCCAAGGATTGATTGCAGTGCACACATTTTAAAACTTTAAGTGCTCATAATCCACAGAAACATCAGAAAAGGAAGAATTATTATACAAAGCAGCAGTTCTTAAGAGTCATTCTTCCATCAATTATTAGACCCAAGGTGCTCAAAATAAAAGAGGTACATGCAGCAGGAGATATAAACACATGCAATGGCAGTAAATACCTTGCTAGAGAACCACTGTTTGTGTTCTTGTCCTTCGATTCCAGAAGCTCCAAGCTAACATTCATCATATCAATGAGAAAGGACATGTTCGTGTATACCTCTCCAGTGAGAACTGTCTGAGATGATGAGAAAAAAAAAATGAAATGAACCAAATGCCTGAAAATAAACTACTAGCTTTGGTCACCAACCCTTCTTTTGTTAAAACAAGGCATAATCTAAATGGCATCTGAATAGTTTGTTATACTTTTGCATTTTAAAAAAAAACATTTTGTCTGAGAAACTGTTCAACAGGGGAACTCATATTGCTGCACGAGGGATTGTTGGAACTGGGGATAAAGCAGTTATATGAAAGAGTACTGCAAGTTTGGGTTGGGGATGAGTGTGATGGAGGGAATGAGAGTGGGTTGATTAAAAGTTCAATGAAAAATAGAAACATTATTGAAAGAAAAAGCAGGGAGGGAAAGCAAGCAAGAGTGTGGGGGGAAAAAAATGGGTAAGAGAGCACAGGGTTCAGGGTGGGTAAGCAAGGATCCCGAACGTTATCTTGCAGGAATAGTTTTCATTTCTGCCCTGGCTTTTGCTTGCTCTATTTTCGACCCTAAATATTGTTAGATGCTGTTATTTTATACTTACATGTATGCTCGGGTCCTGTAAATCAAATGGCCTCATGAACTCCTCAATAGGCTCCCCTAAGTTGTTCTGTATTAATCCACGGATCAACTTGTATTTACTAAGATCCAAAGAGCAATGGACTGATGACAAACTTCCATGGATGGCCACATCAGGGACTGCATGGCTGATCTCCCTAAATATTATTAGAAACACAGTGCAGCTAATTTATTATCATTCTACAGTTTAGCTCATGATCACAAAATAAGATGGAAAAATAAAAACAATATGTGGTTGTGTTTCTTTTAAACCCAACGGGTTACATAAAACTTCCTCTGTTTTTAAATCGGCCCTTCCATTCGCTTCGATGGATAAACCACATTAAAAAAACTCAAATCAATCAAAACTTTGGAGAATGAATCAGAATATTTCTATCTCCTTTATCGCCTCAAATCCTTTCATCATCAACTTCTACGCTGTAATTATCTCTGTTCCTCTTAATGTGCTAAATGCAAGGACTGCAATCCTCCCACAGCTTCTTTAATAGAGTGGGTGCTGAAGACGAAACGAGGCGTGCTTGCTTTTACTGGTCAGGGCACAGACTCTGATGGTAAGGAAGTCATGCTGCATCCATATAAAAACTATGGTTATGGTGCATTTGGAGTACTGAGTGCAATTGTGCCCGATTGCAAGGAGGATATGGAGGGAGCAAGGCATGGAAAGAATTTACCATGAGCTACGAGGAGAGGCTGGACAACCTGAGGTTCTCTGGGGGCATCAGAGATTAAAGGGAGATGTCATTAAATTCTGAGAAATGCAGATAGGGGAGAAAGAATCTTCTTCCAAGGGTAAAAATGTCACAAACTTAGAAGATGTGCTTAAATTGGGGTTGGGGAGTGAGAGTTTAAAAGAGATGCGCAGGGCAAGTTTTTATTTGACGCAGAGAGTGGTGGGTGCCTGGAATTCCAGGAGTAATGGTGGAAGAAGACATGATTACAATATTTAAGAAACTTCTAGATAGACACTTGAATAAACAGGGAATAAGAGGCAATCATGTGCAAGCAGGAGAGTTTCTTTAATGCTGTGCTGTTCCATGTTAATGCAGTATGGAGCTGATGCCAACAATTTTCTTTTCTTTGAACTGAGCAGCTCATTTCCATTTAAAAAAAAAGTAAGATTATTATTGTTACTTTGTATTTGCACAAGAGAATGCTTTCCCCCTTTAGCAGATTTTGAAAAATGAATCAGCTTATAAAATGCACAGAGCCATGAATATGGAATTTAATTCTAATAACTGCGAGGTGATGTGCTGGGAAATATAACAATGGTAGGTAATATTTTGTTTAGTGTGATATGTATTGTGAATACACCATGGTCCAGAGAAATGTCATTTTATTTGATTGTATATATGTTAAATCAGCAAACAATAAACTAGAACTTAAACATTCAGCACTAATTCCAAGACATGAGAGAACTGAAGAACGGAGGGCCAATGGTGTGCAGGTCCATAGGTACTCCAGGTTACAACATAGATAGATATCGTGGTGAAGAAAACACAAAAAATTCTCACATTCATCAGCTGAGGTGTAGAATATGGACCACAGAGGTGAGGGTGCAATTTTATAACACAAAAGATATGATTGCCCTGGAGAGGGCGTAATAGGGAATTACCATGATGTTGTCTCGGGTGGCATTTTGGTTATGGAGGACAGATTGGATAGGTTGGGGTTTTTCCATGGAGGAGTTTGAGGTCTAAATCTGGCAACGGTATACAAAATTATAAATGGCATAGGATGGATACTGAGAATCTGTTCTTGGTAAGGGAGATATCTAAAAGCAGAGGACAGAGGTTTAAGGTGAAGATAAAGAGGGCTAGAGAGAATATGGTTGCAGTCTGGAATGCACTGCCTGAAAAGGACATTTTTTTTTAAAAAGTATCTTGACAGGCTTGAATTGCCAAGGAATAAAAGACTGCAGACCAAGTGCTGATAAATGGATTAGTATAGATGTGGACCCTTTAATCTGGAACACGAACCAAACAGTGGAAGCAAAAATTGAAATGGGTCATGAAGAAGCTGTTATGAAGCTTCTGAAGAGCTATTGTCTTAAATGATGGTATAATGTCACCAAACTTCATCAAGAGCAACAAGATAATAAATGATATTGGATGAAAATAATTTAAGGGAGGCTATAGTAACCTTTAGATGGAGATATGTTACAATGAGGAATTCTATGGCATTGTCCATCAAAACCTTTCAATAGAATTGCAATGATGGTAGAAAAAGGACAGCAATGTTCTGTTATGTTAGGCTGTGACAAGAAAAATAACCACTTTGCAGTCAAATTCTCATTTTCCTGATGTACAACCTTGCAACTCAAATAATTAGTGCCCAACTACTTCCCAATTTACCTGATCCTTTGTTCCTGAGTCTCTTTCTGGATATCTCCAAACATTAATCATGTATGGATAATGAGGATATGCTTTTGGATATTTATTTTTTTAGCTTTTTTGCCAAGCTTTCTACATTTAGCTTAAATCTAAAGTAGTGATCAGGATTCATCTTCGTTAGTCTACATGAAATCCAATAATCCTCCAATAACATGTTTCCCATTCAAAGCTGAAAAAAACCGAGTGGTCATTTTTTTCTTCATGGTTCATTTCTCTAACTGAAATAACTTCAGATAAGAAATTGGCACATTGAAATAGATTAAAGAATGACAAAATATCCTTCTAAGATGCTAACCAGACAGGAAATAAGTAGCATTAAAATGCCAACCTCTTCTTCAACAAAGAAAAACAACCACTCACTTATCCAGGTTCCGTTCAACTTGCAGTTTTAGACAGCATCGTTCTTTCAGCAGATTCCCATCAAAATGTCTAACTAGGTAAGATGGAAAAAGTAGGTCTGAACCACAGTTCTCGGGCCTTCCAGCATGATGCCTGGGGTACCTCTCTGCAGTGAAAATGTCCATATCTTGTAGGTCAACCACAATGCAGTCTAGCAGGCAGATATGTTCTTCTGAAAAAGGGAAGGATTTCCACTAAATATTTCAGTTTTGCTTACCAAATCATGGGAGGACATTCCTTAAAGAACTTGCTTTGCAAATAATATTTAATGAATACAATTGGTCATCTAAGCTTTATGCGCATGTATGTTATTTCTTGTCTGCTTTCCAAGATTAAGAAAATATCTTGTAATAATTTTTTGGAACTTGTTACCCTCAGACTCCTTTAGCTCCACAACCTGCGGTTGTTCATGCTGTTCTTCCTGTGTTTTCTGTTTTGTGTCTGCTTCAGATTCACTATGTGACTTGTTAAGATGAGCTTTACTAGAGCAGCTGGCACCAGAGCCAAGTTTGTCTGGTTTGCAAGAACTAGATGGAGGATTTGATGCACCGGTTGTTGTAGTCCTCTGGATGTATATTTCTTCAGACATATGGGAATTCCCAGGATCCTGGCACAAAAAGAGCCAAAATGATTTGAGGAAGCTACAAAGCTAAAAGGGAAATTTAATAACATGGCATGAAAACCGACAAGAACCTTCCTGAGCAGTAATCATTTACCTTTCAAGCACCACAGCCTGGTGAAGATTCATAAATGTTAAATTCTGTGCACAGTGTAAGAATTGCCCAATACCAGTGAACTTGGAGAAGTGAGAAGTGAGATTGGACTGTAAATTAAAGAACTTTTCTGAACTTACACACATTACATACACGTGCGCTTAGAATTGGAAGGGGGTTAAGTTAATAATAAGTTAAAGTTTGATCCTGTTTTCATGTTTAAAGATAATTAAAAACAATTTTTGTTTAAGTAACAATTTGTCTTGGTGAATTTCTATTGCTGCAGGGTTTTGGGGTCCTCTGGTCCCATAATATTACAGTTCCTCATGTCTCCACACTTTGCTTTTGCCATCACTCTAATACAGGTTAATCTTGGCCTCATCTGTCCACAAGACCTTTTTCCAGAATTCTGCAGGTTCTTTTAAATACTTCTTGGCAAACTGTAATCTGGCAAATCTTTTCTGTGGCTAACTAGTGGTTTGCAGCTTGCAATGTAGCCTCTGTATTTCTGTTCATGAATTCTTTTGAGGATGGTAGTTATTGACACATCCACACTTGCCTCCTGATCTGTCAGACATACGTTTGGGGATTTTTCTTCATTATGATGAGTCTTCTTCTGTCATCAGCAGAGGGGGTCCAACTGGTTATCTCTGTCCAAAAGACTTGATGTGATCTGCCTGGTCCCAGGCATTATCTGTTTGAATTAAAACAGGTAATGCCTGGGACAAGGTAGATCAAATAACCCAGGAAGGTAAAAGAAATTTAAATGCTCACAAAAATATTAAGCATTTAATTTTCCTGCACCTTTTTCATGACTGATTACAATTCACCCAAAAGTGCATTCAGCATCCAACCTTTTAAAGTTGGAAACACAAAGCGAAAAGAGATTAGATGTTTTAAACATTGCATTTATTCAGCAAAAATATTTCACTACTTATACAAGAAAATGCATAAGACCCCAATATAAAAAAATGTAAATTTCCAATTTTATACATAATTTCCCAGATAAAGAAAAAAGCACTTTGGAACCTTCTGGATAAACTGCGTTCTCATTGTTTCCCATTATCATGCTCATGTCTCTTTCAACGTCTCTTTTACATGAGGAGGAGTCACGTGATGGAGTAGTGGCCAGTCGGGTAAAACCAGCCCTCTCAGGAAAAAAAAGGAAAAAAGTTAGGAAAAGACAAAGCTCAACAAATATAAAATATAAGAAATAGAAGATAAAGTTACAGATAAGAGAAAGAAGATGGCACCCAAGAAGGAGAAAATAAAAACAACCGAAAAAAAAAGTCACCGAAGAACGAGGAAGGCCTTACCTGCACAAAGGAACAGGGAGCTGTGGTGGCGAGGAGCGCCCGATCCCCAAGGTTGGTGGCTGCCCTGCGGCGTCGCAACCTCCTGACTGGTGGACTTCAAAAATGGCTCTCGGAGCCAAACAAAAGTGCGCAGTGTGCAATCAAAGGAAAAAGAAAACACCGACGGGAGGGGGACTCAGCAGAGGAGCGGGCAGCCACAGCGCAACCAGCTGAGGGACGCCCGACACCAGGGCGCTCAGCTGGAGGATAAGGATGGCGGCAGGGAAGGGAGCAAGGAAACAGATGAGGGAGAAAGATGGCGGGGTGACTGACAAGAGGATCAACAGTAGGAGGCCTGACAGACGGGCAGCCCAGGAGGGGAGGACCAACAGCAAGAGGCCCAGCAAGAAGAGGCCTGACAAAGAGATATAAACAGCTCATCAATAAAAACAGAAGAGACACAGACACAAAAAAAAGAAGACAAACACTGGTACAGACAAAGAAGAAGAGGAAGAAGACCACCAAGATCTTCACAGAGAAATAGAAGGTAAAACAGATGGACAGAATATAGATAAAGCCTTTTTTGAAGAACAAATTAGATCATTAAAAGAATGGTTGTCATTAGAATTTAGTGCAATTAAAAGAAAAATGAAAAGAGCAGAAGATAAAATGCAAAGTTAAGAACTGGTCATGACAGAAACAGGGAAAAGAGTAGAGAATGTGGAAGAGCGAGAAACGGCTATAGAAATGGAAATAAATGACAAGAGAAAAATTGGAAGAAAGTGACAAAAAAATTAAAGAGACACAAGAGTTGTTATCTCAGAAAATTGATATGTTGGAAAATTATTGTAGGCGAAACAACATAAAAATAGTGGGCCTGAAGGAGGATGAAGAAGGCACAGACATGAAGGAATTTATAAAAGGATGGATCCCGAAGATCCTGGGAATGACAGAAATGCAGGAAGTAATAGAAATAGAAAGGGCAGACAGAACATTAGCTCCAAAACCACAGATACATCAAAAACCAAGATTCATGTTAGTAAAATTTTTGAGATATACGACAAGAGAAAATATACTGGAGCGGGGAAGGAATAAAGTTAGAGAAGATAATAAGCCATTGGATTAAAAGGGTCAAAAAATATTTTTTTTACTCAGACATAAGTTTTGAACTCTTAAAGAGGAGTTTAATGCAGCGAAAACGATTTTATGGAAAAAAGGTTATAAATTCATGTGAAGACATCCAGCCGTGCTCAAATTATTTATATCCGGGGACCAAAACAGACTGTTCTTGGATCCGGAGGAAGCACAAGAATTCGCAGAACGTTTGCAGGACAGGAGAAGAGATAAAGAGATGTAAAAGAATGAAGAATGGCAATAAAGTATAAATAAAGATGCAAAAACAATGTATATGTAAAGAACTAAAGAGGGAAAAGAGAAGGGAAGGAAGGGAGTAAGGGGGAAAGAAGAAAGCTTTGTTATATGTGAAAAAAAAAGTGTTTTCTGGGGGGGCTGGGGGGAGAGGGAATAACTGACACTGCAAAATCAGTTGACGCTTGCGAGCAAGATCGCAATCCAAATGCAAAGGGAGTTGTGGTTGCTCGGCAAGGGATAAGGGGCAACTCGGGGGGGGTGGGGGGAGCACTTGGGGTTAGGGTATTATTGGGTGTAGGAATTGTTGGAGTATTTTATGTTTTAAATGTTTTGTCGTACATTGAGTTTAAAAAGGGAAAACGGATGAAAATGGGAAAAAGGGGGATGGAGGTGGCGAGGAAGTGGAAAAAGAGGTGTAAGCAAGGTATAAGATGGCCACGTTGAACTATGAATATAAACATAAATGTAATACATAACCAAATTAAAAAGAAGAGGCTACTAAATTTACTGAAAAAATGAAAAATAGATATAGCATTTGTGCAGGAAACGCATCTAACTGAAGTGGAACATAACAAATTAAAGAGAGACTGGGTAGGACACGTAGCGGCAGCATCATATTATTCAAAAGCTAGAGGTGTAGCCATATTAGGTAACAAAAATGTATCAATCAAAATAGAGGAGGAAATAATAGATAGTAACGTGCGTCCAAAGAACCAAAGGCTTGTTGATCCAAACCAAGGCTTTTATTAACTAAAAGACTGGAGCATATCGCAAGTAGGTTGACCAGTCTAGAATGACCTGGCCTGGCTAGGAGCAATCGTTTAAGACCTGCCAGTAGGTGCGGCTACACTCTCAGCCAATCACAGTCATCCTACACTACCATCTGTACATATACACATTAGTGATAGAATCTGTACTATCACATAGATCCAGCAGGGAGGTATGTAATGATAAAGTGTCAGATATACTCAGAATTTTTGAATTTGCTCAATATATATGCACTTAACAAGGAGGATCAAAAGTTTATGCAGGATATTTTTTGGAAGATTGCAGACACACAAGTAAATATATTGATAGGAGGGGATTTTAACCTTCATTTGGATCCATTGTTGGATAAAACTGGACAAAAGACAAACAAAAAGAATAAAGTAGCCAAAGTTATGGTTAAATCAATGCAGGAAATGAAACTTATGGATATATGGAGGAGGCAGCACCCAAGAGAGAAGGAATGATCATATTATTCAAATAGGCATAAAACATAATCAAGGTTTGATATGTTTTTGTTGTCGGCCCATATTCAAGGGAGAGTTAGGAAAACTGAGTATAAAGCTAGACTAATATCAGATCATTCACTCCTGTTATTAGCAATAGAACTGGAGGACACCTCACCAAGAACATATAGATGGAGGTTACACTCCATGTTACTTAAAAGGCAGGAATTTAGAGAGTCTATTGAACACCAAATTAAAGCATATTTTGAAATAAACACAGAATCAGTGAAAGACAAATTTATGTTAAGGGACGCAATGAAAGTCTTCATTAGAGGACAGATAATAAGTTATGTAACTAAGATGAAAAAAGGATTACAATTGGGAAATAGAGCAGTTGGAAAGGGAGATACTAAGTACAGAAAAGGAACTAGTAAAACGGGATGATATAACGAAAAAGAGAATTGGTGGACAAAAAAAATACAAAACATTACAAACGTATAAGGTGGAGAAGAACATAATGAAAACAAAGCAAAAGTATTACGAACTGGGAGAAAAAACACATAAAATATTAGCCTGGCAACTTAAAACAGAACAAGCTAAAAGAACTGTATTGGCATCAAGGAAAAAGGACAAACAAATTACATATAACCCAACAGAGATATACCAAACTGAGAACGAGGGGAAAGATGAGAAAATAGGAGTTTTTGGCTAAAATTGAACTGCCGAAATTGCAAGAAGAACAAAATAAACTAATAAAACCATTTGAAGTAGAGGAAGTACAGGATATATTAAAAAAGATGCCGAACAATAAAACACCAGGAGAGGATGGATTTCCAATAGAATTTTATAAAACATTTAGTTATTAATTCCTCCTCTCCTGGAGGTAATGAACCAGGTAAAAGAAACACAAAACTTTCAAGATTCATGTAAGACAGCAATAATTACAGTAATACCAAAGACGGGGAAGGATCCATTAACAGCAGCATCATATAGACCAATATCTCTACTTAAATCAGATTATAAGATAATAGCAAAATTATTAGCAAACAGATTGGCCGATTGTATACCAAAAATAGTAAAACAAGATCAAACTGCATTTATTAAGAAAAGATGAACAGTGGATAATGTCTGTAAACTTATTAATCTAATTCATGCAGTTCAAGGAAATAAGAAACCAACAGTGGCTTGTTGCTTTAGATGCAGAAAAAGCCTTTGACAGAGTAGAGTGGAACTACTTATTTAAACTATTACAGAAGTTCAATCTATCAGAAAAATATATTAATTGGATTAAAGCATTGTACAATGGACTGTTGGTGAAGTAGCAGTAAATGGATATGTATCAAACCAATTTAAATTAAGTAGGTTAACTAGACAGGGATGTCCATTATCCCTCTAATTGTTCGCCTTAGCAACAGAACCGTTGGCAAAACTGATAAGAATAGAAAATAAAATAAAAGGAATAAAAATAAAGGAGAAGGAGTATAAAATTAGCTTATTTGCAGATGACATCATAGTATAACTAACAGAACCAGAGATATCAATAAAAGAATTACATAAGAAATTGAAGGAATATGGAGAAATATCGAGGTACAACATCAACGCAAAGAAAAGTGAAGTGATGCCAATGAGTAACGCGGATTATACAGAATTTAAAAAAAGAATCACCATTTAAATGGCAAGCACAAGCAATCCGATACCTAGGGATCAGGTTAGATAATAACTTAAGCCACTTGTATAAACTAAATTATCAGCCACTAATAAAGAAATTGCAGGAAGACTGAGAAGATTGGAAAGAATTACTGGTAATGTTGATAGGGTAGCGCTAGATAAATTAACAGAGGGATATAACCAAGGTGGTTTGCAGTTACCAAACTTTAGAAATTATTATAGAGCCGAACAATTAAGGTATTTATCAGATTTTTACTAGACAAGGGAAAAACCAGACTGGACTAAGATAGAACTAGATAAAATAGGGGAGAATATACGGAACATATACTTTATAAGTGGGATGAAAAGTTGTTGCAATATAAAAACTCACCAGTATTGCATCAATATATGGAAGAGCCACTTAGAAAGGAAAAAAACGAATTACCAAATACCAAAATTATTATTGACGCAAAATCCACTAATCCCTTTTATGATAGATAATCTTTCCTTTAGAGAATAGGAGAGAAAAGGAATCAAAAGAATGGAAAATTGTTTTTTGAACAGTTGAAGTACAAATATGGAATAACTCATGGTACAATGTTTGCATATCATCAAATGAAAGCTTATTTAAAGGATAAATTGGGAAACAGATTGACATTACCAGAAGAGAGCAGCTTTGAATAGGTGATTACAGACACAATGATAATTAAAAGATTTATAACAAACATGCACATTAAGCTGCAAGATAAGGAAAATGATGAAATAAACTATAAACCTAAACAAAAGTGGGAAAAAGATTTAAACATAAAGATAAAAAATGAAGTATGGGAAAAGATATGTTCTGGAATGATGAAGAATACAATAAACACAAGGTTACGCATAATACAATATAATTGGTTACACAGGGTAGATATCACTCCTCAAAAATTTAAAAATTGGGATTCAACATTATCGGATACATGTTTTCGCTGCAAGAGGGAAATGGGAACAATACATGCAATTCGGGCATGTAACGAAAGTGAATACGTTTTGGGAAGATCTAAATCAGATATTAAATAAAATCACAAAAAATAACATACCAAAAAATCCAAAGATCTTTCTTCTAAGTAATATAAGTAGTAATGAATTAGGCTTCAAACTGGATGAAGCGCAAAAAAGATTCATTATGATAGCCTTAGCTGTAGCAAAAAAAATGTATATCAACTTGGAAAATGGAAGAGAGCATGAGAATACAGCAATGGTACATGGAAATGAAAAAATGTTTTCCATTGGAAAAGATAACATATAATTAAAAAAATAAAGTCATATTGTTGGAATAAATTTGGGAACCATACATGGAACATAAAAGAGAGAGAGCTTGCCTCAGAACTCCATCCCCTAAAAAGGTAAAAAGACAAAACGACTAGATTCAGTGTGTAACAAATAGATGAAGCATTTTTCTTGTTTATTTTCCTTTGTGTGAAGATATTGTTTTATTGTATAGGTTGAATATTTATGGGTTTTGGAGGGGGGGGGTGGGAAGAGGGGAGGGAGGGAAAGGGGGAAAAAAAAGGGAGAAAATGCCACTGTGTATATTTAATGAGAAACGTTTGTACATATTTTGGTTGATATGGTTCACAGTGTGAAAAATTAAAAAATATTTAAAAAAAAGTCTCTTTTACATGGCTTGCTAATTGTTGATACTTGTGTCCTATATCACCTGGTCTATCTCAACGTAACTCTGGAGACACAAAATGCAGATGACAGGATCTTGAGTAAGCAACGAGAAGCTGGAGAGACTCAGTGGAGAGAAATGGAGAGCCACTATTTTCGGTTGTGACCAGATTTTGAGACCAACTGGGAAAAGGGAGAGACCTCGCGTAACAAAATGGGCTGGCGAGGGGCCAAGAGAAGCAGGACATTGGTCAAATGAAGGTAGGAGAGCTGAGACAAGTATTGAACCATTTGGGCGAATGAAAAACATGTACTGGAATGGGCTTGGAGAATGGAAACAGGGAAAGGGCATACAGAAATAGTGTCAATGTTATGTGAAGTATGAAAATTTCAAATGTTCATGCTATTGAGTTCTATATTACCTTGGTAGAAAATGAGATGCAGTTCTTCAAATTTGTCACGGTGAGGCCAAATACAATGGAATGAGCTGAGCACAAATGGCTTGTGTTAACCTCCCTATATCCTATTCCCCACATATCTGCTTTGTCAACCGTAAACCCTCCACTCTTCCACCAGATCTGGCCTGAAAAGTTGAGATTTCTTTCTATAGATGCTACCTGACTGGCTGTGTTCTTCCAGTGTCTCTGTTTTTGTTGAAAATTATTAAAATTAAAACAGAAAATGATGGAAATACTGTCCAATTATGGTTAGGACTTTCAGTTTTGAATTCTTTGCAGATAGTCATATTTTCAATTTTGCATTGTTTCATGTGAAAGCAGAAATCTTCGCAAACTAATCCAAGATGCTTTAACAAGAAATCTTCATTATGCTTGTCGCCAATATGTTGAATTATTAAGTACAGTAAAACCCCTGGTATCCACTACCTATGGGGATTGGTAGATACCGGACAAGTGAATTTTCTGGTTGCTTGAGATTACATGTTGCTTGATTGGCAAACTAACACCAATTTTAAACTTCATAGTCTTTACCTATTTCTTTTCCACAATTTTTTGCTGGTTGCTTGATGATGCCAGTATCTCGAATTCCAAGGTTTTACTGTATCCAGATGTCCTTGAATCACTTGCATACATTAAAAACATCTGCTAACTTACTTAAACATAATCATCATGGCTATCTAAACTACGATAAAAACTAAGAGGATTTTCCTGGATGTGATAGCTGAATTTGTAGGAAGATAAAATAAGCAAAGTTCTGTTGCAGCAGCAATGGTATTCGAGATTGGCAGTGAGTGATTTGATGCTCATTTTAACAGCGTATTTACTGAAATGAATGCTTTGAATAATTTTGTCTAGATTGTGTATTTAAATTTGAAGAAATAGTAAGAATCTCTACAGTTTTAACCAGACACATGACAGAGATGAAACGCTTGTATCAAGATGTAAATGATAAACTATTAAAACCAAAAGGTGACAATTAGATTAAGATAGGTTTTTTTTTGCTATTCATAGTTCAATAGCCTGTTAACTCTGTCAGGCTCACAAAGGAAAGAGCACTTTGTGAAAGGTAGTGAGGCATGCTACAGCATTCAATAGTCCAGGCTTAAAAAGTATCATCCTGAACCATAACCTTCATGTTTTACATCGATGATATGACAAAATGACTGTGCTTACATCAAGTTAGCGCTTCAATAATCACAAGAATCTGAATTTGATTCCATTCCTTTAGTTTCAGACAATTTTACGCAGAATACAAATGATGACATCTTGCTTTACATTTATCTGGGTTTCCCGTGACTGTGATTACAGGTATTAGTGCATTTTTGTAGTAGGAATTCTTCAGTAGGTTATTGCAAATTTATTTTTAAACGACTAAATTATTTCTAGTTGGTAGTGAATCGATGGAACGTCAATGAGCTCATTGAGATGCAGTAAAGCCACAATCCCATTCCAAGCCAGTCAAATATATTGTCTATGATAAATATTATGACATCACATTCTGACAGCTGGTTTATCATCAGTAGTCATCACTTTAGTATAAAGTATAGTCGGGTCAGATACAGCAATGAGCTCTCTGAACCCTTCTCCATTAACAATGGCGTGAAGCAAGGCTGTGTTCTCGCACCAACCCTCTTTTCAATCTTCTTCAGCATGATGCTGAACCAAGCCATGAAAGACCCCAACAATGAAGACGCTGTTTACATCCGGTACCGCACGGATGGCAGTCTCTTCAATCTGAGGCGCCTGCAAGCTCACACCAAGACACAAGAGAAACTTGTCCGTGAACTACTCTTTGCAGATGATGCCGCTTTAGTTGCCCATTCAGAGCCAGCTCTTCAGCGCTTGACGTCCTGCTTTGCGGAAACTGCCAAAATGTTTGGCCTGGAAGTCAGCCTGAAGAAAACTGAGGTCCTCCATCAGCCAGCTCCCCACCATGACTACCAGCCCCCCCACATCTCCATCGGGCACACAAAACTCAAAACGGTCAACCAGTTTACCTATCTCGGCTGCACCATTTCATCAGATGCAAGGATCGACAAGGAGATAGACAACACTCTACACAAAAGAGTCTGGAAAAACAACCAACTGAAAAACCTCACAAAGATAAGCGTATACAGAGCCGTTGTCATACCCACACTCCTGTTCGGCTCCGAATCATGGGTCATCTACCGGCACCACCTACAGCTCCTAGAACGCTTCCACCAGCGTTGTCTCCGCTCCATCCTCAACATCCATTGGAGCGCTTACACCCCTAACGTCGAAGTACTCGAGATGGCAGAGGTCGACAGCATCGAGTCCATGCTGCTGAAGATCCAGCTGCGCTGGATGGGTCACGTCTCCAGAATGGAGGACCATCGCCTTCCCAAGATCCTGTTATATGGCGAGCTCTCCACTGGCCACCGTGACAGAGGTGCACCAAAGAAAAGGTACAAGGACTGCCTAAAGAAATCTCTTGGTGCCTGCCACATTGACCACCGCCAGTGGGCTGATAACGCCTCAAACCGTGCATCTTGGCGCCTCACAGTTTGGCGGGCTGCAACCTCCTTTGAAGAAGACCGCAGAGCCCACCTCACTGATAAAAGGCAAAGGAGGAAAAACCCAACACCCAACCCCAACCAACCAATTTTCCCTTGCAACCGCTGCAATCGTGTCTGCCTGTCCCGCATCGGACTTGTCAGCCACAAACGAGCCTGCAGCTGACGTGGACTTTTTACCCCCTCCATAAATCTTCGTCCGCGAAGCCAAGCCAAAGAAGAAGAAGTATAAAAGTATAGTGTCAAGATGAATTAAACTAGCAAATTTATATTCCAAATCGCTTGCAGCTAACTTGAACTGGTGACTTCAAAACATTTTTTTTTAAAAGTTAAAGAAATGCAAGTGCGCTCGTCTATTTATTCAAGAAAAGTATACCAAGTTTTCTTTCCTCTTCAGTAAATTCTGCACTCCAGTAGTCAGGTGAGATTTTCTGTGCTAGTAATATGCACACAGATTTAAAAATAAACATAACACCAGCGAGAGTAAAATGGTAGGAAGACGAACTTTCATTAGCACATGAAGCTTTTTTTTTTAAAAAGCAGTACTTTGACACCCATCCACTGCTGTCAGCACACTGAGATATGCCTGCACAGTAAGGGTACTTTCACTGCAAATTTAATCAATTCTTTAGGCTGCTTTAACAAAGCAAAAGTTTCCTTTACTGCATTAAGTGCGAGTCAATAGATTTGCAATTTGTAGTTTTTGTCATTTTGCAATTGATTCATAGAACGAAAGTTTCAGAGGTGTCTCTGTTAGGGAATAACAAATAACAAATGGCAAAAAGACAGCAGAAATAAAATGGCTTCAGATGTGCAAATCATTTATTACAAATTATAAATATAAAAAATGAAATGTAGCCAACTTCATGATCATGTGTGGTGTGCATGCTAATTTTGTCCAAATTAGAATATTTTAAAAATATTTTTCATATAAGTTAAAGATCTGTATAATTAAGGAAACTTATTAGACTGACATTAGTTTATCACAGCAATAATTGGTTTTATAAAGTTTTTTTAAAAATTAAATGCAGGTAATCATATGGTTGGCCACAGAAATAGATATTAAAAAGAATCTAAAAAGAGAAAACAGATATGGTGAAGAAGAAATTTGGAGAGTAAATTGAAGAGCTTTCACTATTGCAACTCCAGTCCAGGCCACCAAGGATTCAACAAATTAAAGTGAGAGGACACATGCAGATGCAAATCAAAATATGGGCGAACAGAGTTTGATGTGACGTGGTCTGTGATGAATTGGATTTTCAATGACTTCAAGTTGAGAGGGTAGAATGCTGGAAGTTGCCTGGGTTTGAGCGAGAACTTCCAAATATTGAAGTAGCAAAGAAAGGGCGGAGAGTTTGAGCAAAAAGTATGCTGAGGCAGAATAAACTGAACAAAACAGAGCAACCATTAGCTTGCGCATACATTTCAGCCAGTGGTATCAATATATGTGGAAGAAACTAGATAAATACAACTAATTCAGGTGCACTTAGGAATATTATCTCATTGTCATCTGAAAGGTTAAAAATACAACTTTCCTAGCCAAAATGTTATGTCATAGCTCTTCTAAATAACAGTAACTGTTGCATTATCTGTGATAATACTTATAATAATGAATTATCTTGGTTTTACAGAAGCTGAATGGGGATCTGCAATGGAAGCCACTCAATTTAACATTAAGAACCATAAAGAACACAATACAATTTCCATGCAAGTACCTGGAACATGAGCACACTCATTTCAAACTGGAGTATGATACCGCAAATACATCACATGCAGAAAATCAGGATAAATCAAACTCTCACACACTGCAGCAGATGCACTGGTATTTGAAAGATCTCATGTGTTCATAGACAAATCAAAAATGCATACCCATTCTATTCCTCACAGAGAACTGGAAATAAACTGGAGAAAATGTAGTCGTAGGTACACACAATCTTTTTTTTAATACTAGAAATCTTTCTCAGATTTCATCCCAAGAAAATGGTAAAAGTATCTTTAGGATACATACTCTCTACAGAAGACTAGAAGATGAAATTTTCAACATTCTCAACTTTGCGATAGACATAGCCTTCACTAATCTCAGCATCGTGGTGCCTATTTCTGTCTGGTCAAGCCATTAATTTCAAGCTTCAGATTCTAAATTCAAGTGGATTGTTCAGGCATGAGAACCATCACACTGGACAACGAAGATCTTGCTTCCCAAACATTTTTGGGTGTATTTTAAGGAGTTTGGGCTCCTGATCATGAAAATCACCTTTAAGTTTTCTTTTTAAGACACAACCTTTTTTTGTGATTTTTCCTGTCATATTTTTTACAAGTCTAATACCCACAAAGCAAGCAGTTTTGGTCAGTCCAACCATACCTGGGCAGGCTCTCCATGCAGGTTCAAAAATCTGTTAGTGAGACCGGAGAAAATAGTTTGGAAAGCATTTAAAGATGTTGTTCACCAGGACAGTGCAACCATGGAAAAGCTAGATTAGGGCAACTGAAACCCATCAATGCTGGTCGACTATTGTTGGACACTGACACAAGAGGCATCAAATGCTGAGTGCAAACGCAACTCAGCAGCGAAAAATTTTTAGGTCAGTTGAATTAATGCAATTTGTCATCATTACCATGTAATTGGACAAGCTGAATTCAATAAAGTTCACTTAACGTTTCTCCAACTTCCTAAGCGATAAAGCAAATCTGAAATTATCCTTGTGTTCAGCTTGAAGTTGTCAATCATAATCTACAATTTATTTTCAGGAAGAAAACCTTTTGAAAATATTTGTTGTCCAGTGCAATCAGTTGACTGCCACCACAGAAGTTTCTTCTCTTGCTGCAGTTTTATTTGAATCACTGTACATTTCATTCCCAACAATGGAAATTTACGTCATTGGATATTTGAAGATTTACAGATGATAACAATCTGCTAATTGGCTGCAAATATTTGGGTGACAGTTAAAAGTGCATGAACACACAAGAGGAAACAACACACTATGCAATGCCTCTGCTAAAGCATTCAAAGAAGTGTACCTCAAATAATGACGGGTCCTTGTATGAATTAGCGTGCAAAATCAAATTCTCAGGGAAAAAAAGGGAAAATAAAAAAACTTAAATTAATGTAAAAATCACACATGGTTAAGAGAAATGTATTTGAAATAATTCAGCCATTTTAAATACACAATGAATGCAGAAGATACGATGAATACTACTGCAACTTTCTTCATAGGATTAATGGAAAATTTTGCATTTAAGTACAATCTAACAATTTTAGTATTCCTTTAAACCTGGAATTTACAAACGACTTACTTTACCCTGCATTAAATGCAAAATTAATGGACTAGCATATACGATTTGCCAACTTAATTGCATATAAAACAGAAATTTGAAGAGAACATTTTATACCAAGGGTGAGGATGTTAATGCTGGATAATCCATTCTTTTGAACTCCTGTCAAAGACGAAATACTAATTATCCAGACAGCCTCAATCTTGGGTCATGTACAGGATACAAGCTATTATCTTGACAACATGGCCTCTTCTCCAGGTCATTCACAGCCCATCAGTCATTACCCGTGAGCATAGCTTAAATGCCAACAAACTTGCAATTAGCCTGACAACACAGCCGAGATTCGATGCAGAATCGCAAATCATTGCCAGACTCAAGTCAGCTTTTCGAGCACAGTTATTATTCTTACAAGGCAGCTAAAATTCAAGATTAGTCTTATACAACTCGTCTGTTATGATGACAATATCTTAAACCTGAAAAATGTAGCAGATTATCCTCACAGTATATCTTCACCCAGTTCAGACAGGAACCTATTTTGTAAGCACTGCTTTACAGGGAGAAGAAACAAATCCAAATACTTATCTTGCATTTAATATGTGATAAGTAAAAGATACAAGGGAAATAAGATTTTCCACCTCACACTTTCCTCTTCCCCTCCAATAATCACAAAACGCAAAGACAAAATTCAACAAGCTTGCTCATCCACATGGTTAGATTTATTTATGAGTGAGATCATGAATAAATAAAGCAGCAGGCTGATTTATCATGCAGGGTATTAAAACTTCTCCTGTTGTCAACGTACTCATAATTTCCAGGAGGCATAGCAAAGCTATGATTTTATTTCTTGCCTATTCTGGGTTGTCAATGCTAACTGCATAATCCCAACATGAACTGGAGTTCCCAACTCAAAGCCTCCGAGTTGTGCACACTCAATCTATCGGATAAATAGCTGAAGTGGCTTTAATTATCTGGTAATAAAACAACTCTAATTCAATGAAGAATCACAAATTTTTGAGAAGTTTTACATTATGGCTATTATCCCAAAAGATCAAGTTTATACAATTCAATGGTGATGCCCTGTCCTAAACTCTAAATTTAGCAATTGAAAGATTCTCATACACACATTGATCATGAATTCATTTTTACCTCCACCAATTCTAAGGACATATCTCAGCTAAACTCTTCAGCCCTCCAATTCTAGTCTGCGTTTCTTTCCCTCACTGCATGACCGATAGCAGTTCCCACTTCTTTCTTAACCTTGGAAAGGCACATTTAACTTGAGTATTTCCATTTGTCCTCCAGTAAGCACGAGACTTTTCCATTTTAATGGTTTCAATACAAATAGAATTTGCTTCTGAATAAAATATAAACAAAAAATGATTTCATTTTTCCAAATTTCTGTTCTTTCTCAGCCTCAAAACTTCTCAAGAAACACAAATTTCAGTCATCTTATTTAATGTGCTTTTGATTTCCTATCTATAGGGCTCCATTTTTATTAACGAGTGAAAGGAATACCAAAATGTTAAAAGTACATCATAATCATAGGGATCTTGGCAAAGTTCAACTTGTAAAGTTTGTGACAAAAGAAAAGCTGCTCAGCAGCTTTATGCATTGCCTTCAGTTTCAAATATTTAGCTCAATTTTTCTTTTTATAATAAATAAGCTGAAGGATATAGTCTTGCACATAAACATTCTAAAGCATATGAAATATGAAATTAAATATGGAAAAATAGGCAAAAAATCTGAGAGAAAGGAAAACATATGTGACTTTTACCCACTGAATGTAAAAGAGATAAATTGTGGATTTTTGTATTACCTTGTCTCGCAATGAGAAAGTCCCTGGTGACCTCGCAAACAAGAATTGGTTCCTCACTTTCAGTTTACCAAGGTTCGCCACGATCAGCTGGTTTGACTTGGAACTTTCTGGGATCAGGACAACTGGTGCACCGGCCTCGATGTCAAGCAGGATCCGAGAGCCTCTCTGTGCCCTGTCTCGCACCTAGATTCCTCAAAGCAAATGAGAACAGGGAGGGGGGGGGGAATTATTTACTCCAAAATCAACACATTCTGAAATCTTGAAATAAAGACAGAAAATACAGTAAATACAACTTTTGAAAGAGGAAAGGCAGGTTTGCATTCAAGGTGTAAACTTTTGTTAGAATATTAATAGTTTTAACTCTTATGGCAGAGATACATTCCAAACTATCTACTAGCATTGAAAAAGATCAGTTGCATAGAGAATATTTTGTACTTTGACTTATTTAATGGTATTCAAATTAATAGTAAATCTATCATTTTTAAGTTGAATGAAGACTTGAAGGATCATTTAAATCGTGCTCAAGGACTCTCACTTTTGTCTTCTCTTCCCTTTTCACCAGCTCATCTCGATATGCATCCCAGCATAAAATTCAGTTGCTTTCCTCCATCAATATGCTACATTCAAATTATGAACCCCTCCACTTTCCCACTTCTTTCTTCATCTGGGAAAGGCACATTTAACTTGAGTATTTGCATTTGACCTCCAGTAAGCACCAGACTTTTCCATTTTAATGGTTTCAACACAAATAGAATTTGCTTCTGAATAAAATATAAACAAAAAATGATGGAAATATTCAGTTCAGGCAGCAACTTTTATGACAGAAACGGAGCTTCAATTTCAGACCAATGATCTGTCCTTAAGCAAGTTTGGAGTTGAAAAGAAGGGAGAAAGGTGGCAAGAATAAAGGGAATGCTTTGCTGAAGGAGAGAAGGTGGTAATGTTAATTGCACCTGATCAGTTGGGTGTGGAAACAATGCTGGAATATAACACTGCAGTTGTTGCAAATCTGAAATAATACTGGAAGGACTCAGCAAGTCAGGGACCATTTGCAAAGAGAGAAAACACAGACAATATGCAGGTTGATGACTTCTCATCAGAACCTACTAGTTTTGATTCATACTGTATAGCTGTTTAGTCCTGCAGGCTGCAACATGACAGCTTTCACCAGTCATCACTTTCAATGGATGGTCCCTCTTCATCCTCTGCTACATCAATATAATGCCACCACGGAACAAATCCCTTTCTCTCCTCTTAGCATTCAGAAGTGTTCATTACTTTGGCAACCCTCAGATTTATTCACGGTACCTTCTAATAGCACATTCCCATGCAACTGCAGGAGATGCGATAACTATCCTTTTACTTTTTTTCCAATGTTATAGCAAACTCAATGTTCCTTCCTTATGAAGCAGTGATTCATTTGTATCTGTTCCAATTTAGTGTAGTGCATTCAGTCTTCCACTTGTATTCCATTCGGTTCTAAAGAGTGAACTTGATCATTTTAATTCTCCATCAAATACCCACTGACTTTTTCGGACATGGAAATACAGTAAAATCCCCTTAAAGCAACTGTCAGGCTCAAGCAACAGTCCAACAAAAAAGTAGAAAATAAATAGGCAAAAAAAATACAAAAGCTTACAATTGGGACCCACTAGCAGTTAAGTGCGCCAATCAGGCAACACAAGCCACTGGCAAATTCACTTCTCTGGCATCTACCAATCCCCATAAGGGCTGGATTCTGGGGGGGGGTTTATTGTACATTATTCGCACATCGTATTTGTCACTCGCTAGCAGCACTTCAGGACTAAAATTGTAATTTGCAACCAAGAAGATGGTTCTGTTTTGGAGCATCAAGACTACAAACATCACTGAGTTACTTTCATTGCTACCTTATGATGAATGGCCAGAACCAGTCCGAGAACACTTGATAAAGTGCCCTATTGGTCATGGTTAAAAGGCTCCAAATGGGGTTGCACAAACAACATGACTCATTCAGTAACTGCATGCACCAGACTTTAATTATTTTCATACAAAGATCGGACAGCAAGGTTAGTGTAGTAGTTAGTACAACGCCATTACAGTGCCAGAAACCTGGGTTCAAATCTGGCACTATCTCTAAGAGTTTATACATTCTGCCTGTGACCGCGTGGGTTTCCTCCGGGTGTTCTAGTTTCCTCTCAAATTTCAAAGATGTATTGGTCACACGGGTGTATTTGGACAGCCTGGGCTCGTGGCCTTGAAGGGCCTATTACTGTTCTGGATCACTAAAAACATTTAATTAATTGGTGGAAGAACTCAACAGATCAGACAACATCCACAGGTAGAAATAGATGGTCAACATTCCAGTTCTGGACCTTTGTTTACAATTGTGGTGAAGAAAGCTAAAATATACAGAAACATTCCCCTTGAATTCAGTCCACTGAGAAGAGGAACAGTGGTGGGAAAATAGTTGGTGAAGATTGCCAAGTTAAGTTTATATTTTGTCTCAGGCTATGATTGATCTTCTACATCTGCAGGTGTACTGCCCAATATCTTCGCAGATAACCTAATAACAGTTGCAGATGCCAAAAATACAAACTGACTACATCGCTGAAACTAGAATGTATTGCAAAGCAGCAGAAATGTTAAAGACTGTGAGACTTTTGTTTCCCATTAGCTTGTTCATAATTTTCTTTAACAGCTGAATATGATTTGATATTTTCCAATTTTTTTTATCCTGTGCTACTCCTTTTCAAATTATTATGAACTTTGTTTCAGAATAGCTTTATGGATTTATCAGCAGATGCAAACAATTATTCTGGCTACATTTTTTGTTACATTGTCAGAAAGGACATAAATCAGTTTCAAATGTGGCAAGTGGAATGCACAGGGACAGATCCAATACTTGCCGGTCACTGTAATCTGTTTAATCAACAACATGTTGGCATTTTAAACAGCTGAGCAGGAAATCAACCAGACAAGAACAATTTGCCAAAAATACCAACATTTTAAAATCATCACAGCTTTTCAGTTTAGCACCACTTTAAGTGTTACTTTTAATTAACAGTAAAGCTTGCTGAGAAGCAATGTTGGGTTCATTTTTATAGTGTACGGCCAGACAAATTAATGAATGCACTAATAGAAAGGAGAACATGGTGATTTTGCACACAGGTACATGTGTCCTAATTTAAGGGGATGGAAGGACTGGAGAGATATGCAGGCAGAGGCACAGTTTAAATTGGCTCCATGGTCAGAAAAGTCGTCATGCTGTACTGTTCTAGATTCTATTTTCTATTCAGCAGACGTTCAGCTTTTGTTTCCAAACGCACTATTATGTCAGCTTGGCTGTGAAGCTGAACACCATGGAAAAATGCAAGGACATCCACTTTGATGAGTAAAATGGTACAGATTGGGGACATGTTGATGTCCCAAGAGACCCTTGTGACCTCTCACTCAAGTCATTGTAAACTAACATGCAGAAGCAAATAGTTGGTGGAATGCAAGTGAATTTTGATACATGAATAAAGACATTGCAATTTCAACCTTGTGTATTTTGTATTGTTTTAGTCTCCTTAATTCAGGATCTAGGTTTGCAGTTCAAAGAGAAATTAAGTACCTTAAGTTCACTAATCCTGTATTTTCTAGAATTTAGAAAAGAGGGTGGATACAGGAAGGTTCTTCCCCCTGCTGCATAATAATAGACTGAGCACAGGAGAAATATCTTCACTGAGGGTGGTGCATTTTTGGAGAGGCAGTAGAACCTCATTCAAATCTGCGATTAACATTTTTTTGCTTACTAAGGGACATGAAGATTGTTCAGAAGAATGCTGCAAAGATAGAAGATCTGCTGAGATTTTCAAGAATATATGTACACTGGATCAGAATTGTTAAGGGCATGGTCCCACTGCTTCCATCTTCATCACTCCAGCTGAGATGTTGTTTAGCTCAGTATCTTGGCAAGTTGGAGCAATCTCAGCTGTTTCCCAATATTACATGGAGTGAATCAAACAGAGGTAAATCAAACACTGGTGTCTGTTATGGTTGTAAGAGGAGGATGAGATACAATGCCCTTTCAGCACATTTAGTTGAAAATGGATGTGAATGCTTCATCCTCCTCTTTGCCCACTTGCATGCTAAGCATTGGCACCATAGAGAACAAGGATGCTCCTATAACCATTTACAGAGCATAAACAGGCCATGTTGGCCTTTCGAGTCCGCACCGGTTCGCTAGAACAACTCTGACTAAATCTTTTGTGGATTCAACATTGCGACATCATCTTCCCTTGCTGCTTTGACCTGGCATCACGGGTCAACTATTTTAGACTGGTCCCGCATCAATATGCTCCACCCGAGACTACCTTCCTTGGCCGATCAAAGCTGGATTAAGTTTAGACCCCCACAATCTGCCTTCGATGTTTTCACAGTGCTCGAAAGACAGATTTAACCCAGCTTTCAAATGCTGTGTAAAAAAAGCTACTGTGTATCATCTGTCGTGATACATTTGAGGCACACTTGGGTCGAGTGGCAAACTGTTGTTCAGTTTCCGACACTCAACTGTGACAGCTTCATGCTGAACAAATAAAATGTAAATTTGAACTTTGCTGAGTGTGATGGGTGTTACAGTAGCATAAAAAGAGAATGAACAAACCTCTGATTTAACACCTTAATAGTGGTCACAGGACCATAGAGTGGTCAAAAGGGCCTTCAGTCCTGGAGCAACTTCATCCTGTTAGCTGCTTAATTGTCCATCACCATGTAAAACTAGATGTGGTGGACTTGAGAGTTTTGATCTAATCTTTAACATTACCTCGCTCTACTTCTTTGTCATGCATTCGTGTTGCAGTATCATCAGATTAGCACCTCATTTTAAAATACTTTTGGGGGCTTCTTCTAGCATGGCCTTTTGGATTCCTCGCTGAACATGTTAACTCACTGATAACTCACTGCATCCAGAACAATCATGATTCCCCTGCCCTTCTTTGAAAAAGAACGAGGAGATATTTTGCATTCACCTGAGATTACAAAGGGGCAACTCAGTTCAATGTCTCATTTCAAAGATGTTACCTTTAACAATGCAGCAATCTCAATGCCCTGGACCACTGCTACACATCTAAAGAGGATGCTACTGTTCCATCCCACACCCACACTTTGGCAACTACACCTAATTGGGCAGAAACTAAGGAATCTCAAAACAGTAAAGTTATTCTGCCTTTGCTCAATAGCAACTCTGCATTTTTGAACTGTGCTTTCCTTGTTCAATCTATGAAATGTCTGACTAATCTGCTTGCAAAACAACTGTTCGCTGCATCTTAATATGTGACAATAAACTTGAACTTGAATCAAAACTGTGCTAAATATTATAAATAAAATGACAAAAAAAATCACATTCTCAATCAGTGTTTTACTTAAGAATTTTTATTGCATAAAAATTGAAACAATTTCCTCCAGGTGCCCTGGTTTCTTTCCACCATTCAAAATGCACCAGGGGTGTTGATTGGGTGTAAATGGACGGCATGGGCTTGTGTATCTAAATCTAAATGCAATTTAATTTTTCCTCAAACTCCAGAAACAGAAGACAGTTTATTTTCTTATCACTGAGCATTAGTTTACAGGCAGTAATTAAAAAAAATTATTTATAAATTTAAAACCACAAAAAATTCACACATTTTACAATAATGCAAATCCATTTCAAATACGCTCGGTATATACAAGAAAAAAGAAGAATGAAATAAACCTTCTCACCCCCCCCATCAATTTCCACCCTCTCCTTCTAACCCCCTCAAAGCAAAAAAGTGTCGGACATGAGATCTTCAACAGGAATACTCCTTACTATAAGGCTTCTTCTAATATATACTGAGTTTTAAATATTCTTACCCACACTTTGTAAATATGGGCACCATATTTTCCAAACTATGTGATATTTATCTCACAGGTAGTAATTAAGCCCAAGATTGTTTGATCCAGTACACAGAAATAATCCATTTATCATTAAAGTATTACATGCTACGGCTTAGCACACAGCACACTATCTAATTTCATTTCAACTACATTTCCTGTAGATTGCCACGAGACTGCTTTATAATTTGAACTGTTACTGGCAGCTCTATCTTTGAGGAAAGGTCATGACAGTAAAAGGTTAAGGTATTTGCTTTCAAAATTTCAAGCGAATTAACCTCATATGCTCTTTCCATGATGACATGCAAATCTGTGTTAGTGGGTCACATCCAATCTGTCATCTTTCCTGAAGCCTGTGGGGTTAAACAAGAGAGCACGCCAATCTCTACATTATTTACTCTATTTTTTTAGCTGAAGTGCAGAAGTTACTGTATGTGACACCACTGCAGGTGGGCATCATAACAGTACAATTTAATGGCAGACTTTTAAACTTCTGCTGATTCAAGGCGCAAAGCAAATTTCAACAAAGTGAAGTATGGACTGCATATTGATGACCTGTCATTTGTCACCCTTTCTGAGAAAGGCCTGCAACTGTTACAGAATTTGTTTGTTTGTGCTATATCTGCTTTTGGGTTCGGTATTAACACAAGGAAAACCCAGTCTTGTACAAACAACCAGGTGGCAAATACCTGCCATCTCTCATAACCAGATACAAAAGTGAATTGCAGCCAATTAAACAATGTTAAGTCTTCCTGCGACCTCAGGAACAGAGTCACCAACATCAGCATTAACAAAGAACTTCCAGCATGCTTATAAACAACTCCTTAGTGTTCTCTAATCTAAGAAAGTAATGGACAAAAAAAAATGTGATACTGAACATATCAAGGAGGGGGATAAAAGAGGGCTAAGTGGTGATTGAGCATTGGACAGAAGATGGAAGAGAGAGAGACAGGTAGAATGAAAGACCACTTGGAGAAAAAAAGGTCAGGAATAGATAAAGAAATGGAAACAGTGGAAGCAGATGGAGGTGGTAGTTACTGAAGATCAGAAAAATCAATAATCATGCCCCTCTGGAGGCTCTAGGTTTACTACTGTTAAACTGAAGAATTCACCTTTAACAATAGTCAACATTCGCAACCTCAGGATGCATTTGCGAAGGCTTCCTGATGAGGAATTAAATTTCCAAAGCAGCTTATATTTTAATTTTAATCCATTGTACTCAGCAGAATTAATTTTCACTGATATACCTGTCTAAATCACCTAATAGAATTCCTTTAATCCTTTGTTGACCCAAAATCAAGTTCAAGTTTATTATCCAATTGTACAAATACAACCCGATGAAACAGTATTCTCCAGTACTCGGTGCAAAGATACGCAAACACACGCACAAACTTAACACACGTGCAGATAAACAACATACATTGTGTATCTGTACACATTTATCAAAATAAATATTGTTAAATAAATGGTAGAATCTATGAGGGATTATATAAGGAGTTCATCAGTCATTCAGCAGACTTGAGAAGAAGCTGTTTCTCAGCCTGGAGGTGCTGCTCTGATACTCCTGTATCTCTTTCCTGACAGGAGTAGCTGAAAGATGCTCTATGTCGGGTGGTAGAGGTCCTCAATTATTTTGTGAGCCCTCTTCAGACAACAATCCCAGTAGATTACATTGATAAGGGAAGGGAGGGAGATCCAGTGATCCTCTCTGCCGCTCGAAGTCCTGTGGACTGTCCTCCAATCCAATGCTCTTCAGCAACCGTACCACACTGTGATGCAACCGGCCAGGACGCTCTTCATAGAGCTCCTGCAGAAAGTTGGCAGGATAGTGGCCGGCAGCCTTGCCCGCCTCAGCCTTCTCAGGAAGTGCAGTTGCTGATACACCTTCCTGAAAAACGAGATGTCATTTACCCAGTATATGTCAGTGGACTCTTCACTCTCTACCCCATCGACCTATTAACGTGTAGCGAAAGTTGGCCATCCCTAAAGTCCACATTCATCTCCTTTGTCTTGTCCAAACTCAGATTGTTATTCTGCACTATTTCGCAAGATCTTCTTTGTCATGTAACTTTATCATGGCTGCTGGTGAAGCCAACTACGGTTGTGTCATTTGCAAACCTGATGATTGTTGGAGGTGGCTCTGGCATTGCAAGTTTGGGTCAGCAGAGTGAACAGAAATGGGCTGAGTGCACAAGATGATGCTTGATGTTCTGCTTCCAGGTAGGACAGACAATGGTCCAGAATTCAGATAGAGAGAAGAGCATTGAGTCCCAGCGAGGACAGTTCCTCGACCATTTAATCGTATTAAATGTCGAGCTGATGGGATACTTACACAGGTTTTTTTTAAAAAATCATTTATATGGTGCCCATTATGCTCTGGGTTTTGAAAACTTATTTTTGAAACAAAAAATAAGTAACACATGGAATATACACATTTCATAGCCTCGTATATGATGATGGAATAGATTGTTTTTTTTGCTGACATCACTTAAATGATAAACATGAGCATGACATAGAGGACTCCACCCCTACCCCCCTTTTCTCTGATGAGTATCAAGCATTTTTCAACATCAAATGAGGAAGTCCTAAATATTCCAATATACCCCACCCCATGCATCAATCACTAAGACAGATTTTTGATGAGAATATCGACTAGTCTACAGAATAAGCTCACGCTAGCCAATGTCTTTTACCTCTCTCAGGGGAAATATATTGGACTGGAACTTAAGAAGCAGCTGAATTATTTAATTGAGGAATTCACCCATCACCAGAAAATGAAATCTCTTTTCAATTAATTATTAAGATTTTGTTACTACTGTGATCTTATAACAAAACAGATCATTTGACCTTAGTTATCAATATGCAGCATGTCTGCAAATAAAATCAAATAGATTTGTGTATGGAACACTAAGTTGTGTTTCTTAAATATCTTGACAAAATGAGAGGCCAGTCGGCCTATTACATCTATTTTCTTCGCAATCCCATTGATCCAATTCCTACACTTACTTCCTTGTCATCCATTCTCTCGCCAAGCCAATTAACACCCCTTCTGTCCAATACACCCACATACATGAAGGGCAGTTTACAGTTGCCAATAACCTAACAGCCAGCACATCGCTGAGGTATGGAAAGAAATTCAAGGACCACAGGGAAGCCCATGCAAGGGTCACAGGACTAACTTGGGTGCACCACATAAAAGAGCAGAGGAATCAGAACTGAGCACAGGTCACAGGGACTATGAAATGGCAGCACCTCCGACTTGTACAGCAGGGAAAGGGTTAAATTGCTTCAGTTTTTCCATTAGCCTTATTCCTGGAATTTAGCACAGTAGTGGAAATAAGAGTGTCACCGAATTCCAATGATGCCATCTGTGTGATATTTACTCATTGACTGCAAGGTTTTCTGTCAAATACTAGCAAGCACAATGTCACTAATAGGTTCAGACACACACATTTGTGCTAACCTACAAACACCTCCAAGAGATACCACCATGCTGGGATTGGCAACCTGCTGAATAAAGAAATTAATATAAATAAATAAAATCAAACACCAAAAATAAAAATAGGATGTTAAATTTTTGAGCACGAACTCTCTGAATTTTTCTCCTCAGAAATAACCAAGATGGAATGGAAAGGGAAACCAGTAAAAATTGGTATAGTTCAATATTTTTAACATGTGGTCCTGTGATCTTCAAAGTATGCAGGAAGTTCCATAATGATTTAAAATGCTTATTTTTAAAGAGTAAAGCAAATGCATCAAATTATACAGGTGGCTTGAATTAAAATGATATTTTAAACATTCTGTGAATGGTTTCTGCAATAGTAATGTAAAGGAGTGGAACAGTTGGCTCTGGCCTTAGAACCCAACTTCACTTCTTATTGCCAACTCAAGCTTGCCAATGCAAACATAATACGAATAATATGACAGAATACCAAGAGAAGGGCACTGTTGCTCCTACGAACAAGGAAAATTCTCGTAAAATTAATTCCACAACTAAAGCCTTGGCTGTTAACCTGAGCAACATTAATGGTGTGTCTTGTGCTTTGGATTCAAGGAGAAACAGCAGCGAAAGAAATGTTAATAAGATTTTAATTGCTAATTACAAACCTAAATATTACAATTTCATATTGTGAGTACTGCCAATTTAATAATCAATTTGCTACTACCCACTCAATTGGCTTGTGTGCCCTTTTCGATCAGTATTATTTCAAAATCTTGGGAAGGCGATGGTCCTCCATTCTGGAGACGTGACCCACCCAGCGCAGTTGGGTCTTCAGCAACCTCCTTTGAAGAAGACTGCAGAGCCCACCTCACTGACAAAAGACAAAGGAGGAAAAACCCAACACCCAACCCCAACCAACCAATTTTCCCTTGCAACTGCTGCAACCGTGCCTGCCTGTCCCGCATCAGACTTGTCAGCCACCAACAAGCCTGCAGCAGACGTGGACATACCCTTCCATAAATCTTCATCTGCGAAGCCAAGCCAAAGAAAGAATTTCAAAATCACCAGTCATTTTAAAAAAAGTGTTTACCTATAGTCTGTATCTTCATATATCTGTTCCCCTTAATTTTCAATACTCTTAACTGACCTCCCTCTGATTATCTTCCTTATTTTAATTTTCAATCCACAGTGTGGAAACAGGCCCTTTGGCCCAATTAGTCCTTACTGACCAAGGAGCCTTCCTGAGCTAATCCCATTTTTTTGCATTTGACCTATATCCCTCTAAACTTTTCTTATCCATGAACCAGTTTGTAATTGCACACTTCCTCTTGCAACATGTACCATGTACCAATGTTTCAGTATTCTACTACACGCAAGAAAATAAAACTAAAATTAAAACAGAAGCTGCCAATGTATTAGAAAAAAGTTACGGTGGTAGCAGTTCTGTCACAAAATGCAACATGTAGAGCCATCAGCAACATTTATGAGCTTAAGTTTAGGAGCTCCATCATTAGAACTTTTTGTACTGTTGCACTGCCAGGGTTTCAATACAGCATGATGGTGGATTGGTAAATTTTCATAGCATACCTGGATTAAAAGAGAAACATCTAGCACTGCAATTACAGATATTAGACTAAAAACTGACAATCAATGGTCTCTCGAAACAGCCCAACAAATAACAACAGTCTCAAGGAACAATTTAGTTGGAGGGTAAAGCGAGTGAGTGGAAATACAAGGATGGATTTGTGTCAGCTCGCAGCAACCCTGAGATTTGGAAACAAATAAGCCTTCCAAACCAGGTAAGCAGATCACCTTGTTTCCACAAAGAGCAAACCAACAATTTAACATTCAGCAAGCAGATCAAACTCAACTCGTGATCACAATGTTAAATCCTTTGCACTATGTAATTACCATTTCCTTTCATTTTAAATATTTTCACACATTCTTCAGTTCAATGACACAAAGGGACATTATATATGCAGAGTATGTACAATGCAATTCCACCATGTTACCTCATTGACCTCAATTTCCAAGCTTCAGTCAGCTGTAAGTAGACAAGGCTTGCCTGCCTAATTCATTTGACACACAAGATAACTGGCATAGATCGCTTCTGAAGGCTTCTGCATTGTCACATGGAGGTGACATGTTATTTTTTTTAAATGGAGCAGATGGACAAGATTCTGACTTGTTTGGCTGATGGGGTGTTGAATAAAAAGGCAATGATAAAAATGAGAGAAGGCATAGAGCCAGAGCCCAGAAGTGCTGGAGAAACCCATCAGATCACACAGCATTCGTAGAAAGTAAAAGGCAGCCAACGTTTCGGGCCTGAGCCATTCTTCAAGAGTGCCAAAAATCAGGCAGAGGCCAGAATAAAAAGGTGGAGGAGGAGGTGTAGGGCAAGGGGGAGGAAGAGGTAAAAGTTGGATACAGGTGAGAGGGTAGGAGAGAAAGAAACTGAGAAGTGATACGGGGAGAGGTCAGAGGGCTGAAAGGTAGCTCTCCGACAGAAGAAAGGGAGACAGATGGATGAGGGAAAGAGAGATATCATTTGGACTGTTGTTCAAAACAGATAGATAGATGATTTCATTCCACGCTACATATTTAATATATTTAAATATTAGAGCAGTAGTTTTTTGCATTTAATGCTCACCATTAAAACGAAGAGTTGTAATATTTGTATTGTGTACAAATAATGCAAGTTTTCAATATTTAGTTACTCAATATAGGGTACATCCAGAATAATAAGAGGATGTAACATTGTGAAAATTACAATTGGTAAAGAACAAAAAGCAGGACTCCATCTTAAACAATCGTGGCTAACCCTCGTAGTTGAGGATAATGGTATTCGTTTTGTTGATCCACAGAGCGAAGACACCTGTGCGCGTATTTGTTTAATGTATACTTGATGTGGTACTCCAAGCGCACAATACCTCACAAATTAACCAACTAGTTCCAATGACAATTGAAGCTGATGGATTTGTTGCAGCATACGTCTGCCTTCACAGCCGTCGAGTTCACAGTAACTTTGTCCACTTGTTCTACCATTGAGGACTTAAACAGTATCTTATTGGATAAGGGAGCATGCAACTAAAATTCAGTCTTTACTGAGTTTATTAATTTCAACTGGAAGGGCACTTGTTGTGCATGGAGGAAATGTGCCTCCCACCCCCAATCTGGAAATGTGGTATTGCAGGTGGTCACGTCTCCTCTCCCTGTCTGGAATGTATTCAGAAGTCACATCACCTATCAATCAGGGTTGATCTCAAATTACATCACCTGTCAGTCAAGGTTGGGCTTCGGCCACTAATTAGTACACACCTTGCCGTTGGCTAATTCAAATCACTCAGTGTCACTATTGGCTAGACACACAAAATTCACACTCTATTTAGCACATGGCATTCTCTCTGCCTCGTGGTGATAGCCCTGGACACCACTCCATGCCACATTCGCTACTGTGGATGTTGCTTGGAAGGGTCACAGGTAAGGTGTGCATTGCACTGAAGTTGAGCAGTAGTATTGTTATAGTTTAAATTGCTATAGATCAATACTCGCAGTAGATCCTCACCTCCCAATGATCAGGGGTCCGAGAGTGTGTGCATACCCCTGCGGGTACCGGTTGTACCAGGGCCGCCTCCCAACGATCAGGGGTCCGGGAAGGGCATGTATTACCCATGGTTATAGTGTGCGAATGTTGGCACCACCTGTGTGAACCCACCAAATCTGATACCTCTGTCAACACAAAAGCACTTGAACAACTAGAACTCGTTTTAGTGCCCTTGAACCAGCAACAGAAAGACAATGAGAATTAAAACCTAATGGCATTAGTTCTTGGCTCCTTATTATTGTCACTCTTTACTGCAAAAGTAAACAGCTTACCGCTTGTCCTTCCACAGCTGCCCTTTGTCTCCCTAATACGTCCTGCAGCTGTGTGAAGTGCTGCACAAACGCCACCACCTCGGCCTGGAAACGCTGAGTGTGCACATATTGCACCGATGCCATTTGAAAACTCACTCTCAGGTCACAGTCTCGGTTCAGAGTCGAGTCTGGTCTGCCGTATCTGGTTTTGTTTTTTTTTTAAAAAAAAAGCATATTTGCCAACAACGTTCATTCAAACAAGATATATAATGCTGAATAAAATTCATCAGTGGAAATTCAAAATAGGAATCATTAGAAGGGTGACCAAATCAATGTCTCAAGAGAGAAAAATAATTGAGTGGTAGAAAGGAAAAACACAATGCTGGAGAAACTCAGCAGATCCATCAGTGTCCTTTATTGAACATAGATAAAGATACATAACTAATGCTTTGGGCATGAGCCTTCCATCAAGGTAAATGATTCCTTGATGAAGGGCTCAAGCCCAAATTGTTGGCTATGTATCTTTAACTTTGCTCACTAAAGTTTGACCTGCTGAGATTTTCCAATATTGCTTTTACTTCAACGACGGTGTCTGCAGACTTCAGGGTTTTACCTTCTCCCACCCCCTCCCCCCCCCCCCACCCTTCTGAGTGGTATGATATTCCATTAAATAAAGTGCAAGGCAGCTGAAAACACATTGACCAATCACGAGGCAAAGCAAGGAGACATTTGAGTCTAGATTGAGCTTTGAACCTTGGTAAAAGGTACAGAGTAAGTGTAGGACAAAATCTGGAAGAATATGCACTTAAATCTGTTAATAACATGCATATATGATGACATTCAAATGTACATGGCATCACACTGTACTGATGCAGAAAAACTATTGATGAGTGGTTGTAATTTCCTAGATTCCTATTATTTTCCAGTGGAACCTGGGTACTTATTCAAGCTAACTGCTGCATTCCTGTCTTCCAGCTACTAATTTGGAGGGCATAGGGATGGGATGGCAGGAAAATGAAGTGTTATTGCATATGCTCATCACTTATGTATAGATGTAAAAAGTGTGGAGAACAGAAAAGTTTTTTTTAAGTACTAATGGAACACGAGACACCATCCCAGCTGTATTAAATGTATCTTGCTTCAGGCAAAAGAAACTTTTAAGATCAGTAGCAGTTTCTTTAATTTACAATGTCAATCAGGATTTAATAGCAGATGTAGCTTACTCCCTCAAGCACACATGCTATTTACAATCCACACCTGCAACCTTTCTTTTACCTGCACAGATTATTCTGAAATAGAACAAGGGAAATTTTCATGAGCAATAATATCCTTTTTAAACATTGTGGGGCTGGAATTCCATAGACAGGAACAAGAGAAATTTTCTGGCTTCCTGTGACACCGTGGATCTAACACAATAATAATTCATTGACTGATGCAAGTAGGCTTTTGTTTTGTGGCTTTAAACCATAAAAGTTGAATTCACCTAACTGAACCCAACTTAAATTTTTAACCATTCCTAAGTTTTCAGAAACATTTATACCATTGCATGAATAATGTAAAACCAAACAGTTTAATAAAAACACACACACAAATGCATACTTGTAAATGTTGAACACCAGGGCTTCTTTGCCACTGGTAGTGAAACGTTCCCTGTACAGCTCCCCATGAGACGTCAAATCACTTAAGGAAAGGCTGCCCAGACTACCTTGCAGAGAAAAGTCCCCATCTGTAAAATATAAATGGAGAGGAATAATTAGCAAAGCAAAGAGTCTGCAGATTGACATGCAGAACAATTTGATGCTTTTTTTCCCCCAAATTTCAACAACTTCAAAATGTACAAATCAATAGATGATTTGGTTCTGGTCAGGATCACAATCCATTTTCAACATATTTTATTGTTTTAAATCAGTATTAGCAGGAATCTTAATGTACCATCCTTGCAAATATAAATGAATAGGTTTAGCCCTGGAATAGACAGTATATTTCCCATTTTGGAATCATGTCAATCAAGATTAACAGTTGCCATTATAAAAATTTTTTTTAATAACCTTTCGTTTGTTTTGTTCTTGATTTGAAAGCATGATCTCTTTGGTCATCATACTGTTGGGAGCCTTCACTGCGGGGAAATTACCATCCAATGAAATGAGACTGAGGACAGTCTTAATGGAAAAGAGCCAGGATAGATGCCCTACCATTTTGTCGTGCTGTTCATGGGTATTGACTGCATATGTGGTACCCAAGTCAATACAAATTCAATACAAGAACAGAGGATCAACCTTGAGAACTAAACGAGAAGGTCAGCTCTCCTTGTCCTAAAGGATATGAATCAGTAATTCATTTGGTACAAAACCTCGCTGCCTGACAGACCCCAAAAGAACTTGGCTTGGTTGTCAGGTTCAGGAATGGGTTGGGCCGACTTAGAAAAAGATTGTTGATTTTTGGACTTGCCAGGATGGCATCAATGACTTCTTGATAGAAAACATTTTTGTACTTAAAGTGGGGAGCATGGGGGGCCTCAATATTGCAGTTTGCACTGTGATTACAGGCCATTCTGTAATTCTGGGCAGAGGTCAATCAGTAATGTAATTATGGATCCTTGAGCTTGGGTAGCAAACATTGCACTGAGAAAATTCACTGAGAACTAGCTTGTCGAGTAAAATTACTAGCTGTCTTAGTTTTCCCAAACGCTGCAAACCTTGCCAACTCTTACAGCATTTTCATGAAATTATACAAGACACAAAGAAAATTAATTTTATTTGGATCGACTGTTATTTGATGAATCATTTTGACAAATGCAATAATTTTCAGTCCAATGTGCATCTGCAAATCTCAATGTTGGAAAAAATAAGTTACCTTTGTAAAGATTTTTACAGTGAGATATCCTTTTAAGACAAGACACTAGATTCAAGCAGGAAAAAAAAACTAAATTGCCAGACTATCTTTAAATACAAGACAATTTACAATAAAGATAATGCCATGACTGATAACCTAATCATTAACAAACAACTGAAATTTAGAGTGTATACATGCCAAGGCATTTAGGGGCAAAAAATGTGGTGCACACTTTTTTTAAAATGTAGTTTCCTTCATTGAAGTTCAAAAAGAGGTTGCATGACACCTACTGGTGGGTCTCTATTCTTCTCAAAATTGAGTACACTGCACAAATGTGAAGCCACAGAACAGCAGGGGGTATATCATGCCCTTTAAAGGGATGCACAAAAGGTTACTTATTGTAATTAGAATGGGGGAAAGGGAAAAATGGTTAATAAATGCTTTAATGGATACAGGTCAGGACGATCACATTGCAGGCATATTTATCCTTCAGGCGGTGGTTTTGGACAGGTGTAACTTGAACTTTCTGGAATGGATGTGGAGAGCTTCTATAATTTGTCATGTTTGAGTGGAGTCACATAATAATTTTCTAGCACAGAAATCAGAACTTGCCTATCAATGCAAGATGTGCTGCCAGTTTGGACACATTAGCTTTGGCAAGTTCGTTTGTCTTCTTGTTTAGCACCAGAGAGAGCGAATGAACCTAAGAGTGGGGAGGGGGAAAAAAAATCATCAACTCATACTAGTGGAGCATAATAGACCATCACATCTTCAAACATTCATGAATTACAAATAAATGTTTTAATTTGATTATACCAGCAAATGCCAATTCATTGATGTAGGAGTTAAGGTATCTGCATTAAGCCAGCAAACCTGGCTTAAAAAAAATCAATACCAAACAGTTTTTGAGACTTAAATTACCAGGACATGAAGGATATCAGACTGGACAGTAGCAATGCAGTGAATCAGTCAAATACCTCCTCAAACCAATTACCAGGACATGAAGGACATCAGACTGGACAGTAGCAATGCAATGAATCAGTCAAAGACCTCCTCAAACCAATTACCAGGACATGAAGTGAATCAGTCAAAGACCTTCTCAAACCAATTACCAGGACATGAAGGACATCAGAATGGACAGTAGCAATGCAGTGAATCAGTCAAAGACCTCCTCAAACCAATTACTCTGATGACATAGTACAGTTGTTCAACTTACCTTGCATGTAAAAACCGTAGCAAACATTGCACTGAGCAAATTCACTGAGAACCAGCTTGTCGAGCAAAATTACTAGCTGTCTTAGTTTTCCCAACCGCTGCAAACCTTGCCAACTCTTACAACATTTTCATGAAATTATACAAGACATAAATAAAATTAATTTTATCATGGCAGGATGTGGCGACAAAATATGTTTTAAAAATGGTTAGGTCATTAGCATGCTTGAACGACTTATCCTGAACACAGAATGATGTCATATCATCAATTGGGTGAACCTACTTTTGACATTCTAAGTATGCTGCTCCTGTATGAAGCCATATTGGTCTTTCAAAGGACCTCTTTTTTTTCCACCACAAGTATTGGAGGTGTGTACTTCAATCAGACATAACAGTATTAATCGCTTTTCATGATTCATATTATAGGTCATCTTAGCAAGAAAAAAACCAACAGAAATCAAATACCTTCAGATCTAACTTCGTGTTTATTGGTTCCTGGGCTGCATCAGATGGAGCACCAGTGTCATCAGTTCTTGATTGAGTCTGAAGTTCCTCCACAGGAGATTTCAAGCCATGGTTGTTAGCTGTTGATCCAATTCCAAAAAAATCCAGGATCATCACCCAGGTCTGAAGTGTAATCAGCACGTCTAGGCAGTTGAAATCTACATCTACATTCCTGTTAATCTTACTGTAGCGTGTGGAAAATTCAGGATGCCTCCTATCCACCAGAAAAATATTAATATGCACTAAAGAATCATCGAAGTTTGCACTGGAACAGCACACTTTAGAGTTTTTAAGTCTTGGGGATGGTGGAGGGGTCGGAAGGCATTCTGCATCTCTGTCTTGCTTACGTGTTCTTCGTGTAGAAGATGGCCTCTGGTAAAACTGGAAGACATTTTGTGCCTCTTCCATGTGGGCTGGCAAGGATCGTGGCATCTCTGGATACTCCACATTGGAGATAGAAGGGCAAGACTGGGACAAATATTCCTTTTGGGTGAAACTGGAAGGTTTTGGTGCTCCTCTGGACACCATTAAATGCTTGTACTTTGAGTCTGTCTTTTTTTCCAGCAAATCTTCCATTAGCAGCGACCGCAAAGCTACTTGGATAGCCAGAGTATAAGGCTGGTCTCTACTAAACTCAACTTCAAAGTCTTTAAACTTTAAGCTAACCAAACCTTGTGCTTCCAGTGCTAGATCCCCACACAACTGAACCTGTAACTCAGAGATGCAGAAATTAGCTTGAATTTGTGTGAATGATTTTGATTGTGGAATTGGAAAGGAATCAACTGGTGTGGATGGATAGCTCACTCGACCAAAAAGTCCACTTTCTTTCCATTCTCGTTGAAGATCATTGATTTTTAGACTTCTCAAAGGTGAAGGAACATTGTGGAGGTCTGGCACACCGTCAGTTGAATGATGTGAGACTCTGCTGAGATCCTCACTGTATGTCAGATTATCCAGCGTCTGTAGGACCTGCTCATAAACATGTTTTGCCAACATTACCTGTGCAAGATAGAAATAAGTTACAGGTTATTCCAATTATCAGGATATCAGATTGTGCCGAAATGATATCACCATCTCCAGTATGCTTTATTTATTAGGGACTCTAGAACAGCAGCTTAATGACAATAGGCAGAAAAAAGCAGATGGGATCATAGACCTCATATGTAGAAGTACGAACTTAAAGAGCAAGGAAGTCACAATGAACCCTTATTAAGCATTGGTTTTGCCACACTTGGAGCATTATGCTCAGTTCTGGTCTGTATAAGTTTAAAGAAGGTGCCAAAAAGATTCTCCAATATGATTTCTGGGGTGAGAAAATTAATTATAAAGGATGGAACGAATAGCACTGCAGGTTGCAAGGGGATCGCAGATATACTTAAAATATTCAGAGTGCATACGTGACATCATATACAAGCAGGCGTAATTACCATTAACTGTACACAGCTTATACATGGAAACAAAGAACTGTAAATTGATAATGAATGTAAACAAACTGACTGTGCAATAGAGAGAGAATTAAAAATAAATCAAAAAAGTGCACAAGTAAGAGTCCTTAAATGGATCCCTGATGGAGTTTGTTGTTGAAGAGTCTAATGGCGGAAGGGTAGCCACTGCTCCTGAGTATGATGGTCCATGTCTTGTGGCACCTACACCTCTATCCTGATGGCAGCAACGAGAACAGAGCATGTGCTGTGCATGTGGATCCTTGATGATTGTTGCTGCTCTCCGAGGGCAGCATTTCCTGTAGATATTCTCAATAATGGGGAGGGTTCTGCCTATTGATGGAGATGGACAGAGAACTTATTTCCGTTGACAGAAGAGTCAAGAACTGGTGGCCGCGAATTAAGACAATTGGCAAACAAATCAAAATTAAAGCGAGTAAATACATTTTTATACAGCAATAACTACAACTTGGGTAGCTGTGGAGCTAGATTAAATTGCACTGTTCAAAACACTTCTGAAAAGGAAGGATTTGTAGGGGAATGGGGAGCAGAGTGGGATAACTCTATTCCCCTTAATGTATCACCAATAGAGAGTGGATCTGTCAAATGCCTTTCTTATGTGCTGTAACTCTTCTGTGATTCATGTCCTTTGGTCCATCTTGGACAGCTATAAGATTAATAAAGATATTAAAGCCCAAAAATTCTGTTTTTAACCTCAATATTTCTCTCAGTTTACCCATCATAAATTAAGGGCAAAAGCACATCAGCAGATGCTGTATTCAATTTAAAAATCATTACGTGACCATTATTATAATCAGGACTAAATTTTCATTAGATTAGATATTTGCCTAAATACAAGACACAACAAACATTTAATGGAATGATTGTATATAAGAAAGACCAACTTTTTTTCCTTTATAGAATCAAAGATTACAATGACAGAATATCATTCAGTCAATGGAGCTTCTCACTGCACAGAAAGGGAATGGACCATTCAAAATAATCTTCCCATTGAGTTCAACCACACAAATACAGCCTATAATTACATAATCAATCTATTACCTTGAGAGGATTGACAAATTTTCCCTCAATCTTCATTTTACTGGTGGTCTCAAATGAATCTGAAGAGTTTACCGATGGAAAACAGAACTCTGGATCTGTATCAACTGGGATTTTCTCCAGAACAAACTGGATTGTTGTGTCATTCAAAATATGAAAGGCTAGAGGAAATGTCAAAAAAGATTGTAATTTGACAGAAGTTGCACTATGATGTTTAACTAAGATGAGTTGAGTACTGATTGGAATTATTTGGTTACTTTAGTATTTCTCTTTTAGAGGCAAATCAAAAATGTTCTCATGATATCCTTGCACTGCTATAACTGTACTTCTCTATATACTAAACACTTTGTCTAAGTTACACGATACGATGCACTATTTTACTGTAAAGCTAGACCTTGCACTGTTGTTTTATTACCATACTATTTGCAATAATAAAGTATGGATTGACTTGCCTTTTTAGCTCACAAAACAAAGCTTGTCACTGTCTCTTGGTACATGCAACAATAAATTACTAAATTCACAATTTCATTTAAATCTGGGAGTCAAGATTGTTAATTGAATCAAGTAATTATTTTTCACTTGGGAAGAGGAAACTATGTCTGAACAGATCAGCCATCTTAATACTGAATGCCAGGGAAGGAGAGGGTTGAGGAGCGAAAGGGCCTAACCCTACTCCTATTTTCCAATGCTCTTATAATGCAGACAGCATCTGTTCGCTTAAAAGGCCATGACAAAAGTGATGGCCTAATGTTCTTACCTAATATACACAGATGACAGAAGCCAAAAAATTAAACCTAACATTTTTTTGAGCAGAAAAATTGAACTGGCATCTACTGCTCATCTGAACTATGTGGGACAGTGAATACTCACAAAATAAAATACAGAATTTGAACTGACCTTGACCCTTGTGCACAGAATCAAAGAAATCTTGTCTTGTGAAATGCATTTCTTCCTGACTGGAGATGCTAGCACCACCAGAAGCTGACCGAGGGGATTCACTTGAATCAGTATTGGAACCACGCATGCTGTTATTGAGAGAGTACATTTTAATATCTTTAATTTCGACTTGTAGCCGGTCTCTCCCAGAATCGTCTTCACCAGTTACAAAGTTCTGGATTGAAGTCCGGCCCAAGTGTCCAACCAACAGCTCACAGCTTCCAGGTTTCCGTGGGATTGCCACCACAGGTGACTCAATGTTGATGTTCAAGATTAATTTTACTGGGTTATGCTCAGGCGGTTCCATTCTAACATCCACATCATCATCAAGCTCAAATACACCCCTTGATTTCCGTGGTTTTTCAAAAAGTAAGACCATCTCACTGTATTCCGCTGTTTTGTTTACAAGGACAGTGGAGACTTTAGAAGCTGCACTCTTCAGCATACTTTGGAAGTTATCCTCAAGTTCATCTATGGATAGGGTAAGTTCTTTAAGGAACTTGGGTGAATGGTTATAATGCAAAGATGCCATGTGCAGACTCAACATAAACTCTTCCTTTGAATGCTCAATAACCTTAAAGCTCAAAGCTTCACTATGATTGATGTCAGTTTCAGACTTTATAAAGATAGACTGAAATAAACCAAAGTCACTTATTATTTCATATTCTTCTGTGTTTCCAATGCTCACTACAAAATGGTTCTTGACTTCATCTTGGGTCAAATCCACTAACTGAAGGCAGCCAAGAGATCCATTCATTTCAAACCGACTGCCCATGGAAACATTTACCTTTGTACCATTGATACTAGCTGTGGCAATTTTCCTCCCAAGTTTCTCTCCATTTGTTAGCCCAACTGTACGGAGAAGAAGCACATTCAAACGATGGATTTCTATCGCCACTTGTGTATTTTGATCATAGGTGGACTGAATAGATTCTCTTTTCTCAAAACTCATTGCTGGATCAGTAAGGGGAGACTCTGGACTTGCTGCTTCTTTGACCTTTGGAAAGGATTTCTGTAGAAAGCCAATGAGTTCAACCATAGTTTCTGGATTAAGGATAATGTCCAGATTGTTGACTAGCAATGACATGACTTGTAAAGAGCTGTCCAAATTCATAGAGGGACAATCAGAGCTCACAAATTGATATTCCAGTTTAATAAGGACATCCTGGTCTTGAGCAGTAGATGATGGAGATTCTTGCTCACCCACTGCTAGTGAGTTGCACAATGCAATTTTATTTTTAATTAGTGAGGTATTACTACTGACTAGTGAAGTAACAGTGGGCTGAGGAGAGACAGGAGATTGTGCTCCACTATCACGAAGACTGCCCGTTGGAATGTCAAAACTCAAATTTTTGTGAGATGCCATCAATAAGTCAAAGTCTGAACCATAGGTTTGGACAGTATCCACCAAGAGCAAACCATGCACAGACAGTGTCACCTCACTGTCGTACGGCCTCTTCACAAAATTGGAATTAATGCCAAAAACCTTTAGCACAGATATGTATCTCCCACAGCTCTCCACCCCTAATTGCATATAATTAATTTTAAACTCTGCTACAAGTAGCTTGGACTCGACCAGAACCTCACGGGTATGCTGCTCCAGTGACATCACACTCTGTGTAAGACTTATCTTTGAATCTAGTAGCTTGCCCCGGGCATCCACCTTGTTGAAGATTTTTTCTCGTCTCAGTGACTGTGGTTCACCTGATTTCTGCTGCAGCTCAGGAGCCGTTACCCTCAACAGAAAATTACGCAATGCAATGATTTTATCTTCATTTACATGTATTTTAAGCTCAGGCAGGGTGCCACAAAGCATGACACCAGGACGATTTGGGTCAGAGGTATACATTAGCCGTCGTTCTAATTGCAACAGTACATTAAATTTCTCAACAACATGTGTTGGCCCAACTTCACTGTCCTGAGCATGCTTCCAGTTATCCATGACTCGTCCCACCATAATTTGCATATCCATGAAGGACAGCGAGTATTTCTCATAAAGCTTATTGTTGAATAAATGTTGCTGCAACTCATCCTCAGTAAATCCTAAACCTAGAAATTCTGTGGACTTTGTACCAGGAGCAGAGCTGGGCTCTGGAGGTGGCGTGTTGGGTGGTGTGGCCAGTGGTGTCTTGTATTCATCATCGCTCATTTCCTCTTCTTGAATAGAAAGCCTGGCACTGGCTCTGCTTTTGGGCTCATCTATAAATATAAAGCATGATGTTAAGGGTGGCAGACATCTTGCAGGGCAGTGAACTACCCCGATTGAATATTCACATGCAAAATTTTTTTTGGTTTAAATTTTACTATGCAGATGAACTCACTGCTGTAATTAGCATGAGTAAACTCGACTGGATAATCTGGAAGCTCCAATATGTAGCCTGAATTTAAAGTCAAGTTTACTATAGTAATTATACTACTCATTTCAGCTTTACAAGCTTTGTTTTCCAATAACAGCTAGACTGATAAAAGTCCAGCTTCATATGGAATGGTTGATGGGAACAAGGAAGTTCCAATGTCAATTCCTATTATGTTTCAAGTTAGCCAATTTCAATTTTGGTCGTCGAATGGGAACATAAATAGTACATGAAAGATTACAAGAATCCTAGTTCCTGATCACCATTGCCCAACCTTGTGCCTGAAGGATAGGCATAAACAAGTGTTCACACGACTGAACTTTATCACAGGATGAACATCCTTCTACGGAAGTTTTTAAAAACAAAAAAGCTAGCTTGTGCTAGGCCAAACCAGGAAAAGGATGGAGACACTCTTTTGACTCATTTATCTCCAAATAATACAAGTGGTTAGAATTTCTCTCTTGTCCATTGCCAATGGTGCAAATTAAACTTTAGAGTAAACACTCAAGAAAAAAAGGAAAAGGAAAAATCAAGACTTCTGTCTCCTTTAAACGTGGCCAAAACTGCACATTGGAAATGTACAACAATGAAAAACAGATTGGTAAATAAAATAAAAACTCTCAATGTACAACACTGAAGCATCAAAAATGAACACTTCAGATGTTATCTTGAATGAAGCAATACTGATTTTTTTTTTTAAATCATTCACCCTGCTCTTTCCCAGTGACTGACTCATTTGTGTTTTTGCACAGCTCACCTGTCCAAATGACACAGGTAAGGTTTTATTGAAGATCTTGTTTGCCAAGATCAACCGATTACAATATGGAAACAAAAGTAACATTTTAATTCAGCACTTGTGCACACAATGCCATGAAAAATATATTAAATGCAATAATCTTGGCTCAAAGGCAACTACCTCGAAAATTTGACAGCAGAATTCGACCCAGATCCACAACCACAAGCAAAGAATCTGGAGATTTGAAATCATCTGGAAAAATCACTTGAGGGGCAGAAATATCTAATTTCATCATCCAGCTTTTGTCATTTTCCTAGTGAGAAAGAAAATTTGCATTTTCAATTCTTCAAGTTTCAGCAGTGATAGAAGTTAATAAATTAATATCAATGGTAGCATATTATGATCAACAATCTGATTATAAAATTATGGAAATTTAGTGCACAGAAAGTAGGCACTCAATGCATTTTATTAATGTCAGTCAATTAAAAGCTGTTTTGTCTAATTTCATTTGGTTTATAGTCTCAGTTATGGAACCAAGTATTCATCTTGGTTTCTCCTCCAACGGCTTTAAAATTGTTTTCCTTAACTTTCATCAATTATTTTATCTGTTACCTTAAATCTATGCCCCCGTCTTTGATTTCCCTGCAAGAAAAATGGGTACTTTGCATTTTACCTGTCTCGGTTTTTTATTACTTCATACATTTCAATTAATGCTCATTCAGCTACCAATGAACTAAAGGAAACAACTCCAGCTTGGGCAACCTTTTATCATTACTGAACTTCTGAAACCCTAATGATATCCTTGTGAACCCTAACATGTATTCTAGCCATTACATCCTTTCTGTAAGGCAATGCTCCAAGCCTAGCTCCCATAAAGTTTCAGTATGTTCTCCTTGCTCTTGCATTCATTGCTTTAAAGTATCCAGTGTGAATTTTCAATCAGCTTTCATATTTGCCTTCAAGGAAATGTGGTCATACAGTCCAAGGTACTTAGAACATACAGAGAACACTACAAGGAAATGTATCATACAGTCCAAGATACTTAGAACATACATAGAACACTACAAGGAAATGTGATCATACAGTACAGGCCTTTCAGCCCACGATGTCTTGCAAATCTATCATCTCTGGGATGGTCATTTGTCTTGTCTTTCAGTCAGCCCAGATCAAATTTCATTTAGAACTTTTCAATCTACTAATCAATCTATTTTGCTTTTCTAATAGAGTTTAATATTTCCTTTATTATTAACTACTAAATAGTTTAAAAATCACTTAACTATGGACCACTGAAGAACCAGGAGCCAACATAATTCAGCAAGGGTGGTAAGTGGGATACAGGAAAGACAAAATTCAATGAGAGTGAAAGGTAAGAAAATTGCAAGAACTTGGAATTTTTGCATTTGGAGCCAACAAAGTCAATATTATGTGTTATGGTAGTAGATTCTCTAAAGGTAGGGGCAAGAGGCTTTGGAGAGGTGGTCTATGCATCTGCTTGGAGTGAAATAAATCAACATGGCAGCCAACAGCCTGGTTTGAGAAAAGGGATGGAAACAGCACCAACAATGCTAATTGTGTCCTGTATAAGAGCATAACAATTGAGCAGAGTTTACAAAGATATCAATTTGGCTGATAAGGAAAGAAAATATCTCTGGTAATAGAACAAATTGATGATGTGTGATCAATGTCATCCTTTTGAATGCAAATACATGTTTGGAACAAATTTTAAAAATGTGGGACAATAAGGCAAAAACTGCAGGAAATGTCATTGGAATTGGAAGCTATGTTGTGAGGCTGAATGATCAGATCTCCATGTATACTCAACCCAGAGAGAAGAATCCTTGAATCTAGGATTGAAATGCAACTATGATTTGAGATGATGCAAAGGAAACTTAAATATTTTCATCAAGAATAAGAATTTCTACCGATGATGCTTTCTGCAACATTCACTCAACTGTAAAATTTAACCCTTCCTTTCATCACCATGAGAGGCTGACGAGATGATTTGCTGTGTCCAGGTGCATTCATGATGCAACCAATTTCCATTTAGAATTAATGTACATTTCCAAAATCTCATGATCCGGCTCAACACATTTAGGTGACTTACAATGAATTCTCCCACTAGTAGCTGATCGATGGTTTGTCTGATCTCAGCCTTCGTTTGCATCTTGAGCTTATTGTATTGCCTTCTGGCAGCTTCTGCCACCCGTAGCTCCAGTTCTGACTGGTAACCAAAACCTAACAACATGGTGGGGGGGGGGGGGAAAAGAGAATTTCAGAGCTAGTTCTGAATCGTACACATTGGAGTATTATTAAATAATATATATTTTTGTAAATCCTAATGGAAATTATCCACAATTTTTCTTCGTGGGTATTCTCAGTTTATCTTCATTGATAATTTCAGTTTATTTTCCAGTTTCTCTCATATATTGTAAAATGAAGCAGCTCCTCTAAAGCAATATAGATGTATACAAGAAGCAGGTTCACTCAAGAACCAATTATAAAAATATAATTGATGGTCTCCAGTGATGATTTACATCTTACTTTTACCATTGTTGCAGATTGAAAATTCTCACCAGCTTAGTTTCAATTTTCAATCCAATGTCGTTTCACCCAGTAATAGTTATTTATATGTAACAGGAACTATTAAAAAATTATCACTAAGATATTCAAACAAGACTGACTCTGACACTTTGGTCAAAGAAGCAGTTTTCAAGCAGAGTGAAAAGTTTGGGTCTACAGGCAACTGGATAATATCGGACAGAACCAAGAGTTAAAAGTCTTAGTGGAGGCGAGAGAGAAAGAGAATCTTAGAGAATTAAAAAATTTTAAATTTGAAGACATTTAAATTAGATGAACAATAACTGACAGGCTAGTGAGAATTGGCTGAAGAGGGACCAATTATAGAAAAAGGGTACTACAGTTGGCCTAGCAGTTAGCGCAATGCCAGCAACCCCCAGGATAGAATCCAGCTCTGTCAGGGGTTTGGACATTCTCTTCATGGGTTTCCTCCATTTACACTGATTTCCTCCCACCCTTCAAAATCACATAGGTTAATTGTTATATTTGGGTGGCAACAGGGTTATGGGTTGCCAAGCTATTTATCCAAATTTGTTTTAATTCAAATTTTAAAAGCCAGCAGACTGGAGATGAGTTGCAACTGGGGTAAGATGGAAACTTGTAAAGAATTAGTTTCAACAGGAATTGCAATGAAGTCAAGGCAGGAGACATTACAGAAGTGAAAATAAGTGATATATGCTTTGAGCAACTCTGGAGTTGAAAATACTGTTCATGCTCAGTTAGGGTCACCAAGAACATTAAAATTTTGGTTTGTCAAAGACAGTGCTTGTGAAGGAATAAAATAATTCCAAGTGTACACTTTGTGTTTTGAGTGTAATGGTTATAAACTTGGAAAAAATTGCACCTCAATGAAAACTACAAATCACATTGCAATAATGAGTGTCTACATAGATGGGATGGTGCTGGAAGAGAGAGTGGGATTTAATAGTAAAGGCAGGCTTTGACCTTGCCTGAGAGTAAATTTCTGGGAACCATGATGATCTTGTGGTGGTAACACTTCAGTTGATGCTAATGCTTTCATGCCAGATTTATGGATATAATGGAGTGGGTCACATGGTGGCCAGTGCAGCAAAGATTGGTACCTTTCACAGTGCAGGTGATCTGGGCATCTTCACAATCTGCTGCTTGGGCAATGACATAATCTAAGCGGTCGGTGCCAGAGAAGACGGTGTCCTCTTTTGGTTGCTCTTCAGAATGTGTACTCCCTGTTCAATGCATTGTTCTTTAAACTGGCCAACTGTTGCATCTCATAATAAGGGAATATCAGCATCAAAGGTGTCCAAGCACCAAAGCTACAATAGCAGAGCAGAATTCAGGACCGCTGCTGATCAGTGGTACCTGCTAATACCCATGCAGCAGAGCTAGATTTAACTTAATTTAGATATACAGCATGGTGACAGGTCCTTCTGGCCCACAAGCCCTCTGCTGCCCAAATGCCCCAATTAACCTATAACCTCCATAAATTTTAAAGGGTGGGAAGAAACCCATGCAGATATGGGAGAACCTCCAAACTCCTGACAGACAGTGCTGGAATTATAAAATGGAATGCCATTTTTTTAATGTATGGTTTCTTTTAACAAAACGTAGCTTTTGCACACCAGCTATTGAGCAGGTCTCAAACAGGATAATCTTGATCCAGTGCAAGGGAGACCAAGATGGGTGACATGGTTAGCATAGCGGTTAGCACAACGCTGTTACAGTGCTAGTGACCAGGTTCAAATCCAGCACTGTCTGTCAGGAGTTTGGATGTTCTCCCATATCTGCGTGGGTTTCTTCCCACCCTTTAAAATTTATGTAGGTTGTAGGTTACCATGCTGTACATCTAAATTAAGTTAAATCTAGCTCTGCTGCATGGGTATTAACAGAGAGATATGCACATGTTGCAGGTACCACTGAGCTCCCTGGCAAAGGTACATACACACATGCATGGGCTCAAACACAAGATCCCTTGTGCTGTTTGATCCTTCCTTGCTTCTCAAATCCTTCCAGGTTCTGGCTAGGATCCATATCTATTTCGAAACCCTCTGACCACACACATAACTCATTCTCCTGACAATGGTTCCAACTACACATCTGGCCCACATTTTCAAAAAGATACTTTGAGATTATTTCTTACCAATAACAAATAACTACTTTAAAATTTACTTTTCCACTAACCTGAGGTATGCACTTTGCCCTTGTAGAAAAAATCTGCAACTTTCTTGATAACTAGAGGGTTATAGATGATATTAAGGGGTCGAGTGCTGACTTCCAATCTTCTCTCATAGTTACTCCAGACTGGATTTTTCTCATAGATCATTTCAAACACTGGTGGCAATTTACATGGAGAACCAAAACCTAAAATATAAGGAACAAAATTAGATCAATTAACAAATATTATTCTTTTGGTAATATGTGATTCATAATTTTTCTTCCGTTTTATTGCTTTATCATTGAATTGGGGTACTAAATAACATATTACAAACCAAGACACAAATTGTGAAGACAAAAGAGACAGGAGATGCAGGCATCTGACACAAAACAGTATGCTGGAAGAACTCAGCGGATCAAGCAAGAGCAACAAAGGCAAAAGGTGCAATCTGTTATCTTGGGTTGAGACCCTGAATCATGACTGAGAGAAGAGGAAAGATAGCAAGATATAGCAGGACAAGGGAGAGATGGGGCAAAGGCTGGTGCATGATGGGTGAAACCAGACGAAGAGCGATGATAGGCAGATGCAATCAGATGGGAAAGGTGAACAAAGGATGAAGAGAACCAAGTATACAGGTGTATATTGTAGTTGATTACCTACAATTGGAAAATTCAATAATACCGTTGAGTTGTAAGCTACTCAAGCACAATATGAGATGCTGTTTTTCCAATTGACATTTGGCCACTCTGTAATGATGGAGCAGGTCAATGACAGACAGTTCAGCTTGGGAGTATGAGGAGACTTAAATTGACATGAAGCTCGAGATAGCCAATGCAGACAAAGCAAAATGGTTGGTTAGTCCATGCTTGGTTTCCCCGAGGTACATAACAACACATCATGAGCACCAAATGTAGATGAGGTTGGAGGTGGAGGTGAACCTTTCTATCTCAACATTCCCAATGATTTATTTGGCTATACATCAATGAGTATTTACAGTACATCAAATGATCAATTTATAAAGAACAGCCACAGTTTAAAAGTTCAGGTTTAAATTAATCTTCTAATCAGAATTGTATTACTGTATTTTTTTTTCCTCTTGAACTTACTCCCTGAGACCCTCCCTCCTGGAAATTAGGTGGCAAAATATAATTACACAGAACCTTTTCTGACAAGACTCAAATTGTTGTTCCTTGTGCCTGGATCTTAACTGCAAACTGCTTTCATGAAAAATCTCAACAATAAAAAAGAACACTGCAGCACATTGCCTCACCTTGATGCATATCAGCTGTCTCAGGTAAAGTGGAACGCATACCCAATGTCTGTAATAAGCTGGAAGCATCTTTTTCCTGTTAATGTAGGAAGGAAGCACATAATATGAAATGTGTTTCTATGGTACTAATCACTAAATAATTTAGCCCAAACTTTCCTATCTGGGAAAACATCCAAAGACGTTTAGAGAGACCCCTCAAATTTAAAATATTTAAATTTAGACATAGGGCACTGTAACGGGCCATTTTGGCCCACGAGTCTGTGCCGCCCAATTTAATCCAATTAACCTACACCTCCAGTATGTTTCGAACAGTGGGAGGAAACCTGAACCCACAGAGAAAACCCAAGCAGACACAGGGATAACATACCAATCCTTATAGACAGCACGGGATTCGAACCCCAGTCCTATTTGCTGGTGCTGTAAAGGCGTTGTGCTAACCACTATGTCAACTGTGCCACCCCTTCAGGATTCTGAAAGTCCAAATTATCTTTAAAAAGCCCCAAATAAAAGGCAAATTTTCAATTTTATTGAAAAATATTGACCTATGGTCTAGACAATTCTTTCTATTGCATTTTCTGACTTCATTATTGTCCATGAAGCATGATTTCATATTGAATACATGCACCTATGACTTAAGGCTGATAGATTACATAGAACATTACAACACAGTAGAGACCCTTCGAAAAAATACTAAACCTTCCCTACCTCATAACCCTCTATTTATTTTTCATCCATGTACATGTCGAAGAGACTATTAAATGCCCCTATTGCTCCAGCCTCCACCACCATCTCTGGCAATAAAAATAAAACTTACTCCTTATCTCTCCTCTAAAGTTTCTTTCCTTCACTTTGTACAGATGTCCTCTGATGCTTTCCCACCCTGGGAAAAAAAGGGGCTGACTGTCTACCTTATCTATGCTTCTCATAATTTTGTCGACCTCTATTAAGTCACCTCTCATCCTTCTTTGCTCCAAAGCGAAAAGCTCAGCTCTGCTAACCTTGCCTCATAAGACATTTTTCAATCCAGGCAACATCCTGGTAAATCTCCTCTGCACCCTCTCCATAGCTTCCACATCTTTCCTTGTAATGAGATGATCAGATGCAATTCTTTTTTAAATGTCATGAGACAAACTATTACAAAATACCTTAAAATTCAGTGCAGGTCCATCAGATAAAATCTAAAGACAATGACGTGCGCACACAGTTATATGTAGTGATAATTCATACTTTATTTTGTTTCGTTTTTCATAAAATTGGGCTTCAAAGCCAAGGAGGAAATTACCTATCCAAGAGACCATACAAATTATGGTCAAAGTGGATTTTAAGCTTAAGTAGAATTGAGATAATCAAGGAAGCTTTCATAAATATGCTTCAAGATATCCATTACTGATTGGAGAAGATCACCATACTGCTCAATTAGTCCCCTACTTTGTTCCTTGTAAACCCAAATTCAATCTACAAATTTGCTGATGACACCACTGTTGTTCACTGAATAAATGGAAATAGTGAGTAGAAATTTAGGATGGAGAACAAGAATGTGGCGGGGTGGTACCACCAGAACAGGAATCTTGTTCTCAACATCACGAAGACCAAGGGGCTGATTGTTGATTTTTTTTTAAAAGGAGAGGCTGCGTGACCCCACACTGGTCTGCAATGATGGGGAAAAAGATGGAGAGAGTCAGAACGTTCAGGATTCTATTAGTCCGCATTTCAGAAGACCCCTCCTGTAACCAGGATATTGAGGCAACTGTGAAGAACACTCACCAACACCTCTACTTTTGAAGAAGTCTGAGGAGATTCGGTATGTTGTTGAATACACTATCGGATCTACAGATGCACTATGGAAAGTATAAAGGCTGGTTGCATAACAGCCTGGTTTGGCAATTCAAGTGCCCAGGAATACAGAGGGTTGCAGAAGGTAGCAACCTTAGCCAGGTTGGTCATAGAACCTTCCACTGCAGACATTTATGTGAGGCGCTGCGTCAAAAAGACAGCCAGTATCATAAAGGACTCACACCACCCTGGTCACCACCGCTTCTCATTGCATTCTTAAGATAAAATCAAGAAAACCAGCACCTTTCGGTTCTGGAACAGTTTCTTTCTATCTATCTCACGTACTTATTGTCTCTTTTAACTTAATTCAATTAATTTACTGTTATAGTTTTGCTTTACAAGTACCTCTGGCTGCAGCAAGAATTTTGGTGCATTTGTATATTGTTCAATGTGAATCACTATAAACTCATCATCATCAATTCGTTGAAATTTTAAGAGTTGCATACCACCTACCAACAGCTCAATTCCAAGGCTGGTGGCAAATTGGATAACCGAGTAACAGACGAAGCAATTCTTGCTTCATTCATGCATAACACACAAACATTACATTTCATCAGATCATAAATCAGAACAAAACAAAAAAACTATTTCTCCCCCAAGTTGAAATCAGCCATTGATTACTGACACCTACTGGTTTGGGTGAAACAAGGACAGGGAATAAGGAGCCTTGCGTTGCCAAGTCTTGCAAGAACAGGCCTCCCAGCTGAAGAGAGAACAAGGAAGATTCCGTCCGAGGGGAGGACTCCACACCAATTTTTACTCCTGAAGATAATACAAAAGAATGATGCAATTGTTTTTATGCTGCTTTCAGATGATAAAACATTTTACAGTATAATAGAAGGTCACATGAAATGTCTGGCCTGCCTCAGTAAATCACAAGGTTTCCAAACTCACCACTTCCTTACTCAATGTAACTTCAGTCTCTACCAGATAAGCAAGGTCCTAGCATATTTATCACGGGCTAGTAATGAGCTTCATGCAAGCAAAGGTCAACTCTAACATACTTGGCTGGTTCCTGAAGCTGACCTCCTGCTCAGCAAATCCTGCAGAACTTTGATCACCTGTTAAGCCAAGCCCCAGAATGAATCAGCTGATTAAAATCTTTGGCTGGAGCTGCAGTTGGATTAGTGATGTTGAAGGCAGCACATTAGGTGTGATTTACCCTGATCGTTTTCAAAATGAACTCGCAAAATTAAGAAGGGACCCTTATCTCCATAGACATCATCTTCCAGCTACTCCCATTGGGAAAAAGATGCAGAAATATTACAAAAGATACAGAACCACCAAGCTGAGGAAAAGTTTCTTTCCATGGGCAGTGAGACTGCTAAAATAATTCTCCGTGACTCTACAGCATATTAATAATATTATTTTAATATATGTTCAGTGTATATGTATGGTGCGTCTGTATATGTGTCGTATGTCTGTTTGCACCATGGACCGGAGCAGGTTGTTTTGTTAGGTTGTAATGGTACATTGAGATGACAAATGAACTAGAAGTCAAACTTGAATAGACAAGAGCTGTCGTCAGATGGTCGCAACAAAAACAGAGGCAGAAGGTAGATGGATTACTTCTCAAGGAATTAATTCTCAAGAGGTATGAAATCTATGCGTGTGCTTCTGGCCCTTAGAAGTGTTTCAGAGAGACAAGTTATACTGTATTATGTTACTATATTCTATTTTCTCCACTGAACTTTGCATTGTTCCTGTTGCACCCCATTAATAAGTTATACTGTATTATGTTACTATATTCTATTTTCCCCACTGAACTTTGCATTGTTCCTGTTGCACCCCATTAATAAGTTATACTGTATTATGTTATTATATTCTATTTTCCCCACTGAACTTTGCATTGTTCCTGTTGCACCCCATTAATAAGTTATACTGTATTATGTTACTATATTCTATTTTCCCCACTGAACTTTGCATTGTTCCTGTTGCACCCCATTAATAAGTTATACTGTATTGTTACTATATTCTATTTTCCCCACTGAACTTTGCATTGTTCCTGTTGCACCCCATTAATAAGTTATACTGTATTATGTTACTATATTCTATTTTCCCCACTGAACTTTGCATTGTTCCTGTTGCACCCCATTAATAAGTCACTTTTTTCACCCTGCTCATTTAATTTTTTTTGGTAACCTGGAAAAACACCCAGTACCAAGAGACTCACTCTTTAGATTTTTTCATATACTTATAGGTGAACTAATCTATTTCAACAAGGTTATTAAGCAGTTTGTTCTTTTTCCGTCATCATCTACAAATCTTATGCATACTTGCCTTACCTTTAGTTCGTTTTTTTGTAAAGTTACTGTTCCCTGCACATTGATGTGTGATCCTTCATCAAGAATTGACTGAGGATAAATTAAGATTGCTTGTAAACATCTTTGAAAAATCACCTGAAAACTCCAGTTCCACAAAAACAGTCTCTGTTCCACCATGATTAGTCTCCTTTTCATGACTGAGCAAGCTGATGGTCCCGCTTTGTAACAGAAAGTTCAGTTTAATGAAAACATGGTCCCTCCTTGTAAACGTGTTCATGGTTGACGTATCAGCCATTGTGTTAAAGATTTCATCACCATCTGACAAAAGAAAGTTGTCCAATTAATTTAAGAGATAGATTATCTGAACCAGGAAGATGATAAGGAATAGGAAGTTTGATTTGTTAAATTGGATTCTGGAGAAGAAATATCCCTAATGATGGCCCATCGGCCTATTCTGGAAACTATACAGATGGCATCAAGTGGTCTTCTATTTCATGAATGAATGAAAGAAAGCAAATTCCATCCCCTGTGGGAAGCACAGCAAAGGAGCACATGGTAAAGACTAAACTGAAAAGGTCAAAGCACTTCATAATAAATGAAATGCCTTCATCTTAAGTGGATTGTGACTTATGGCTGAGCTCTAAATCAGTGTGATAGATAGCTGACCAACCCCCAATAAGAGATGTGCAACATATGACAAAAATTGCCTTTGCTGGCAATTCTGCAAGAAAATTACCCACTGCCTGAGATTTCAGGCTTTATATAATTCTATTGGTTGTTTTGGAAAATAGCCACATTGCCAATATAAACTTTCCAATTTGAAAAAGAAAGTCTAGAAATAATAGCATAAATGTCTTATTATAGGTGTTGATTATCAAGTAATAATCAGATTTTGGGCATTTTTGGTACATCCCTAATCACAAATTCCACACAAAACTTGAAAACTGAGCCGACGAGTTTCACAAGCACTGTTGTTTGCGGAACAGGCAGCAGTTTGCCTTGTCCACATTTCCATGGAAACATCAGCTTGTTTCAAGAGATCTGTGGCATCCATGGAAATGAAGAAAGGAGGAGGTTCTGTGGAAAGGGCAAGGAAGGATGAGGGTTTAACAAAGGGTCTTCTAAGGGAGATTCCTTCTGAACCACAGGCATGCTCCAGTTGCACCCTGTAGCCACAAGTCCCTGTGATTAGTGCCAGAATTGGACCCTCAGACTTCGGGAGAAATTTGTAAGTTTGCAAAAGCTTTGCACTTTACAGAGGATTGCTGGTAATGGTTTATTTCTAATAAAATTTAAGTGCTTTTAAAAAACATAATGACAATGGGGGGGGGGGTCAACTTCATATTTAAGATTCCTCATGGATATTTACATCAAATTTGTTTCCCTGTAAAAAGGCACCACTCGCCCAGCAGTCTGATCAAGAGCACCAAGAGAGAATTCCTTCTGAGACATCGCACGAACATGGGCCATGTAACGCCCAATTCAATATTTTAAGCAGATAGAGGCCACAGTCAGGAAATTTTCTCAAGCACAACGGCCAAAAATACACGTTCCAAGATAAAGGGAGGCGATCTTGCACTGGACCTTTAGCATCTCAGTTAACCATTGAAAGGTAGCACAAATGCAAATCTCATCATACCGAGGGACTCTTCTTGGTTCCACTGTTGCTGCACTTCCGCTGCAAGATCTTCTACACTTTCACCCCGTTCAATTTGTTGTGAATTTTGAGAGTAGCCATACCAGCCACCCCATCCAGGGAACCAAGATTGCAGATACTGGATCACGCCACTACGGTTTCCATGTATTGACTTTGAGTGCAAGGAAGAGCCGAGAGTTTCTTCTGATGGAGGCCCCCGCAGTTTCTGTCAGAATGATCAAAGAACTTTAAACGTTCAGTAATTTCCACATTCTGTGTCAGCCCAAGCCAACCCAAGAACATCAAAGTTAGATAATGGAAGACAATTTTAATATTTTTTTTCCCAAACCACATTATAAGCAGTATTCCACTCAACACAAGTAGAAAAGCTCCATTAAACCTCACTGTATTATCATGGAGCACAGCACTTCCTCAAATTGGGCTCCCAATTAAAAATTTGTCATTTCCAGCTTTTGTTAAGCAAAGATGCAGCACAAATATTTCTTGACAATTTTCGGTAAAAAATGGTCTTAGATTTCAAACTGAAATAGCTGTGAATCTGCCAATTTTACAGGCAGTGGTCTACGACTTCAGGATTTTCACTTGTGCGTAGAGAAAGATATTTCAAATTTGCAGTCAGAATTCATAAGTCATGATGAGTGCATTCTGTTGCTTGGCATTTCATGAAGTTCACCATGTGAGCATTAAGTTCCAGGAATGCTCCAATACCCCTAGTCATTAACCTGTGCCAGACTGGAGCTAGTGTGCAAGTGCTTTTCTGTTCATTTCAGTGGAGAGCAGATGTTGCAAAGGGCTTACGTTAAAAATTAACACTTTTCAGTGTTTTGAGTCTTATTAAATATTTCACTATTCTAGTTTTAGTTTTTACATTTTTGCTTACATTTTATTCACTTTGTAAAAAGTTTAAAAATATATGTTTAACGATTTTTAATTGTTTTTGAAGCTATTTAAATACATGAAATATACAGTAGTAGTTCCTATATGGCCCCATTCTACTATGGAAGGCTCTTCAGTTCACAGTACTGCACTGTGATCCATTTGCCTTTTCCTCAAGTTTGGTCACCTTTCTTCTTCATGTTAATAAACAGTCCCAATCTATGTTTTCCTGCAACCATGCTTCTGTAATGGCAATCAGATCATATTTACTTCTAGTGCTCTGTTCAATATCTTCCTTCAATGCATATAGATAATTTCTCCAGCAGTATGAAGTTGATAGTGGTGAACTGCATATAAAGCTATTTCAATGACGCAGCTTGATTGGTAGCGATTTTACCCTCTTATCTTCACTTTCACTGGCTGTGGCATTGTCATTTACATTAAAATCCCCAGTATCCAGAATTTGAGCAATTGGCAACCAAAGCAACCCAGCAATAAAATAAAAAATAAACAAGAATAAATAAAAATTTAAATAAAAGTTCAAAATTATTAAAGTCAATGTTCTCTGAAGCAACACACAACCCTTTGGTGAAGATTGGAGCAAACATTCACCCAGCAGAGTGCCCTTGACAAGCCCTGCCCACAGTAGCTGTTTGAATAAAGTGGTGTTTGAAAAAAAATGCCAGCACCCAGGATAAAAAGCCAGCCGATGTCACTCGCTGCTGGGGCAATTCTCCCAAAGTGTCCCCCATCCCTGCTTACTACATCTTTATCTTTGTTAGTATTAAGTATATTGGTAAGGCTTTATCTGTAAACTTAATTTAGACATACAGCACGGTAACAGGCCAACAAGTCTGTGCCGCCCAATTTACACCCCAATTAACTTATATGCCCCAGTATGATTTGAATGGTGGGAGGAAACTGGAGCCCCAAGGGAAAAATCACGTGGACATGGGGAGAACGTAGAAACTCCTTTGACTGTGTGGGATTCGAACCCCAGGCCTGATCGCTGGCACTGTAAAGGCATTGCACTAACCACTACGCCAACCATGTTACCCTGGGGGGGGGAGGGGGGGGGGTTGAATTATGATGGTGGCATGGTTAGGGCTGCAGTTGGCACAATGCTGTTATAGTGCCAACAACCCGGGGTTTGAAGGTAAATTTTGTAAATTACAGAATTACCTGATTAAAATGAACTTTACATAATTAAAGACTACAATACTGGTTTTTGTTTTCAAATTACTTTACATTTCGTGGGCAGGAAGGGCCTGTTTACTATGATGAATGTCTAACTCTAAATTTAAAATCAAATCAAAAGAATCCAGGATACATTATCAAGGGAGTTTGGTTAACAATTATCAAAGGGACTGTGGAATGTTAAGAATTGGCTTGGCTCAAGAACTGGATTCTGACTTTTATCTCAGATTTGTCGTGTCTGAACCACTTCCAATGAAGAGAATCCGCAAATTAACGAGCAGTGCCTTGAAGAACCTTGGTTGTTCATTTGACCCAAAACCTTAACTTTGCGTAAGGGTAATATTTAATTGAAAATGCTGACCTCAGCCAGTATATCTTGCTTCTTAAACTGCTCAAATACAATTTCTCGTAGGATTTTCAGTTCTTCAAAGCTCTGGTCCTCTTCAATCCGCTCCAACTCCTCCTACAAAATAAAACAGATCAGCAGCATGCATTAGAGGGATATGAGTGCGAGCTTCATAAAATGTGATTTCTCTAAGGATTTAGAAAAAAATGAAAAGTTTCTCCAATATGATAACTGCACAAATGACAATCCAGAAAATCTTAAGGATTCGATTTTTTTCAGATGTCTGCACTCACCCCCCCCCCACCCCACCCCCATCCTGGATAACTCACCCCCACCACAAAGGATCTTTCATCAGAAATGCCAGGTTCAGCCAGGCTAGCTGGGACAGATAAACCATTTGACATGTATCTTCAGCCAGAGGGTGGTGAACTTGTGGAATTTGATGTCAAAGACAGCTGTGGACGCCAAGTCAATGGGCATATTTAAAGCAGATGTTGATTAGAAAAGGTTAGACTATGGAGATAAGGGAGGAGAATAGGGTTAAGAGGAAAAATACATCAGCCATGATTTGCTTGGTGGAGCAGACCCAATGGGCTGATTGGCCAAATTCCCCTCCTATATCTAATGACCTTAAGATGTCCTGTCATTAAATGTTTTCCTCTAAATTATTAAAAAGTTAAAAATTGTTCTTAAACTAGTGAAAAGTCAAACTGTTTAAGTCATTCTTAAACTAGATCATATCACCTCTTCTTCTAATGAATTCAGATTTCCTTTCAGCTTTTCATGATATTTTACTGTATAGAATACTGCGTCCCTTGCTCGTTGCAAGACGAAGGTCCAGTTTAATCGCTTCCTCTGCTCACGAATCTCAGCAAGATTGGCATTCAGAGCAAAATTCCACCATTCACGAGAACTATTTGCAAAGGAAAAAAAAACCAGAATGAAATAAATGCTTCAATGATGCTTACATGGTCTTATTAATAACTTTTACAGATGTATATGTATAGGTGATCTCCCGTGACACTTAATGCTGTTTTGACTTTGGGATACAGCGCAAAATGAGTAATACCAATAATCAAAGGAAATTAAAATTATAGCAGGTAATTAAATTGGGAGGTGATCATCGAAGTTATTCTTTCAGCCAGCATGGCTGGATCTATCTTCGGGTAATACATGGTGAGATTCCAATAATAAAATGTACTGGAGTGCAGGTATTGTTTTATCTCCATAATGACCTTTAATAGAAGCTATATGGGCAAGCATACCACATGATCAAAAGAAACAATTTTCATTATAGAGGTCGTCATACGAATTCATTACGAAAATAAATTATATAAAGTATATGGCAGATAGAAGAGATTAACAAAAAAAAAGGGTTTACTCTTCTCTGACATGAGGAGCCAGTTATATCAATAAACTATTCTGAGAGACGAGGGCAGATAAATATATCCACAACAATACATTTGAGGTTACAAATACTTTAGGCAAAACATGTCAAGCAGAACTCCAGTCTACCTGTCTGAAAGAGCTGCCAAATAGAACTCAAATACAAAATAATTGCTACACTGAAAGAATTACACCAGCGAATGGTTTGGTCCCCAAATTCTCTTCTTTAAGATGTAAAAAAAGATAAAAGGTTCAGTTCTGAACATGCGTCGGGAATTTTGATGTCAGCAGACTATTTAAATATATACGTACAGTGTATGCATTTACCTCAAAGCCAGATTTAAGACACTTTAGTGATCCACACAGTCTGATGAATTGCAAATTAGGATAGTTAATTCAATGTTTATTATTTACCGAAAGTGAAATGAAAGAATTAAGAAAGGTAAAAGGTCATACTTGAAGTCAAAGGCAAAAGGTCAAACTGGAAGGCAGAGCACATGGTTAAAGGTGGGATTCTGAACAGTGTGGAAGAAGGACCTTGGGGTCCAAATGCATAGCTCTCTCAAGGATGCCACTCAAATTGATAGTTAAGAAGGCTTATGATATGCTGGCCTTCATTAGTCAGGGGAATTGTGTTCATAGGTTACAAGGTAATGTTGCAGCCCTATAAAACCCTGGTTGGACTTCACTTGGAATATTGTGTGGAGTTCTGGTGGAAGAATGTGGAAGCAATGGAGAGGATGCAGATGAGATGATGCCTTGGTTGAAGAACAAGTCTTATGAGGCAAAGTTAACAAAGCTAGGGCTTTTCTCTTTGAAATAAAGAAGAATGAAAGGTGGCCTAGAGGTCTTCATGATTACGAGAGGCATAGATAGAGTGGACGGCACGCACCTTGTTCCCCAACGAGAGTAGCAAATACCAGAGGACATCTGTCCAAAGTGAAGGGGGGGGGGGATAAGTGTTTTTTTTTAATATATGCACACAGAGTATTGGGCACTTGAAATGCATTGTCAGGGGTGGTGGTGCAGTCCAGTACAACAGGGACATTTAAAAGACTTTTAGACAGGCATGCAAATTCAAAAAAATAGAGAGTTATGGGTGTTAGGGGCTCAAGGTTTAGTTAGTTGAGTAGGCTTCTATCAGTCAGTACAACATAGTGGGCTGAAGGGCCTGTACTGTGCAGTAGCATTCTATGTTCTAAAAGGGTTATTTAGACTGAGTCTCCAACAATAAGAACAGTAAATAAAATAAATAAATAAGGCAGGAATTGTTCAGCAGTAATTAAGTGTGATAAATAAGAATTTTCACACTGTCAAAATCCTAATATTCACAAAGAAACCATGGATTTCCGTCGCAACAGCAGAGCAGCGTTAGGCCATTCCATCTATTTGAAGATTGAATTTGCTGATAAGACACTAAAGCAATGACATTCCTGGAGCAGCAGAGTGGACTGGACAGCAAATTATCAATCAAGTCTTGGTAGAGTTTCGACTCGAAATGGTGACTGACCATTTCTACCCATGGATGTTGTCTGGCCTGCTGAGTTCATCAAGCAATTCTTTGTCTCCTTGAGAGTCCAGCACCTGCAGCTTTTGTGGTTCTTTTCAGCAAGTTATGAATTTCTGCATTTAGCTGGATAGGTGCAGCAACCTGACCAATTTAATGGAAGGCTGAATGAATAACACAGGTCAATTATTTTTAATTGCACCATATTTGGTTTATAATCAAAGAAGTGTTCACAGTAAATGCTCAACAATGGGGATATCACACAAAGAAAAAAAAATGCAAGAGTAAATGGCTGCGTGATATCATAAAAAAAAGTTCTCATTCAAAGCTATGACTCCAATGAGCAAAGGCTCAATTATCTATCAAAATCTTACTGATGCCCAGAACATAAAGGTTTTGAAAATTTCCAATTATAAATGCAAACACCTTTCCCTTTACTGAGTTCAGACCAAGCAATGAATGAACGAGAATGAGCAAAAAATGGGTCAGAGCAAAGGAAGATAGCAGCATATTAAAAACCAAAAGAATAATCAGTGGAGTGGATGTTGTTTTGACTGAGGAATTGGTGCTGATGGCCAGTGTATTTTGAACGGGAGAACAGGCATGGCAGCGGTAACTTGCAATTTTTTAAATTGAAAATTTATTTATCATTTGTATCAATACAAAAAAGAATAATTCAATAATAATGATACAAAATTTTTCTCCCTCCCAAAAGAAGGAAGAAAAAGAAAAGAACACCTATTTTTACATATATAGTATTATTATTAGCATATATAATATTCACTGATTATTTTTGTAGCTTCTAATTGAGAGGGGTGGGTGAAGTGGAGAAGGTGGATGGAATTTTATTCATAAAATCCATATATGGTTTCCAAATTTTATAAAAGTTTTCAACTCGATTCCTTAAACTATACGTATTTTTTTCTAAAGGTATACAATTTTGCATTTCAATATGCCATCTGCCTAATCTACCACATTTTCTGTCTTCCATGTTACCATTTATTTGCAGTCACTACTACTATATTCAAAAATTCTTCTGGATATTTATCCAATATCAGTTTTATATCTTTTTCATGTATTATTTTCCCAAGTAAAAATATTCTTGGATCTTTTTGTATCTTTACCTTCATAATTTGTCTTAATAATACACTCATATTGTTCCAAAATCTTTCCACTATTGGTAACTTACAATTGAGATCTTTGTTCATTATTGGTAGGTGACTTGTGGAGTTATAATTAAGGCCCACAGCAACTGGTGTCATAAAAAAAGTGAAGCTATTTTCTCTTGGTCTCTAAGTGATCCTAAGCTCTGGCCTTCTAATTATTTAATTGCTATTTTGTAAGATCAGCCCATCCTTCTCACTTCTTCAGATATTCCTAACCCAATTTCAACTAATATTGTCTTAGCTGCCAATTTTAGCCATGGTGGCTTACAGGAGAAAGTTCCAAATTAATATTTCCCAAGCAGAAAAATTTTCTTGACTTCATCCTTGAAAAATATGGCACCTATTATTTAGCTCTGGTCTTTCAACTATATTTCTCAAGCAACGTAGGCAGGTGTCTCTTCTTTCTGCTGTGAGTACATAGTTAAAACTTACATTAAATCGCCCTTTAATCGCCTGAATTTCAAAGATCACAACCTCTCATAATTTGATATGGATCATTCTCACAGGGCTAATATTACCTTCAGAAGATGCAGCCTTAGAACAAACACGTTACTGCAGGTAAGATCTAACCAGGATTTTTTATAACTAAGGCATATTATCAAATACTCTAGTTCTAAAGACCAGCCATTTTCAACCTTTATTTGGCTATGGCTCCCTTAGAACTCTGCTCAAAGTTTATGGGCAGTCATGTTGAGGTATTTTCTTCCATACTCCTCTCCTATCTACCTCATTAAAAAAAATATAATTTCAATCCAATGCCCCACTTAAATGTGCTGTGCAACCCCCCCCCCCTTCAAAGGGACATATGACCCCTGTTGAGAATTGCTGCTCTAGACAAGGTCAGCAATCCATTTTTCTTCTTGATTTTTTAACCTGATGCATAAAGCCGCTCGTCTTCTAAGAGTTCCATTTAAAAAGCATTCGAGAGTCTAAAGTGGATGTCCCCACATAATCTATACTGAGATCCTGTCAGAAATTTACCAATCATTTTACCCATTCATATCTCTTTGTAATATTGAGAATCTATCAATTATGCGTATTATGTTGCCTCCCTCTTTATGTCATTGCCAATCTACTGTAGGTATATAACTATACAGTTTGTCTGTGTGACTATTGAAGTATATCCCCTTTATCTCTGCCCTTCCTGCTACTCAGCTAATGGCTTAACCAATCAGATCAATAATGTTTTGATTTCAAGAGGCTTCATCTTTAGCTCTTAAGAGTCTTTGTTATAGGACAATAAAATTGCCAACCAGTCACTTCACTATTAAGTCTCTTCCTTAACAATTAAAAAGTTGGCTAAGCATGCTCTTATCTATCTCCCTTCAAGAGATGTTCTTTACTCCATCTTTGTGGATTTTATGATAATTTCCTGTCATTAGCTGTAAGGCTAATTGATAATTTCCTGATCTCTTTTTCACCTTTAATAAACAGTGGAATGTTGCAGTGAAACCCCTGGTATCCAACATCTATAGGTTTAGGCCGGATAAGTGAATTTTCCAGATGCTTAAGATTACATGTTGCATGATTGGTGAACTAATGGCACACCAATTTTAAACCAGTGCTTTTTTTATCTATTTATTTTCCACGACTTATTTGCCAGTTGCTTGAATTCCGGATAACAGGAATTCTCCAATCTACGGGAAAGCTTCCCAATTGAGAAATTTAGAAGATCACAGTATCAGTCCTTGCTCCATTATCATCTACTTTAAAATTATGAAATGTTTTTTTTTTGTAAATATCTGTTCATTATTTAAAATTTGCTTATACATGAACTTGAAAAGCAAAAATTAGTTGGTAAACTTGGTAAGTTTACTATTTTGCAGATATGATCATATTGAAGGGAAAATATAGCTACTGATATAATTGAAAAGGCAATGTTTCTCCACAATGCTTGTCACATCAATCCAAAGTGGGTGACCACTTTGCAGAATAACTATTTAGTCAATAAATGTAACCTTTAAGCTTATGTTTGCTAGTCATTTTAAATTCTAAATTCCACTATTTCTTGATTGATTATTTCCAGCATTTTGTCATTATGTTATTCTTTTTGCCTTTTCATTATTTAATTTCTCCCATCTACCATCTTTCCAATTACTCTGATTTCTTGCCTTTCTGCATTTGGTGAAAATACATTTGCCCAGTTTCAAAATACCAATGTGTTGAAGTTTTAACACTTTTCACAGATGCTTCCTGATTGAGTGGTTCCACAATGTTTTAGATTCCATGAGGCTTTCAACGTCTGCACTACTTTGCTTTTGTTAGGAACATAGTTAAAGCATGGGAGGAGAAGGCATCTTTGATAAATTATACACTGTACAGAACAATAATTTTCTACTTTTTTTTTTCCATTTAACAATTTCAAATTAAATTAGCCTAACAGCAACTGAACAAGTGAGGTTTTCACCAGGATTAATTGAAGAGATTATATTTTGATTTGTCATAGATTATTAAGGGGAAAGATGGCACAATTCAACTAGCCTTGCTCATTAGATCCCCACTGATAGCATTCTGGGTGTGTAGATGAAAATGCTTTCCTTACATATAACAAGGTGTGTGTGTGTGTGTGTGTGTGTGTGTGTGTGTGTGTGAGAGACAGAGAGAGAGAGAGAAAGGTCAATTTACAAAGTTAAACGAAATTAAACTGAAGAGAGGCTTACTTCGATTTGATGGGAACTTTAGGTCTCCATTTTCTTAATTTAAGTTGCTGTTCTTTCCTTTCTATTTCTTTCAAAAATGTCATCAATTGCTGGTACTGCACCTGAACACAAAGAAAAACACATACAATAACCAACCTAGAGTTTGCAAGTACAAAGAGAAAGAAATGTCCACTTTAAAATTACCCAGTTTGATTAAAATTTAAATTTATCCCTTATATTTGAAGTTTACAAATGATAATAGGTTCAATGCTAACTAGTCCATGTGGACTGGAGTGAACCTCCGCTCCAAAAGCACGTCCAAGATGAAATCACAGAAGTTTTCAGGGCTTCAACTCTCTCTATTCAAAGTCAAACTGCTCTTCAGCAAAAAAAAAATCCTACAAACTGTAATGTTCCTGCTTGAGGTTTCCCTGGGGGGCTCTGGTTTCCTCCCACCATTCAAAATGTTCTGGTTAATTGGGTGTAAGTTGGGCAGCACAGAATTGTGGGCTGAAATGGCCTGTTACCATGCTGTATGTCTAAATTTAAAAAATAAATTAAATTAAACAAAACAGCTAAGAAAAACCGTAAAAATCTGTTCTGATAAAGGGCTTCCTTCCAAACTAAATGAAGGCAAATCTTTGTGCTTTTTGACTTGGAAGGAAATGTTTTATATCAAGTTCACGCTAACCACTAACTTACTATCAGCGTATCCACATATCCATTTATATACCCTATTCCTCCAGAAACCGCTCTTCTGCAGTCTGGGGAATCCCAGTTCCCACCATATAGATGGCATTTAATCTTTGGTTCTGGTAAGTAGAGAGAAATCAATCGTTGGTCTGCTGCCAGAGCCAGGGTTGAAGTTGGGCTGGAGTCAGGAATGTAGGTGAATTTGCAGTCAGAATTGGAGTGGCCTGGGTGCATGGTGGAAGTCATGGGAACATTAGGTGCCATAAATGTAGCAGGTGATATCAATGAGGCTACTTCTGCAGCTGGTGCCAGGGTCCTAACTGTGGGCCAGATATAAGACTGGAGCTGAAATTGGGAACACTAGTATCCAGGAACGCAGCAGAGTGGTCGCCAGAGGGAGGCCAGGGATCTTGTGTTTCACATTGTTTAAATAGGCTTAAACACACATACTGAAACTTACATAAAAGTTTTAGACCATGAAGAAGTTGACTCCAAATGATATTGCAGCCTAAATGTCTTTGTCTCCCATCTTAAATGAATGCTCACCTTTCTCTTAACCACAGGAAATCTGTGTTAGAGACTTAGGAAAGATATGGATAGTATCTATTTCACAATTAGTGTTAACAGATTCCTATCAGTGAACACTCCATGGATACAAAATCATCTGTGGAAGTTTCAGCTTGTACAGCTTATACAATATAACAATTACAGCACAGAAACAGGCCAGTTCGGCCCTTCTAGTCCATGCCGAAAACCTTCTCCCACCTAGTCCCATTGACCTGCACAAGCAAATAACCTTCCATATGCCCATATATCTATCCAACTTTCCTTAAATTATAAAATCAAGCCCGCATCTACTACTTTGGCCGGATGCTCTTTCCACACTCCCACCACCATTTGAATGAAGAAATTCTCCCTCACATTTCCCCCCCGCAATCTCTATCCACGTCTTTCCCACTCTCAATGGAAAACACTTCAAAGTTTCATATTTAAATGGTAATTTGTTTACCATTTAAAAACAATTGACATCCTAGCATCTCTCATTTCAATCTGAGTCAATTTGAAAATAAAACCTCCTTTCAGCATCATTACTTAGATCTGCTGGCAGATACAAAGTACAGAAGTTAAATTGATGCCCAAAAGATTTACAAACTGAGGAATTTAGCATACCTAGTAATCGGCCCTCATACTCTTTATTTTTGGTGCAAATTGCCTTACCTGTGAAAGTTTTAAGGGAATGGTCTTCAGTTTGACATCACATTCAATGCGTGGTGTATTCCGGGAGCGCAAAGGTTCTTTTGCTCCATTCCTCTTTAAAAGTGCAGAAGCGCAGACGGGTTCAAGTATGTATTTGTGACCTCTGTTTTCCAGGCAATGATCTATTGCGTCCTGGAAAGTAAAAGTGACATGCAAGGTGCTGATAGACTAATCCCTTTTCCCTCATGTAAATTAACACACAGCTTCATCATAGGATTCTTTATCGAGACCAAGTTAAACGTTCTACTTTCATATAGATAGGGAATAGAAATCTCAGCAACTCATTTTTATTGGAAGTGTTCACCTTACGATACAAAAGCAAAAGACAAGTTTTATTTATGGGTCTTCCTACCACTCCTGTCCCTTCAAGCCTTGATAGCCAACAAAGAATTTTGAAAAGGTATCAAGCAAGGATTTTTTTTTCCCTATTGAGAAGGAATAAGGATGAGTATAGAACTGCCATGAAAACCATTAGACAAGGACTATTTTATAGTTGGTAAATGTACATTTGCACCAATTCTGCAAATACTTCCTCAATAAGAGACTAATCGTACAGGCTAGTGGTACTGTACTTCAAAGACTAATTTAAAATTGATGCTAAAGTGAAGCATTCGAAAAAACAAACTGCAAGACCAATTCATCCAAAGATTACCATGAACTGAAATGCATGAGGAAATTGGATGATAGAATATTTACACATTGCATTAATAAATCAAATCATGAAACAATATACTGCTTGCAATTTAATATATTTGTGTGGAACATTGATCATCACAAGTGATGGTTTATTTACCTCTGTGAAGATAATATTTCATCGCTTTTAAACAATGTCACTGTGCAGTTCAAAGTGATAAATGATTTATTAAAGTCCAAATAAACAAAATTCATACCTGGAGATCAGAAGGAGAGACATCCCCCAATAACACAGAGTCCATATCCCAATAAATACTGAAATCCTCAATCTTCAATCTCTTCTTTCTTATAGATTTCTCCTCCTGTATGATTAGAACTATGGTAAGGCAATAGTATCAATGTTGTTGGGAATCATTTTACCATATATGCCATCGTATAGAAAGACTCGTGTATAGGCGACCCCCAGAATTTCCACCCGAAATGTTGGTTTTGTATTAGGCAGCCACCCAAATCTGACACTTATCGCTGACCAGTGGAGGCTGTTAAAAGCAAATCACAATACTTTAACAACAAACTATCATTTAATGCTTTAAAACATTTGGATATTTTTTAAAAAACCACTGTCAGCTCCTGTTACAGGCTGTTTAAAGCCTGTACAGTAAAAACACACAAATACTGGAGGAACTCATCTGGTCTTTCAGAGTCCACAGGAGACAAAGGTATATTGCCGATGTTTTGAGCCTGAATGAGCAAAAAACAGGTAATCTCAGAATACAGACAATGATGGCTGGGAGAGGAATCCAGACCAAAAGGTGTTCATTGGATATGAAAATTGATTACGTCTGAGTGAAAGGAGACGGGGAAAACGGAGGGAGAAAAAACTGGGGGAAGACAACAGGGAAAGAAGTAAGAGGGAAAGGGTTTTAAATAAAAGCCAGAGAAGTCGATATTCATGTCATCTGGTTGGTGCGTATTCAGTTGGAAGATGAGGTGTTTTTCCTATAATTTGCGGGTGGTATCAGTCTGACAGTGCATGAGACATGGACAGACATGTCAGCAATGGGATGGGAAATTGAAGTGGCTGGCCACTGGAAGCTCCACGCTATTATGGCAGACAGAGCAGAGGTGCCTTCAGATTCACTAATGAAATGTTGCTTCACTTGCAAGGACAGTTTGGGGCCCCAAATGGTGGTTAGGGAGAAGGTGTGGGTGCAAGAGGAGCATCGTCTGCAGTCACAGGAAAAGGTACCAAGGGGACAATTGGTGAGGAGGGAGGTGTTCCTGCAGAAGGCAAAGAGGGGAATATGTGTCTAGTGGTAGGATCACATAATAGATGGCGGAAATGGTGGAGGAGAATGTGTTGGATGCGGAGGCTGGTGGGGTGATAGGTGAGGACGAGGAATCCTGTCTTTGTTGCCAGGGCAGATGTGCGGGTAATGAGGATATGTGGGTGAGGGCCAAGCTGATGGTAGTAGAGGGAAAGCCACATTGTTTGAAGGAGGACTTCCCTGGTGATCTGACATGGAAGTCCTCGTCCTGGTCACCCTTTTCAATTCCACATTGTATTCCAGGGCATGCAATCATGTCTATCCACATCTCATGAACTGCCAAACTGAGACCACCCGCACAATGTAGGAAGAACAACACCTCATCTTCTGACTGGGAACACTCCAACCAAATGGCATTAATATTGATTTCTCTGGCTTTCCTTAAACACCCATCAGTTCTTCTTCCCCCCCCTCCCCGGCACCTTTCCCCAGCTCTTTCTCTTTTCCCTGTCTCCTTTCACACAGACATAATCAATATCATATCCAATTAACACCTTTTGTTGGTCTAGACTTCTCCACCCAGCCAGCATTGTATTCTGAGAATTCCTGCTTATTCCTTGACGAAGGGCTCAGGCCCAAAACAACAGTAATATGTCTGTTTTCTGGATGTTGAAAGACTAGCTGAGCTCCTCCAGCATTTCTGTGTGTTTTTATTACTATCCCAGCATCTGCAGACTTTCGTGTTTCACCGAAGCCTGTACAGAGAAGACGGCAGTAGGACCAGGTGCATGGACCCCACAGAGGAGCCTGAGACTTTGCAAATAACTAACAGGGCATGAGCGAGGTTTTGTTGGGACCGGCAGGGAGATGGTGGTGGTGTTGAGACTTCATCGTCAAGGCATAGATTTTAGACCTTTTGTATAGGACGATCCTGTTTTTAAAGGTGAAAATTTTTTCAAGGGTCGCCCTATATGGGAGTTACATTGAAATTTGTAATCTGTTTCCTATCTCCAAAGTGCTGAGGATTTCCTATTAATAGTTCATCAGCATCTCAAGCACTACTTGCTGGGTATAAACAATTCTTTTCTTTCTCCCACTGACTTTATAGTTACATTATGTTTGATCTGATTTGTATTGCTTATTGCAAAATTGAGTAACTGCTAGTGCAAACTATTTTTGGTATCGTGTCTTATAATAGGTTGAAGCAGGCCTACAAAATACAGTACACTTAGTTGTAGAAGGCAACTTCATTCCATTATGACATTTTCTCAAACAAGATATCACAAAAAAAAATAGAAGTTTATATTCCATTTTTAAATTTGTAACTCATTTCAGATTTCTGCATTAATACACTGCAAAGTTTTGCACCATTAAGTTGACAACAAATCTTGGATATCAGGATTATGTAATACATATAAAGCACCAAGTTCAGAACTCAAATGCAAATCCAGTCTTGTGCATAGCCATCTTCTAAGAGAGCAGGTATCTACTTAACCCGATGGGTCTTTTCAAGTTTATCTTGCCTGCCTGTCTAGCTGCTTCTCCAAACTCCAAATATTAGCTGCCCTTGCAAGGGAGGCCAGTTGTTCGCTATTGCCGAGAAATAAATAGAAGTGTCTCCTCTGAAACGGATTGGTCTGTTGAAAATTATGGCATGAATGTGACTGATAAACTAGAAAAGCATGTCCATCCACCAGAGGATCAATGAGAACACTGAAAATAGAAGTTGCAATAAGCTAAATAGATATAATGCATTCAGATTTAACTTGCATTTACCTACAAGATGGTTTGTAGCATACCTTATGGTTTAAAGCCACTTTTAGAAGTCATGCACATATTTGTATTCTTCCATGCTGAACTTACCAACTCGTCTTCTGCATTCTGCACAGACATGCTCTTGATACAGATCCCAAAAGCAAATGGGTGTTCAGGGATGGTGAGATCATCCTCAAAACGCAAATGGACATCTCGAACATTTAGCTGCAAAAGAAAGAGAACTCGCTTTTCAGATCAGTGATCTTGCACTAGGGCCTACTCCAGCTTCTATAACATTTGTCGCTGTAAAGCAGCAGGATGCACGGCATTCTAAACAAATCCACGCACAAACGTAATTAAATAGTATCCAAAGACGTATTACAATTTCATACAGGGCAGAGTTAACATCTTATGCAAGATAAAATTGGTTCATAAAATAAGGCAGAAGAATCCAAGAAATTTAATGGTAATTGCACTGAAGACTACTGGAGATTCCACACACAAAATCTCAGTCCAAGTTTCTGACTGAGAGAATCAAATAAAATCTCAAATTTTACCCTCTTCTGAGGTGAATGGATATGGACAATGAAAATATTAATAGGAGAAGGGTTAATGAGCATCATTATCTTCAATGACAGAGAGCTCAACACATTATTCTTTTTTCAAAAAAGCTGCAACATTTCCAAGCACCTAAATGGATTAATTTCAATCTCTTCCTGAGGATCCTGTCATAATAACAGCCAATCTTTAGTCAATATGAAAACAGTAGAGAGATTAGGAAAACCAAAGGATACAATAACTTAAGACTTTTCATCAGATTTAGCAGCACCTTTAACCAAACTAAAAGATTAGCAGCCAGCCAGATCCTATCCACGTACATAGGCCGTCCACTTCCCATATCAACGCCTTATTCTTAATCATTTGTAATGGAAGGAAAGGCTATTCTAACAAATTCACAGAATGCTTCATTTAGATTCAGTCAGAAACACTTTAGACTTGTTCCTGTAACAATCTTGAACCACTCATTGACAAACTGGTTTGAATTCCAGAGATAAAGCACTTTGATGTGACTTCAAGGCATCATTGATCAAGTGTGGCATCCAAGAGATGATCAATCACCTCAGCTATAGGATTTCATCAGGACAAGGTTCTTGGTCCAATCAACCATAACTGCTTCATCAGTTATCTTTTCCACAGCCAACTTGTTGCTGATGAACGCTCCATTCTCAACTATTCAGCAAGGTCTGGGCAATGTTCAGGCTTGAGGTTTCAAGCCTGAAACCTCAGGCCTGAAGCATGAAGGCCACACAGGTCCCAGACCACCTGTCCAAAAGTTGATTTCCAATGAGAATCCATCTCCCAATACCATTCCCATGATTAAGAATTTGGGGAGTTCCTTACTCAATGCAGCATTATAAATACAGTACAACTTTGATTATCCAAAATTGAATTATCCAAAATCCCCGGTTAACCAAAAAACTTTTGGACCTGGAGTCTGTTCGGCTCCAAAAATTTTTTTTGGAGACATGAGGATTTCAGAAAAATCAGAAATCCTCATTTAACTGAAGAATTTCAAAGCCAAAATGATGCCATTTTTTTCCTCTGAATATTTTTGGGTAAGTGAGGATATCTGAAACAATCAGGAATCAATCCTAAGTTACCTGAAATTTTTTCAAAGCCGAACTCACATCACAGGTTGAAAAAATGTTGGATTTTGGTGTTGGATTTATCTTTATATGCAGGTTTTTTTTTGGTGAGAATTAAACATTATTTCGTGCTTTAAAAGCCTTCCCTTGTTGTTTGCTTGTTGTTGAAACACTCTTACAAGTGATTTGCTGTTGCTACTAGGGCTACTTTAAAAAAAATTGACCAGTTAACCGAAAATATCATTTATCCGAAATAGGTCCAGTCCTGACCATTTTAGATAATCGGAGTTGGACTGTACTGGGAACAGGTCACAGGCACAGAGACAGGGAACAAAAATAGGCACCAACCAATACATCACTTCTTGCAAAAGGATTCACTGTCTGACTTCTGAGAGTTGTTCCACAATCAACAGCTCAGGTTATAAAGAAGAAAACTCAGCAATTTTCTACTTGTTCATGTGAGTGGATCACAAATAAAACTCAACAGCATCCAAGCAATGCTCCCTCTACCCATCTTGTGCTTCCAACACAGGCACCTAGGAGTCGCAGTGTGTTTCATCTGCTTGATCTACTGAAGCAATGCTTCTTTCATAGAACATCACAATGAGCACTAAGGAAGGACAAGGACCATCACCGTTAAGTTCACTTTCATGTCAAACAAAAGCCGGTTTTGGAAATATTTTGTTGTTTGATTAAAATACTGGAAATTGCTACCAAACAATGCTGCAAGAGCTTCTTTTACTGTGGAAACTGCACCAACTCAAGAAGCGTTTATCAATGGCCTCTCAGAGTAGCTTGGAATAGGAAATAAATTCTGGACATGTTGACATCCCCTAAATAGATAGCAACTCAGGCAACGCCTCTATTCAAACCAGAAAGATTCTGTTTTTAACATACATACAACAAACTTATAGCTCACTTTCTTACTATTACAACTCCGCACCATTAGAATTGTGCATTCGAAAATGACTTCAGTGGATCAGTTTCCTTGAAAGCAAAGGTTTGTATGTTAACTTTCATATTAAATGATAACCATTTTTTTTCAACTCACCTCCACATTTTCCACAATTCTGGTAACTATGGAAGCAGTAGCTGAATACCAGTAAGATTCCCCTTTCTGCTGTTGGTCTCTCTGAAACAAAGGTTAACCTTTCAATTTAAATATACCTCAAGGACAGGAGAAGTAAGTACATTAGACATTCATTGAAATTTTATCCAGGAGATCAATTGCTTGAAAGCAAAGATACAAGTTTATGCTGCAAAAAAAATGCTACCTATTCAAAACACCGTACTTTTTAATTAGTTTTCTTCTTTAAGTAATGGTTTCGGTTTCTGCTGCCAATTCATTCTCACCAGATGTAAGGAATTGCATTTCATAATGTAATAACTATATATAAAAATGTTTGCCCACACACCTTGTTTGTGATAAATTCCACTACTTTTTTGACAAAAATGCTGTCAACTCCTAGCAAACTTTTGCAATATCCTTGATATTCATTTAACAGTTTCCAATTCATGTGACAAGTGAATTTAGTTCACGTTTATTAAACCTTCCACAAAAACCCACACACTGCAGTCTCATCAAGGGTATAAATGCTAAACTAAGGCAAGATTAGATCAGCCATGATCTTACTAAATGGCAAAGCAAGTTTGAGAAGCCATAAATTAAATTTCACATTAATCCATATGAACAAGTTAATTTCAAGAGCTGAATGGGCGGTGGGTTAGCGTCAAAGACGGCATGGTTAGCGAAACGGATAGCACAAGGCTACTGTGGTGCCAGCGAACGGCGTTCGAATCCAGTGCTCTCTATATAGAGTAAATTCTCCCCGTGACCAGCAAAAGTTTCCTCCAGGTGCTCTGGTTTCTTCCCACTGTTAAAATGTGTAGGTCAATTGGGTGTAATTGGGCAGCAGGGGCTCATGGGCCGGAAGGGCTTGTTACTGTGCTGTATGTCTGAATTTAAAATATTAACAGCGATATCAATAAATAAAACCATGAAGGTTCAATTGCCATATTGATACAAAATTGATGAAGAAATAAAGTAAATAATCATGGAAAGTTGTTTTTTAGATAGAAGGAAAGCATGCATATGTGCTCGTCAATGGTTTGTGTAAGGACTTTGAATTTTTTTAATATATTGATGTGAAGAGCCATAGAGAGCAGAATTTCACAAGCTGCAGTTGATTATAAAACAAATCAAAAGTACAATCAAGGTAAGAATAATTAACTTATTTCAAGAGGTCATAGATCAATTGTGAAATGGGGGAAAAAGAGCAAAAATGTAATGTACATGATTTTGAATTGATGTATTTTGGAAGCTTGAAATAAAATTTGAAAATACTTAGCAGGTCAGATTACAATTATGAGAGATCAACAAAATCCAGAGAAAGAGGAAAGAATCCAAAGATTGGATATCTAAATTTCGATTATCTGAAATCTCTATGAAATTGAAAGCAAGGATAAGACAAGAAGTATAATTCTAAAGTAAAAATGCAGTCAAACATGGACTATAAAAACAAGGATCTCACGTTTCTCATTCTTAAACAAAGCTATGGTTCAATCAATATATGGGACCTGTAAAGAGTTGTCACGGCTCAACAAAGAGTTTACATTGTTTGTGGCAAGTTGGTGGATATTCGAACCCATTTTGCTGTGGTTAAGTAAATCAATGCTTTTTACACAGGGAAGAGATAATTATTGGCCAAATCAAGTAGACGGTTCTCCGCTTTATCCATACATCTGCCAATCTTTAGGTTTTGGAAGAGTCTTAAACTGAAACATTGACTGACTGATAGCACAGATTCTATCACCAATATGTATATGTACATTTGTACAGATGGTAGTGCAGGTTGACTGTGATTGGCTGAGAGTGTAGCCACACCTACTGGCAGGTCATAAAGGATTGCTCCTAGCCAGACCAGGTCATTCTGGACTGGTCGACCTACTTGTGATAGGCTCCAGTCTTTTAGTTATTAAAAGCCTTGGTTTGGATCAACAAGTCTTTGGTTCTTTCGACGCGCACTACACTGATCACTTCCTTTCATGGATCCTGCTTGACCTTCTGAGTCCAGGAGGTAAACAAGAGAGACCACAGATGCTGGAAAACTGGAGCAACACAAAATGCCCTCCAGCATTTGTGAGTCCCTTCAGTTTCTCCTTATTAACATCTGCCGATCTTTACCCACGTGACTGATGACAATTTTGGATTTACAGTATTTTCAAAAATGCACTCTATCAACATAGTCTAAAATTGCATCAATTATTTGGGAGTCTGCACACTGAAGTATTTTTGCTTATAAATGAAAAAACACATCAAAATGCTGGAGGAGCTCATCCAGTCTTTTCAGCGTCCGTAAAAAGCAAAAATATATTGGTGACCTCTCGGGCCTGAGCCCATCTTCAAGGAACAAGCAGAATGAGGCAATATCTCAGGCCCGAAAGGTCAGCAATATACCTTTGCTTTTTACGGACGGTGAAAAGACTGGATGAGCTCCTCCAGCATTTCAGTGTGTTTTTACTCCAATCACAGCATCTGCCGACTTACGTGTTTCACAAGTGTTGGGTCTCTTCTTTTTTTAAAGAATTTTTAATTGTTTGAATTTTTTTTACTGTTTAGAATTTTATACATTTCAGGAAAGTAAATGTTATGACAATTTCTATCAACATTAAGTCAAAAAGGTGGTTTAGCGACTATAAATATTTTGTTCTGCTCTTTCCAAGGCTGAACTAATTCGAGGAGCAACATCCAACCATATACTTCCCCTATTAACACTTGAAAGGCTCTGTAGCTTCAAAGGGCCTTCCCAATGAGAAGTGAGCAACTTGGGAACAAAGCTGATGCCAGAGGAATCTGCAGAAGTTCAAAGGTAAAACACAGGATTCTGCTGACACCGTGGTTAAGTGAAAAAACACACAAATGCTGGAGAAACTCAGCAGGTCAAACAGTGCCTTGATGTAGCAACAGTGAAGATATATCACCAACGTTTCGGGCTTGAGCCCCTCATCAAGATGTCAAGTTCAAATGTGCACTTCAAATCCAGAAGCTTAAATGTGTACTTCATTTGTATGTCATATTTAAGCACTGCTGGTTCACCACTGACTACAAAACCAGGGCCATTAATTGCCATGTTTCACTAGGGAAAACTATTAGTCAAGTCCTAGAAGGATCACTCCTTTACCTCATGCTTCTCGCTATCTTTGTGAGTTTTCCAGACAAATCTGTTATATGAACTGGCAGTACATAGAGATGATACAAAAGTGCACTTGAGGAGCCAGGAATGGGAAAAACAGAGTGGGCTAATCTAGATAAACAAGAAGCTTGGGCATAGCTTGTCATATATTTTAATACAGTTATTGAATATCTATTATTAAATCAATAAAGGTTGGGAAGCACTGCTAAGATGATATTAAATACTGAAATACATTCCTGTTTCTTTACAGCGGCTCAACCAAATTACCATGTCTGGTTTTGCATTATTGAGCATCTGGAAAATTTTCAGACCACTAAACTGACAGGTCCTCAAATGCTAAAACAGTTGAAAAAAACTGGCTAACATTTAAGAAGAGGATAGACCTTACTGCTTTGGAAAAGCAGCCAACATAATAACGACTTATCTTATCCTGGTCATACTCTCTTCTTCCTGCTCCTGTCCAGCTAAAGGTACAAGAGTTTGAAAATACTTACTATCAGATTTATGGACAGCTTCTTTCCCGCTGTTATTAAACTCTTCAAAGGTCCTTCAATAGATAAAAGATGATCTCTTGCCCTCACAAAACTACCTCCTCAAGGACTTTGCACCATTTTAACTCGACTTTTCACTGCAATGCTATGTTACACTATATTCTGCACTTTGGATTTATTTTTCATTAGCTGTTGTACTTACAAATGAGTTGCCTTGCCTGCATAGCAGGCAAATCAATGCAGTTCACTTTCTCAGTGTACATTTCGAAAATAAACAATTTAACTTTAAGGAGTTTTAATGTAATAGAAGCAGCAGAAATTGTGGACAGATTGGTTATTCAAAAGGATTACTTCTGAAAACAGATTGTTAACAATAAAGCAGGTATGGATTCACTGTAAGCATTTATGAATGACTGTACATGATTTTGAGAGACAAAAAACTACAGATGGTGGAATCTAGAGCAAACAGGGAATCTGGAGAGAGTCAACAGGTCAGGCAGTGTCCCTAAATTGGAAATAGTCAGTTAATACTTTGGTTCAGCATCTTCCATCAAGGCACGATTTTAAGTGTCACCAACGCAGAAGACAATCGGGTTCTGTTGACGTGATCCAGTCGCAGAGGTCATCGCCAACTCGCTTAATTTTCTACAGAAGTCAGAGTATTCTAGGAGCTTTTTCCTAAATTAACCGAGAGACTCCTTTCACCTCCAGATCTCCCCACTATCCCAACTATATTATTTTAAAATTCGCACTGCACTTGACATGACAAAGAAGAGTTAATGCCATGTATGAATCGCAGCATCAGGATTATTGGACTGGATGAACACATTTTCTTTTTGCTTCTCGTGGATTCATGTCAGTATGGGCAAACTGCAGTGTGTGGTATCTCACGTGCTCTGTTAAAATGTTCTCTCAAATACACCTATATTTTAATTTTCTTTTAATGTAAATTATTTATTTAACATTTAGACATACAGCATGACAATAGGCCCTTTCAGCTCAAGAGACCACGCTGCGCAAATATATCCAATTTTACTGGTACGATTTTTAAAGGTGGAAGGAAGCCAGAGCACCCGGAGGAAGCCCATGCAGACACAGGGAGATCATACAAACTCCTTATAGACAGTGTGGGATTCGAACCCTGGTTCCTGCCAAACCGCTACACTAACCGTACCACTCAGGCAAAAAACCTTTTCTTAGAACACTCAATTCATTCTTGGAAATGTGACAGATTCTCAGCTTCAGGCACACAAAGCTGCAATGCTCTGAAATCAGAAACCTCCGTTAATATTTTTCTCCGTCATTGCTCACTATTAAAAGGAATTGTGAAGCAAATTAAAAGATGAGAATCAATTCCGCCATGCAGTGCACATCATTATTAAAGCCACATCAACCAGTCAACAATTTATTGAGTCAGACGGAGCTCAAGTTCGGCTTTTTGTTGAAATTCATTAGCTTCAGCAGAATCTACTTGTTACTATATTGCTGATCACATCAAAAGGGCTTTTAATTTACGTTCCTAAGACACTGACCTTCCATTTTTCTTCCAGATCATTCAGCAAAGCAGATTTTCTCTCCCTTTCTTGTGAGCGCTCAGTTTCTTCATCAAAGTCAGCTTGTTTAACTGGTGCACCAATCAGATGGAGTCGAGAGATAGAAATTACCCAAGGTTCCACATGAGGCCGATAGAATGGGATCTGCAATGTTATCTTCCCAATAAAACCTGAAAATGTGCAAATATGCTTAATATAGAGCTCTTTCTCCTGATCCTGGGTTCACTGGAATGGATGGTGCTGATTTTAACCTTTAAAATCCAGAGCTGAACATATAACAATAACAGAGAAACAGGCCAACTTGGCCCTTCTAGTCCATGCCGAACTGCTGACCTACACTCAACCCTCCATTCCTTTCCCATCCAACTTCACCTTAAATGCTAATCTCGAGCCTGCCTCTGCTACTTTGTCTGGAAGCTCGTTCCACACCCCCCCCCCCCCCCAATTCTCTGAGTAAAGAAGTCCCCCCCTCATGTTTCCTCTAAACTTTTGTCCCCTAACTCTCAACTCATGTCCTCTTGTTTGTATCTCCCCTATTTTTTTTTAGAAAAAAGGAAAAAGCCTCTCCACATCAACTCTATCTATACCCCTAATATTTTTAAATACCTCAATCAAATCTCCTCTCATTCTTCTATGCTCGAAAAATAAAGACCCAACTTTTTTAACCTTTCCCTATAACTTTGACCCTGTAACTGGCAATCTTTCTAAAAAAAAACTCACAATGATCCCTCAACCCTTTCTCTACTAGTCATCTCCCAACAAGACCAAAGACCTGTAGAACAGTAGCTTGAGAAGATGGTTCCCCAAATTTAGTTTTTAATAATTACACCAATCAACATTAGTTTTCTTATTTCAAAAGTTGAAAATTCCACAACTTACAAAACAAAACTGAAACTGGATACCCAGATATTCATTAGCCATCAACAAAATATATGCATTTGTATAAACTCCATCTGGAAAAAGGCAATGTTTTTGCTGACCTGCTTTCACCTCAAAAGGTAAATCCAACTCTTTGAGGGCATCTTTCTTCAGAGGGAGATTTTCCAATTCAACAGCACCTGCAGTAAAACAATTACACAAATTGTAATACTGTACATTTACTGTTACTGTACAGCCGAAAATGTCCTCCCAGATTCACAGTGCGGCTTTCGCGCAAACAGAGGAACTACTGACATGGTCTTTGCCCTCAGACAGCTCCAAGAAAAGTGCAGAGAACAAAACAAAGGACTCGACATCACCTTTGTTGACCTCACCAAAGCCTTTGACACCGTGAGCAGGGAAGGGCTTTGGCAAATACTAGAGTGCCTCGGATGCCCCCCCAAGTTCCTCAACATGGTTATCCAACTGCACGAAAACCAACAAGGTCGGGTCAGATACAGCAATGAGCTCTCTGAACCCTTCTCCATTGACAACGGCGTGAGGCAAGGCTTCGTCCTCGCACCAACCCTCTTTACTATCTTCTTCAGCATGATGTTGAAACAAGCCATGAAAGACCTCAACAATGAAGACGCTGTTTACATCCGGTACCGCACAGATGGCAGTCTCTTCAATCTGAGGCGCCTGCAAGCTCACACCAAGACACAAGAGCAACTTGTCTGTGAACTACTCTTTGCAGACGATGCCACTTTAGTTTCCCATTCAGAGTCAGCTCTCCAGCGCTTGACGTCCTGTTTTGCGGAAACTACCAAAATGTTTGGCCTGGAAGTCAGCCTGAAAAAAACTGAGGTCCTCCATCAGCCAGCTCTCCACCATGACCACCAGCCCCCCCACATCTCCATCGGGCACACAGAACTCAAAACGGTTAACCAGTTTACCTACCTCAGCTGCACCATTTCATCTGATGCAAGGATCGACAAAGAGATAGACAACAGACTCGCCAAGGCAAATAGCACCTTTGGAAGACTACACAAAAGAGTCTGGAAAAACAACCACCTGAAGAAACACACAAAGATCAGCGTGTACAGAGCCGTTGTCATACCCACGCTCCTGTTCGGCTCCGAATCATGGATCCTCTACTGGCATCACCTACGGCTCCTAGAACGCTTCCACCAGCGTTGTCTCCACTCCATCCTCAACAGTCATTGGAATGACTTCATCACCAACATCATTGAAGTACTCGAGCTGGCAGAGTCCGCAAGCATCGAATCCATGCTGCTGAAGACTCAACTGCACTGGGTGGGTCACGTTTCCAGAATGGAGGACCATCGCCTTCCCAAGATCATGTTCTATGGCAAGCTCTTCACTGGCCACCGAGACAGAGGTGCACCAAAGAAGAGATACAAGGACTGCTTAAAGAAACCTCTTGGTGCCTGCCCCATTGACCACCGCCAGTGGGCTGATCTCGCCTCCAACCGTGCATCTTGGCGCCTCACAGTTCGGCGGGCAGCAATCTCCTTTGAAGAAGACCGCAGAGCCCACCTCACTGACAAAAGACAAAGGAGGAAAAACCCAACCACAACCAACCAATTTTCTCTTGCAACCGCTGCAACCGTGCCTGCCTGTCCTGCATCGGACTTCTCAGTTACCAACGAGCCTGCAGCAGACGTGGACATACCCCTCCATAAATCTTCGTCCGTGAAGCCAAGCCAAAGAAGAAGAAAGAACAGTAAGTTTTGTGCTTGTTGAAATGGAGAGTGGTTTTTTTGGCCTCACTATCGACATTAAGCACTTCAAGATCAAATAAGCATAGTTAAATCCAAAGAAAAGTTCCTTCAGTTACAAATTCTAAACTGTGAAAAGCACCTCTACTTCATCAATACATTTCTATTATTATTGCTGCAAACTTTGTACACTGTACCTTAATAACATATCCTTTTCAGTTGGCACCTATGTTAGTCCGTTGGGCACAATCCACCCATTCCAAACAGATGCGTACCCCTAAAATCTTATGGTGCTTGTGAAGCTTCACATGTAGTTCTGGTCTCCTAACTTAAGGAAGGATAAACTGGAGGTGGTGCAGAGATTCACTCTGGAGATGCGGGCATTATCCTATTACGAGCTCCCATTTCATTTTAGTGGGACTGTCAATTTAAGAGTTACTAAATCAAGCTGCAACCCTGCACAACTGTGGAGAGAATTGAAGGGCAACAATGAAGTACAGCTGGCACCCACTTTGCTAGTTTTGATGAGAAGAGAGGAAGTAAGTTGCTCTTCCAGGAACACAGATGGGAAGACTCACAAGAGAGACACACTTAAAGGGACAGGCACTGTGTGATCAGGAGCCATTGTTAAAGAAACAGCAGAGCAAGAAAAATACTGCATTTGGATTGTGACCATTGTGAGGATCATTTTGGAATGACGCACATCTGGGTTCTGGAAGTACAGGTACACGATCCTTTATCCTGAACCCTTGGGGGACAGTGTGTTCCGAATTTTGGAAAGCCAGATTTAAGCCAACCCTAATTGTGCTGACATATCCACTCCCACCATCTTCCAGTCATGCTGCCATCTCCCCACCCCCCCGACTCGTGCTGCCGGTCTGTCTCCCCCCACCCCTCCTCAACGCCCGACTCGTGCTGCCTGTCTCTCCCCTTCGCCTGCTCGACTCGTGCTGCTGTCTCTCTCCCCACTTGCCAGATTTTGGAGCTTTTCAGATTTTAGATGTCCAGACTGTCCATCAATCGTGCCATCTGCAAACTTACTGACCTTGCCTCACAAATCATTAACTGTTATTCACATTACAACAATACACTTTGTTAACTCTTCAAAGGAATAATCATACACATCCTTCCTCCCTTCTCAAGATGTCTGTCAAGATATTGGAGGTCTCAAATCCAACCTCAACATCTCTTACCCTTTCTTGAAGAATCCAACAGCCAGAACCTGTTTCCTTGGGCAGGATCAACAAACACCAAAGGATATATGTACAAAGTTAAGGGAGAAAAGTTTAAGGGAGACATCAGGAGTCAGTTTTTTTAAAAATCACAGGAAGTTGTGGGTGCCTGGAACGCCTTGCTGGGGAAGCTGAAACATTGGCGGGATTTAAGATACCCATGGATGAAAATAAACTAAAGGGTTATGGGGTAGGGAGGGTTTAGTATTTTTTAAGAAGGGATATATGGGTTAACACATCGAGGGCCAAAGGGCCTGTACTGTGCTGTATTGTTCTATGTCTACGTCCAACAAGCAATTTATTTGACAAAACATTTTAGATTTGGACATACAGCACGATAACAGGCCTTCTCAGCCCACGAGTCTGTGCCACCCCATTATACCCAATTAATCTACACCCCTGATACCATTTGAAGGGTGGGAGGAAACTGAAGACCCAAGGAAAAGCCCACGCGGACACAGGGAGAACATACAAACTCCTTACAGACGGTGCGGGATTTGAACCTGATTGCTGGTGCTTAGAAGTGTTGCGCTAACCGCTACACCAACCACATTCACCCTCTCTGTCATGCCACAGCATTCAGACGATTTTACAAATCTCACAGGAATCATGTAATAAATGCAGATTAGTACATTTCCATTTCAAATATTCAACTTTTGTGCAGTCAAGAATTATGGAAGGATCACATTTCTTTCTCAAAAGAAAACACAAATTCTTCCATTCTGTACAACTTGTAAGAAATATCATGTAAAGGTGTACCAAAGGATCATATTCAAATTTCAACTCAGATTTGGCACGCGCATCAGAAAAAAAAAAGTACTTCAATAAACATGGCTCAAAATGTTCAATATTCACAAGAAAATGACAGGAATAAAATTTTTACTTTGCTTTACAGGACAAATTAATAAAGAATAAATCTACTGCTACAATGTTGCATGCAATTCAAATAAGCAGAGGGTGAGAATTCCCAAGATATTCATGAGCTCAAGTGGGACACAGACAATAATTATACCCACACATTTGTTCGTCATTTAACAGCGACACAAGTTGCCTTGCTGTGGAATTAAGATGCTAACTTCCCTCCTGAACCCGAAAGAGAAATGCAATTTAAAGCAGACCAGCTTCAGGTCTTCCACTTTGAAATTTCAAAAGCTTGTCTGCTAGGAATTAAAAGATGGTTACAAAGAAATAGCAGATTGGATCCAGCATGAGCAGGTTTACATCTGCAAGGCCAAGGGCACGTTTTTTTCTGGTCTAATCACAGCCAGCAGGACCTTCCTGAAAGGCACACACTGTCTGCATAGTAATTCACCTCCCAAGGTCACTAATCCAATGGTTATGAGTATTTCGCATGAAACTGCAACAGCCTCACCCCAAAAAGACCTGCGTTGGCTTCAATATTTAAACACTCGCTTCAGTGATAGTATGCATTTATTAAATATTCACCACAACACAGCTGAATGACAGGGAAGCCCTGCTTCAAGTTGCACAAGTTCCAAGTACCTTTCATCAGGGCAATGGAGAGCTGGTCTGTGTTGAGGTTATTTACATATTTGCCAATATAAGTGTTTAGCACCCAGGCTGCCAGTCCCTCCAGCATGGCTGGGGCTGGGCCGGCTGCCTCGGCCTCGGGATCGGGCAGCCGCGGTTGCTAAGGCCGCATGCGATCAGCCCCCGAGGCGCTCACTTGAGCCGTCGCCCGACGTATCTCACCCGGCCACCGGAACCCGGAGCCTGCGCACTCCGCCCGCTCTCGCGAGGCTTGGCCAGCCTGCGCACTCCACCCGCTCTCGCGAGGCTTGGCCAGCCTGCGCACTCCGCCCGCTCGCGCGAGACTTGGCCAGCCTGCTCAGTGCGCGGCACCCGCGACAGCGGCGCCTTCAGGCGCCTCCACTCATGGCACAAGATCGTTGATCTAGGGCAACCTTTTTCTTGCCACTCACAGACTAGCAGGGATTGCTTTAGGTGGTCTGTGAGTGGGAAAGAAGAAGTTTGAGAACCAATTGTTACTGAACTATTTTGCTGAGAATTGTCATTGGCCCATTTCCTTTGGAGTTGTGAAACTGTGCACATAACGAGTCAATTAGATATGATTAAATCAGTGGTTTTCAAACTTTTTCTTTCCACCCACCTACCACTTTAACTAATCTCTTACTAATCACAGAGCACCTCCAGTTCCTCAGTCATTTGTTACATGTCATCAGAAACCTTGGAAAACTTCAATGGATGTGTAGTGACTGGCTGCAATACCTCTGAGCGGCAAGCCGTGTAAAAGGGAATGGACGCAAACCCGTTCACCATGCCAGGGAAGCAGCAAGTGCAGACAAGTTTTGAGGGTCTGAAGCAAATCATTCACAAGTTTAGCAAGGTGCTCTTTTTGTATCTTCACTCATGGGATGCCAAAGTAGACCAGAACTCAAGTTGATCTGAATGATGTGGAAGAGTTATTGAGATGCCAAAGGGCTTTCAAATGAGCCCCTGTTAAGACTTTGAGAGGCAGTGGTCGCAGGAGGTGAAAGAAGCCACCAATGCTGGAGCACTATGACCGACAAAAAGGCTTTCAAATTAGTTCCACATCAAGAAAATTACTATTTTAAAAGATTTTGATCGTAATATGAAGAGCAGCGTTAGATTGGCCTATATGATGGAAAATGGTGCAATTTGGTAGAAGGAGCTTTATCAGATGAAAAAGAAGAGACCTCTCCACCTTTCCATTGCCAGCATCTTTAAGCCTCATTCATCAACCATCTAGGAGCAAGAAGAAGTCTCAATATCGTCATGTCCACCAGAACGTGAGTGATAACTCAGCTTTCCCCCATTTCTGCTTTCGCTTTGACATCTAGAGCCATCGCCATCATGTGAAGGTATGAATTGCAAGCAGACAACACAATCCCACGAACCTGCTCTGCCATTTATTTATATCACGGCTGGTTTAATTGCAGCTCCATTTCCTGTTACTTGTAGCAACTATGCTTAGTAAGAAGCTGCTTCAAAGAAAATTTGGCTTTCCCTGGCAGTTGAGAATGAGCATTCCAAATAATCACGACCGAGAAAAAAAAATGATCCATGTCTTAAGTAAAACATGAAGGTCTGCAGACACTGTGGTTAAAGTAAACCACAAAGCTGGGGAATCTCAGCAAATCAAACCAGCTTAGTTTATATGGCAAAATACATAACTGGCATTTTGGGCTTGAGTATTCCCCAGATTTGTGCTTTCATTTGAGGTCAGCTACAAAGTTCAAAGGTAGAAGGGGGTCCCCGCAGAAAGTTGGCATAGATCGGTACTGCTGTTTGAGTCATCCAGTAAGGACAGATTTGAAACATGTAAGGCCCCTCCCCCTTCCCAACCCATCTAATCATTAAAGAGCCTTGTTTCTACTTCATTTTGCCATTTGGAACCTTTAGATCCAAAGAACCACAGAACACTACAGCACAGAAAACAGGTCATTCGGCCCCACTAGACTGTGCTGACCATCATCTCCCTAGTCCCACTGACCTGCACCCATTCCATACCCTCCAGGCCTCTCCCATCCATGTACCTATCCAATTTATTCTTAAAGCACACACAATTGAGCCCACATTTACCACATCAGCGGGCAGCTCATTCTACTCTCCCACCACTCTCTGAGTGAAGAACTTCCTCCTAATGTTCTCCCTTCAGTTTAAAATTATGACCTCTCGTATTTATCTCCCCCAATCTAAATGGAAAAAGCCTATTCGCATCCGCTCTGTCTGTACCTCATAAAATCTTGTCAACCTCTATCAAATCTCCCCGCATTCTTCTTCGCTCTAAGGAATAAAGTCCTGACCTGTTTAATCTTTCCCTGTAGTTTGACTCCTGAAGACTCAGCAACATCCTAGTAAATTTTCTCTGCGCTCTTTTATCTGATTCCATCTTGTAGTTAGGCGCCCAGAATAAATAGTACCATGTAACCAAGGTGTTCAAGTTTCCTTTTCATGGTCATGTAATAACATAAACAATGTAATATACACTAAATACTTCAAATTTTACCTGCTGATAAGGCAAACAGAAGCACGGTTCGACATCACAGAGTCGCATCATTTTAAAAGTATTACATTTCTAAAAAGGAGTATACTAACTGATAAAGATCAAAATAAATTTTACAATCTGGGCATTTAAGTCATAGGAACATAGGAAGTAGGCCAAAAATGGCCCATTGAGCCTGCTCCACCATTCAATACGATCATGGCTGATCTAATTTATGACCTAACTCCACCTACCTGCCTTCTCCCCATATCCCCTAATTCCTCTATCATGTAAAAATTTATCTAACCAAATTTTAAATATGTTTAAAGAGGCACTTCCCTGGTTAGAGAATTCCAAACATTCACAACTCTCTGGGAAAAACTATTTTTCCTCATCTCTGTCCTAAATCTACTCCCCCGAATCTTGAGACTGTGTCCTCTGGTTTTAGTTTCCCCGGCCAGCTCAAAAAACCTTCCTCCATCTACCCTATCCATACCCTTCATAATCCTATATGTTTCTATAAGATCTCCTCTCATTCTTCTGAACTCGAGCGAATACAATCCTAGATGATTTAATCTTTCATCATAAGTCAACCCCTTCATCCCAGGGATCAACCTAGTAAACCTCCTCTGGACCGTCTCCAAAGTCAGTATATCCTTCCTCAAATATGGAGACCAGAACTGGACACAGTACTCCAGGTGCGGTCTCACCAGTACCTTATACAGTTGCAACATTACCTCCCTACTCCTGAATTCAATTCCTCTAGCGATGAAGGCCAACATTCCATTTGCCTTCTTAATAACCTGCTGCACCTGCAACCTAACTTTTTGCGATTCATGCACAAGCACTCCCAAGTCCCTCTGCACAACAGCATGCTGTAGTTTTTCACCCTTTGAATAATATTCAGCTCTTTTATTTTTCTAGCCAAAGTGGATAACCTCACACTTACTAACATTGTACTCCATCTGCCAGACCTTTGCCCACTCATCCAGCTTAACTATATCCCTCTGCAGACTCTCCACATCCTCATTACATTTTGCTCTTCCACTCAAATTTGGTGTCATCCGCAAACTTGGCTACACCACATTTTGTCCTCTCCTCCAAGTCATCAATGTAAATGATGAACAGTTGTGGGCCTAACACTGACCCCTGTGGCACCCCACTTACCACTCTCTGCCAACCTGAAAATCTCCCATTTATCCCGACTCTCTGCCTCCTGTCAGACAACCAATTTTCAATCCAGGCCAATATACTTCCCCAGACTCCACTTTCCTGTAACTTGCTGATAAGTCTCTTGTGTGGCACCTTATCAAACGCTTTCTGGAAATCCAAATATACAACATCAACCTGTTCCCCTCTATCCACCGCACCCATTATATCCTCAAAGAATCCTAACAAGTTTGTCAAACAAGATCTTCCCTTTCTAAAACTATGCTGCGTCTGCCAGATTGAACCCTTACGTTCCAAAAGTTTCACTATTTCATCTTTAATGACAGCTTCAAGCATTTTTCCAACCACAGACGTCAAGCTAATTGGCCGATAATTTCCAGTCTTCTGCCTACATCCCTTCTTAAAAAGTGGCGTGACATTTGCTGACTTCCAGTCTGCCGGGACCTGCCCAGAATCCAAGGAATTTTGGTATGTGACCACCAATGCATCAACTATAACTTCTGCCATTTCCTTCAGAACCCTTGGATGCATATCATCAGGACCAGGTGATTTGTCTGGCTTTAGTCCCATTAGTTTCTCCATCACTACTTCCTTTGTAACAACTATTTTATCAAGGCCCTCCCCAACATTCGCATGCTTAACTCCGCACTTGGGCATGCTGGATGTGTCTTCCACCGTGAAGACTGATACAAAATATTTGTTTAATGCCTTGGCCATTTCCTCATTTTTTGCTAGCAGTTTTCCTTTCTCATCCTCCAAGGGTCCTATGTTAACTCTGGCCACCCTCTTCCGTTTTATATATTTATAAAAATTTTTGCTTTCTGTTTTTATATTTTGAGCCAATTTACTTTCATAATCCTATTTCCCATTTCTTATTACTCGCTTTGTAACCCCTTGTTGTCTCTTAAAGTTTTCCCAATCTTCCAGTTTCCCACTGCTATTTGCAGCTTTATACACCTGCGCCTTCAATTTTATACTCTAATTCCTTTGTTAACCCGGTTGATTTTTCCCTCTCTTGCTGCCCTTTTTCCTGACCAGAATATATTTTTGTTGAGCATTACAAAATATTTTTTTGAAAATCTTCCACTGTTCCTCAACTGTTTCATCAATTAGCCTGTGCTCCCAGTCCACTCTGCCCAATTCCTCCCTCATCCTATGGTAGTCACCCCTGTTTAAGCATAATATATTAGTTTTAGATCCAACTATTTCCCCTTCCATCTGAATGAGAAATTCAATCATACTATGATCGTTATTTCCTAGATGGTCTCTGACTATTACATCATTTTCTCTACCTATCTCATTGCACTACACTAGATCCAGGAGAGCATTTTCTCTTGTGGGTTCCTTAACATGCTGCTCAAGAAAGCTATCACGGATGCATTCTATGAAGTCGTCTTCCAGACTCCCACGACCAACTTGATTTTCCCAATCTATGTGGAAGTTAAAGTCCCCCATGACGACTGCCGTATCATTATTACATGCCTCACTTTTCTCTCTATTTATTTCCTGTGCCACTAAACTATTGTTATTTGGTGGGCGATAGATAAGAATGGAGGACCATCGCCTTCCCAAGATCGTATTATATGGCGAGCTCTCCACTGGCCACCGTGACAGAGGTGTACCAAAGAAAAGGTACAAGGACTGCCTAAAGAAATCTCTTGGTGCCTGCCACATTGACCACCACCAGTGGGCTGATAACGCCTCAAACCGTGCATCTTGGCGCCTCACAGTTTGGCGGGCAGCAGCCTCCTTTGAAGAAGACCGCAGAGCCCACCTCACTGACAAAAGGCAAAGGAGGAAAAACCCAACACCCAACCCCAACCAACCAATTTTCCCTTGCAACCGCTGCAATCGTGTCTGCCTGTCCCGCATCGGACTGGTCAGCCACAAACGAGCCTGCAGCTGACGTGGACTTTTTACCCCCTCCATAAATCTTCGTCCGCGAAGCCAAGCCAAAGAAAGAAGATAACACCCACCAATAATTTTTTCCCTTTGTTATTCTTTATCTCTACCCAAATGGACTCAACATTATGCTCTTTAGATCTTATATCATTCCTCACTACTGCCTGGAGCTTATCTTTGATTAAGAGTGCAACTCCACCTCCCTTACCATCCTGTCTATCTCTTTGCACCACCTGATACTCTTGAAAGTTTAATTCCCATTTAGGGTCACCTTGTAGCCATGTTTCGGTGATGGCTATCAAATCATAGGCATGGGTACCGATTTGCGCCTCAATTTCACTAACCTTATTTCTAATACTGCGGGCATTCAGATAAAGTGCCCTCATGCTCTTTGTCCTTTTAATATCTAGTGACTTCTGTAACCTTTTCTTTTGATTTTTCTGTCCACTATTTTTCTTTGTAATTTTCTTAAGACTATCATTGACCCGAAAATTCACTGCACCATCTGATTTTTTACTTTCTCCTCCCAACATTACTTTTCCTATTTTACTTTTACTGGCCATTACTTTATCTTCCTTACCCTTTTCCCTATCACTCTAGTTCCCATACCCCTGCCAAATTAGTTTAAACCTTGCCCCACTGCTGTACCAAACATACTTGCCAAAATGTTGACACCTTTTGGATTTAGGTGCAACCCGTCCCTCTTGCAAAGATCATGTCTTCCCCAAAAGAGATCCAAATGATCCAAGAAGCCAAATCCTTGCCTTGTACACCAGCACCTCAGCCACTCGTTCATTTTCCTTATCCTTACATTCTTTTCATCACTTGCATTTGGAACAGGTAGTAATCCCGAGATCACCACCCTAGCGTTCCTGTCTTTCAGCTTTCGTCCCAGCTCATTGTAATCCCTTTTCATTACCTCCTCCCTTTTCTTGTCAATGTCGTTTGTATCCATATGTACCAAGACATCAGGCTGCTCTCCCTCTCCTCTCAGAATATTTTGGACCCAATTTGTGATATCTCATACCCTTGCACCAGGGAGGCAGCTCACCATGCGGGTATACTTATCTGGCTCACAGAACCTCCTGTCTGTACCCCTGACAATGGAGTCCCCAATAACTACTGCATTTCTCCTTTTCCTTTTCTTTTGCAGCACTCTGCCAGGGTCATTGCCATTGACCTGGTGCCCGTGGCCATCTTCTGTCCGTCATCTCCCTCAACAGAATCCAACAAGAATTCCCCACTTAAGAATTTAAGTCATCTAAATAAGGTTGCCAAATTTCGACGTACATACGATATCTACCCCTAAGACTAAAGTGATCTTCTCAAGGGGAGTACAACTTTGCACTTCCATGTTCCAATGATCAATGTGAAGGAGAGAATCAGACTTCCATGTTACCGCTATACATTACCTGGCTATTGACAGCGCAATTTTAATAAATTTAAATTTACTTCTGGAGAAGTTAACTTTTATAAAGCAGGTTCAGTGTTACAGAAGATCCCACTGTTCAAAGCATTATTACAATGTACTTTAATGTTCCAATCCTATAATTATCTATTCTTTTACCTGGAACTCTTATGCCAACACATGCATAAAATATTTAAAAGGGATATATAAAACTGAAAAATGACAACGATCTTTATTGGCAATAAAGTGAACATTGTTTATTTGAGAAAATATTTGTCTATTTAATTATCATTTTTTTCATCGTGCATATATTTATAACATCGAATAGCATTTTGCAATTCTTGCTGAACTCCAATGCTTCTCCCAAACTTTGATTCTACATCCATAAGGTAATTGGAAGAATCGTTGATTTTTCCAATAATTCTTCTAAGGTGAATTATTTCATTGGCACTTCATTAAAAACATCTTCATTTTGCAACTGAACGCCATATAAAACATTGTCGATCTATTTCGATGAGAGTTTCATCCTCAGGTTCATATTGTCAGTCCAAAGTTTCAAATCTCAGATTGGCGAGCATTGTTAAATTATTAAGCCACTATTATTAATGCAATATTAATAAAATTTAAAAATTTTTGGTTAATAAAATGATTAACTGTGTTCTACAAAACAGCATTGTATGCCTGTACAGTGTCACAGATCAAACCCTAGAAAAAAACACTGCATATATTTTATTTTCACTCGACAATGACAGCCCTCCCATTAACAGAAACAAATACCTCATGGGGTGGGTGCTTCAGGAGCTTTTATTTACAATTATTAATTGGCCCAAGTTCAGTTCCTATTCTTCCTGGGTATTGTTACCCACACCGACACTTGTGGCACCCATTTAAAAAGAACGCAAGCAGGCACAGCATCCTGGTGTCAAACGACAGCCCAGAAAAATGGGTGCTCTGGGTACACTCTGGCTGTATGCCTCCCAGCCTGCCTCACCAACAGTGATGGGCATCTGGGCTCTGTGTTTAGGAAGTGGCCAAGTGTGAAGTCAAGGTGTGGGATGCGCAAGCCAAGAGAGGCCTCTGGCACCTCCTGCTCGCAGACATCGATGGAAAGGTGCTCCCATTTGGCAGCCAAGCCAAAGAAACCAGGCATGTAAGTCAGTGACCAGACAAATTTCTTTCTCTTCCCTCCCCTCTGACACTGGAGCAGCTGCGATAGATCAGTACTGGCATAGAGCAACACTCCCATTGGTGTAGGGAACCGGGTGTGTGTGACTGTGTAGAGTATAGACGGCCAGTGGTATCAGAGTTCGACTTGGGTCCAATGAGATTATCTATCTCGTTGCTTAAATAATCTAGCAATTGAGTACCATAAGACGTTCTCCCCCAATTTGTCTCCTGAGTGTTAATTAAAGTTACGTGTAATTGTTACACTTGTGTCCAGTCTCATCTCTCTGGGAACCCTCCAAACCTGATACTCTTCCCAACATGACACGTGAACAGGCAACTGAATAGCACAGCAAAGCAGGGTCAATGTAAATTATACAGAAAGGTCCTTGAGTAAGGATTACAGTTCTATGATTCAGAGTAAACTGTGGCTGATAATATTTATGTTCCAAGGAAATACATGGAAATACAGAGTTGTGCAGAGTATAATGGACAGAAGTTCCTATTATCAAAAATAATTTGCATTATTTACATTAACAGCTAGCAATACAAAGACATTGATGAACAGGAAGCCGATCTGTCATATTGAATTATCCTCGGACTGATTATAAATGTACAACTATAGCAGTAGTTTACTACTGGGAGAGGCTGAAATGATTTCTTAATATAAATTTCACATTTAATTATTTGTAAGTCCTTCTCATATCCTATTAAATTACTGTGCACATGTTTAACATCATAAAAGGAATGACTGTTTAATTGGGTTTTAAGTAAAATGTTAATTATTATGGTCCACATTGTGTTAGCTGGCCTTTGTCACAGCAGCATTAGGGACATTACAATTGGAACTTGTTTGAAGCAGGAGCATTATTGACTCCAAGCAGAATATCTCAACCTGTAGATGTTCACAAAGTAATGCTTGTCAGACCATAGAATTTGGTGTATAAGTCGATGATGGAAACACCTCCCCACTGCTGGGCACTGCCATAACTGCTTTCACCCGGGACCCTGAGGTCGTCGTCTCCGCACCACTGGTAGGCCAAGGTTCCTGCTCCCTCCGGGTGCGCGATGTCGCTGCTCCCACTCCGTGGGACATCGCTGCTCCTGCCCGGTAGGCCGAGGTTTTCTTTTTAAACTTAATTTACAGTTTTGTTACTTGCGATTGGGGTGTTTTAAAATATTTTGGGTTGTTCTTGGGAGGCCCAGACAGCCTGAAAAATAATGGTCAACTTATACATCGGATATAACATAAAACCATTCAAGTGAGGCTAAAAAAAATTGGATCGCCCTATCTTCCGGTTGGCTTATACACCAAAATATATGGTATGTATATTCAAAATATGAAATCTGTTCCAGTTTGGCTTCTTCCCTGTTCCTCCTGACTTGGCAGATACTTTATTCTCAAACCAATTATTTTTTAAATTTTCTGTATGTCACTTCAGTTTTAAGATACGTGTTGCCAAAGTTTGCAAGTGGCTGACTTTAATGAACACAGGATTATATATATGTACAAATCACAAAGTTTCCAACACCAATCCGAGAGGAAATACTTTTTGATGTTTTTTAAATGGAATGGAAGCAATTTTGAAATGAATTTCTAAACCTTTGAGAGTATTTTTTTTTGTGTGGTCATCCAGGTCAAGGGATTAGCTTTGGGAAATTAATTACTTTCCATTTTTGGAACCCAGAGCCAACATCAACCATTTCGGGATGAGTTGTAGCATTTCTTAGGTTATAAAACTCCCTTTTCACCTTCATATCAAGCAGTCTATGACTAAGCACAGGATTTTTTTATAAATCGCTTGTAAATATGTGTTCTGTCTTTTGATGCATATTTTGGCACCAGGGACTGAAGAGCACTGTTTCATCCAGTTGTACTTTACAACGGTATGATAATAATAAGTGAACTTGAATTTGATCTTGACCTTTTGTTTAACATCGTCTCATACTTTGAAGGAAATTTCATACTGTACTATTTTGTAACATTACTCACACTTTTGTGATCTGAACCAATACTCATTTGAGCAGTGGATTCAAACCAAGACAAATCACCCCTTTAATGAGCCCTGATAGCAACCCCAATGAATGAAAGGGCAATGCACAAAATTATGCTGTGACCTGATCTCCCATTTCATGTGCATATTAAGTTGACTATGGATGTGCATGCTCCTTGTGTGGACTTCATAATTCTGGATCACCCAGCTTTGGCAGTAGCTCCGCATTCTATCTCTAGATCTCAAACTCCTGTGATGAGCATTGAATTGTCTTTATTTCTCACTTTCCTACAAAGAGTAGGACATCCGATAGAATGGAAGCAAACTGCAAGGAAAAGAAATAGACACAATAAGTGAACTTATGCAGAAGTTAAATGAAAGAAAAATTTCAGCATATATTTTTCAATGCACGGAGTGACCAACACCATTGTATAAATTGAGGCGAGTTATTTATAAATGAAGCAGAGGAAGTGTCTGAAGCTCTACCGGAATAGTGGCAGGGATGAGGTTTTTAACGGAGAGATTAGCAACACTGGGACTGTTTTCTGGTGAGGAGGCAGAGGTGTTCAGGAGGAGGTTTAACAAAGGTGTTCAAAACCGTAGAAGGTTTTGACAGGATAGAAGGGAAGAAGGTGCTTTTGCTGCCAGGAAGGTCAGTAACCGAAGGAAGTGGATAAAAGTTAAGAGGCAAAAACAAAATAGGGAGGATGGGTTTCTTTAAATGATGAGTTATTGTGATCTGCAATGCACAAGGGAATGGAATAAATAGATAAAAGAATAAATGTACTACAAAGAAACAGAATTAAAAACAAGAAGGGCTACAGGATTAGGACTACAGATAGACCCCAACTCACAATGTCCCAACATATGATATTTCAAAGTTACGATGGTTGTGTTCTTGCATTTTTTTGGCGAAATCTCGTGTTTTTTGGCAAAATCTCGTGTTTCCGGCAAAATCTCGTGTTTCCGGCAAATCTCATGTTTTCTTTCGGTGAAATCCCAGATTTTTTCGCCCAATTTCAATTGACGGTGATTGCGACTTACAATGAGAGTCCCAGAACTGAATCCCATCGTACGACAAGGTCTACCTGTAATTACTTGGCTCTTTCAGAGAGCCAGAATCATTAGAATGGACTGAATATCCTCTTCCTGGGCTATCAGTCCATAATTATGTTACATCAAATAAAAGACATTTCCTATCTGTGATTGTGGTATGAACAAAATTAACTTTTTCTGGGGCCTTGGTCCCAGGTTTATAACAGTACTATTTTATGAGATAATTGTCCAAACTAAAAATTTACATGAAACTTCTTCAGACTCTCCAAGTCACTCACTTGCTTTCTCTTGACTTTATTGATTTATTTTGTTTATTTCTCATCTGCCCTCTTTATATAAGCAGAGGATGAAACTCTGGAGCATTGATGGTACCTGTGCATGTTGCAGTTACTCAGTCTTGCCTCTGGGTGTCGCCAAAGACCAGCATAAATGTTTAATTATTTTTAGACCTACAGCACGGTAACTGGCCCTTCCGCCCATGAGCCCACGCCTTGCAAAGGCCTGCATTTGTTTCCCATTCCATAAATACCTTTTAAAATCATGTCCCACTCCTTCCCACACCCATGGCTATCGTAAAATACTTTTATTCGAGGTGGGCAGTAGTAGAATCGGGAGAATTGATGGGTATGTGAGAGACGAGGAAACGTGAGGGAATGGGATTGATGGGATGGCTCCGAGAACCAGCATAGACTCAATAGGCCAATCCACTTCACTTCATAAGGAAGTAGGATCTCTGTGAATTCTAAGTAAGTCGTTCTGATGAAGAGTCGTTGACCTGAGAAGTAAAGATTGTTTCTATCTTTCTCTGCTGCCTGCCTTGCTGAGTATTTGCAGCAATTCTTGCTTTGATAATTGAATTTTTTTAAAAATTCCAGCAACAAGATTTTCTTTCTCCTTTTTTATAACAGGAGAAAGTCTGACCATATTTGGCCTCACGGTTTGGAATGTATCCTGCCTGCACAGATTTCTAACAATATCAGAACGAATTAGTTGCCAATCAAGCATGATATTGTATCTTTAAAACATTGCTCCCATTGAACAGCCTTTAGATTTTGTGTATTAGAGGGACAGGCCACACAAAACATTGTTCTTTCTACCTTGCAACTGACAATAAAATACCCAGGATTTTCCACAAGGATGAATGATCAGGTAACCTATTTCAGTGGCATTGGTTCAGGGACAAGCTTCTGTCTGAGAAAAGTTCTGCGGCACTCAGAAGGAGGGAAAATGGGACTTCGGTTTACTTCTTCACCCAAAGGACTGCACTTCTGACAATGTTCTCCTTTGGAAATATTGGCATGGATTGAATGCGTAAAAACTGTGGCAGATCTACACTCTCAATTCAAAGCCAGGTGTTTGCCCTTGAACCAGAAGTATATCTCTTTTGCCGGTATCTGCTTTATTATTGGAGTTCTCTAGAACCTGAATGTTGTTGATAGTAAAATTTACTGCTCAGGACAGTAGGTGCAAGTGGACTCTGGAAAAAAAAACACACACCAAAATGCTGGAGAAACTCAGCCAGTCTTTCCCATGTCCATAGGAGACAAAGATATATTGAGGGCATTCCGTTCTGCTAGCTGGAGGAGAGTGGAGGTGGAGGAAGGGTTGGGTCTATTGTCCAGAAAGAAATAAAGGCCTTTCAGGTCTTCAGTATGGGGGATGGAGGTGTACAGGGATTGGATATCCATGAGGTGATCAATTCAGGGAACTGGAAGTTGTTGAAGTGATGGAGCATGTGTGAAGTGTCCCGGATGTAAGTGGGGAGGGACTAGAATGGGGGGACAAAAATGAGTTGAGGAAAGCAAAGACCAATTTGGTGGGACAGGACACGATGGATCTGCCGGGACAATTGGGTTTGTGCAGTGACGTATTTAGGTAAAATAGCGCCTTCAGCAAGCACTGATATTGCACCCCTTCCCCGTTTTAAAAAATCACACATAAAGTTGACAGTTGAGTAGTTTACACACATAATTGGGCTGGTGCGGACTGCTACACCAACCGTGCCACCCGACATACCCTTGTAAATCTCACGTATTGGACTGTAATTTATTAGAAGTGAACCAGTGGATTAACTCCCACCCGGTCCCCTAGGCTGATCTTTAGTAAGGGAAAGGCCCTCCCTTCCTCTCATTCCCCCACTTCCGCTTGCTCCCCCCTCTTCTCGCTATTCCCCCTCCCCACCACTAACAGAACCTTCGATTGCAAACCACACCACACCACATTGAGGTTTATTATTCCCAGTTGCCAAGACATTAACCCAGGTTGAAGTGACCCAAGCCTTGTGTGTATTACCTGCTGTTCCTGGCTGGAAGCTACAGCCTCCATAGGAGGATCTGCAGCTTCTCTGTGCCTCTGATAACTTTGAGTCTGTCGACTTGGAATGTCCCAGGTCGGCACCTCACCGGGTCGCTCTGTCATCTCAGCAAGCCACTCAAGTATCTTGTGGCGGAAGCAGTGGTGGCTCAGTGCAGGATCAATGGGCAAAATTACCATCTTTCTTACCCATAATCCCCCTTGCAGCTGGAACTGCTCTGCCTTTCCTTGGCACTGGCACCAGCTGGGCGGTTCCAGCTGCAAGGGGGATTATGGGTAAGGAAGATGGCCATTTTGCCCATCGATCCCATGTTATGCCACTGCGAGGTGCTGGAATGGCCCCAAAGCAGCCCAAGGAGATGCCGGCCTGGAGTGGCCTGATGAAGTGCTGGAGCGATGCTCTGGGGAGCTCAATCGGGATGGAGAATGTGTATTTGGCTAGGGACTCGGGTATTGGGTAGGAGAGGTGAGGATGGTGGTGCCCCCCCCCCCCCCCACAAATGGTGCTCAGGGTATGGATTTGTGGATCTTGGGTAGGAGGTAGAAATAGGCAGTGTGGGGTTAGGTCAAATAAGGTTGGAGGGCCGTATCAGGGAGGTGACCAGAAGTGATGAGTTCAGAGATGGTGCATGAAACAATTATTAGATGTGTTTTGGTGGGGTCCTGTTGGAGGGGTAAATAAGAGGAGGTGTCTGAGAGTTGGTATCTGGCTTTGGCCAGATAGAGGTCAAAGCAACAGATAGATGTCATGGTGGCAGTTGGAAATATAAAGGTTCAGAGTAGGCAGAAGACAGGAACAAGGAGTCCAGAAGGAAGAAGAAAGGTTAAAAGGGGAGAAGGGATCTGTAGTGGGGGGGGGGGGGGGAGGGGGGTTGTGGAGAATATCATGGATGTGGAAGTAGAGCCAACAGAAGAAGAAAACCAGCATCATAGTGAGCATAGAACTCGTTAAGGTGCGGACGAAGGTGAGGCTTCTCCTGAGGACAGAACGTTCAGTCTCCGAAATGTCGCCAATATATCTTTACTGAAATGTCAGCAATATATATTTACCTCCCATAGGCACTGACAAGACCGGCTGAGTTCCTGCAATCACAACGCCTGCAGACTTTCATGTTTCACTAAGTAGACTGGAATATATCTGAGCACAAAAGGGAAATCAGATTATTCATCTTGGAAGAGGCTTAGTAAATATTCTGCAGGCATAGAAAGATGTTTTCACTGTATGGCACTGACAGTGAAATACTGGTGTTTTTCAAAGAATCTGAAGAACTCGACAGTAAATGGTTACGAGTTATGACAACTTCTTGCACACTGTCATTGGTGAAATATTCTGTACGCTTTGCAATGGGCAATGAGGCCTGAAATCCCAGGATAGCCTTTTAAATAAATGCTTTATGCCAAGCTTCAGTTAGGTAGTAAGCAGTAGTTGCTGGACACTGTCATTGGTCACAATGTCTCTTTTCCACAATGGAAAACAAAGTTATGTTTGTTTTGTGTGTGTGTGTGTGTGTGTGTGTGTGTGTGTGTGTGTGTGTGTGTGTGTGTGTGTGTGTGTGTGTGTGTGTGTGTGTGTGTGTGTGTGTGTGTGTGTGTGTGTGTGTTGTGACGGACTATGTAATATTTTATATGAAGAAGACCGCAGAGCCCACCTCACTGACAAAAGACAAAGGAGGAAAAACCCAACACCCAACCCCAACCAACCAATTTTCCCCTGCAACCACTGCAACCGTGTCTGCCTGTCCCGCATCGGACTTGTCAGCCACAAACGAGCCTGCAGCTGACGTGGACATTTACCCCTCCATAAATCTTCGTCTGCGAAGCCAAGCCAAAGAAGAAAGAAGATAAACTGTGGAGTTTTTTTTAGTGTAGGTCACAAACAAATGCAAACACTTCACAACACAGATCTCATTTGAAATTCAAGAGCTTGGCTCAAGGCAGACAGTCCAGACTCCCAGTGCCTTTGTAAAGACAATGGAAACTGCTTTGCTGAAGGACTTCACAAGTAGGTGTTAATTGGATACGCTGTGGAGTAATGAAGAGAGAGAGAGAGAGAGAGAATTAAGTTCTATAGTTCAGTAGCAGCAGCTGGGACTGGAAAATGACAAGCTGGCAAGCTTGTGGAAAACCCCCATTTTGAAGATGGGTTGTGAGTTCTTAGTTCAGCCTGATCAAAGCCCTTGTGGTCCATACAAGAGGAGATGACTGGCTATATAATGTTTCACTTGAAATAAAGGAAACGAAAAGGAACTCTGTGGTGGCCTGGAGGAAAGAGGTTATCATCTGGAAAACTCTGATGGGGTAAGTTTCTTCGGCAAGACATCGGAAGGAATCAGTTGTGTGTGTTCAACGAACAACAAATCTCTGAAAACTGACAAGAGCCTTCCTGAGTGGTAACCATTTACCTTTCAAGCACCAAAGCCTGGTGAAGGTTCATAGATGTTAAATTCTGTGCACAGTCTAAGAATTGCCTGATACTGGTGAACTTGGAGGAGTGAGAAGTGAGATTGGACCGTGAATCGAAGATCTTTTCTGAACTTATGCGCACATTACGCACACACATGTGCTTAGAATTAGAAGGGGGTTAAATTAAAGTGTGATCCTGTTTTCTTCAGCGCTTGACGTCCTGCTTTGCGGAAACTGCCAAAATGTTTGGCCTGGAAGTCAGCCTGAAGAAAACTGAGGTCCTCCATCAGCCAGCTCCCCACCATGATTACCAGCCCCCCCACATCTCCATCGGGCACACAAAACTCAAAACGGTCAACCAGTTTACCTATCTCGGCTGCACCATTTCATCAGATGCAAGGATCGACAATGAGATAGACAACAGACTCGCCAAGGCAAATAGCGCCTTTGGAAGACTACACAAAAGAGTCTGGAAAAACAACCAACTGAAAAACCTCACAAAGATAAGCGTATACAGAGCCGTTGTCATACCCACACTCCTGTTCGGCTCCGAATCATGGGTGTTCTACCGGCACCACCTACGGCTCCTAGAACGCTTCCACCAGCGTTGTCTCCGCTCCATCCTCAACATCCATTGGAGCGCTTACATCCCTAACGTCGAAGTACTCGAGATGGCAGAGGTCGACAGCATCGAGTCCACGCTGCTGAAGATCCAGCTGCGCTGGATGGGTCACGTCTCCAGAATGGAGGACCATCGCCTTCCCAAGATCGTGTTATATGGCGAGCTCTCCACTGGCCACCGTGACAGAGGTGCACCAAAGAAAAGGTACAAGGACTGCCTAAAGAAATCTCTTGGTGCCTGCCACATTGACCACCGCCAGTGGGCTGATATCGCCTCAAACCGTGCATCTTGGCGCCTCACAGTTTGGCGGGCAGCAACCTCCTTTGAAGAAGACTGCAGAGCCTACCTCACTGACAAAAGGCAAAGGAGGAAAAACCCAACACCCAACCCCAACCCACCAATTTTCCCCTGCAACCGCTGCAATCGTGTCTGCCTGTCCCGCATCGGACTTGTCAGCCACAAACGAGCCTGCAGCTGACGTGGACTTTTTACCCCCTCCATAAATCTTCGTCCGCGAAGCCAAGCCAAAGAAAGAGATCCTGTTTTCATGTTTAAAGATAATTAAAAATAACTTTTGTTTAAGTAACCATTTGTCTTGCTGCTGGGTTTTGAGGTCCTCTGGTCCCGTCACAGTGTGTGCGTGTGTGGAGCATGTGTATCGATGTATGTGTGTGTGAGTGTGTGTGTGATATCTTCCTGGAGATGTTTCATCACATACTCAAGTCAGAAAACATGGTGTTCAGTCATAAATGTGAAATAGCGTCTGAAAAGAATAATCAATTTTACAAGTGAACAGTAGTCAGTGTGAATCAGATATCAGAGGATGACTGGTGCCTGCAGATTTGTTCTGCAACAAGAATCACTACCTCAAGAAAAGAGAATAGCAAAATAAAATTCAATTAATTGTTAGTGCCTTTTAGAATCTGATTATGACAAGTTCAAGTCAAGTTCATTATTATCTGATTGTATAAGTTCAACTGGATACATTAAAATGAAACTAAGGATAATATTAGGGACAATAAAGAAAGAAGAACACTTGCTTTCTCAATTATTTTATTTTAATTGATTTCGGCACTCTATTTTCCCCCAATAGGTTAATTTTGGCCAAACTCAAGACCTTAAGTATTAAAAAACGTATTAAAATTAGTTGAAAACGCGCCATGCTGGACAAGGCTGGATCCAGATGGTTGAAGAACAAAGTGGGAAACTGATGGAGATATGGAGTGGATTAGGAAAGCAAGAAAAGGGAAAGGAGGAAGAGGTTCCCTGGTGAGTACGATAGATGCAGTATGGAGAGATAAGATGGATAGAATTGGCTGGGATTCTGGGCAAGGCGGCTTGAAATCCCATGGGTGATATTGAAATCATGGACCACAGCCAATCTGGTCTTATCGGCCTTTTTTTGGATGAGACCAGAGATAGGATGAGTCTTTCATTAGTGAGATTTGTTCTTATGAAGGGTCTTCAGCCTGAAATGTTAACCCTGCTTCTCTTTCCAGAAATGCTGCCTGTCTTACTGTTCCAGCATTTTTTATTTTATTTCAGATTTCCAGTGACTGCAGTTTCATTGATTTTCAACTTATGAAGACGTAAGTGTCCCAAGAGCATCCAATGATTGTTGGTCATGGGTCATCATAGTCTAATCCTCTTGTGATACTAAAACATGCGCAGATAAAAAAAATTGTGATGAGCATATAAGGTGTGAAAATATGTGGTGTGCAAACTTATGGAGAGGATTCTTAAGGATAGGATCTATGAGCATTTGGAGAACAAGGATAGTCAGCATGGCTTTATGAAGGGAAGGTTCTTCCTCACATGTCAATTGAGTTTTTTGAGGAGGTAACAAAAGCAATTGATGAGGGTAGGGTGGTAGATGTGGTCTACATGGATTTTAGCAAGGGATTTGTCAAGGTCTCCCATGAGAGACTCATCCAGAAAGTCATGGGTCACGGGCTCAGTGGAACCTTGGCTGTGTGGATAAAAAAAATTGGCTTGTAGGAAGAAAGTAGTAGTGGATGGAAAGTATACTGCCTGGAGGTCAGGGACTAGTAGAGTGCCACAAGGATCTGTTCTGGGACCCCTGCTCTTTGTGACTTTTATAATTGTCCTGGATGAAAAGGTGGAAAGATGGGTCAGTAAGTTTGTGGATGATACGAAAGTTGGAGGAGTGGTGGATGAAGCTGAAGTTTGTTGAAGGTTTCATGAGGATAGAGACAGAATGCAGAGTTGGGCAGAAAAGTGGCAGATGGATTTCAATCTGGATAAATGTGAGGTGATGCATTGTGGAAGGACAAACCAGAAGGCTGAGTACAGGGTTAATAGTCAATTACTTAAGAGTGTGCTGAACAGAGGGACCCTGGCATTCAAATCCGTACATCCCTCAAGGCTGCTGCACAGGTTGACAGGATAGTTCAAAAGGCCTATGGGATGCTGGGGTTTGTTAATGGGGTATTGAGTTCAGGAGTAGAGAGGTCATGCTGCAACTCTGTAAATCTCTGGTAAGACCACACTTGGAGTATTTTGTCAATTCTGGTCACCTCATTATAGGAAGGATGTGGAAGGAGAGGGTGCAGAGGGGATTTACCAGGATATTGCCTGGATTGCCAATTAGGTTAGCAGAGCTAAAACTTTCCTCTTTGCAGCGTAGAAGGATGAGAGGATAGAGGTCTACAAGATTATAAAAGGCATAATGAGAGCCAGCACCTGTTTCCCAGGGCAGGATCAACAAATACCAGAGGGCATATGTACAAAGTTAAGGGAGGGAGGTTTAAGGGAGATATCATGGGTAAGTTTTTTTACACAGAGATCTGGGAGTGCTTGGAAAGCCTTGCCGGAGATGGTGGTGGAGGGTGAAACATTGGGGGGCTTTTAAGAACTCTTAGACAGGCACACAGATGAAATAAAAATAGAGGGTTACGGGTAGGGAGGGTTTAGGACTTTTTTTAAGAAGGAATAATGGGTCAGCATAACATTGAGGGCCAAAGGGCCTGTACTGGGCTGTATTGTTTTATGTTCTATGAATCACAAACAGAATTACTTGGTTGATTATCTGTAGTCCAGCAATTTGGCTCATACATGGTCTCAATTTCTCTTTAATTGTCGGAAGTTTATTGCCATACCTTGTAATGTTCAAATCAATTCCAAGGTTGGCTTTAATATAAATAAAAATAGGGAGATGTAAATCAGTCTGCTAGCTTGCAATCACCCATTTTACAATATTACAAAATGGCACAAGCTATCCAACATGATGCTAAATTATTTAATCACTTAACTCTGGGGCATACAATTTGAATTGAAATTCCCTGTGGCTGCAATCATTTATACTAGCCATTCTAAAAATAAAATAAATCTCCAAAAGAACATTTCTACCTGAGACTGGAATTAATATAAACAATTGGGTTTTTTTCTGAATTGAATGATAGAAACAATTTTATGGAATTAGTGCTTTATAATGGGTGAAAAATATAGAAAATGAAATTGGCATGAACAGTATAAATATACTAATTTCCTAAGATTTCCAAATCCCCTGCAAAGAAAAATGATCTTCTATGGGTTACATCAATCAGAAGAGCCAAAGCTCAGGAATTCTGGAGGAACTCAGCTGGTCTCGCATGACGGTCTCGCATATGACTGACATTTCGGGCCTGGGCCCCTCCTCCCAACATGTCAGTAATACACCTTTACCTCCTATGGTCGCTGCGAGTCCAGCTGAGCTCCTCCAGCATTTCGGTGTATTGACTACAATCACAGCATCTACAGACTTTCGTGTTTCACTCCAGTCAGAACGGGGCTTGGTTTCATTTTTCTCAACAAGTACAAGCGCCATTATTTGCCATGTTTTAGCTGACTGTTGGCGTTATCCGGAGTAGTCTGGAGGTACACTGGAGTGTTTGATCGTGGAGCCTATCACTCCCACTGAGCTATTGTAGGGGAATCAAAACATCTCATACCTAACTTTACATCAGTTCTCACCCATTTAGGACTAAACAGGAATTTAATGATTCTCTTTCATCTTCTGTTGCATTATAAATGTCTTGCTCATAGACATAGCTCCACCTCCAGTCAGTTTTGTAATCAGCCTGTTCACCTCTTTCGTATCAATTTCAGATGTTTCAAATTAGGCTAAGTTATCTTGCCTCAACCCCTCACCCACCTTTATTTCTGCAGTCCAACCCCTTGCTTTACATGGGTAAAAGAGGTTTTTTAATTAAAACGAAAATTAGACATACAGCACGGTAATAGGCCATTTCAGCCCACAAGCCCGTACCGCCCAATTGACACCCAATTAACTTACACCTCCGTTATGTTCCAAACCATGCCCGAGAGAGGAAACGGGAGCCCCCGGAGCAAACCCATGCAGACACGGGGAGAACGTATAAACTCCTTACAGACGGCACGGAATTCAAACCCCGGTCCGGATCACCGGCGCCGGCGCCAACCGCAATGCCAGCCAACTTCTCAAAATAATTTTTCAGGATATGATTTAGTTTTAAGGCCTCTTACTTTCAGCTGGTACCTTGCCGAGATTCTGCGAAATGTCCCTGCCAACAGATGCTGATCTTCAGTGGAGTTTTGCCAAGTTCTAATCATCTGAACATCTCTCATTGGACCTTGCCCTTGTCATTATGTCTTTAATCCAATTTCCTATCCCTGCTGTGTGCAGTTGAGGTTGATTTCCCTGCGCGGCTGATCATTTGGCCAATCATGAAGCTCCTTCGTGAGTTTTTTTTTGGTGATGATCAAGTGATATAGAACTCGCTCAAACTTGAAAAAATTCATGCAAGAGATAAGTGTTTCATGGCAGGTTACTCAGACAAAGATGAAGCCCAGACCCAAGCCCTCGCTCTGTGCAGTGAACCTGACAAATTGTGGTTAGTTAAGTAACAGATTTTACCCTCAAACCAGTGAAATGGTTTAAAATGTATTCTTTAAAATGTATTTTTCCTTTTTTTTTCTTTGCTGTTGACTGTGGGAGGGGAGGGGTGAGTATGAGGGGAGGTCTTTTTTTCCCTTTTTCTTGCTTTTTCCATTCTTGTTTTCCCTTTTTGCTTTCTTTTTCTTAATAAATAGAAGAGATTACTTTCTATTGTTATCTTATCAGAATCATATTCTAATAATAGAATATGAACTGAAAGCTCCTAATTAGATTTTATTATGAATATGATCAATGTATATATTACACTACAGTTAGTTTTATGATTCATATTCTCTATATTAATGCATTAAGATTGATGACTATTTTCACAAGATTACAAGGCAGGCCACTAGGCCCATCGAGTCTGTTCTGTAAATCTACACTAAGCGACTCTACACGGCCTTTTCCCCATATCCCTTGATACCCTCACTAATGAGATGCTTGTCAATTTCTTGTTTGAATACTCCCAGTAATCTGGCTCCCACTGCTGTGTGCGGCAGCGAGTTCCACAGATCCACGACCCCTCTCTGACTAAAGAAGTTCTTCTTCATCTCTGTTTTATATGGACAACCTCTAATTTTCAGACTATGACCCCCTTGTCCTCGATTCACCCACCAAGGGAAACATCTTACCCGCATCCACCCTATCTAAACCTTTCAAAATACGAAATACCTCCATGAGATCTCCTCTCATTCTCCTATGTGCCAATGAATACAACCCATGTAATATTACTCTCTCTCAAATTCATAAAAATATATTAAAAAGAAAGTTTTATTGTCGTAATTTTTATTTTGTTTATTGGAACGTAGTTATTTAAGAGTTAATGATGCACTTAGTAAGAAAATTGGGGCATTTGTCCATAGTGACCCTAATGGAAAGGTGACATCTATTGCAAGTCTGGATATGTTTGTTGTTTGTGAAAAATGAAATTTTACTCTGAGGTCCTGCTGATTATCTCTCCACATTTCTTAAAAGCAATATTGAACCCCAGTATTTAGATAGTGGAAGATGCTGATGTAAGTTTATTGTCACATACGTAAGTACAATGGACAGTCAAAGTCTAAAAATCCAAGTGCCAGAAATCTGGATCACCTGAGAATCTAAACTTTTCAAAAACTCTCAAACGTTTTAAGTGTGTGTGTGTGTGTGGGTGCGCGCGCATGTATGTGAGCATGTGCGTCTGCATATACCTGTTATGATGGATTATGTTATATTTTATATACAGATGCACAGTGGAAACAAGTGACCACGCTCGTTGATTTTATTTTTCTTTAATACTGCTTGTTTTCATAGCAAACTATCCAAATTTACCTGTTCATCTCTTATTTCTTCTTAAAATTGAATTTTAAAACTACTGCCCAAGATCATCATCTGAACCACCCGAGGATTTGGAAAATTTGGAATCTGGACCAACCCAATTCCCCAAGCAGTCCGGATTTATGGACTTCTACTGCAACAGGTGCACTAAAATTCCTGGTTGCTGCAGCTAAATACACTTGCACACTATAAGTAGGAATTACATTACCAAACAAGAGAAGGAAAAAAGAGAAAAAATATAAAATGATCGATAAATACTCACAGCTGCAGCAAGTCCAAAAATGTGACGTTACAAGAGTGCAGACAGATCCTCCTTTGGTGGGTCGAGAAATAGTTTGTGAATTGGGTTGCACGGGCATTTCAGGAGCTTGATGGCTGTTGTAAAAAACTTCTAGATTTTCTGAGAGTTACCATGATCCTTTTATCCTTAAGACTTCTGCTTATCTGAGCTTCCATAGATAATCAAGAAAATGAGAGGTTTCTGGAAGATTGAGACGACCCTTATCACCATGGACACATTTTGCAGCTGAAGGGGGCAACACTGACGTGCATGGTTCTCCAGTTCTTACTGAGATGATCAAAGGTTCTTTGAGGGGCTCTTTCATGGCCTGTTGGAGTGGGTGCTCCATAGCCACCATGTCAACTCCTGGTCATCTTTTGCCTTTTCTTAGTCAGTGACCTGTGGGGACGATCACGCAGTTCTTTGTTTCTTGGGCTGATGTTCTGTCCATTAGTTCCTGATCAATGGGCCTACATGAGGAGATGGTCTGTGGAGAAACACAAAAATGGTAAATCCTGGAATCTTGAGCAAACGAAGAGAAGCTGGTGGAACTCAGCAGGTCAGGCAGCAGTCCCGGGTAAAATTGGTCTGTGAATGTTTCAAGTTGGGACCTTTTATTGAGACACAAATATAACAAAGTGGGGGGAATAGGAAGCTGGGGAGGATCTGAGAGGTGATAAGATCTTGGACAGGAAGTGATAGCAGTTACTTGGACAGGCAAAGAGAGAGATCACTGTGGAGATAAGGAGTTCAAGAGAAAAGTAAGAACGGAGATAGTTAAAAAAAAGATAGAAACAGTGGAACCAAATTGAGGAGGACGTTACCCAAAATTAGAAATATCAATATTCATGTCAGTGGGCCAGTGTCAGAGTCGGCCAGTAGAATTATGATGTGTGGCTCCATAATGGATGAAGCCAAGGACAGACAGGTCTGTGCGGGAATTAATAGAGTTAGCTAACCATGGATACAGGTATTCCTCGACGAACCACCTACGCGACTTACGGCCATCCATACATACGACCAAAACTTTTTTAAAATAAAGAAAAAGTATAAAAATTACGCATTTACAAGTGGAAGTCGGGTCTTTCTATGGAAAATAAGGCAGCTGGCTGCCATTTTGTATTTGACGAACAATAACACAGATACAGTGCATTTCCTATATATGTCCATTTCGAGATACGACCGGTCGGTCAGAACGGAACACAGATGTAAGTTGAGGAGTACCTGTACTGGTAAAATATCCCATTGTGGTTCATTTTTGCAATATTCATTATGTGCCAGCAGGTGGCAGTAAACACTCCAAGCAGAGAACCTTGAAAGCAATTAAAAATTAAACTCAAAATATATAACTATGTACCTCTTTGTCTGAAATGGTGACTCATGATCTTAATAATACACTAGCAGGTCTCTAATATGTTTCGGACACAAACCTGAGCTGTTGGCTTTCATTGTCAGAAGGGCATATTTTTATTTTTAACTCATTTTCCAGCACCGAGATTTGAACATCCTGGAAATACTATTGATTGTAACTAAAGTTGGCAGTCCTCTGGGTTTCATTTACCCTCTGTCCCAGATTACTGACACTGAAACTCTCCTTCATTTCCCCTTCTGTTGGTCTTAGGCTGAGCTCTGTTAAAGAAAGAAAGGAACTGCATTTATATTTGACCTTTTGCACTCTCAAGATGTTCCAAACGTCTATGAAGCAAATCAGTACGTTTAAGGGGTTAGTACTTTGGTAAGGTCTGAAACACACCAGTGAATTTACTGATAAAAATAAATGATAATAATAATTTCTCCATACCCCCTTCCATCTCCATTCGAATAGCTATTCCCTCCCCAACATTTCTCAGCTTCAGTTAATCCTGTTCCCTCCCACCCATGTCCACCTATGACTTCTTGTGCTCCTCCCTCTTCCCCTTACCCCACCATTTTATTCGGGCGCCTCCGCAGGGCGCCCTCTAAGCTGTGCGTGCGCACACATGCACAAGCAGTCAGTGTGCGGACCCCACCATTTTATTCGGGCGCCTCCGCAGGGTTCCCTCTAAGCTGTGTGCGCGCACACATGCACAAGCAGTCAGTGAGTGCGCCCCACCATTTTATTCGGTGCCTCTGCAGGGTTCCCTCTAAGCTGTGCGCGCGCACACATGCACAAGCAGTCAGTGAGTGCGCCCCACCATTTTATTCAGGTGCCTCTGCAGGGTTCCCTCTAAGCTGTGCGCGCGCACACAAGCACAAGCAGACAGTGTGCGGACCCCACCATTTTTTCGGGCGCCTCCGCAGGGTTCCCTCTAAGCTGTGCGTGCGCACACATGCACAAGCAGTCAGTGAGCGTGCCCCACCATTTTATTCGGGCGCCTCCGCAGGGTTCCCTCTAAGCTGTGCGTGCGCACACATGCACAAGCAGTCAGTGAGCGTGCCCCACCATTTTATTCGGGCACCTCCGCAGGGTTCCCTCTAAGCTGTGCGCGCGCACACATGCGCAAGCGGTCAGTGCGTGCGCCCCACCATTTTATTCGGGTGCCTCCGCAGGGTTCCCTCTAAGCTGTGCGCGCGCACACATGCACAGGCAGTCAGTGTGCGGACCCCACCATTTTATTCGGGCGCCTCCGCAGGGTTCCCTCTAAGCTGTGCGTGCGCACACATGCACAAGCAGTCAGCGAGCGTGCCCCACCATTTTATTCGGGCGCCTCCGCAGGGTTCCCTCTAAGCTGTGCGTGCGCACACATGCACAAGCAGTCAGCGAGCGTGCCCCACCATTTTATTCGGGCGCCTCCGCAGGGTTCCCTCTAAGCTGTGCGTGCGCACACATGCACAAGCAGTCAGCGAGCGTGCCCCACCATTTTATTCGGGCGCCTCCGCAGGGTTCCCTCTAAGCTGTGCGTGCGCACACATGCACAAGCAGTCAGTGAGCGTGCCCCACCATTTTATTCGGGCGCCTCCGCAGGGTTCCCTCTAAGCTGTGCGCGCGCAGCTTAGCGGGAGCACTGGGTGCCTGCCTGTTTTTTGCCCGTACCCTGATGAAGAGCTCAGGCCCGAAACATTGATCATGTACCTTTGCTGCATAAAGAATGCTGCGGGACCTGCTAAGTTTCCGCCAGCTTTTTCCGTGGAAAAAACTATAATCACAGGGTCTGCAAACATTCTCGTTTAAAAAGTTAAAGAAGAGAAACACGAACATCTGACATTGTCGTAAAACCACAAGGAAATGCTGGAGGAACTCAGCCGGTCTCGCAGCATCCATAGAAGGTAAAGATATGTTAGCAACGTTTCAGGCCTAAGGCCTTCTTCATGGTGTAAGCAAAAGGCAGGCAGCTACCCTTCAGTGGTTGAAGAATTGTTCCCCAAATTGTAGTGTAGACATTATGCATCTAAAGCATAATGGACCTCTTCTTCACCATGGGACAACACAAAAATACAGGTTCCAGTTTCAACCACCATACATAGTCTTTTTTCACCTTGCATATTCTAAACATAGATTTAGCACAGATTCAATCCATTGTAGATGTGGTACATGCGAGACGTTGTCATTGCCTTGCCCTGTTTCAATCCTTTTCACCAAGATGCTTCACCTCATTTTGAATACGCTTCCTGCTTGAGTGGACCCTGTAGTAAACCACCGTTGTGCCTGTGGTGGTATACCACCAGCCTACTGCAGGGGGCAACCTCTGTACCTGCAGGAGTGTAAGGGGACAGGACAACACTTGGCCGGCTGCCAATCAGTCAGCCTGAATGAATCAAGCCCTACCCAGTTGGGTGTCAAATCACCCTCCATGATATAAGCCTGTGCCAGCCTCCCAAGGCCTCTCATTGAGTTGCTGCAGTCACAGCCAACCTGGCTCTGTGGAAGTTTTTGTGGATTAAAGCCTGTTGTTCAGTCTTTACCTTGTGTGTGTCTGATTCTGTCTAACAGCGCACCACAATTTAATCCACAAACTTTTCCCATGGCTACCATGGAAAAACTCCCATGTGCAGGGAGCCTCAAGGTTGATCCATGCCACCTGGAAGCCTAGACATGCTTTGAGATCTGGCAGCACACAGTCGAGGCAATCATCGAGGCATATGAGGGTGACATCCTGGACTCCAATCGGAAGAGGTTGGTCCTACTCCGGTCAAAACTGGGTCCCCGCGCCTTCCAGGTAACCAAAGGCTGCACCACATACAAGAGCGCAATGGAACTCTTGAGAACTTGTACAAGGCCCCCATGAATGTGGTCGGTGCAAGGTACCTCCTCAACAACCGAGCCCAGCAACCTGGGGAGACGGCTGAGTCTTACCTTCGACACTTGCGAGAGATGGCCCAACCGTGTCTGGCTGAACCCGGGGTAGGTGGATAGGAGGTCGAGAGGCTGATCTGGGACGCCTTCGTCCTAGGGCTACGCTTGAGGGCCATCCGGCAGAAGCTGCTGGAAGACAACATCTATGCCCTAACCAGGGCTTTGGAAGTGGTCCAAACCCTGGAAGCAGCAGCCCTGGACATCGAAGCCTTCAATTTTGATTTTCCCCAGGCTCTCTCATGGCCCTCTCACACTGCAGCTGCAGCGCCAGGCCGAGCTGGGGAGGAGAACGTCGCTGCGCCAGGCTCCCCTGTAAGTACTGTGGGACCTGGTGTGGGTCACATTGCCCGCTACCGGGTTTTATCCACGACTGACCTGAAGTCGGCGTATCACCAAATCCCTATCCACCTGAAGGACAAGCCCTACAACGCCTTTGAGGCGGACGGGCACCTTACCAGTTCCGCCGGGTTCATTTTGGGGTCACGAATGGGGTCTCTGTCTTCCAGCGGGAGATGGATCGCATGGTAGACCGGCATAAGCTAAAGGCAATGTTCCCATATCTGGATAACGTCACTATCTGCGGCTGTGACCAGCAGGACCACGATGCTAACCTGGAAAAATTCCTCCGGACGACCGCAGAGCTGAACCTCACTTACAACAAGGAGAAGTGTGTGTTCAGCACCACCCGCCTCGCCATCCTTGGGTACATCGTGGCCCATGGAGTCTTCGGCCCAGATCCGGAAAAGATGCGCCCATTAATGGAGTTACCTCTGCCCCCCACGCTAAAGGCCCTCTGTAGGTGCCTGGGCCTGTTCTCTTATTACTCGCAGTGGGTCCCTCACTTCTTGGACAAGGTCTGCCCACTGGCCCAAGCCACAATTTTTCCCCTCCCACCTGAGGCACAGGGAGTCTTCACCTGTATCAGGCAAGACATCGCCTTCCAGGTGGAGAGCGATGCCTCCTAGGTGGTCCTCGCTGCTATCCTCAACCAAATGGGACGCCCTGTCGCCTTCTTTTCCAGGACCCTCCACGGCTCCAAGCTAGGGCACTTTACCATTGAAAAGGAGGCCCAGGCAATTGTGGAAGCGGTCCGCCACTGGTGCCACTACCTGGCCGGCAGGAGATTCACGTTCCTCACGGACCAGCAGGCCGTGGTGTTCATTTTAACACTTCCCATAAGAGCAAGATAAAGAATGACAAGATCCTGTGCTGGAGAATCGAGCTGGCAATCTACACCTACGACATCCAGTACCGCCCCGGGAAGTTTAATGACTCCTCTGATGCCCTCTCTCGCACCTGCGCATCTATGCGTGATGACAGGTTGCAGGCATTGCATGAGTCCCTCTGCCATCCGGGCGTCACCCGTTATGTCCCAAAATCTGCGTACACCATCAGGGACGTCAGGGACATGACTGAGGCCTGTCGGGTCTGTGCAGAGTGTAAACCCCGCTTCTTCTGCCCCAACCCCCCAGGCCCATGTTGTAAAGGCTATTCGGCCTTTCGAGCATCTCAGCATGGATTTCAAAGGGCCCCTGCCTTCCACGAACTGAAACGTCTACTTCCTCACGGTAGTGGACGAGTACTCATGCTTCCCTTTCGCAATCCCTTGTCCAGACACCTCCACGGCCACCATCATCAGGGCCCTGGAGCAGATCTTCACTATGTTTGGCTACCCCGCCTTCATCCACAGTGACCGGGGGTCTAGTTTCATGTGCAACGAGCTGCGCCAGTACCTGACGGCGAGGGTCATCGCGACCAATTGCATGACAAGCTATAACCCGAGAGGCAATGGGCAAATGGAATGTGAGAATGGGGTGGTCTGGAAGGCAGTACTCCTGGCTCTCAGATCAAAAGGGTGGGCCATTGAGTACTGGCAGGACATCCTGCCTGAGGCATTCCATGCCATTCGGTCACTGCTGTGCACGGCCACCAATGAGACCCCTCACGAACACCTGTTCTTATTCCCCAGGAAGACAGCTACTGGAATATCACTCCTAGCATGGTTCACATCCCTGAGACCGGTGCTTCTGTGGAAGCACGTACAGACACACAAAGCCAAAGCCCTGGTCGAGCAGGACTTGCTCCTAGATGCAAACCACAACTACGCTTATGTTAGGTTTGGCAGTGGCAGGAGGACACCGTCTCAACCAGGGACCTGGCAGCAGCAGGAGCACCAACCACACCACAGCACCCTCCAACCCAGGACGACGCTAACCGGGCATACATCCCCATCCCCAGGCAGCTATGGGGCATGCAGGACCTCCTTGACCACCAGGAGCCCGCTTCAGCCTTAGGAGATGAACCCGCCCCCCCACCCATCCAATATGACCCGCATACGTCGTCGCCGGCCCCCCCGGCCACTCCTCCGCACGACACACCAGCCACACACACCCCTGCCGCCAGCCCCCCCACTTCCCCTCTGGCCAGTGACCAGGAGCTAGTCCTACGACGGTCGCTTAATCATCTCAACCTGTAAATATTGTGTGTACATAGTTGGTGTGATTCCTTGTTAATGACCCCCCCTCCCCCCGGGACAATTTTAAAGAAGTGGGTAAATGTGGTGGTACACCACCAGCCTACTGCAGGGAACAACCTCTGTACCTGCAGGAGTGTCAGGGGACAGGACAACACTTGGCCGGCTGTCAATCAGTCGGCCTGAATGGATCAAGCCTCACCCGGTTGAGTGTCATTCGCCCTCCGGGATATAAGCCTGTGCCGGCCTACCAAGGCCTCACACTGAGTTGCTGCAGCCACAGCCAACCTGGCTCTGTGGAGGATTTTGTGGATTAAAGCCTGTTGTTCAGTCTTTACCTTGTGTGTGTCTGATTCTGTCTAACAGCGCATCACAATGCCATGATTGGCTGCTGGTGGCTGGACATGCCTCCTAAGACCAATCCTACCCATAGCCCCTTGCATGTTCCCCGTTCTCTTTCCTTCAATCAGTCAATGAGGTTGATTGTAGTTCCTGTCTTTACTTAATAAGAGCCTGATAGTTTCACAACATCAGCCTTTTGTGTTTATTGATGGTACACCGGACCCAATGAGAAACTATTCACCTCTGTCATCTCCACTGCAGAGCTAAGGCACTCTATCATTGGTAATCAGGCTGCCAAATGTCATTATTGACTCATTCACCGAAACATAAGATATAATGGGTCAAAGACTTAACATCTGTTAAATTAAGGTTGTCTACAATGACCCCACTGGATAGCACCAGCCCCCAAACCCTTGGAAAATGTGGAGTCCTTCACTATCACCTGAACAACCATGGTTCTCTGAGGAAAAGTTTGCATCAAATCGAGGACAAAGCTTGTGTTTTACCAGGCAGTAGTTATCCCTGCCCTCTTGAATGTTTCAGAGACTTTGGCCCCTTTCACACTGCTAACCCTTCCTAGGAAGCGGGTAAACTTACCGGGCATGTGGCACTCGGGATCCTTTCCCATTGCACCATGATTTACCTGGTTAATCGGCAACCCGGCATTATAAGCGGGGGGGGGGGGGGTGTGGTCCGCCTCCAGCAGTGACAATGTTGTGCTTTCACACCACCAGAAAACGATTAGTGAGTTAACTTGGCCGGGCTCTGACACTTGCCCCCACAAGGTGTAAGAGCCCAGCTGAGTTTAATTTGCCCTGCCAGGTTGGGACATTTCACATCGCACATTTACCGGGTAGGGACCTGGAAGATCACCCGGTTCATCGCATAGGTAATCAGCAGTGTGATTATACCTGGACTTCAGAGCACTGGAGAGATACCATCAATGTTGTCTCTACCAAATGCCTCCATATCATCTGGCAGGTTAAGTGTACCAATATCAGTTTCCTGATCACTGAGCCCTTAGTCACACTCAACTGTGAACAGGCTGCTGTGTTCACATGCCTGATGCCAAATTCATAAAATAGAGATTCTACGCTGAGCTCAAGCAATTACCACACAGAGGACACAATTTAAAAATATTTTCAAATCCTTCTTGGGAAGAAGGGTAACATCTCCACCATCTCATGGGAATTCAGTCCTGGGTCTTTGCAAGATGGAGAAGGAACACAGAAGTTGGCACTGAAAGCCTCGAGTCTTGTTGCTGGATCTTGTAGAAACCAAGTGAAGTTGCTGGAAGGAATACGCTGCCTCCCATACTGCTTATCCCAGTCAAGTATCATCTTTGACAGAATCCAGAACCCCCCGCCCCTGCCCCCACATTGAACTGAACTCCCTCGCTCATACCTTGATGAAGGGCTCAAGCCCGAACCTGCTTCTGTGCAGTGAAATTTATGCTTTTGGCAATTTCATTCTTTGTGCAGTGGAAATCCAAACCAATCTCAAATTTGGAAATGTCAGTATGGAGAAAAAGGATTCGCTCTGGGAAAGCAAGGTTAATGCGGGCCAGTTCACTAGGGTTTCTCATTGCCTCCTCACAACCAGTAATCCCCCACTTCAAAAACAGCAACTTGGAATTGGAGGGCAGACAAAGAACTCAGACAGCATCCTTGGGTAGAAATGATCCATCAATGTTCCAGGTTGGGACCCTTTATCAAAATAAAATAAAGGTGAAATTTATTATGAGATGGTGGGAGATGTGAGAAGTGGAGAGGGCAGGCAGATGGAGAGATTACGAGCATTAAGAAAATGAGAAGAAAAGTTAGAAAAAAGAGATGGAAACAGTAGAATCAGATGTGGGTGAGTCTTACCTAAAATTGGAAAAATCAATGTTATGCTATTAGGAGAGCCGAAAGACAAGCACTTGGGCAGCTTCTTCCCCAATGCCGTCAGATTCCTGAATTAACAATGAACCAAAGACACTTTTTCGTGCACCTGCTATTTTTGCTTATAGTAACATTGTACGATGGTTATAATATGAATATTTGCACTATGATGCTGGGTTGAGGGGAGGGGGAAGGCTGTTGAGCTGGGTTGGGGGGAGGAGGGCCGTTGAGCTGGGTTGGAGGGAGGAGGGCTGTTGAGATGGGTTGGGGGGAGGAGGGCTGTTGAGCTGGGTTGGGGAGAGGAGGACTGTTGAGCTGGGTTGGGGGGAGGAGGGCCGTTGAGCTGGGTTGGGGGGAGGAGGGCCGTTCAGCTGGGTTGGGGGGAGGAGGGCTGTTGAGCTGGGTTAGGGGAAGAAGGGCCGTTCAGCTGGTTTGGGGGGAGGAGGGCTGTTGTGCTGGGTTGGGGGGAGGAGGGCCGTTGAGCTGGGTTGGGGGGAAGGAGAGCCGTTGAGCTGGGTTGGAGGGAGGAGGGCCGTTGAGCTGGGTTGGGGGGAGGAGGGCCGTTGAGCTGGGTTGGGGGTAGGAGGGCCATTGAGCTGGGTTGGGGGGTGGAGGGCCGTTGAGCTGGGTTGGGGGGAGGAGGGCCGTTGAGCTGGGTTGGGGGGAGGAGGACTGTTGAGCTGGGTTGGGGGGAGGAGGGCTGTTGAGCTGGGTTGGAGGGAAGAGGGCCGTTGAGCTGGGTTGGGGGGAGGAGGGCTGTTGAGCTGGGTTGGGGGGAGGAGGACTGTTGAGCTGGGTTGGGGGGAGGAGGGCCGTTGAGCTGGGTTGGGGGAAGGAGGGCCGTTCAGCTGGGTTGGGGGGAGGAGGGCTGTTGAGCTGGGTTGGGGGAAGGAGGGCCGTTCAGCTGGGTTGGGGGGAGGAGGGCCGTTGAGCTGGGTTGGAGGGGAAGGAAAGCCGTTGAGCTGGGTTGGAGGGGAAGGAGAGCCGTTGAGCTGGGTTGGAGGGGAAGGAGGGCCATTGAGCTGGGTTGGAGAGGAAGGAGAGCCGTTGAGTTGGGTTGGAGGGGAAGGAGAGCCGTTGAGCTGGGTTGGAGGGGAAGGAGGGTCATTGAGCTGGGTTGGAAGGGAAGGAGGGCTGTTGTGCTGAGTTGGAGGGGAGGATGACCGTTGAGCTGGGTTTGGGGGGGAAGGAGGGCCATTGAGCTGGGTTGTGGGGGGGAGGGAAGGAGGACCGTTGAGTTAGGTTCGGGGGGGAGGTGGACCGTTGAGCTGGGTTGGGGGGAGGAGGGCTGTTGAGCTGGGTTGGAGGGGAAGGAGGGCTGTTGTGCTGAGTTGGAGGGGAGGATGACCGTTGAGCTGGGTTGGGGGGAAGGAGGGTCATTGAGCTGGTTTGTGGGGGGGAGGGAAGGAGGACCGTTGAGTTAGGTTAGGGGGGAGGTGGACCGTTGAGCTGGGTTGGGGGGAGGAGGGCTGTTGAGCTGGGTTGGAGGGGAAGGAAAGCCGTTGAGCTAGGTTGGAGGGGAAGGACAGCCGTTGAGCTGGGTTGGAGGGTAAGGAGGGCCATTGAGCTGGGTTGGAGGGGAAGGAGAGCCGTTGAGCTGGGTTGGAGAGGAAGGAGAGCCGTTGAGTTGGGTTGGAGGGGAAGGAGAGCCGTTGAGCTGGGTTGGAGGGGAAGGAGGGCCATTGAGCTGGGTTGTGGGGGGGAGGGAAGGAGGACCGTTGAGTTAGGTTAGGGGGGAGGTGGACCATTGAGCTGGGTTGGGGGGAGGAGGGCTGTTGAGCTGGGTAGTGGGGGGGTGGGAAGGAGGACCGTTGAATTATGTTGGGGGGGGAGGTGGACCGTTGAGCTGGGTTGGGGGGAGGAGGGCTGTTGAGCTGGGTTGGAGGGGAAGGACAGCCGTTGAGCTGGATTGGAGGGTAAGGAGGGCCATTGAGCTGGGTTGGAGGGGAAGGAGAGCCGTTGAGCTGGGTTGGAGAGGAAGGAGAGCCGTTGAGTTGGGTTGGAGGGGAAGGAGAGCCGTTGAGCTGGGTTGGAGGGGAAGGAGGGCCATTGAGCTGGGTTGTGGGGGGGAGGGAAGGAGGACCGTTGAGTTAGGTTAGGGGGGAGGTGGACCATTGAGCTGGGTTGGGGGGAGGAGGGCTGTTGAGCTGGGTAGTGGGGGGGTGGGAAGGAGGACCGTTGAATTATGTTGGGGGGGGAGGTGGACCGTTGAGCTGGGTTGGGGGGAGGAGGGCTATTGAGCTGGGTTGAAGGGGAAGGAGGACTGTTGTGCTGAGTTGGAGGGGAGAATGACCATTGAGCTGGGTTGGGGGGGGAAGGAGGGCCAATGAGCTGGGTTGTGGGGGGGAGGGAAGGAGGACCGTTAAGTTAGTTTGGGGGGGGAGGTGGACCGTTGAGCTGGGTTGGAGGGGAAGGAGGGCTGTTGTGCTGTGTTGGAGGGGAGGATGACCATTGAGCTGGGTTGGGGGGGGAAGGAGGGCCATTGAGCTGGGTTGTGGGGGGGAGGGAAGGAGGACCGTTAAGTTAGTTTGGGGGGGGAGGTGGACCGTTGAGCTGGGTTGGAGGGGAAGGAGGGCTGTTGTGCTGTGTTGGAGGGGAGGATGACCATTGAGCTGGGTTGGGGGGGGAAGGAGGGCCATTGAGCTGGGTTGAGTGGGGGAGGGAAGGAGGACCGTTGAGATAGGTTGGGGGGGAGGCAGACCGTTGAGCTGGGTTGGGGGGAGGAGGGCCGTTGAGCTGGGTTGGGGGGAGGATGGCTGTTGAGCTTGGTTGGGGGAAGGAGGGCTGTTGAGCTGGGTTGGGGGGAGGAGGGCTGTTGTGCTTAGTTGGAGGGGAGGATGACCATTGAGCTGGGTTGGGGGGGGAAGGAGGGCCATTGAGCTGGGTTGAGTGGGGGAGGGAAGGAGGACCGTTGAGATAGGTTGGGGGGGAGGCAGACCGTTGAGCTGGGTTGGGGGGAGGAGGGCCGTTGAGCTGGGTTGGGGGGAGGATGGCTGTTGAGCTTGGTTGGGGGAAGGAGGGCTGTTGAGCTGGGTTGGGGGGAGGAGGGCTGTTGTGCTTAGTTGGAGGGGAGAATGACCATTGAGCTGGGTTGGGGGGGGAAGGAGGGCCATTGAGCTGGGTTGAGTGGGGGAGGGAAGGAGGACCGTTGAGATAGGTTGGGGGGGAGGCAGACCGTTGAGCTGGGTTGGGGGGAGGAGGGCCGTTGAGCTGGGTTGGGGGGAGGATGGCTGTTGAGCTTGGTTGGGGGAAGGAGGGCTGTTGAGCTGGGTTGGGGGGAGGAGGGCTGTTGTGCTTAGTTGGAGGGGAGAATGACCATTGAGCTGGGTTGGAGGGGGAAGGAGGGCCATTGAGCTGGGTTGTGGGGGGGAGGGAAGGAGGACCGTTAAGTTAGGTTGGAGGGAGAGGTGGACCATTGAGCTGGGTTGGGGGGGGAAGGAGGGCTATTTAGCTGAGTTGAGGGGGGGAGGGAAGGAGGACCGTTGAGTTAGGTTGTGGGGGGAGGCAGACCGTTGAGCTGGGTTGGGGAGAGGAGGGCCTTTGAGCTGGGTTGGGGGGAGGAAGGCTGTTGAGCTTGGTTGCGGGAAGGAGGGCCGTTGAGCTGGGTTGGAGGGGAAGGAGGGCTGTTGTGCTGAATTGGAGGGGAGGATGACCGTTGAGCTGGGTTGGGGGGGGAAGGAGGGCAATTGAGCTGGGTTGTGGGGGGGAGGGAAGGAGGACCGTTGAGCTCGGTTGGGTGGAGGAGGGCTGTTGAGCTGGGTTGGAGGGGAAGGAGGGCTGTTGTGCTTAGTTGGAGGGGTGGATGACCGTTGAGCTGGGTTAGGGGGGGAAGGAGGGCCATTGAGCTGGGTTGTGGGGGGGAGGGAAGGAGGACCGTTGAGTTAGGTTGGGGGGGGGGAGGCGGACCGTTGTGCTGGGTTGGGGGGAAGAGGGCCGTTGAGCTGGGTTGGGGGGAGGAGGGCTGTTGAGCTGAGTTGGGGGAAGGAGGGCCGTTGAGCTGGGTTGCGGGAAGGAGGCCTGTTGAGCTGGGTTGGAGGGGAAGGAGGGCTGTTGTGCTGAATTGGAGGGGAGGATGACCGTTGAGCTGGGTTGGGGGGGGAAGGAGGGCAATTGAGCTGGGTTGTGGGGGGGAGGGAAGGAGGACCGTTGAGTTAGTTTGGGGGGGGAGGTGGACCGTTGAGCTGGGTTGGAGGGGAAGGATGGCTGTTGTGCTGAGTTGGAGGGTAGGATGACCATTGAGCTGGGTTGGGGGGGGAAGGAGGGCTATTTAGCTGAGTTGAGGGGGGGAGGGAAGGAGGACCGTTGAGTTAGGTTGTGGGGGGAGGCAGACCGTTGAGCTGGGTTGGGGAGAGGAGGGCCTTTGAGCTGGGTTGGGGGGAGGAAGGCTGTTGAGCTTGGTTGGGGGAAGGAGGGCTGTTGAGCTGGGTTGGATTAGAAGGAAGGCTGTTGAGCTGAGTTGGGGGAAGGAGGGCCGTTGAGCTGGGTTGCGGGAAGGAGGCCTGTTGAGCTGATTTGGAGGGGTGGATGACCGTAGAGCTGGGTTGGGGGGGGGGAAGGAGGGCCATTGAGCTGGGTTGTGGGGGGGAGGGAAGGAGGACCATTGAGTTAGGTTGGGGGGGAGGTGGACCGTTGAGCTGGTTTGGGGGGAGGAGGGCTGTTGAGCTGGGTTGGAGGGGAAGGAGGGCTGTTGTGCTGAGTTGGAGGGGCGGATGACCATTAAGCTGGGTTGGGGGGGTAGGAGGGCCATTGAGCTGGCTTGTGGGGGGGAGGGAAGGAGGACCGTTGAGTTAGGTTGTGGGGGGAGGTGGACCGTTGAGCTGGGTTGGGGGGTGGAGGGCTGTTGAGCTGGGTTGGAGGGGAAGGAGGGCTGTTGTGCTGAGTTGGAGGGGAGGATGACCATTGAGCTGGATTGAGGGGGAAGGAGGGCCATTGAGCTGGGTTGAGGGGGGGAGGGAAGGAGGACCGTTGAGTTAGGTTGGGGGGAGGAGGGCCGTTGAGCTGGGTTGGGGCGAGGAGGGCTGTTGAGCTGGGTTGGAGGGGAAGGAGGGCTGTTGTGCTTAGTTGGAGGGGTGGATGACCGTTGAGCTGGGTTAGGGGGGGAAGGAGGGCCATTGAGCTGGGTTGTGGGGGGGAGGGAAGGTGGACCGTTGAGTTAGGTTGGGGGGGGGAGGCGGACCGTTGTGCTGGGTTGGGGGGAAGAGGGCCGTTGAGCTGGGTTGGGGGGAGGAGGGCTGTTGAGCTGAGTTGGGGGAAGGAGGGCCGTTGAGCTGGGTTGCGGGAAGGAGGCCTGTTGAGCTGGGTTGGGGGGGGAAGGAGGGCAATTGAGCTGGGTTGTGGGGGGGAGGGAGGGCAATTGAGCTGGGTTGTGGGGGGGAGGGAAGGAGGACCGTTGAGTTAGGTTGGGGGGGAGGTGGACCGTTGAGCTCGGTTGGGTGGAGGAGGGCTGTTGAGCTGGGTTGGAGGGGAAGGAGGGCTGTTGTGCTGAGTTGGAGGGGAGGATGACCGTTGAGCTGGGTTGGGAGGGGAAGGAGGGCCTTTGAGCTGGGCTGTGGGGGGGAGGGAAGGAGGACCGTTGAGTTAGGTTGTGGGGGAGGCGGACCGTTGAGCTGGGTTGGGGGGAGGAGGGCCGTTGAGCTGGGTTGGGGGGAAGAGGGCTGTTGAGCTGGGTTGGGGGAAGGAGGGCCGTTGAGCTGGGTTGGGGGAAGGAGGGCTGTTGAGCTGGGTTGGAGGGGAAGGAGGGCTTTTGTGCTTAGTTGGAGGGGAGGATGACCGTTGAGCTGGGTTGGGGGGGGAAGGAGGGCCATTGAGCTGGGTTGTGGGGGGGAGGGAAGGAGGACCGTTGAGTTAGGTTGTGGGGGGAGGTGGACCGTTGAGCTGGTTTGGGGGGAGGAGGGCTGTTGAGCTGGGTTGGAGGGGAAGGAGGGCTGTTGTGCTGAGTTGGAGGGGAGGATGACCGTTGAGCTGGGTTGTGGGGGGAGGGAGGGCCATTGAGCTGGGTTGTGCAGGGGAGGGAATGAGGACCGTTGAGTTAGGGTGGGGGGGAGGTGGACCGTTGAGCTGGGTTGGGGGGAGGAGGGCTGTTGAGCTGGGTAGGAGGGGAAGGAGGGCTGTTGTGCTGAGTTGGAGGGGAGGATGACCATTGAGCTGGGTTGGGGGGTGAAGGAGGGCCATTGTGCTGGGTTGTGGGGAGGAGGGAAGGTGGACCGTTGAGTTAGGTTGGGGGGGGAGGTGGACCGTTGAGCTGGGTTGGGGGGAGGAGGGCTGTTGAGCTGGGTTGGAGGGGAAGGAGGGCTGTTGTGCTGAGTTGGAGGGGAGGATGACCGTTGAGCTGGGTTGGGGGGGGAAGTAGGGCCACTGAGCTGGGTTGAGGGGGGGAGGGAAGGAGGACCGTTGAGTTAGGTTGGGGGGGAGGCGGACCGTTGAGCTGGGTTGGGGGGAGGAGGGCCGTTGAGATGGGTTGGGGGGAGGAGGGCTGTTGAGCTGGGTTGGGGGAAGGAGGGCCGTTGAGCTGGGTTGGGGGAAGGAGGGCTGTTGAGATGGGTTGGAGGGGAAGGAGGCTGTTGTGCTGAGTTGGAGGGGAGGATAACCGTTGTGCTGGGTTGGGGGGGGAAGGAGGGCCATTGATCTGGGTTGTGGGGGGGAGGGAAGGAGGACCGTTGAGTTAGTTTGGGGGGGGAGGCGGACCGTTGAGCTGGGTTGGGGGAGGAGGGCTGTTGAGCTGGGTTGGAGGGGAAGGAGGGCTGTTGTGCTGAGTTGGAGGGAAGGGTGACCGTTGAGCTCGGTTGGGGGGGGAAGGAGGGCCATTGAGCTGGGTTGTGGGGGGGAGGGAAGGAGGACCTTTGAGTTAGGTTGGGGGGGGAGGCGGACCGTTGAGCTGGGTTGATTCTGATGTACGAAACTACTTCCAAGATACTTTACTTGGATGTTATTGTATAATGCTGAGACACATAAAAAGAGAGGAAAGAGTTTGATGCAATATGTTTGTGCCAGGGAATTCCACACAAGAGACGGTAAGATTATTAATGATGGAGTCATGTTTTTGGATGGGGTAGAATATGAGGGATTCTAAGATCTGAATGTTTGGTTCGGCTGCAGGACGTCAGTAGAAAGTAAAAATTGTAATTGGTGTAAAATGGAGCACTGACCTCTCATTTATTTAACACACTCACGCACAATGAAGAAAGATCCCCCTCTATTTGAGCTACTGATTCTGCCACAATGCTGGGCGTTGGAATTCAAAGGAGATTACTCTGATTTACAACCACTTGTCAAATGGCATTTTCATTATAAAATGTCAGACTGTCAGATAAATGTTTGGCTGATACGCTAAATAGGTTGTTCTGAACATAGAACTGATCCCGACCCATTGCGAGCATTTCTGTCAGAATACTTTGGGTCTTGTCACTACAAAACAAAGCAAATTAATTAAAAATCAATAGAAGCGAAAATAATTTGAATATATTGGCAGGAATAAGACTTGCTGCAATTCTCACCATTAAAAGGTCATAGTGGGTTTCGTTATAGGAAAGGCTTGGAATTTACTGCAAAGTATTCATAACACTGATATAAATTTCTTCAGTTTGTCTCATGGTTAAAAGGACCCGAATTGAAATCTGACTGTAGGCCTGACTCTCCCAAAGGGTGTGATGGAATGAAATTTGACAGGAGATGCTGGGGTGCCTTCAATAAAAGGTGCTTCTCTCTGTGTTTATGGCTCAAACAGATGTTCTGGATTTCATCTGGAGCTAAGAGCTTTCCGGATTCATGGGTCTACATCTCTTCCCTCAACCAATACTGCCAAGAACTAGATTAACAAGTCACTTACCTCTCACATTATTGGAGTTGGTTGTATCCAAATTGAATGCTGAGTTTGCCTACATAGCAACAGCTTCAGAATAATTAATTGTTTGTGAAGTGCTTTGGGACATAGCGGGAATGTGATAAGGAGTGATATTAATGTACATTATTTCTTCTTTCTTCCTTAAACAAACTGGGTTTTTTTATGAGCTGTTCAAAGCTTCAATTCCCTTGGGCTTGCGTGAATGGAAAATTGTGAATCACAGCCTACTGCTGTTCAGTGCAATGGAGTGACTGCTTCTCTCTACCTTCACTGCCAGACTGCTCCCATTCTGTATTCTTTCTTATCTTGTGCCATCCACATTTCCATCACTATTCATTTTCTTTCAATAGTCATATGTGCCGACAGCAATATTACTGCCGGGATTAGAATGGGTGCATCAAGCACTAGGTTGTCGGGTTAGAACGAGTTTGGGATGAAAGCTGGGACAACTGGTGAATATTTACATAGCACGGACCTGTGGCATCAAATGCACTCTTTCTGCACTGCAAGATTGCTACCGTTTCTATCTCTCTGCAATGGAAGCAGAAATTATCTCCTTCTGTTGATCCGAGCTGCTCTTGATTGAAGCTTCCCCTGATCGCCAGGTGCAGACGTGCTGCCTCAGAATGGTACGTTCACCATTATTTCCACCTGCTGGACTGCCGATTGGGAGAGGACCCTTAACTGGGAACAGGGAGGCCAGCAAATACCAAATCAGAATGATCTTGCACAGCCTCCTCCTCTTCCACAATAGAAACAACTTGTATGTTTTCTTAGAATGTTTGTCAGACAAAACACACAAGAGGGAATACACTTGAATGAAAATCTACAAAAAAGGCCAGAAATGAAGCAAAGGTAAAGATTGCCTTATTGTCATGTGATACTTCATTTAGAATGCAATTGGACTTAAAAATTGGTCCTGATGTGAAAAAGACATATATTTTGCCCTTTCTCACCAATGAGAAAACCACATCTGTGATGCTACTGTGAGTAAGAATTCATAGGAGATTACTCACAATGCTCAGTCATTCATCAAAGGGCATTTTCATAATATTTCTGACTATCAGGCAATTCAAAGGCTTGACAGATACACTGATGAAGCAAAACTGGAAGGGACCTGTGCGAAGCACAGTGCCAACCAGCACCGATCGACTGGAGCAAATGGCGCTGCTCCATTTGTACGTTCCTTCGATGGGAGTAACATGAGCTGTTCCTGCCTCCTGGCTGCAGGGTTACCTTTAGGGATGCCAATCCAGACCTTGTGAGCCACAGGAGTAAAGCACGGAAGTCTGCAGACATGGAGATTGAACGCAACAGTGGAAAAACTCAGCAGGTCCAACAGTGTCCTTTATGTAGCAAAGATAAAGATACAGAACCAATGTTTTGGGCTTGAGGCCCTCATCAAGCCTTGGGAGCCACCGTCTGGCAACTGCTGCTCAGCACGATAATGCCCATCTGTTCCAAGTCTCGAGTTGAAATTTACCCCAGGAACTGGTCATTTATCGAACTTCTTTCTGAGAGGTGCTGTATGTGCCTGTGCAGAAGTTGACCCCTTGAATTTCCACCCAAAATGTAGGTTTTCAGCGATACTCGTGTTATAAGATTACCCCAAGTCTGGCACTTACTGCTGACCAGTAGAGTGATGCTGCTGGGCACATTTAATATACAAATTCACTATATTTTTAAAAGCAAAATTACTCAGTAAAGATTTAAATTATATCAGCAGGTTGTTTATAGCCTTTAAAGAGCTGGCGTCAGGCAGACTGGGCAGCTGGACCCCTCAGGGGAGCACTGAGACTTCGCTGTTAAGGTTCGGATTTTATACTTGGCACGGGGGAGCACTGAGACTTTGGTTTTAAGGTTCAGGTATTATACTTGGCACAGGGGAGCACTGAGACTTTGCTGTTAAGGTTCGGATTTTATACTTGGTACAGAACCTCTGGTTCTGGGAAAGTGCCTTATACAGTGAGTATAGCTCAAAACCTACATTTTATGTGGAAATTCAGGGGTTCGTCTCATACACAAGTCATCATATACAGCATTTATCTCTCAGAAAGAAGAAAAACATAAGGACAATCTTATATATCGGTATATACGGTAAATTAAGAATTTGTGTTCTTGTTTATTCCATTCTGTCCCTGCATCTTTTCTCATTAAGGCACAAGCATGAAAAACAAAGCAGCCACATTGTTGTTTTTTTTTTCCGTCTTCTTTCGGCAATGGCTTAATACTCAACAGATTTACGGGAACAAATGGCCATTCGACCATTTAATCAAATAATGCTGATGTATATTTCAACTCCATGTAATTGCCTGTAGGAGAAATCACAATGTTTTATGTGATAACTTTGAATGCAAATTGTGTTCAATTGCTTGCAACTAAACAAAACGGACTTGTAGAACATTTTCTATTCCTATTGTTTCATTTTGAATTGCAGGTTCAATGTAGCACATTGGTTTGCCTCCCACAGGATTGCCTTCCACTGCAGCTAGTTATTTATTGTTAAACATTATGTGTGCTTGTAGCAAAGCAAGTGCAGGAGAATGTTTAATCTACTCTTAGTGCCTCTGCCCTGCAAGCTTGACTAACCAACATTTATATCTAATCCAGTTTCAGTTGCTGCCGACTCCTGCAATCTGTGAAATAGCAGGAGCAGAAGGACGAGGAACAGCTGAAAGTAAATCTTATTTTACTTGTGCGAAATGTATACTTTTAGGAGGGGGGAATCGTAAATCTGGAAGAGGGTGCTATTTCTTGGACTGCATTGTGTCTGTGGAATTGGAATTGGAAACATTTTGTCATTGTATTTATGCCAGCTCTTTGATCCAATGCTTTGCCCTTTTGCTGCAGCCCTACAAGTTTTATTCCTTTTTCAAGTATATATCTAATTCCATTTGAAACTTGCTGTTAAATTTTGCTTTCACCAGACATGAAGGCAGTGAATTTCAGTTCGCAACCAAATGCACATCATAGCAAAAAACCCTCCAAATTAGTTCTTTTGAAAATGATACTACAGTAAAAATTTTAATATCTGGACTGCTCAGTGATTTGGTTGGTCCCAGATTTTCAGATTTTCCGGATTCTTGGGCAGTAGTTTTAAAATTCACATCTAAGGATAATAAACAGGTAAATTTGATAGTTTATAAACAAAACATTTTTTCATGAATAATCCAAAGTGCAAAAAAAAACAATTTCCACGACTTCCACATGGTCTCTTGCGCGCAAAAACGGAGAGTTTTTGAGCAGTCTGAATTCTGGGGTGGTCTGGATTTCGGTCAAGAGTTCTCGGGACGTCCACATTCTCGGGTTGTCCAGATTTTGGGCATCTGGACTCTCGGACTTTTACTGAAAATCAATGTCCTATGCTGATCTTCCTACATTAGAAACAATTTCTCCCCAGTTATTCAATCAAAATAAGTCACAATTTCAAACACATCTATTCTCTTTGTGAGGTATTGTGCTGTAAGAAGATACCTAGTTTCTTCAGTCTTTCATTCCTGCAGTCCTTTTTCTCTGGAACCATTCCAGTAAGTACCCACTGTACCTTCTCCAAGTTCATGCTATCCTCCAAGAAGGGTTGGGCCAGTGGTTAGTGCAACGCCTTTACAGAGCCAGCGATTGGGACCGGATCTGGGTTCAAATCCCGCACTGTCTGGAGCGAGTTGGTATGTTCTCCCTGTGTCTGTGTAGGTTTTCCATGGGGGCTCTGGTTTGCTCCCACACTTCAAAAAACATACTGGGATGTAGGTTAATGGGGTGTAAATTGCATGGCACAGACTCATAGGGCCGAATTGGCCTGTGAGAGTGCTGCATTTCTAAATTTAAAATTAAAAAAATTAAAAATAAACTTAAAATTTAAATTGGGCAGAATGAATCATACTCTGCCTTGTTTATTTTTACTTCAACTCTCACCTGGGAGCAGTGGTACCACTGAGGCAGGAACCAATGTGAAAAAATATATGGCGGTGCTACCAGAGCTTCTGTAACAGCAGTGCCGCTGTTGGTGTGGACCTGGGGCAAACAGGGAGTAGAACAGCACTACCCCAAAGGGTCCTACTGCCGACAGCTCTGTGGAGGTTTTAAATGGCTTGTCAGAGGAGCTGACAATGAGAAGGAGAAGCAGAGGAACCGACACAAGGATGGTGACCACTGTGGTGGACAGCAGGCTTGGAGTCATTGGGGGAGGGCATTCGGTGGTCATGAGTTAATGTGCCCCCTTTGTCTGAGATGCCAGAGAGAGGGGAAAGTGCGACAGCATGGTGGCTGGAGGTGGTCCATGGCAGGTATGGCATCCGCTACCTCCCCCACCTGCTGAGTGAGTTTTTGAATGGCAGTGTGTGTCCCTCCCCCCCACCCCACAGTTACCCTCATGCCCCCAATTAGATCTCTTCTGACGCCAACTCTGTGGACCAGTGAGGGGCTCTGCAGCTGAGGGACCCAGCAAGGCGGTGAGATATGGGCAAGGAACCTACACCAGCTGCGTGCTGCTGGCGACTTGATGTTAAAGGACTCACACCAGACTGCAGGCTGCTGGAGACTAGGTCACGAGAACTAGGTATTCGAACTGGGATTCAAAATGGTGCTGAGGGACAGAAAGGCTCTCAAATGGCTCTGGGCACTGAAGGCTTCCTCATTGTGTTGGAGGTTTGGATTTAGGCTTTGGTTGCCAATAGTTTGAATTGAACTGCAGATACAGAGGCTGCAGGAGCGCTGGAGGTGACTCTCAGTGCCTCTGAGGGACTCTTTTTTGCTTCTCGTTCTCTGACCGTAAGGAACATCAGGCAATGCTAATGGTGAATATTTGTCTGCCTTATCAGAATCAGAATCAGTATTTATTGTCATGAACAAGTCATGAAATTCACTGTTTTGCGGTAGCGTCCTAGTGGAAAAATACATTAAAATCATCTTACGTTACTGTAAAAAATAAAAATAACAGTGCACGAAAAGTAAGGCAGTTTATTTGGTTCATTGCTTATTCAAGAAACTGATGGCAGCAGGGAAGAAGCTGTCCTTGTGCCGCTGAGTGCTCGTCTTTAGGCTCCTGTACCTTTTCCCCAATGGTAGTAGAGTGAACATGGCCTGGGTGGTGGTGGGGGGCGGGTTCTTTGAGGATAGAGGGTGCTTTTTTAAGCCATCACCTCAAGTAGATGTCTTCGATGGAGTGAAGTCTGTTGCCTGTGGTAGACTAAAGGCAATTTTGTGTAATATTGCATTTCTCTTTTATTGCCTGACAATACATAGATTCTGATCTGATCTGATCTGGACATTTGCCAAATCTGGGTGTGTTCACATTGCATTTGTGAGCTACTCAGTTACAAATAGCACTGTAAATAAATCTAACCAAATTTCCATACACACATGCAGTTCTCACCAGAAGTAACTGGATGGAGATTAGGAGTGGGATTCCTGGCTTCTTAGTCAGCTAATGTTGACCCAGGGGGCTTATGAATGGAATTGGACATGTGATGCAGAAAGTGGGAGTTCCTGTGATACTGTGGATTGTGCGTCTGAATGGTGTGAGGAGGATCAAGTTCTGGCAAATGATGTGATGGTTTTGTCCTGGGTCTTGAATTGCTGTGGTAGATTGTAAAAGATAAGTGAGTCGAGCATGTTTGAAGAGAAAATGCAGAGGTGAGGGCTTGAGTGAGAGATCTGTGTCATGGGATAGCTTAAACAAAACAAATTCTCAGCCTCGCACTTAATGACACCAACATCCCTTAACAACTTCAATAGGTGGACCATTGAAAGCATCCTATCGGGGTGCTTCAATCTATGGTTTGCAACCTGTTCTGCCCCAGACTGCGAGAGACTGCGTAGGGTTGGGAAAATGGTTCACACATTCCCCAACTTGAAAAAGCAGCCAGCACGTTAAAAGACTCATCCCGCCCTGCCACATTCATGTCAACCTCCCCTCCCCCCCCCCCCCCCCCCCCCCCGCAAATCAGGAATGTGAGATATCGCATCACAAGATTCAAAGAAAGTTTAATTCCCACCATTATCAGGCTCTGAATGAACCTCAGAGCAATAATGTACCAATGGATCTCTATAATTATGCATATTTGTTCTGTGTGCTACATATGAAATGTCTGCTGGAACCCTTGCAAAACAACTTCCCTTACTGCACTTTCTGGCAATAAACTTGAACTTGATGGCTTTGCATATGCTTTGAAAGCCCGAATGACTTACACCTTCTCTGGACCATGAACACATGATGGATAAGTGGTAGTGATGACAACCACTGAACCTTCTGATCTCATTTCCGCATTAGTCTATTAGATACCTGGAGGATTCTGAACAAAAATAGCCAACTTTCTGGAATTTGTAATGTCCAAAACATTCCTTGCATTTTCATTGCAGTTGTGTCGTGCTCTCCGTCATTCACCTGCAGTTTTGCTTAAATATGTGTGGGATTTTGAATGCATGAAATTATGGGTTGGAGGGGGAAGAAGATGGTGAAGACAAAAGAGGAAGACTGGCCTATTTGATTAGAACTGCAACCAGCTACAGGATTTGGGAGTAATAAAATCAGAAGATACCAGAAATATTCATCAGGTCAGGAGGCATTTGTGGAGGTAATTTCTGAGGATGTTTCCTGAGGCCTGGATTTCAATGCCATCATGAAGAAGGCTCTCTAGCAGCTATAGTTTGTGAGGAGTTTGAGGACATTTTGTACGTCGTCAAAGACTGCTGAAAATTTCTACAGGTGTACCGTGGAGAGCTTTCTGACTGTCTGGCCTCGAGGTCCCAATGCTCAGGACAGGAAGTAATCTCCAGAGAGCTGAGTTGTTAACCCAACTTGCAATGTCATCGGCACCAGTCTTCACTGCCTTGAGCACATCTACAAAAGTAGTGTCTTAAGAAAGCAACCTCCAACCTCAAGGACCCAAACCACCCAGGCCATGCCCTCGTCACACTGCTACCATTAAGAAAAAGGCACAGGAGCCCAAAGACGAGCACCGAGTGGCACAAGGACAGCTTCTTCCCCTCTGTCATCAGATTTCTGAATGCACAATGAACCACAGACACAACCTCATTTAATCTTAACTTATTGCACTATTGATTTATTTTTGAATGTAATTTAGAGCAATATTTGCCCTGAGATGCTGATGCAAAACAACAAATTTTGTGACATGTTCATGCCAATAAATTCTGAGATAGAAACAATAATTGGGTTGTTTTTTTAATATATCTTAACTGGACATCGTCATGTTTGATTCAACATGGGAAGTGGGGTAGGTTTGGGGGCAAAAATGGCATTGAAATTACAACAATGATTTTTTAAATATGAGGTAAAGCTGAGTCTGTGGCCAAGTAAAAATCTCACAATAACATTTAAAGAATTTCCTTCTGAAGTCTGTCTTTGCTTTGTCATGAGAATAGTTTTATTAGCTTGCAGTATATTTGATTTCAAAGATCAGTGAATTTTACCACCAATACATTCACCAGAACATTTAAGATTATTTTAAAACACTTTCAACATTTCAGATTTCAAAGAAAATGCCAAGTAGCATAAAGTACAGTTGCACACTAATTATTTTTCCACAGCTAGACAGGACAAATCACTGCAGTGTTGATGAACACCGCTTGCACTGGAAGATATGTATGCAGAAATATTCATACCCCCATTAATGGGAACTACAATGTGCCTGCTCAGTGAGGAGAGATGAGTGGTGCTATGCTATTGCAGGTTCCTGTCCATGCTGTGGTTTGGGATACCAGATCTGAATTATAATGCTTGCTGGATGTCACACTTGCCAAACATGGCATAAAAAATTCTAAAAACTACAGTAAAATCCCTGGCATCTGGGTCCTTTGAAGGTTGGTAGATGCCTGATGTGTATTTTACAGTTGCTTGAGTTACTCTTACAATTCCTAACTAATTTATCTGCGATAAGAATAAAGAGTTTAAAAGACGAAAATACTATACCCTGAACAAACTTCACATTTAAGGTCTATATATTTTCAGTCACCTTCTTTGAAAACATTTACCCATTGCTGCATTTGCAGGTTCCTTCCCCTCCACAGAGCAGCCAAAAAGACAAACAATGACATTATAGATAATTAACACCCCCTACCTCCCCTAAGTTTATAGATAAAGCCTCTGACTGGGGAAACTCTCACTAAGCTTGGATAAGGAGACACTTTAAGAGAGTTACCCCAGCAGCGAGCTGCATCAATCTGGGTGACACCATTTTATTCAACGATAACTTAATTCAAACAGCTGTTATGAGCTATCTGCCACCAATGCACTCCGCTGACTGAATATTTACTTCCAAGAACATTTACTTTTACAATTTTAAACTTACGTATTTTTTTACCTATTGTTTTATTCCTATTTATTTTCATTTTTTAACTTTGTATTCCTCGATTTGTCTGCCGGTTGCTTGAATTCTGCATACCAGAGGTTTTACTGTATTGTTTGCATTTTTAATCTGGACACAAAGGACGGGGGGAGTTTGAATTTATCAGCTGTAAGTGCTTAAGAAAATAATGAGTTTGGAATTTGGTCATAGAGTAGCATTGACTTCAAGGTTTCTTGATGAGACTCAGATAAGGAAAGAAATTTATAACTTCTCTATTGTTAGGACAGGATTATGGGATGAGCTCAAACATGGAGAAATTACAAATAGGTTAGACATTGAGGTTTTTAACCTTTTCCTACAGTGAACTTCTGTATCTGCTGACTTGGCTCGTGCGGACTCTCTGCACATCTTTGAGAGGGAGCTGAACAGGTTCCAGGGATAGGGATTGAATGGAAGGTCATTGACTTCATTCATAATGTACTGTCCTTGTGAAATGGTCTGGCATATTGTCATTCACTATCTGGTTGACAACATTTTATCCTGAGCTACAAAATATTAAACCACAAATCATAATGGATCATTGTCCCAAAATCTATTTCAAGGCACAATTTTGCATCCTAGACAGAAATTATTTGTTCAAATGGATGTGCATTGGTAAATATGGTACTTATGGGTAGTTTGTAGTAAGCTGCATCACAATGTTAATTTGTAATATTCAGATTTGTCCAGAGCTATCTATTTGATCCCAGTGTAGGAAAGCAATGAAGGAATAAAATGATTATGGATGATCATGGTTTTAATGTGTTCTTCTGTTGATTAAAATGAGTTGAAAACCCAATAAGTGTCATTTCTACCATGGCACGATGGGCATAGCAGTTAGCGCAACACCTTTACAGCGATCAGGGGTTTGAATCCCGCACTGTCTATAAGGAATTTGTATGTTCTCCCCGTATCTGCATGGATTTTCTCCGGTGGGGGGAGGGGGACTCCGGTTTCCTCCCACGCTTCCAAACGTACTGGGGGCGCAGGTTAATTGGGTGCAAATTGGGTGGCACGGTCTCATGGGCCGAAATGGCTCTGTTTACAATTGAGAGAAAAATGCCACATTAGACAAAATCACTGTCCAGAAATATACAAAATAGGGAATAGTTAAGTTTTCCTTTTACAGAAATATTCTATGTCAAATGATTTAAATAATTGGAAAGTACATCATGAATATCATACATATATTAGACGCCATTCCATATGTCAGTCCCCAGTCCAAAAATTTGCAAAAAAGAGTCTATGACTTAGGGGTATAAGAAGCTCGGTCAATTATTGCTGCTTCCAAAAGTAGCTTTGATTTACCATGAGCTGACTATTCCATATTTCTGCTGCATCTACAAAAGGGCAGGATGTGGGTGTCTGAGAGCAGACAAGGGATACCATTGGACATACCGAGAACATATCAAGATTTAACTTTTCATTCAAGTGGTGAAACAATCATGGGAACGGGCGTCTGGATTCTTGATGTGGCAGTCCAGGTGTAAAAGAAAACTGCAGGCTTGGCCCATCTTCACAATCTGTGCTTCCCTACAAGGGGAAGTTCAGCATAAGGAACTTTTTCCTGAATGTTTATATTCTTATACAGTAGACTGAAAGTATTAGGGAGCCTGAGAGTAATATGTTGCAGATGGTAGCCTATAAAATCTTGCTCATGGCATATGCAGGGTTATAAAAATCTTCTTCTGACAATTGGCTTCCTCGATGATCGTCATAAAGTTAAGAAGAGAACTTTTCATATTGAGAATCTGGATAATTCACGGTTTTATCAACATTATCAAGGAGGACACTTTGCAAAACATTGTTTAAATGATTCAAATTAACATTGCTGGTTTTTTTTTTATACCCTGTCACTTGTTCTGATCTCATTCACTCAAGTCTGACGCAGGTTTACCTCAGAACTAGAATTGGAACTGCTTATTGGATTGGCAACAAAGTACGTCCCATCTAACTACTCCACCACCTACACTTTGCGAGTGGTGCAGCAGTTAGTGCTGCTGCCTCACACATCTGAAGATTTGGGTTCAGTTCGATGCAGTTGGAATGGAGTTTGCATGTTCTCTATTTGACCATGTAAGTTTCCTCCAGGTTCTGCGGACTTACCCTCCCCCCTCCCCCCCACCACACATCTCCCACATTCCGTGTTGATTGGTCAATTCATCGGTTATTGTAAGTTGCCTCCAGTGTGACAGAAAAATCAGATGATTGTGCAGTTGATGGAGATGTGAGAAGGAACATAAAAACTGTCGATACTGGGCTGAGAGGGCCTGGACTGGATGACCCTGTGACTCTCTATGATGCCACGACCCTAGAGTACAGCCCAGCTGATTAATGGTTGGAAAAGTTGTCCTTGCTCTCTGATCCACCACAGTTGGCTATACTTCAACAGATTCTATCCTCAAGGAGCCCCACTTCCCAGGCTGTGCCCTCTTCACTCTGCTACCATCAGGGAAAAGGTAAAGGAGCCTGTAAGATGAGCACCCACTGGCACAAGGGCAGCTTCTTCCCCTCTGCCATCAGATTCCTGAATGAGCAATGAACCACAGACACTGCCTTGCTTTGATTTATTCTTGCACTATTTTTATTTATTTTGTAAGGTGGTTTATGTAAATGTCTTCATTGTGATGCAGTCACAAAACAATAAATGTTCATGACAATAAATTCCAATTCAGAGATCTAAATCACCAATTCTCCCTCTATCAAGCATCAACGGTACCTGACATTGTGACTATTGATCCCTTTGCAGATTTCTACATGAAATTCTGCTTCCTTCAAAAAAAAAGGCTGATGGGGATAAATTAACCAGAGCAGATCTCATTCACTAATTTTCCTAATGACCAACTATTGTGGAATGGTCCAATCTAGAATGACTTCCAGGCCGAAAAGGATTACCTTACGGTGTAAAGGCTGGAGAGAAAGGTTGCCAGATATATGTTGCTATTGGAACACCCAACGCACAGCCATGTCAAAAAGAAAAAAAAAACTGCATATTCTGGAAATCTGAAGTAAAACAAAACTGTGGCAATGCTGAAGGGTGCAGGCAGCATTTGTGCAGAATAGAAGGGTTTACTACTTCAGATCAATGATTTTTATCTGATGAAATGTCATCAATCTGAAATGTTGACTATTTCCCTTTCTACAGATGCTATTTTACCCATTGAATATTTCCAGTATTATGTATCAAGCAATTTTAGACCATCATTTCTTGCAATGGAGGGAGTGCAAAGGCTGATACCTGGAATGGCAGGAATAACTTATGAGGAAAGATTGTGCAATTTGGGATTGTACTTGCTGGAGTTTAGAAGATTGAGAGGGGATCTCATAGAGACATAAAATTCTGGCAGGACTGGACAGAATGGATGCAGAAGGGATGTTTCCAACAGTGGGAGAGGCCATGGTTCGAGGATAATAGGCAAACCATTTAGAACCGAGATGAGGAGGAATTTCTTTACCCAGAGGGTGGTGAATCTGTGGAATTCATTGCTACAGAAAGCAGTAGAGGCAGGTTCATTGAATATATTTAAGAGGGAATTAGATATATTTCTTCAGTATAAGGGAATTAGGGATTATGGAGAGAAGGCGGGGACAGGCTACTGAACTTTAAGATCAGCCAAGATCTCATTGAATGGTGGAGCAGGCTCGAAGGGCCGAATGACCTACTCCTACTCCTATCTTCTATGTTTCTATGGAATTTCCACAGAAGTTACACTTGGGTCTGCAGCTTGCTTCTCTCTGGCAGAGTAAGAACAAAGGGAAACAGAATTCCTTTCGCTCCAGGAAGGACTGTGCAATCTTCTGCTTTAAAATGAGGTGACATCTCATGAGCTACAAACTGCATCATGAGCTGCTTATTTATGCAGTAAATAGTGTCACCCATGACAGCACACTGAAATAGTGTCATCTTGCAAAGTTTTTTGCTAGCACATTTATGACCAGTTTTGCTAATAATATTATACCGGAACACACTGATGCCATAATCCTGGTTCACCTCAAACCTGTAAATGAAGTTTTTGACAGCTGCTATGTCCGTGGTCCTGTCCTTCTTGCTCATCAAAATGCAATCATTCCATGTGTTTTCTTTGGGATTGTACCTGAGAAGCTGATTGTAGGAGATGCCCCGACTCACATAAATCTCACCATTACACACAGTAGCCTTGTGCGTAACAGCAAAGATTCCTTGAGGTAGAGGTGCAGTGAAGGTCCACCTATCCGTTCTGGGATCGTACTTCTCCACTGTACAAAGGCACTCTCCTCCAATTGCATAGAGATACCCATCCAAAGCAACAAGCTTGCAATTGGGCCTAGCCTGCTTTAATGGACTTATCTCACTCCAAATGTTAGTCACTGGATTGTAGCAAAATACTTTGTTGGACAGTTTCATTTTTTTACCTGACCCCTGACAACCAGCCACAATAAATAGATAATTATACATGGTGCATACGGCACAATCCTTGGAGATTGATTCAACTTCCAGGTCAACCAATGGATACCAGGAATCATTCTCATTATTATAATAATAAATTTTGTGATTGTTCTGCAAAGGTGTCAGTTGCTTAACAGTGGTTTGGCCTTCTGCGTGGTGTTGAACTACTGTCTTATTCCAGACATTCTCATGGACATCCACGTCAGCTACCATCAAATACTTTTTACCATACATCCTTCTCGACAGGATCAGTTCTCTTTCAGCTAATTTGAGTTGACCATAAATACTTGGGTCCTTCAAAACCTGTAAGTAATTGTCACTCATGACTTGATAAGCAGCATCTTGTAGGTCCCTGAGGTTATGTTTCTTTGCAACACACAAAATTTCATAGCAGTTCCCCAGATCCAAACGACATTTCATGATTTCAACAGTAGATTGATTGCTCAAAAGGATGGGAATAAAATTGGCTCCAGCAACAATTTCCACTGCTGTTTCCTTGCTGAGGTCTGGCTGAGACGAATACAGTGAATCTACCAGAGAGCCCAAAGAACTGGAGCTAAGGTCACCAACTGAATGTGCTTTGGAACTAAAGCCACCCGAGTGGCTCTCCTCGGAACAAACCTGGGCCTCTGACTGGAAGTCAACTAAAAATGCTGGGCTCTCTGCAATTGCCGAAATGCTGCGTTTTCTGTGAGTTGTTCTTTCCTCCATCCTTACCTTGATGCCAGACTCAGCTGAACTGGAAGAAATACCGGAGGCCTCTGGGTGTTCAGATAATGAGGAGCAGACAACTTTTGGCTTGACAGTCAAGCCTTGTGAGGCATTATCCTGGATTGCATGCAAAGAACGATAAACCCCTGGCTTGTCTCTCATCTGGTTGCAGAAAGCTGAGTCATTGAGGTGACCTGTATCAACCGGAACTTGATCTGTTGTAATTTGAGCAACGGAACAGGTGCTATTTTTTTCCTGATACTCATTTGCCTCGATTGTCATTTCTGAAGCTGATGTGGTGTTATGATTCACTTCCACGCCAGGCTGCAAAATATTTAGCTCACCTTCTGATCTACTGCCAGTTTGGGTCTTTTCATGTTTGACTTGATATGTAGATTGAACAGATGGAGTATTAGATCCTTGAATTTTAATTTCAGGGTATATCTTACAGGCACTCAAGTTATTCGTATGTTCCCCAGCAATTCCTGCTGTGCATTGCCTGCTGATGAGACCCTCCAACATGTCATTTTCTGCAAATTCAGGTGGCTCGTCCTTTGCAGGTTTAGACTGAGTGCATTTAATGGCATTAGAAGCAGGTGACATGAGAAGATCGTTAACATTTGCAGACAGGCTTCTATTTTTCGGGTCATCCTCAGCACTCACAACATCACAGGAGCTAGACTTCTGACCCAGCTGAGTCGCCCTGCCATAATAAGCAACCAATTGTTCGGCCCCTGTTCGAGGACTGAAACCGTTGGAATAATCCTCCTCCCCAACAATTCGTAGAGCTCCGCCACTTTTGCACTTGACTCTAACTGCTCCTGTATTTTGGTTGGAATTTGTTTCATTGCCCCTCGCAGCTTGGAAGTTTCTTATTGCACACACATCAGCTGTGGCAGTAGTTGATGGAAGGTCATTATCCCTGGATTCTGCCGGATGATTCATCATGACTTCAGAAATACCCAGTCGCCTAACTTTCCCCTGCAGCCAAATGCGTTTGGCTTGCCCAGTCCCATTGTTCAGCTCACCTGTAGTTTGGAGATCCTCTCTGCCAGTGCCATAGATGTCAGCCCCCTTATCTGCTGACAGGGTTGTCAAGTCCCGTTTCTCAAGGTCACTGACACACCCCTGCCTGTCGAGTCTTTGAGAACAAGGCTCTGCATCTGTGGAGCTGCTTGCAAGAGTTTCCGATGACCCTCGGCAGTCAGAACTCCCCAAAGTGCGTCTTCGAGCAGCATTGGCAGCTCTTACTCTATAGTACCTGTAAATTAAAGTCACGGTAATCACAAAAACGGCCGACACAATTGCTTTCCCTGCAAATTCCATTGTGAGTTGTCATGTTCCAAGATTCGACGAACTGCTTAATCATTGATGCCTTGCACAAACAAGCCCGCTATCAAATGTCAGGCTGCTCACCTTCCGTGTTATTTCCAAAGGTGACCTTCACCTGCTTCCAGAAACAAGAGAAACCTGACACATCCTGCTCAAACCAGTTTCCATTCTATTAAATAATGGTCAAAAGTGGAGGACTAATTGATTAACGAGGACAGGAAGAATGTGCAGAGTTCTGCCCCTGTCAGCTGTTAAAAGGAAAGTTTATAAAACCAAACTGTGCATTTAAAAGGCAAAGGAACAGATTTAAAAGTTCTGTTGGGCAAAAATTGAATGGACCACGGAAATATACATCATTATGTACAATGAGATCTTTGTGGGGGGTGGGGGGGTTGGTATACATGATGTGAGTAAGTAATTTGTTCAAGTAGATTCTGAAGTAAAACTCTTGTTATTTGCACATCTTGCTGAACAAAATTCCATCAAACTTTGGTCTTGAATTGTTCCAGATCCACAGTCTTTTGGAACAGAAATTTCCAAATATTCTTTGTGTGAGAATTTTCATTCATGTCTTTACTGTTTTCATTTTTTCAGTGTTTGTTTTTTTGTACTTGAATTATTTACCTGAGAAATTAAGTTTTTCTCCCCACTCAAATGTGTATATTTTAAAAATTCAATAGTTTTAGGGAGGAAAAGCACAAAACGCTGGAGAAGCTCAGCTGTGTCCTTTATGTAGCAAAGGTTAAAAAAAAAATAACCGGCGTTTCGGGCTTGAACCCTTCTGTGGTGGTACACTGCCAGCCTACCGCAGGGGGCAACCTCTGTACCTGCAGGAGTGTAAAGGGACAGGACAACATATGGCCGGCTGTCAATCAGTCGGCCTGAAGGGATCATGCCCCACCCAGTCGGGTGTCAATCGCCCTCCAGGATATAAGCCTGCGTCGTCCTCCCGAGGCCTCACTCAGAGTTGCTGCAGCCACAGCCAGCCTGGCTCTGTGGAAGTCTTTGTGGATTAAAGCCTGTTGTACAGTCTTTATCTTTGTGTGTGTCTGATTCTGGCTAACAGTGCTCCACACCTTCATTGAGGTATGATGTCCAAACAAGAGATGGGGGGGGGGTGCAAACAAAAGATAGGGGGGAGGGAAAATGCAAAGAAGAGTCTACAGATTTGTTTGTCTGCTTCAAAGGCTTTCAGCTATCATGTTAAGACAGTCTGTCTGGGTGGTGGTATTTTCGATCACATTGCAGTTCACTTCATGGGATAGATGATTAATTTATTTCCATTGTACATAAGTGATAAGGTAAGAGATTCAACAATAGATGTCACAGGCCAGGGGGCAGAGATCCAATATCTAGCTGATGCACCGGGAGCTGAGTGGTGACAAATTATTCAGCCTTTCCATTCACTCTTTGCACTTACCTCATCAGGTGGCAGGAAGCACAGGAAGTCCAGGTAACAGACAGGAAACCCATTTAATGGACAGGAAACCCAGGTAGCGGTGAGGAAACCCAGGCAACAGTCAGGAAACTTGGGTAACGGTCAGAAGAAAACCCGCGTAATGGACAGGAAACCCAGGTAACAGTCAGGAAATCTGGATAACGGTCAGGAAACCCGGGTAATCGGCAGGAAACCCAGGTAACGGTCAGGACACTGGGGTAATGGTCAGGAAACCTAAATAACGGGCAAGAAACCCGGGTAATAATCAAAAAAACTGGGGTAACGGGCAGGAAACCCACCTAACGGTCAGGAAACCCGGGTAACAGGCAGGAAACTCGGGTAACAGTTAGGAAATCTGGATGACACTCAGGAAACCCAGGTAATGGTCAGGAATCCGGGGTAACAGTCAGGAACATGCACATTTTAAATTTAGACATACAGTACGATAACTGGCCCTCTGGCCCATGAGGCCATCTCGCCCAATTACACCCAATTGGCCTCCAACCTCTGTACGTTTGGAAGAGCGGGAGGAAACCAGAGCATGCTGAGGAAACCCATGCAGACACAACGACAACGGACAGACAGTGCAGGATTCAAACCCTGGCCACTGGCACTGAAACAGTGTTGCGCTCACCATGCCACAAATGAAGAACTTCTGGAGAGGTTTTCTCTGGTGACCTCCTGGCCATCCCTTAATGATTGAGTGTATGAGGTGGAGCAGCGGCTTCCTGCAACTTCCCAGTAGATGAACGTTAATTGAGTTCACTTTTATTTTGTTTTGAATTAAAGTGTTTTCTAGTGATTTTAATGTTTAAATTATTTTACCATCTTTAAAAAAACATTTTAGGAAATGTAATAGAGTCATTCATTTTTAATAGCTTTTAAATATTTGTAAATGTGAGAGATGCGCAAATATTCAAACTAGCTGATGCTCAATAAACCTGGGGAGTATGACAGCTGCCGAAGCCTTAGTATGGGCATGTTTTACTATTCAGACAGTAAGTGCCCCATGTTGGATCTCACATATCACCACAGTCTTATGGGAGATGTACTCATGTTAGTATAAATGAGTCACCCCATTGCAGGAAGGATTTTGGAGGCACTGGAAAGAGTACAGAAGAGATTTACTAGGATGTTGCCCAGATTACATACAATTACAAATTGTAGGTTACCTTGGTCTAATTGGACAGCACAGGTTTAAAGGGCCAGAAACAGTTTCTACCGTGCTGTAAATAAAACATTAAAATGTAAAAATTTTAGAGTGTGAGTTTTCTCTGGAATGTCAGAGAAGTTTATGGGTTGGTGTACCAGTTAGCGCAAGACTGTTAGGCTCCGAATCAAGTACTGTCTATAAGGAGCTTGTACACTCTTCCCACGACTGTGTGGGTTTCCTCTGGGTGGCCCAGTTTCCTCGAACCCTTCAAAAACTTATGGTGGTGTAGGTAATTGGGTGGAATGGGCTCGTGGCCAAAAAGGGCCTGTTACCATGCTGTGTGTCTAAATTTAACACTTAAAATTTCTAGAGTAGCCAGTCAGAGTCTTTTACCGAGGGTAAAATTGTTAAGTACTAGAGGGTATGCATTTCAGGTGAGAAGGGGAAAGTTCATTGGAGATGTCTGGGGCAAGCTTTTTACTCAGAGACACAGGTGTCTGAAACTGGTTGACCAAGGTAGTGGTGGAACCAACATTAGTTGGATTTAAGTGGCTGTTAGACGGACACATGAACATCAGAAGTACAGGAGCAGGGCTATCATGTGACAAGGGCACAAGACATTGGTGAATGAGCCCAGAATCAGGTGCACAGTTTTGGGAACCCAGCTCCAGGAAAGAAATCACCAGGTTGGAAAGGGTACAGGAAAGATTCACAAGAATGTTATAAAAGAACTCTAGTAAATTTATGGGACCTGCCTTGCCTGAATCCTGATGGAACCATTTCTATCCAATTGTCTTGCTATTTCTTCCTCAGTGATAGAGTCAACTTTTTTCCCTTCTGTTGACAATTCCCTGTCTTTTGTCTACACCCTTTTTAAAAGACATTGATCATGTGCAGGAAGAGATGTGGTTTATTTTGACATCTTCGGCTGTGCTCCTGTGCTACGTTCAATGTAAATCAACCCGGTCGAGGTACCCTGAGCACAGGTTCATCGTCCCAGGTGTTGGTCTCTTTTTGTTTGTCTTAGTTGCTAAGCACAATTAAGCAGTTTTTAGAAGGTAAAAGATGGCCTTTGCAATGAGTTTGGAGCCAGATGGAAACTGGCTTGGTAAGAAATCCGTAAATGACATTTTAATGTGAAACAAAAATCTGGTGCTTTCCTGGTCAACATTACTTACACCAGCTTTCTAATTCCAGATTTCATAATAAACTGGATATAAATTCCCCTGCCACTTTGATGATATTTAAAATCCTATGTCACGGCCTTTCATTCAGGCCTCTGCATTACTAATGGAACAACAGTCATTCCTCTCTGGCTTGTCTCCTGCTGTTCACTGAAAACTCGTTTGAGTTACAACCAAAGACATATCAGCTGATTGTTGGGAATCTTTCAAACATAATGTTAGTCCCCTGACAAAAAAAATCAACAGTATGCTGGCAAGAGTACAGTTAAAGAGAAAATAGTAAACAATAAAATATTTAAGAAATAAATCTGAAATTTAAATGTAAATTATGATCCTGTGGGAAGGCAGAGGTGGTAAATGAACGTCATCAATAATAGTGTGTGTTACAATATTGCCTACAAGGTGAATAATCAAATAGCTCAACCTTTAAGTTTGTCGCTAATTGCACAACCTTGTCTCTGCTGGATATGACAGTTCACATTTACTGCTTAATTGTCATTAAGCTGAAAGGTTGAAAATATTTGGAATAATTTTTATGTCCTCCTGAGGTAAACTGGTCTGTCACAAAATTGGTAGTGGCTCCCCTTTCACTCTTTCGTTTGACAGTGAAGATCCCCATGAATATAATTCTACAATTTATTTATAACTAATCACTCAGTAGGAGGCTCACGGACCTCATTAAATATTAATTTTTCCTTCAATTTCTTCTTTCATTCTCTCAGCTTCCCTCGTGAGAACGAAGCTGGGGCCAATCAGCTTGAATTGTACGGAAACGCAGGACGGGCTGAGGAGGTTTCTTCTCAGAGTATGATGGGCTGAGGGAGGTTTAGAAAATAATGAGGGGCAGAGATAAGATAAGCAGGCAGAGCCTTTTTTTCCCAGGGTATGGGAATCTAAAGTTCGAGGGCATTGATTGAAGAAAGAAGGGGAAGATCTAAAAGGGAGCTGAGGGTCACCTTTTTTTCACAAACTGGGTGGTGGGTGCCTGGAACAAGATGCCAGAGGATGCAGGAGCAATTGTAAATTTCAAAAGCCATTTAGACAGGGGTGTGGATAAGAAGGCTTTAGAGCAGTGGTTTTCACACTGCCACCCTAAACTCACATTCCACCTTAAGCCATCCCTACACCATGGATGCTCTGTGATTAGTAAGGGATGGCTTTAGGTGGGATGTGAGTGGGAAGGGAAGGTTGAGAATCCCTGCTCTAGACTCAATTGTTACCGAAATATTTCACTTGATAAAAATTGCCATTGGCCCATTTCTTCGGGAGTTATGAAACTGTGCACATAATGAGTCAATGAGGTACGATTAAGGCAGTAGTCTTCAAACTTTTTCTTTCTACTCACAAACCACCTTAAGCATTCCCTTACTAATCACTGAGCACCTATGGCATAGGGTGGAATGCGAGTTTGGGGAGGGGGAGTGGCAGTTGTAAACCACTGGTTTAGAGGGATATGGGCTGAATATAGGCAAATGTGTCTAGCTCAGTCAGCATAAACAAGTTGGGCTGAAGGGCCTCTTTTTATGATGCAGAACTTTATGTTTCCAGCACATAAATATGGCAAACATAATTATTAACCAAATTAATTGTTAAATGGCTGCGATGCTGGATCTGCTGTAATGGCTGCACTGCCGCGGGTGTGGACCTGGGAGGGTGATGATACAGCGCTCCCTTAGAGGTTTCGACTGCCCGGTCCTAATGCTGGTGGCTCAGTACAGGTTTTAAATGTTTAAAGAGCCGATGGTGTTTGAAAATAAAATCTTTATGATGCGCTATCGAGCAGAAAGCAGACACAAAACATAAAGTCTATTCCACAGGCTTTATTCCACACAAATTTCCACAGAGCTGGGTGTGAGAGTAGCTGTGCTGGCTCTGAGACTGACCTCGAGGGGTTGGATCTAGCTTATATCCTGGAGGGTGATTGACAGTGGGCCAGGTGTTGCCTTGTCCTCCAGTGCTCTTCTGCAGGTACACAGGTTGCCCCCTGCAGTCGACTAGTGGTGTATCACCACAATCCTGCAACTGCGAGGACTGTGCCCAAGATGGTGGTGCCTGTGCTCAGCAGTGACCACGAGGCAGCAACGGATTTGCGTGGGGCACCAGAAATGAGAATGCCCCAGCTGAGAAGGAGAAACAGAGGAGATGGCCCGACAAGACAGTGACCGCAACAGTGGGCTAGCGAGGGGCATCAGCGACTGAGGACCTATATTGGCTGTGGGTGACTTACGAAGGGAGGGGGGGCCTGCACGTACTGCAGGCTGCTGACGATTGGCTCGAGGGAACTGTATATTTGAGCTGGGATTCAAGAGGGTGCTGAAGGCTCCAGAAGGACCATGGGTGCTGAAGGCTTCTTGGGATGCTGATGGATCGAGGCCGCAGGAGTGCTGGAGACAAATCAGCTGGAGACAAATCCACAGAGACTCAATGACTCTGAAGGGAGTCTCTTTTGCTTTTCTTTACGGCAGACAGAAGTTGGGCAGCACAGCTAACTTAGCGGATAGTGCAATGCTATTACAAGGTCAGCGACCCAGGCTCGAATCCAACACTGTCTGTAAGCAGTTTGTACATGGTTTTCCTCTGGATGCTCCAGTTCCATCTCACCCTCCAAAATGTATGGGGGGTTGTAGGTTAATTGGGGTATTTGGACGGCACAAACCCATGGGTCAGAAGAGCTTGATACGAATCGTTCATCTACATTTAAAGTATATCATTTATGTGACAATGAGAGGAAGTTTGAATCTTGAAGTCTGGGTTCTGTCTCAAAGCATAAAGGACTTTAATTTTATTGTTATAATTAGTTTCTTTTGAATTTATTGAAGCTACCAATATCATCTCATGGTGCTTTCCTGGGCGAAACTGAACAATGTCAACACTCTTTGTGCAAGGTGAAATCTCCTGAGACCTTATTAAAAGAAGGCGACCTATTATGTAAGAGACTAATGTACTGATGTGCTCCTGGGGACCTCCTATGATTGTTGATAAACCCTGGCCTTATCATGACATGTTGTGATGCACTGCACATTAAGCTGGAGCCAGTAACAAGATGCCCCTGAGGGGCCATCTTTTCCTCTTGTTTCCTAGGACCCCTCCTCCACTGCCCCAACAGGTAAAGCCTTTCTCCCTTGAGGTCTCTGAAATGTACTCGCTGGAATTTAGAAGAATGAGAAGGGGTCTTATGGAAACATTATGCATGGCATTGATAAGATCAAGTCGTCTCCATTGGTGGGGGAGACTAGAACTAGGGGACTTAGTCTCAAGGTTCAGTGTCGTAGATTTAGGATGGCGATGGGGAGGATCTGCTTTTCCCAGAGGAAGGTGAGTCTGTGAACTTGCTGCCCACAGAAGCAGTGGAGGTGAACTCAGTAAAAATGTTTAAGAAAGACTAGGGGAATTAAGAGATGTGGTGAAAAGGCAGGTAGGGAGAGATGTGCCTGTCATCAGATCAGCCATGATCTCATTGAATGGCAGAACAAAATGGATGGGCCGGATGGCCGACTTCTGCTCCTATTTCTTATGTTCAATGTGCTGCCAAATAAGAAAGAATAAGCGTCCGTCCTATGCCATGGCTGAGAGTCCACAAAGAATTGGATTGAGGTTGTCCAGATACATTTTCAAAGGACCCCTGAAAAGTCAAAAGGACAAGAGACAATGTTTATTTCATTATCTCGTTGGTGTGGCTGTGAGAGAAACCAGCTGCTGTGAAAATACAATTAGTGTGATGTTGATAGAGTGACTGAAGCTGGCGATTTTCCTCATGGTGTTCACTCAAAGTGTGACAGGGGCTTCTGTGCTGAGTTATCTGTTGAAGTCTAACCCTCCGCCATGTTTGTGGAAGATTGCTGGATTCATGTATCTTTAACGATCAGGTTTCTGCGCAGCTGCCCATCAAACAGCACAAGGACAGACAAAATCATTTTTTCCCCCCTCCTTTGTTGTGAAATGCTGGTTCGTAAAGCAGAAAATCTGGCAATGAGGGAATTGTTTTGAAAGGCAATATATTTTCATCAGGGTGAGAGTTGACAAGCTGAGGGACTGAACATCTAACTCTTTGGTGTCAGTAAAAATCTTAGATGCAGATCTTAGTTCCAGCGTGTTTCAGTGCAGCCCAAGTTTTTACAACTTGAATTTTTTGTAGAGATACAGCATGGTAACAGGCCTTTTATATATATAAAAAATTAGACATACAGTCCCTTTCGGCCCATGAGCCGGTGCCGCCCAATTACACCTAAATGATTTACAGGGATGTCGTGAAAGGTGGGAGAAAACCCACAAAGACATGTGGAGAAGGTACAAACTCCTTCCAAACAGCACGGGATTCGAACCCCTTTCCCGATCACTGGCGCTGTCATAGGACTACGCCAACTGCTGTGCTAACCATGTTGCCCCTTCTGGTCCACGGGCCATAACCGGCCAAATAAACCCACGTGGCCAATTAACTTTCTAACTTGGCATGTTGGAGGAGAGTGGAGCACCAGGAGGAAACCCAAACAGACATAGGGAGAACATACACATTCCTTACAGACAGGTCCCGGGTCGCTGGCTCTGTAATAGCGATGTGCTAATCGCTAAGCTAATCGTGGCACCTTGAGGTTTTCAATATTGTAGCTCCAATTGGCAATGCAGTTGCCAATTTACGGTCAGGTTACTAATAAACAGGATGAGATGGAGGCTTGGATTTACAGAGCACTTTATTGTATCCTTAACATCACAAATGTTCATTTTTGAAGTGCAGAAACTGTGTTTTCTAGGTACACATATTTCCTAGTTTTGCAAGCAGCAAGATTACACGGCAATTCAGCATGCAATTAAGTAATTTGTGGTAATGTCAAATGAGGCAAGAAGATTATCCAAAATGATTGGATAAGACTACGCTGATCTTTAAATGGAGTCAAGGAGTTTCTATCAGAGATGACAAACATGGCTGGACTGTGGAGCAACACTTTCAACGACTTGGCAAGTGAATTACCTAAAATTCTGCACAGCAATGTACGTATAATTCTGTTTGCACTTCACGCTCAGTTTGAGCTGAGGGATTAATTGATTGTTGGGTGTGTGATAGTACAGATCTATCACCAATGTATATAGTGTATATAGTTACAGTATCTAGACTGTGCTTACAGCAATTGGCTGAGAGCTAAGCCACGCCTACTGTCTGGGCCTTAAAAGGTTGTGTCCTTAGCCAGGTCGGATCATTCCGGACTGGTCGGCCACCTGTGAAGAGCTCCTGTCTTTTGCTAATAAAAGCCTTGGTTTGGATCAACAAGTCTTTGATTCTTTCGACGAGCTCTACAGGGTGTCAGCTGATATAAAAGCTTTTCAGTGTGGATTCAAATATTAGTGTGGCTGGGCCATAATGTTTGATAGAACATTTAGTTTTGTACAGTTTGCCTATGTCCTCTGAATATATCAGTACTGATGCATTTTAACATTGCTATCCTGCACACTCAGATAACATAATGAAGCCATTATATCAATAATCTGTTATGGAAATAAATGTGATAAAAAAGCATCAGGATTGATAATATTGTATGAAATAAAGCATCCATGTGTCTCAGCGTTCTGTGTTAAGAAGGAATTGTGCTTCTCAGGTTTGGAGATAGGCTTATCCACAAAGTGGAACAGAAGTCCACGTAGACCTACAGAGCAGCAGAAATCAATCTTGATCTCATAAAGGAAGTTTCATGGTGCTAATTTAGACTTTTGGATGGCAGATGGGATTAGCTGTTGATTAGCTTTTGAATTTAAGGACTTGGCCATATTTAAATAAAGCAAATGAAACTTTGCTAATTGAATTATTGCTGCAAAATTGAAACAAGACAGACGTCAACAAAGCAATTGTGGGGAAATGTATGACTGACTGTGTGGGGTTAATTCTTTTGGAGTAGCATAGGCTTCCAAAGAAGCCACAGAAAGAACTGCTGGAAGAATCAGTGAAGAAGCTGCATCTGTGGAGGCAAAGGGGTTCATCAGGGTTTTGGGCCTCGACTATTCCTTTATATCCACATTTGCTGCCTCACCTGCTCAGTTCCTCCAGCAGTCTGGAGACACAAAGTTCAATGTTCAAAGTTCAGATTTATTGTGAGAGTACACACAGGACATCACATACAACCATGAGATTCTTTTTCCTGAGGACGAATTACCACTGACTGGTAGTGGAAAAAACTGTACTCAAGAAGATATGTACACATGTAAACAAATAAAAAAATGTAAACAAGCTAATTGTGCAATACAGGTTGAAAAAAAATCAATAAAGTGCAAAAGTAAGAGTCCTTAAGTGAGTCTCTGATTGAGTTTGTCGTTGATGGTGGAGGGATAGCAGCTGTTCTTGAACCTAGTGGTGTGAGTTTTGTGGCACCAATGCCTCTTTCCTGATGGCAGAAGTGAGAACAGAGCATTCGCTGGGTGGTGAGGGTCTTCGATGATTGCTGCTGCTCTCCGACAGCAACGTTCCCTGTAGATGTTCTGGAAGGTGGGGAAGGTTTTGCTTGTGATGTCCTGGGTTGTGTCCACTACCTTTTATGGGGCTTTACTCTCGGGGGCATTGCCGACTCTATATAAGACTGTGACGCAGCCGGTCGGCACACCTACTACCACACATCTGTAGAAATTTGCCAGAGTTACTGATGTCATACCAAATCTCTACGAATTCCTGAGGAAATAGAGGCATTGATAAGTGACTGGAGATCCTGGAATCTTAAAGCAGCTTCCACTAGCAGTTTGTTTTCTTTTGCTGTAGATTGCAGTATCTGTAGGCTTTTATCTTCTGAATAATTTGACAATTCCGTTTGGTGTTTTCATCACCTTTAGAACAGGTTACACTGTGCATAACTCGTTCCTTCAAGTGTCAACAGCAAATGACAGTGATGCCTCATTTTACACCATTGGTCCCAGATTTCTACGTTAAAAAATACTCATTCAGCTGAAACAGAGAAGTACTTTTGCACTTCAGTTACATAAATATTGTCTTCTCCCATTAGAGCATGTTGGCTGCTGTATGTTCACGACAGTTAATCATGTAGATCATCCATTCCTCAATGGTTTGGGCCACATCACATTACAGGGAGCCACGGACTGAAATATTTTGTATGCTTTATATGTAGATGGTAAGAGAGAAGTATAGAAGAAACCAACTACACTTGACTGGTTCTCAGGATAGGAGGCCCTTAAACTAAGGTGGCCAGAGCCAAAAAAAAGAAAAGTTGATCTAGATTATTCCAACAGCACCTCCTATATCCTTGACTCTTGCCCCTGGTAGGACCAGAGCAGCAGGTACATCATCACTTGCCTGGTCCTCTTTATGCTGAACAATGCATTCCCATTCCTTCATTATTACTGGGTCTGAACCCTCTCTACCCACATTGGATTGTGGCTTGAATATGGCTCATCACCCCAATTTCAAGGGAAAACAGAAATGGGTAATAAATACATTGCAAAAAAAATGAAGAGGAAAAATACATCAGATCAGATACATTCCAACTGGAGTAAAAACACAAAATGCTGGAGAAACTCAGCAGGTCAAACAGTGTAGTAGGTGTAAAAATACATAACTGACATTTCGGGCTTGAGCCCTTCATCAAAGTGTGGGAAAATGTCGGCAGGCATCCAAACAGAAGGGTGGGGGGATGGGTGGGGGGGGGAAGGGGTGGTTACAAGACAGGAGGTGATAGGTGTAGAAGGGAGGGAGGGGACAGCAGAGATCAAGGGGAGGAGGGATGGAGTACATGATTGTGGAGTTTGAGGGCAGCAGGGGTTACAGATCCCACAGAGCTCCCATTGGAGAGCAAAGGGAACATCTTCAGGTTTGGCATTCCGCGAAGAGTTTTCACACAGATGTGTAGTTGTCAGAAATAAAACACGAAGATCTGCAAACACCGTCCAGGGCTGGAGAAACTCAGCAGGTCAAGCCGTGTCCTTTATGGTAAAAATATATAACCGACGGTTCAGGCTTGAGCCGTTCATCAAGGTATGGAAAAGTGTCAGCAGGCAATGTCTGCAGATTTTCGTGTTTTACCTTTTATATTCAGATTGGAAGTGGCTGCGCTGGAGGTGTGAGTCAGCTACTGAGACCATTACGATAGTAAGTGATGATGTAGATGCAAAAATCTAATTAGGAAGGTGCAAGGATGGAGAGTAACATTAGAGATGTCTTGCTACAACTGTGCAGAACATTGATGAAACCACATTCGTTGTCCTGTTTCTGAGCTGCGTCTTTTATTTTAAGAAGGAATGTATTTGCAATTCAGAGAAGGTTCAGCTCAATCAATTCTTGACATGAAGGGATTGTCTCACATGAAAATGCTCAGGAGATTGGGTCCATATTCCATGGAGTTCAAATGAATCAGAGGAGCTCTTATTGTATAGGATTTTAATATCCTCTTGGCATTTACTTTGTCAAGGTAAATGGCAAAATAATTTTTTTCTCACATGGGCTAAATTGGGATCAAGATAATGTAATTTCAGAATAAGGAGCTACTCTTTCAATGCAAAGAAGAGGAGGAATTTCTTTTCCAAAATTTTTTAAGTGTTTTTTTTTAAGAGGTACAGCATGGTTGCAGGCCCTTCTGGCCCACGAGCCTATGCCGCCCAATTAACCGACAAACCACTTGCATTTTTGGAAGGTGGGAGCACCTGGAGGAAACCCAGGAAGAACGTGCAGACTCATTAAAGTCAGCCCTGGAATCGAACCCTGGTTGCTGGCTTAGAAAACTGTGAGGGCTGAATCATTGAATACAAAAAAATGGATGGATTTTTGGATTGACGAGGGCAGGTAATCAAGGCCAAGCCCAAGGCAGAGGTGTGGTGGAAAGTGCGCTGTAAGCCTGAGGTCAAGCCTCTGAAAACTATATGTGGAACATTACTCTTCATAAACTGGTTGCTGCTTTGGTTAATAAGAAAGTACCATGCACTTTAAAAGGATGGTATTTGAAGACTGTTGAGATAGCTTGAAGCTGAGGTGAAATTATATACAAATATAAGCTTTCTTTGTAATCATTTCCCTCTTTTAAGTCAAACGACATGGGCTATACTTCATCCGTCTAAATATAAAACAATGTACATGTCATTGGAAATATGCTATTCCCTGCCTGTTAAGCATTCGTCATCAGTGCTGAGTTAGCTGGTCCCAAAAAAGACTGCAGAAGGAATGTCACAGAACTTGGTATCCCTGGTCATGCAGAATTACGTTGGCCATTACTCAGCAGAACACATTCTGATAGTTAAATATAATAAAAGTTATTGATAACCTTAACTGGCCCATTAAATATGTTGAGAAAAAGATGATGAACATTTATAGCGATTGTTCATTCCCATGATATGGTGCCCTGCAGTGCCTAGTCAAGCATGGAAGATTACAGTAATTTTCAGTTATAGCAATTTTATTCCATGCTCTTTCTTGCAGTGCTTCTCTCTCTATTGAATGTTCTGATTCTTGCTGGGCAGTACTATAGAGCCTTGCATGTAAACATGGGGCTAATGCATTGCCAGCATCGATTTGTATTTCTGTTGGTCCTAAAACATAATAAAACAATCTAAAGCAAAAATAAAAGAGCAATTTTTTAAGGCTCACAATCTGTGCTGCCCAATTACACCTGTTTGACCTACATCCCGAAGGGTGGGAGGAAACTGGAGCCCCCTGGGAAAACACATGGAGAACGTTCATACTCCTGACAGACAACGTCAAATTCGAACCCTGGCCCCGATTGCTGATGTTGTAACAGTGTTGCGCTAACTGCTGTGCTAACCTTACTGCCCCCAATAGCATTAGAACTTAATATCAAATCAATTAAGACAACATTAGGAAGGGCAAACTAAAGTTTGCTCAGTCATTTCTCTGTTCATGAAATCCAGGTACACAATCCAGTGATTATTGGGAGATCAAACATGGAGAGGATGAACAAATTTAAGTTCTTGGAAGTCACTATCTCAGAGGATCTTTCCTGGACCCATCAAGAAGCCATGCCAGCTCCTCTACTTCCTCAGGAGTTTGCGGATGTTTGGTATATCACCAGAAACCCTGGCAAACTTCTTCAGAGGTGTGGTGGAAAGTGCGCTGACCAACTGAATCACGGGCTGGTATTACCCGTGAGCGCAAGACCCTCCTAAAGGTAGTGGAGCAGCCCAGAACATCACAGACAAAACCCTCCCCATCATCGAGAATATCCATAGGGAACGTTGCTGTCAGAGAGCAAACACCCACACCACCCAGCACACGCTCTGTTCTCGTGCCATCAGGAAAGAGGTCTAGGTGCTGTAAGACTCACACGGCCAGGTTCAGGAACACCTGCTCCCCTTCCACCATCAGACTCCTCAACAACAAACTCAATCAGGGACTCATTTAAGGACTCTTACTTCTGCACTTTACTGCCTTTTTAAATTCTCTCTGTCTTGTACAGTCATTTGTTATCTGTCTACAGATCTTTATTTGTTTTCGTGTATACGCTGTTTACAGGGTTTTTTTTTGCACTACAAATAAATGGTGATTCTGCTGCACCCACAGGAAAAGGAATCTCAGGGTTGTATGTGATGTCATGTAGGTACTCTGACAATAAATTGATCTTTTTGTTCCTCAATCCTCGCCCATTTATATCACCTAACTTTTATTTATGTCAGGTCTTCATTTGCAAATATCACAAGGCATTTAGAAAAGGGGAAGAGAGAACAAGATTAAAAAAATAACAACAGTGTGAGTCAGAAAATGTGAACCAAGATTGGTTCTAAAGAGGTTTTTAAGATGAAGGGAGAATTAGAAAAGGCAGAGATTTAGGAAGAAAGAGAATTTCAGTCTTGGGTTGCTAAAGGCTGGCGCCAGTAGGAGAGGAATGGAAAAATGGAGACATCGTTGTTCTTCATAATCAGCTTTAGCCTTGCTGTATCAACAACACCTACAATGGAATCCTCTCTGCCACCCCACCTCTGCCACCACTTTAAAACTCACATACTCATTCTAACGGAAAATATTTTCACATCTCAGTCTGCCCGATCATGCCCAAACAAGACCCCTTAGATTTTGTTTGTTTTCATTCAAATGAAACAACTGCTCAGCACCCATCTTTTGCAGCACACCCAGGCTCAAGTTTCCAGTTTACCATATAACCATATAACCATTTACGGAGCGGAAACAGGCCATGTTGGCCTTTCGAGTCCGCACCGGTTCATTGATTTTGTGCGCCCTCTTCAGGCAATGGTCCCGTTCTTCTTCTTCTTCTTAATCAGGGTCTCAATATCTCTTGAAAACCAAGGTTCCATACACCTTCCGTACATTTTACCTGTAATTTTGACAGGAACATACGAACTCTGTAGTTACAAAATTTCATCTCAGAAGGGTCCCCACTTACCAATCTTTGCACTTACTTTTTTTTCTCTCCGCGATGATATTTGATAATTTGCAAACTGAAATTGTCAATATTGATTGCAAAAGTTACATTTTGAAGATCATGGAAATATGAAATCCAACAGATGTTTGGAATACTCAGAATTGATGAAAGGTTATTTCTGTTCTATCTTGATAGATGATGCATGAAAGCATTTCTTTGGCTTGGCTTCGCGGACGAAGATTTATGGAGGGGGTAAATGTCCACGTCAGTTGCAGGCTCGTTTGTGGCTGACAAGTCCGATGCGGGACAGGCAGACACGGTTGCAGCGGTTGCAGGGGAAAATTGGTTGGTTGGGGTTGGGTGTTGGCTTTTAACTCCTTTGTCTTTTGTCAGTGAGGTGGGCTCTGCGGTCTTCTTCAAAGGAGGTTGCTGCCCGCCGAACTGTGAGGCGCCAAGATGCACGGTTTGAGGTGATATCAGCCCACTGGCGGTGGTCAATGTGGCAGGCACCAAGAGATTTCTTTAGGCAGTCCTTGTACCTCTTCTTTGGAGCACCTCTGTCACGGTGGCCAGTGGAGAGCTCGCCATATAACACGATCTTGGGAAGGCGATGGTCCTCCATTCTGGAGACGTGACCTACCCAGCGCAGTTGGATCTTCAGCAGCGTGGATTCGATGCTCTCGGCTCTGCCATCTCAAGTACTTCGATGTTAGGGATGAAGTCGCTCCAATGAATGTTGAGGATGGAGCGGAGACAACGCTGGTGGAAGCGTTCTAGGAGCCGTAGGTGATGCCGGTAGAGGACCCATGATTCGGAGCCGAACAGGAGTGTGGGTATGACAACGGCTCAGTATACACTAATCTTTGTGAGGTTTTTCAGTTGGTTGTTTTTCCAGACTCTTTTGTGTAGTCTTCCAAAGGCGCTATTTGCCTTGGCGAGTCTGTTGTCTATCTCGTTGTCGATCCTTGCATCTGATGAAATGGTGTAGCCGAGATAGGTAAACTGCTTGACCGTTTTGAGTTTTGTGTGCCCGATGGAGATGTGGGGGGCTGGTAGTCATGGTGGGGAGCTGGCTGATGGAGGACCTCCGTTTTCTTCAGGCTGACTTCCAGGCCAAACATTTTGGCAGTTTCCGCAAAACAGGACGTCAAGCGCTGAAGAGCTGGCTCTGAATGGGCAACTAAAGCGGCATCGTCTAAAGCATTTATCCCATTCAAAAATACCATAATTTTAGTTACAACTTTTTTAATATACTAATGTATACTAGCGTTCATTATCATGTGCTGAGGTGGAGTGAAAAGATTTATTTTGCCTACTTCCCAGCAGGTCATCCATGACTCCAGCAGAATACAGCAAAGCACCCGGTATCCGGCACCTATAGGAGATTGGTGGATGCTGGATAAGTGAATTTCCCTGTGGCTTGAGATTGTATGTTGCTTGGCACCATGGGTGGCACAGTTGACATAGCAGTTAGCGCAATGCCTTTACAGTGCCAGCGATCTGGACCGGGATTGGAATCAAGGAGTTTGTATGTTCTCCCCATGTCTGCGTCGGTTTTCCCTGGGGGCTCCAGTTTTCTCCCACCATTTGAAACATACTGAGAGTGTAGGTTAATTGGGTGTGAATTGGGTGGCACGAACTCGTGGGCCTAAATGGCCTGTTACCATGCAGTATGTAAAAATGTGATTGGCGAACTAATGGCGAGCCGGCGCCAATTTTAAACTTTCTTTTTTTTTAACCTATTTATTTTCTGAGATTTCTTTGCTGGTTGCTTGAGTTCCAGATAAGAGGGATCTTACAGTAAGATTAGATTCAACTTTATTGTTATTGTGCCAAGTAAAAACGAAGCCAATGAAATACAAATTAATATCTAACCAGGAGGTTAAAAAAAATTAGTGCCATATGCAAATAACTACATGCAAATAAAAACAAGCACATTCAGCAAGCAAACAATTATAAAAGTACTGACAGTACAATGTGAGAGCAGGACCACTCAGCGCTGGGATTTAAGGTTCAGCAGAGTCACAGCCTTGGGGTAAAAAGCTCTTCTTGACCCTGCTGGTTCGAGATCGAAGGCTCCTGTAGATCCTACCAGATGGGAGAGGAGTTAAAAAAGTTCATGGCTAGGGTGAGGTGCATCCTTGATGATGCTGTTCACCCGGCCCAGACAGCGTTCCAGGTAGATGTTCTCAATGGAAGGTAATTGAATGCTGATAATCCACTGGGATGTTTTTAATCACCTGCCAAAGTACTTACTGGTACGATACAAGACAATTGCCATACTATAGACAACTTGGGTTACAGAGAGAGATCCGTTGAAACAGAGATAGGGCAACATTATTTTACTCCTGCGAGGTTCCTTCAGTAATCTGACGGTTGTGGAAAAGAAACAGCGCTTGAATCTAGTTGCACGATTTCACGCTTCAATCTTCTTCCTGATGGGACGAGGCAGGGGAAAGAAAAGAAACTGATTTCCCCTCTCCTAACCCAGTAATGTCGAAGCTGCCAGTGTTAACACCTGTGCCTCTTCTCCGACTTAGCTCTGTTCCAACAGGACAGAGGAATGTGCCAATCCTGATTCAAGGGAAGTCACCACTTTAAGATTTTCTTGCACGTTGTATTTGTGCATGCAGTTCCAGTAGACCTGGAATAGCTTTGTTCGCACTTAGATATATTATTAGGAGCATGATGGATGATAGGACCAAATTTCTTAAAGAACAATTAATCACACATAAACTGCACCTGCAAAACTCACTCATCCCTTTCACCCATCAAGAATAGAGATTTTTATTTTGATAAACATTTTTTGTGCAGCTTTTAATCTTTAAAAAATAACCCATTCACAGTGGTGCACAAGATACAATGGATCAGATAAAATATTGGGACAGAAGTAGTGCTTTGTGTTTCCCAGGAGTGCGGGCTCATCTTGTCTAATTTCTATCTGCTTATGCGAACAGCACAACTGTTAAAAGGAGATTCCAAGCCATACATTTATTATGTATAAGACAAGGCTGTTGAGCAATCCATGTTACTTGCTGGACAGGAAAGAAAAGGGATGAGAATCTCATTTCATTTTGCTTGTCTTCTTGCTCCTCTGACTGAGGAAATTTGTGAATTTCAGTCTGCCATTCAATAACTAGACACTTCTTTCTATTTTCATTTTAAGAGAATCGTCTCTTTAGATTCATGCTGTTAATACGATGAAACAAAGATCCCAGCCCCCTGTCTCTAGGGTAAGGAGATAGATCGATATACCACAAAAGAGGTCAGTTTTGGTCACTTTGCTTCTCTTCAACTGTATGTCAAGGGGTTAGTTGGCTGAGATTACAGGCTTCTCACCTGGCCCATGCTCATTCCCGCAAAAAGTGCTTCACCGCTAATTGATCATCAGACAGATTCTCATGGCTACCCTGGGATCTAAAATGTTAATCAGATACAGACATTCTTTTTATGTAGAAGGTGCATTGCTTTATATTAAGACTCCGTAGAGCAATCTACCAAGGCTTCTCTGCAGCGTTTAAATAGGAGGGATATTGAGCCAGCTGACAATATCTTCTTCAATGGAATTAAATTTCAGAAGAAATGTTCCTTGTGCTTACATTGCCACACATGATTGACTTTATTTTACTTGGGCTGTGCAGTAAAGAAGCTAATAGGCTGGGTTATGCTGGTGGTGTCTGATGTTTAGCAGGAAATCACTGGCATCTGGAAGTTCCAAGGCATGAATGGGCCTACCGTGACCCTACGAAGTCTAGGATATGAGGAACAGCACATCTCCTTCATGGAACTGCTCGCCCCAAGTACTGAGGTCCTTGTCAGTTGGGATTAAATACAAGACCAGCATAAATGGCGAGAAGAATGTACAATTTTACAAACTACCTACCCATCATCCTGTCAACTGCCACCAGGTCCCACGTATCGAGGAGCCTGCAGTTCTCATTAGCCCTCTCGGTAATCAGAAATAGGCCTTCCTTCATTCCAGGGTACCAACTAATAAGGAGATAAAGCATAGAATGTCTGACTGTGGAGCTCTGCCTTTCTCGAATTCCTCGTCCTCACAACACAGAACTTACTTTGCTAATAGAACCACCATAGGATCATAATCCCCACTGCTAGGAGTGGTGATCAGACATGGAGATATGAGGAAGTTGAACATTTTTTAATTGTCGTTCACATATTTTATTCTCTATCGGTATCTCAATGTAATGTGAAGTCTTTTTTTTTAAACTCTTCTTTTCTAAATAATTTTAATTAATAACTTGGATGGCACAGTTAGCTCAGCGCTGTTACAGCGCCAGCGATCAGGAACGGGGTTCGAATCCTGTGCTGTCTGTAAGGAGTTTGTACGTTCTCCTCGTGTCTCCATGGGTTTTTCCTGTGGGCTCTGGTTTCCTTCCCCCCCCTTCAACGCGTCCCAGGGGTTGTAGGTTAAAAGTAAATCACAAAATTCTGTAGACACTGTGGTTGAAGTAAAAAGCACAAAATGCTGGAGAAATTCAGCAGGTCAAACAGTGTCCTTTATGTAGCAAAGGTGGGTAGAAGAAGTGGAAATATAGGAAAAGGGGGAGGGGAGAGAAAAGGCGAGCAGGTTTAATAGAAAGCAGTGGTCAATGTTCATGACATCTGGCTGGAGGGTGCCCAGATGGGAAATAAGATGTTGATCCTCCAATCTGCGGGTGGTCAGGGTGGAAGAGTACACAAGGCCATGGACAGACATGTGAGCGTGGGAGTGTGACTCAGAATTGAAATGGTTGGCCACTGGGAGGTCGCTGTGATTGTGAACAGAGTGGAGGTGCTGAGCAAAGAGATCTCCCACCCTGCGGCCGGTCCCTCCAATGTAGAGAATGCCACAATGGGTGCACCGAATGCAATAAATAAGTCCTCTGGATGTACAAGTGAAGTGTTGCTTCACGCGAAAGGCCTGTTTGGGGCGGGTTTAATTAGGTGGCATGGGCTCAATGGCCATAAGGGCCTGTTACCGTGCTGTATGTGTAAATTTTAAAAATTACCACTCTCAACAGCCAAATAATTATTTTTAATGAATTGGTCCTCTGAATAAGAGTCATTTAAATCTTTTTTCAAAACATTAATGGATTTGACAGGAGGTACAAATCCACCCCAGCTTTGCCTCCAAGCAGAGCACATCACAATGTTCTGCGGGGTGGAGAGTAAGGACTACTTCCATCTACTGCTGATACCTTGCCTCCTGACTTCAGTGCGTCAGCTCAATCACCTCTGAACATTGAGACCAGGTCAAGGTGGGGTAGGGAGTGGCAGCTTGATTTTGTCCAGTAGGATTTGGGGGTACAGCTTCTTATTAGGTGGATTTCAGGTGGTCTGGGGAAGTGATATACTTGATGGCTTGATTTTCTGGAGATAGTACTTGATTTCTTGGGTGTTGGTTCAGTCAACCAAGGACAATACTCAAGATGTTTAGATATCAAAGGAATCAAGGGATATGAAGTTTGAGCAGGAAGGAAAAGTGGCACTATAAAATGATAATGGAATGGTGGACCATGGAGTAAATTTCCCGCTCCCGTTTCTATCTCTTGTTCTTTACGAAGATGTAACCTTAAAAAAAAATTTAAACTTACAGGCCCTTCTGGCCCACGAGTCCAATACCCAATCAACCTCCCCCCACCCTCCTATGCATTTTGAGGGGTGGGAGGAATCTGGAGCAACGCAGCGACACGGAGAATGTTCTTACAGACCGTGCTGGATTCGAACTCTAGTTGCTGGTGCTTCATTATACTCTGACAGCCTTTAATCTAACAGACTATGGACTAAATAGCTTATTCTTGTTTCTATTTGTTATGTTCTTATGTTATATTCTAACAGACGTTTAAGTTTGTAAACTGTGTAATTTGTGTTGCATTTTTAAACTCTAATTTTACTTCTAACAGATTATTCACATAGATTTGTCATCCTTATATATTATTGAACAAATCAGAGAATCTGCAGCAAAACATCATGCTACATAATTCAAGGTCTTAGCCTTTGATAAAGAGAAAGCATTTTAATTGAATGTGGCAAAGGAAATTGAATGAGCTTCTATAATCATTTGTTTGACTTTTCTGATGGCAGAAACTGTTCTGTGTTTCTCTCCATTTTTCTGCTTGATTTTTAAGAAAAATTAACGTGGCATTTTTCTGGATTGCTAATTCTCCAGTGCATAGGATCTTGTTTGATTTGATCTTGTGTAAACATTGTCGTTGTCTCTGCCACTGTAATGTATGATTATCTGGTCAAGCATTCCTATTGGTCGATTGTACCTGTGGCCCCTTCCCACAGATTCCTGTATAAAGGTGGCTGTTCCACAGCCCCCTGCAGCTCAGTGCAGTGTAGGGATATGCTATGTTTTCAAGTGAATTAAAGCCTATTGGTTTCTCCACAATAATCTCCTGAGTGATTGATGGTGCATCAGGTCTATGCTAAACTAGCCTGGTTAAAGGTTACTTCGGTTATCGCTGCACTGTCAACTATGCAGCACATGTCCATGTTGGATGCAGACAGCATCAGGCAAATAAATGATGTACTTACTTTGTTACATATCCCTTGTATGCAATGACTGCTTGAAGATTCATAGACATCACCATGTGCAGAGTATCTTCTCTGGTGATGTTCTGCCAGGCCTCTACTACAGCCATCTTCAGCTCCTGCTTGTTTCGGGGGCTTATCCCCTTAAGTTTTCTCTTCATATGGAAGGTATGTTCAATTGGATTTAGATCGGGTGACTGACAAGAATTTTCCAGTTCTTAGCTTTGAAAAACTCCTTTGTTGCTTTAGCAGCATTTTTAGGATCATCCTCTTGCTGTAGGATGAAGTTACAATGAGTTTGGAGGCATTTGCTTGATTTTCAGCAGATACACGTCAGAATTCATTTTTGCTACTGCCATCAGGAGTTACAGCATCATTGAACAAAAGTCCGCCAGTACCTGTGGCCCAGGCCCTAACACGCCTCACCACCATGCTTCACAGATGAGGTGATGGATCTTGGGCAGTTCCATTATGCCTCCACACTTTGCTCTTGCCATCACTCTAATACAAATTAATCTGGGTCTCATCCATCAATTTAGATTGTAAGCTACGGAATCACACCCAAGGACGAAAACAACATGCAAGGAAATAGTGGCTTTAGGTCATAAAATATGAGGAACATTTAGTGGCTCTTGGACTGTACTAATTGAGCATAGAAGATTGAGAGGGGATCTCATAGAAACATTTTGAATGTTGAAAGGATTGGACAGAGTAGATGTGAATAAGATGTTTCCCTTGATGGGTGAATCCAGGACAAGAGGGCACAGTCTTAGAATTAGAAGGTACACCTTTAAAACAGAGATGAGGAGAAATTTCTTTAGCCAGAGGGTCGTGGATTTATGGCTACGTACAGCTGTAGAGGCCCGGTCATTGAGCGGAAGATTAATAGGTATCTAATTAGTCAGAGGGAAAAGGCCGGAACTTGGAACTAGATGTGAGAACAGTTTAGCTCCGGGTGGATTTGCTGAGTAGACTCGAAGGACCAAATGGCCTACTTCTGTTTCTTTATCGTGTGATCTTGTGAAAGACCTTGCCAAATGCCTTACTACAGTCCACATAGAAAACACCAGGACAATAATCTTCTAGGTTACGAGCCCGATGAGCGCATGTGTATTACAGTGCGTCAGAGTGGTCACATGTCATCTACACTGAAATTGCCGATCTCCAACAGGGGAGACATGATGTCCCATTTATTGGCCTCAGTCCTCATTTTCTGGTGCCGACAATGTGCTTAAAACATGGTGCTCAGAACCAGCAGAGTGAGAAGTAAATTACGTGGAGCAATGTTGCCAAGGCTTGGTAAACGCGTTCAAGAGTTCTCCTATTGCTACAGCTCCTCTGGAAAGCTAACACAAAAGCAGAAAAAGCCAGAAACACTCAACAGCTCAGCATTGTGGAGAGAAAATGTTTCAGGTCAACTGTCCTTCATCAAAACTAATCTGAAATATTGACTCTGGTTCTCTCTTCAAAGTTACTTCTTGACTTGTTGAGTTTCTGCCATTTTCTGCTGATTTCTTTGGCTGGTGTGGACTCGCAGAGTGTGGTGAGTGGAGACTTAGCACTGCCCTGCGGGGTTCAACCACCCAGTCCAACTGCTGTCATCTCTGAACAGGCTTTAAATGACCTGTTAAAGGAATCAATGGTGGATTACTTTAGGATCCTGTGACCGCGGGGTCTGAGCTCAAGCCACAAGGGGTTGAAGACTCCAGAGAAGCAGAGTACTGGTGCAGGCCACTAGAAAACAGAGATCACCACCTGTTACAGAAGGAGAAGCAGAGGTGATGACCCATTGGACAGTGACCATGACAGTGCTCCGGCAAGAGGCTCTGAGGAAGGCTGTTGGTGACGAGGCAAGGAGCCCACGCAGAGTGTGGGCTGCTGGCGACTCCGGTCAAAGGATTCCTACCAGACTACAGGCTGCTGGAGACTAGCTCGAGACAGGCTGAAGGGGAGCCATGTATTGGAACTGGGACACGAGAGGGCGCTGAGTGGGGCTGGAGGCTTCCTGATTCTGTCAGATGTTTGCATCTGGAGCTCGGGTTACTGGGGGTTTGGACTGTGGATGCTGTGGGAGCACTGGAAGAAAACTCATGGATATTCAGTGACTCGGGGGGGGGGGGGGCTCTTGCATCTCTTTCTCTAGCCCCTTTCACACTTGATAGTGATCCTAGGAATCGAATGCCAATCGGCCTTTAAAGTGGCAAGTGTGAAAGCAAGATCTGCTCAACGCCGGCGTCAGATGACATCATCTCACGCCATGGATTGCTGTCCTCGACCCCTAGTACAATCCCTGGCATCTGCAGACACTGGCGTTGAGATCAGGAAAGTGTGAAATAGGCAGCAACGTTGCAGGCACTCTGATTAAAAGTAGAACAGACCAAATGCCAGGGATAAACCCTTGCAAGTGTAAAAGTGTTCAGTGCCCAGTTAGAGTCTAGAGTGAAAGGCCAAATCCCCCATTCCTATCCCGAGTCACTGAATGGTCAGATGCAAGTATGAAAGGGGCTCCAGACTGCTCAGGGTGCTGGGCAATTTATGTTGATAGCGAATCTTTGCCTTACGGTAGACTTCTAAAAATTTTTTGTGTTTTATCACATTTTATATTTTACACTTTACATATTTTGCTTACTCTTGTCACTGAAACTCTCCAGATTCGTGCAACAAAACCTGCGATGTATTTGGCAATGACAACAGCAAATCAGAGAAATGCAGCGTTCTCCCGGATGCCGATTGTGAGAAATGGTTAATGACCAGCGACCTGCTTGTTTTGTTTCCACACGAGGCTGAGGTTTCGCTCATTTCCACAAAGGTCGCTGATCTTTGCAATCCTTCCCGATAAATTGACCACACGTTTGAAATTTTTTAACTAAGTGATAATGGGGGAAGAAATGATCAATTGCCAAATGCAAAATCTGCAGCGGAATATCAGCCACCAGTTGCACTGAGCTCGACACATTCAATTCCAATGAACGAAGTTTCCATTTTATAAAATAATGACTTTAATTTTACATTAATAGAGGACTTAATTGCCTAGAACTTCATTCCTGGATGTCATAACTGGGTGTGCTGCATAGTAGCTTCAGTATGTGGTACATTTGTCTCTGAAATTCATTTGATTCACTTCTGAGACAGAGTACAATATGCTGACACAATCATACAGTGTATTTAGTGTTACCAACTGAAGATTGATTTCTGAATGAGCAGCTCTATATTTCAGTGTAACCACCATGAAACTGTTAAAATATAATTCTTTGGCTTGGCTTCACGGACGAAGATTTATGGAGGGGTATGTCCACGTCTGCTGCAGGCTCGTTGGTGACTGACAAGTCCGATGCGGGACAGGCAGGCGCAGTTGCAGCGGTTGCAAGGGAAAATTGGTGGGTTGGGGTTGGGTGTTGGCTTTTTCCTCCTTTGTCTTTTGTCAGTGAGGTGGGCTCTGCGGTCTTCTTCAAAGGAGGTTGCTGCCTGCCGAACTGTGAGGCGCTAAGATGCACGGTTGGAGGCGAGATCAGACCACTGGCGGAGGTCAATGGGGCAGGCACTAAGAGATTTCTTCAAGCAGTCCTTGTACCTCTTCTTTGGTGCACCTCTGTCTCGGTGGCCAGTGGAGAGCTCACCATAGAACACGATCTTGGGAAGCAATGGTCCTCCATTCTGGAGATGTGACCCACCCAGCACAGTTGGGTCTTCAACAGCGTGGATTCGATGCTTGCGGACTCTGCCAGCTCGAGTACTTCGATGTGGGTGATGAAGTTATTCCAATGAATGTTGAGGATGGAGCGGAGACAGCGCTGATGGAAGCATTCTAGGAGCCATAGGTGATGCCGGTAGAGGACCCATGATTCAGAGCCGAACAGGAGCGTGGGTATGACAATGGCTCTGTACACACTGATCTTTGTGTGTTTCTTCAGGTGGTTGTTTTTCCAGACTCTTTTGTGTAGTCTTCCAAAGGCGCTATTTGCCTTGGCGAGACAATTAAGACATAAGTAAATATGCAAAATGTTCAAGGGAAACCCAATGCATACCAGCTATATGAGGACAGCATGTGGGAGATCTTATTTTAAATTTAAATGTAGACAAGCAACCCTTTTGGTACCATGTGCTGCGAAGTTGACCTAAATCCCTGGTACGGTGTTGAAGGGAGGGAGGAAACCGAAGCACCTGAGAGAAACCAACAAGGAGAATGTACAAACTCCTGAAAGCAACAGATTCAAACCCTGGACCTGGTGGCTGACGCTGTAACAGCGGCGTGCTGACCACTATGCAAACTACGTCACCCTTCCGGCTGCAATTCTTTCCTGCTTACGTGAATTTGGAGTCCTAAATGAATGTTGAGCAGGCTCTTTCAGAATCCTTCTTGCTTTGGTGCAAGGAATATGGGCAAAGACAAGAGGAACCACATTAATCACCTTCACACTTGGCACATGACCCATGATTTATTGCCCTCCCATGTGATTCTATGACCTGGACTACTGACATCAAGGAAAGATATGACCAAAGCTGTCTCTGCAAAGTTCTCCAGATTCACTTGAAGGGAAATCAAATTCACATCTGTGAATTTATAGATGGAGCTGGATCGATTGCAGAGAAGAGTGCTGAGGCCAAGGTCATGTACTTTACGTACTATTTGTTGAAAGCAAAGCTGTAGAGAGTGAATAGTAGATTGACATGGAGGTCCTTGTGTTCCAGGGCTGAGTGTAGGACCCATGGCATCTGCCATGGACTGCCATGGATCAAAGTGTTCCACCCACACCACTGACCCACCCATCAAAATATATGTATGGTTCCTCAGCTTCCTGTTCCTAAAATCCCCAAACAGGTCCTTGGTAATGTGGTCATTGAGAGCAAGGTTGTTGTTTGGGCACCACACAACCAGATTTTTATTCTTCATCCAATAAACTGACTCACCATTTCATTCAACCAATAACAGTGGTGCTGTCAGCAAATCTAGCCATTGTGTGGGAGCCAAACTTGGCTACGCAGCCATGGGTATGGAGGGAAGAGAGCTGGGGATGAAGTATGCAACCTTGAGGTGCCCGTGATGATGGTCAGATGGGAGGAGTTGACATTACCACTCCGCACTGATTGGGGCCTGATTGGAGGAAGTCAAGAAATAGTTGCAAAGTGAGGAACAGAGTATCTATCAGGTTTGATAATACGATGGTGTTAAATACCAAGCTCTATTCAAAGAACAATAGCCCGTGATGGGATTGAGATCCATGCATCAGGGGCACACAAAAGACCAACATAAACAAGTACAAGTTCCAAGTTCTTTATCTTTAGTACAGTTTACACTACCGATAAGTAGAAATTCTGCCTGGTCCGCAGGAAAAAGAATCTCAGGGTTGTATGTGAATGTTGAACTTGAACTTGAATCCCAAGAGATTGCCTGGGAAGAAGATACTGATCCAGAAGATACTCATCTTCCCCATGTTTCCCCATGTAAAATTTAAAAAGGGGGCTTCCCTGTGGTATTTCACTGTGAGAAATAATAGGGCAGCCAGTTTTACGGTCCAAGGGAAGCAACAGAAGTAAAATAAGCCAAATTCAGAAAAGAGGATCAAGAGAAAGAAAAATATGTGAAATTAACTTCCTCAATCTGCGTTGTGTGAAGGTGAATGGAATGATGGGTGAAGAACAAATAGAATTTTACAAATGAGTTAGGATAATATCACTCAATTTGCATGCAGTCATTGGGGTCTTGGAATAGTGTGCATGCTTTGGACAATGTTTAAACTTTCAAAAAATTTAGGGATATAGCACGGTAACAGGCCCTTCAGGCTCATGAGCCCGTGCCACCCAATTAACCTCCAAAACCATCCCCCCCCCACCGTATGTTTTTGTTTTGAAGGATGGGAGGAAACTGGAGCACTGGTAGAACATTCAATCTCCTTACAGACAGCGTGGAATTCGAACCGCTGGGTGGCGTTTGTTGCATATTCACTCAATACAAATAGAATTCAAACAAATATAGCATTTAAATGTGCTGTAAGATTTAAATAATGTAGTTCAATCATTCAAAGCTGTAAAAAATTTATATCTCATTCCTTTAAGTGTTCTGGAGGTGTCAGGTTGATGAAATAGCAGCCAGTCGATGCTGCAGGCAGACTAACATTGGATTATATATACTTAACAGTAAAGTACGATTACATTGAAGGGGCAGTGGAGGGCTCTGCTAAATTTTGTCCAAACTCTGATTGCCCAGAGAGTTTTATCTGAGACACTTTGGGCTGAATGTGTACATTGAGTGGATGCAACAACACTTAAGGGCTGCAAAAAGATGGTTTAATGAGGTTCAGAAGGAAAAAAAAACACCTCTCTTGAGGAAATGTGACAGCTATTTAAAGAACAGCGAGCAACTACAAAGTAAATGTAGTAATGAACAAACAAATTTTAATTAACATTGAGTGAGAGGTATATTGGCCAATACAATAATTCCCCTCTTTTAGTCATGGAATATTTTAAGACCACCTGAAAAAAGTAGATGGGGCCTTGAGTTCAAGAAATATATCATCTAACATAACTTGTAATGACACAGAAACAGGTAATTTGGCCCACTAATTCCATGCTGGGTCCCAGCACAGCAATCCCATCAATCAGATTTCCCCTTTAACCCTGCAACATATTTCCCCCCCCAACTACCTACCCAACAGCGTCCCTTTTTGATTCGTTTGCTGATCACCTTTTCTGTCAGCAAAGCTGCAATTGCCACCAGATGTTTGAGATGCATCTGGATGGCGGGGTGTCAGCAGCCCGCAGCGTCCGGACCGGGTGCTACTGTAACTCTTTAAGTAAAGCACCGTGCACAATTTTTAATGGGAAGGAGATGGACGGTAGAGCATTGTGAAACAAATTGCTGCAAATATGGAAATCGCCAAGCAACAACAAACCTTTGGGAAGGAGCTGCAAAGCTATACAGCCTTGACTGCTGTGAAGACCGAGCCTTTGCTGTGGGGATCGAGCCTCTGCTGTGGGGACGACGCTTCCAGTCTTTGGTGTCGCTTGCTGCCGGTGGCCGAGGTGGGGACATCATGGCACGTTCTGTGAAGGGTGCACTGAGGTGTCTGGAGAAGTGGTGTTGGTTTGGGGGTGGGGGGTGAGGTCCTGGAGGTTGCAACATTTTGGATCAAAGGGCCCTGAGGCAGATGGTGTCGAGGCATTAGGGCTTCTATGAATTGTGAACTGTGTGGCGGTTTCTTCACTCAAACTATCAGACTTTTAATATCTAGATTCCGGCATACCTCGTCCAAGATGGTGGAGCAGCAGAACCCCGCAGCGATCTCTTTGGACCTGGTGGCGGTTTCTTTATTCAATCTTTTAAAATCTAGAGTCTATTATATTGTAGCTTGTCTCTACTGTGCCTATTGCTTCATTTTTATTAATTATTGTAGTATTGCACTGTCCTTATTCACTTTATGTAGCTTTGTGTAGACTTGTTTTGTCTTGCATAGAAATGGCGTAGTCTTGTGATGTCTTACGCTGTTATTGTGAAGTCTCATGTTGGTTAATGGTCTGGAGTATCGTGGTCTTTTTTTTTATGCACCTGCATTTGCAGTTGGTTTTGAAATTGCAAATAAATGCTACTTGAACTTGAACTTGAAAACAAAGAACGAGAAGGAAATCCATGTGGTCACGGGAGAAATGCCCAAAGCCAGAGTTGAACTGAAGTCCCTAAAACTGAGGCAGCATAATTGCACCACTGACAGCGCAGTGCTACCTCAGTTCTATACTGGATCATCGGCCCACATTATTAGGCTCAAGTCTTGGCATGGGAACCAAAACCTAAGCAAATGTCTTAGCAACTAAACAACTGTGGAACAGGAGGTTTAATGAATATTCTTAACCAAAGGTTAATGAATTAGGTAAGAAAATACAGTTGCTGCCTGTAAGATGGTGGGAATATAATTGCCTTCTAAACATGACCTTCTCTGTGTTGTAGTGAAATAGCAACTAACTCTATAAGAATGCCAATACACCTTGAGTAAATGACACCCTGATGTTTCCAAGACACCACAGGGGAACATGTTATTGTAAACACAAAATTGCCAGGTGTGGGAAACTTGTAAGGGTCTCATGCAGACCCCCTCCCAAAAGTACAATGAACGATGCTTTGAGTTGGGGTTCAGTGTAGAGAATGAGTTACTGAACTCTTTCTTTTATCACCCCTCACTCCTGCTAGCGCTACCAAAGTTAAATAAATAAACTGTTGTACGCTTAATTGTTTCTGCTGTTTGTTTTTTTTTACACACAGCAGAAACCACTGACTTTTACACAGCGGTTGATCCTTTCTTATCTCAGAAATGGAAATAATGGAACCAGATAGAGATTCAGGAGAAGAGATGGCAATGTTGTACCCTTATTTTTGGCTTCATTTTCTCATCCATGGACTGGTGCTCAGAATTTCCATTTCCATCCTCATGGTTTTGCGAAATGCAATGGGAAAGAATCAAAACAACAAAAATACACTTGAGAAAGTATTAATAAGAAGAGTACAAAATGGAAGAGAACTCCGGCTCAGTACAACATTTCCAGAAAGAGTGAGCGGCATGGTTAGTGCGGCGGTCAGCGCAATGCTATTATAGTGAGAGCAACTCAGGTTCGAATCCCACGCTGACTGCAAGGAGTTTGTTTGCTCTCCCCGTGTCTACATGGGTTTCCTCCCGTTCTTCAAAATGGACAGTGTGGGAGTTCATTGGGTGTATTTGCACGGCACAGGCTTGTGGCCCAGAAGGTCTGTTACCATGCCGCACATAAAAAAAAATCCCCAGAAATTGTTTGTCTTTTAATAATGATAGCTTCAGGAGGTTCAGAATACATTTTTAATCTGCAAAGAGCAGCAGTTTTTCAGTATTTATCTGAAATCATGTACATTTCTGTAACTTCTCATCTAGTGTGTGTGTGTGTGTGTGTGTGTGTGTGTGTGTGTGTGTGTGTGTGTGTGTGTGTGTGTGTGTGTGTGTGTGTGTGTGTGTGTGTGTGTGTTTATGTGTGTTTACTTGACTCCTGTTATTGCACGAGGCCTGTCAAAAGCACCAAAGAAGTTATTTTACAACTATTCGATATTGGTGAAATCCTGCTCGAAAACAACTCAGTGGTGCTTTTGATGCTACTCAGTCATTTCTCAGCGAGCATTTCATTCTCCAGATTGATTTGGTAAGCATTCATTGTATGGCCTCAATAGGAGGCATATTGTTCCAGAGAAAGCATAATCAATGTTGCACATAATTCTCCAGTGTGGTCTCAAAATCCTAAACAATGTAATCACATTTCCTGCCTTGTGACAAAGGGCAGCTTCTTCATGTGACAAGGACGGTGAAATCACTCTGAACACTAACACTGAAAATGGTGTCCATTTAAAAACAATTACTTTTACTTCCTCCTCCTACAAAAATGAAGAACTTCACTTCCACCTAATTATCCCCATTGCCATCTTCTTGCTCACTCAACCTGTCTCCTAATAACCTCTTTGTTTACTTTCCCACATAGCTTTGTGCCACCAGCAAGTTTGTATACATTCCATTTGATCCCCCTATCTAAATAATTTATGCCGATTGTAAATAGCTGTGACCCTGGCACTCATCCTTTGAGTCACCACCTGTGCTGTTTGCATGCTACTGTATGTTTGAAGTCCTTAAGGAAGAGTGGTTTGCCTGAGGAAGCTGCAGTATTTAGTATAACCTTATCATATGTAGCTATCAGCATTCCAGCAAGTAAAAAATAACATTTAAATCAAATGAGGAATGATTGGAACTTATTTTACTATGGTCTTGATAATAAAAAGATTGTTCTTATTTATAAAGATCATAAGACATAGGAACAAAAATAGGCCATTCAGCCCGTCGAGTCTGCCCTGCCATTTAATCCATTAAATTATTTTCCCACTCAGCCCCACTGCCTGGCATTCTCCCCATAATCTTTGGTGCCCTGGCTAATCAGGGATCTATCAACCAATCTCTGCCTGAAATGCACCCACCAACATGGACTCCACAACCGCCTGTGGCAACAAATTCCACAGATTTATAACCCTTTGGCTAAAGAAATCCATCCACATTTCTGTTCCAAGTGGATGCCCTTCAATCCTGAAGTTGTGGCCTCTTGTCCTAGGCTCTGCCATCATGGGAAACAACCTTTCTGCATCTAATCTGTCCATGTCTTTCAATATTTGAGACATTTCCACCCCCCTCCCCCCAACATTCTCCTAAATTCTGAGTACAGGTCAAGAGCCTGTATAAACAAGTTTTGTCATAAGCCATATTTTTCTGAAATCAATTGATCTAAAACGAAGTGTGGTTGGGAGGAGGCGGTTACACACCTCTTTATGGACTGTAGATTTGTCAGAATCAGAACCAAAACCAGAATGAGAATTTATTGTCATGAACAAGTCACAAAATTTGTTTTTTTTTCGCAGCATCCACAGTACGAACATTTATATAAACCACCTTACAAAAAAAAGTCATAAAAATCAAAGAAAGGCATTGTCTTTGGTTCATTGATCATTCAGGAATCTGATGGCAGCGGGGAAGAAGCTGTGAGTATTCAGTGACTTTGGGGGGAACAGAAGTCGTAAAGGGAAAGATGCAAAGGTCTTCATCTTGGTTAATCCCCAGAAGCAGAGGAGAAGACTGTCTAATTCATGGGCTGTTTCCAGGGATGCATGCAGAGACAGGCATCTGATGTTGCTGGAAGATCATCACTTTGGTCTGCCGGAGACTTGTTGGTCTTCCAGCGGAGTGAGATGTCAGTGAAGTAATGCCGCCAACTGGCACGTTCCAGGCTGCAGGAGTACATTCTGAGGGATGTACTGATGCTTGGGGCAGCCTATGCAAAGGCTTTGTGGGGAAGGGTTGATGCCTTGGGTCCTTCGGCTACTTGGCATTGAGGGGCTGAGAGAGGTAGAGGCCTTTCAATCACCAGCAGGTATTGGTGCCATGTTGAACAATTAATGTTTGTACATGAAATGCATCTAGAAGTATGACAAAAAGAATGTAAAAAGTTTTTTTGCCATATCCTTTGTATGTATTTTTTCTTGTGAATAGTGTTTATCTTCTGCTCACACTAACCAACTGAGAGTGATATTTATGAAACAATATTTATTTATTTGTATGCATGAATGCTTACCCTACATATGAATTATTTGTATGTGGGTTATGTCTGCTTGTGTGTCTGTGTGTTTTGCACTGAGGGCTGCCGTCGGGTTATTCTTGAGCAATCAGATGACAATAAACTCGACTTGACTTGACCTTTGGGGGGAAAATAATCAGTCCCAATTTTTGTGGCTGTTTCATTAACATCTAGCCCAGCACATTTAAGTAAACACCTTGTTTTCTCCTTATGTAACTGATAGTACAGATCTATCACCAATGTATATAGTGTATATAGTTACAGTATCTAGACTGCACTTACAGCGATTGGCTGAGAGCTTAGCCACGCCTACTGTCTGGGCTTTAAAGGGTTGTGTCCCTAGCCAGGTCGGATCATTCCGGTCTGGTCGGCCACCTGTGAAGAGCTCCTGTCTTTTGCTAATAAAAGCCTTGGTTTGGATCAACAACTCTTTGATTCTTTCGACTAGCTCTACAGTAACATAATTTTTAAAATGTTCTTTTATATAGTCAGTAGCAAAGAACCCAGAAAAGGGGGCACATAAACTTTGACCCATAGGTGAAATAAGGTTGCTCTAGAGTCTAGCCAATGCACAGGGGACCTGATACTTCCACATTGTAAGTGCCTGGATTTCAGTCCCTGTCCAGTTTTTTAAAATCAAGCCATTTGACTTTCGGAAATTAATCTTGAATAAATTTCATTTCAAGTATCATTTCATAACTTCTGCCAAAATCCCTTCTGAATAAGTAGTTCATAGTTATAAGAAACAGGTTTGCATAACCGACAGCATATTGTGTAGGTTGAGAACTGTCTTTTTTGCTTTTGAACGCGCATGCCTCTTGTCACATTTGTGGCCGAGGAGTGATTTTGCATTAATTCATAATACGATGACTCCAGCAACTTAAAAGGAGCTCAGAAGATTAAATCCGCAGAACATACAAACTTCCAGCAAAGTAGATTAAATTCTGGAAAAGTGTCAGGAAAGATATTTTTCATTTATAAGGTTTGCCTGAAAAGGAGTTAAACCTTTCAATCACTTTCAGATGTAATGGTATTGGATTATTTTCATCCAATTGAGACACATGTTGGTGGTGAAGGAGGAGCTTTTGGGAGCCAGGAGAGCCAATCAATGAGTGAAACTCCGATATCTAGGCTCTTGTTTCCTATTTAGTTGGGTACACTGCTGATTTGATGGGAAAACAGACCTAAAAGGTGGTAAAGACTGTTCTAAGGTTCGAATTAATTCAAACTTTCAATCACAAAAACCTTTGACTTCATCACTCAGAGGGACTGTAGAGCAAATTTGGCTGCCCATAGAAATAGATCTTCATCTTGCATTTGCTTCACAGTGGCAAGCAAGCCATGAGCCTAACCACCGGATCTTCAACTATTTCAGTGCTGATGGTGTCAACCTAGTCTGTGTCGGCACTTTCTTCAAGCTTTTTCAATTCCAAAATGCTCAACCTACATTATCTCTGCTCCAGAAAGAAGACCATCCTAGCCTCAGCAGTTAAGCTGCTGGATGTGGAGAGTATTTGCATATATCCTGTTTGGAGGCTGAGTTTCAAGGCAACTCATTCACTGAGGCATACAAGGCATTACACGACATCTACCAAATTGAGATAATGTCCCAAACTTTCCCATGTTTGTCCAACAATGCCCTCTGCCAATAAATGGCCCTGAAAAAACATACCTTGGGAGCCACTTTTCAGTAAAACCACACCAAAATGCTGGAGGAACTCAGCCAGTCCTGCAGGAGATAGATATATTGCTGATGTTTTGGGCCTGAGCCCTTCTTCAAGGGACAAATAAACAAAAGCACCAGGATATCTCAGAATAGAGAAGCGCTGGCCTACGGAGGAGTCCAGATCAACAAAAAGGTGTTAATTGGATATGATAGAGGTGAGAATTGATTATGTCTGGGTGATAGGAAACAGGGAAAAAGGTAGGAGAAAAAGTTGGGGAAAATGATGGGGAAGGAAGTGAGGGAGAAGGGGTTTTAAATGAAAGCCAGAGAAGTTGATATTCATGCTATCTGGTTGGTGTGTGTTCATTCAGAAGATGAGGTGTTTTCCCTATAATTTGTAGGTGGTCTCAGTCTGGCCAGAAATGTCAGCAAGGGCATTGAAATGGGTGGCCACTGGGAGATCCACACTATTGCAGTGAATGGAGCTGAGATGATTAACAAAGCAATCTCTCAGACTGTGGCCCATCTCTTTGCTCTAGAGGAGAGGACAATGGGAGCACTGGATACAGTAGATTACCCCTTCCCAGACAGTCATGATGAAATACATCATTGCCTCCAGTGAAGTAGCACAGATTTTTGACATCTGAAGAATAGGGTGTTAGACCTAGCAAGAGAAAAAAATATGGTCTACTCTGCTGTTCTGTATAGATTGGAGATCTGGATTTCCAACAGAAGGCGCTTCAATTCACTGGAAAAGTGCCACCAATTCAGTTTCTGAAAATCCTTCAAATCCAATATTAGAATAAGCAAATTAATGTCAGCCAATGTCCTTAGCATTGCGGCTCAATTCCACATCTAGCTCCATTGGACAGGACCAATGATTTGCAGGCCCAGTACAAGACAATTTTGAGCCCTGTGACTGAAACAAATACCAGGCAAATAGATGAATCAAGGCTATCTTCAAAACATCAATGCAAAGGTGGAACGTCCTCACCTTCCTTGCCCTGTGAGGGTCCACCTAAGAAGAAGAGAATCAACTTATTTTTGGAATGGTAGGATCTAAAAACGAAGAAAATGACTATTTCGCCCTGTGGGTCTGTGCCAACATTTTGAAAGATCCATGCAATTTTACTCTCCTGGCCCACTATTTTCATTTTAATCCTGTAAATTAGTTTTCTTTTGTCAATTATATGCTAGATTCGTAAGTAAAGGTGCGGGAAAAAAATGATGATATTCCTCCATTGAAAAGTTTTGAATATTACTGTGTTTTTTTTTGGAGGAGTTGTGTGCCCTAGATATTAATCATCTGGGTGATTTTTTTTTCTTCTCTCATTCGTCATTTAGTTCTTGTGGAAGTGATTTTAATCCAATAAACTCTAGTTACTAATCCATTTATCAGGGAAATAAGTTTTTCACTGCTTTCTTGAGTAAAATGCTTAATTATGATGGACTCTGCAGGACTTCTTTTAATCTTCTTTGCTGCAAGCTGAACAATCCCTGTCTTTCCTGTCTCCATTAAATATAGCTTTGTCAACCCCCGATATTTCTGAGTATTTGCAAACAAGCGGGCCTCTATCAAATGTGTTTGCATAGATCTAATATCTATTGCACTACCCCCAAAGCCCTTTCTATTAATTAAGCAAAGTATATTCAGTCGTCAGGCTAACGTGGCAGTTTGCTTTTAATACATCTCTACCTTGTACTCCCTTTGCACAAATAAATTTTCACCTCTCCCATTATCATATCCAATTAACACCTTTTGTTGGGCTTTCTCCTTCCCTGGCCAGCACTATTCCTATTCTGAGATTTCCAGTTATTTTTGCTTATTCCTCAAAGAAGGAATCAGAAACACCAGCAATATATCTTTGTCTCCTATGTAAGACCAGCTGAGTTCCTTTTCACTGCAATCACGTCGTGTTTTGCTCTTTATTGGTCCCTGCTTCTCCGAATGAGAATTTATTTGTTCCAAGACAAACAGGCCAGCATAAGAAATAGAAGCAGGAGCAGGCCACAATGCTCTTCAGAATCAGAATCAGAATTTATTGTCAAGAACAAGTCATGAAATTCAATCTTTATGCAGCTGCATTGTGCAAACATTCATATTATAACCAACTTGAAACATTACTGTAAAAAAAAATTTAAATAATAGTGCGCGAAAAGTAAGGCAGTGTCTTTGGTTCATTGATTATTCAGGAACCTGATGGCAGTGGGGATGAAGCTGTCCTTGTGCTGTTGAGTGCTTGTCTTTAGGCTCCTGTGCCTCTTTCCCGAGGTAAAGCAGAGTGAAGAGGGCATGGCCTGGGTGGTGGGGGTCTTTGAAGAAAGAGGCTGCTTTTTCACAGGTGTACCGTGGACTGCCAGGCATCACTGCCTGGTATGTTGCTAACTCTCAGGACAAGAATAAACTCCAGAGGGTTGTTAACTCGACCTGCACCAGACTTCACTCCATCAAGCACATCTACATGTGGTGACTTAAAAACACAGCCTCTATCCTCAAAGACCCCCACCACCCAGGCCACGCCATCTTCACTCTGCTACCATTGGGAAGGAGGTAATAGGAGCCTAAAGACGAGTCCTCAATTGTACAAGGACAGCTTCTTCCCCGCTCCCATCAGATTCCTGCATAATCAATGAATCAAAGACACTGCCTCACTTTTCATGCACTATTATTTTTATTTTTTATATTATATTATTGTTATAAGATGGTTCATAATATGAACGTTTACACTCTGACGCTGCTGCAACACACTGAATTTCATGACTTGTTCATGACAATGAATTCTGATTCTGTGGATTGACCTCTGATCCAATTCTCTCTGGCAACCTTGCCACACTGTGATGCAACTGGGCCACGAGGCGCTCGTTAGAGCAAGTTGACATGAAGGTGAATGGTAGCCTTGTCCACTTCAGCCAAGTGCCATCGCTGTGGTCCCTTCCTGACAAGTGAGGAGATGTTGCTGGTTTCAGGCTAGGTCACTTGTTAAGTGGACTCTGAGGAACTATGCGCTGTCTACTCTCTCCGCTACTAAGTCGTGTCCACGTTGAGACTCGAACGGTTATTCTGGCACCATATCGCGAGATTTCCCACCTCTTCTCTGTAGCTGATCTCATCATGGTCGCTGAGGGAGCCAATTAAGCCGTGTCAACTGCAAACCAGAAGATCTGTTGGAGCTGGATCTAGTGCTGCAGTAATGGTAAGTGGCATGAACGGGAGCGGGCCGAGCACACGGCCCCAGGGTGCCTTGGGGCTCGGCGTGACGGTGCTTGACATTCTGCTGCTGACCCAGTCAGACTAGTCCAGAGTCCAGTTACAGAGAGGGGCCTTGAGTTGCAGCGAGGACAGCTTCTCCATCAGCCTCCGGGGAATGATCATATTAAATGAAGTAGACAAACAGTGTATGAGGCATCATTCTCCAGGTGGGTCAGGATGGAGTGGAAGGACAAGGCTATAGCATAATCTATCATTTTATATGTTTTTATCGCATGGAAAATTATGTTTTCGTGTGGTGTAGCAAGTAAGAATTTGAATGCATCTGTACATTGCACTACAGCATATGAAAATATACTCTCATATTACATCTCATATGATTAAATTGCTCTTGAGAGTAATTACAACCAGATTTTGCACCAGTGATGTTAGACTGATTGGTCTATACAAGGACATAACTGGTTTCAACTGATTACCTGAGTAAATAGAGGGAAGATGCTCCTTCTACGTCTCCACCAACAGACTCAATCAGAGACTCATTTAAAGACTTTTCTTTTGCACATTATTTATTATTAAATACTTTTGTTTTGCACAGTTTGTTGGCACTTACTTCTCATTTACTTAAGTATCTTTTCCTGAATCAAGTTTTTTTCCCCCCACCACCGATAAGTGCCTCGCCCACAGGAGAAAGAATGTCAGGGTGGCATGTGATGTCATGCATGTACTCCGACAATAAATCTGAATAGTTCAAAGGCCAGGGGACTGGGTTCAATGCTTTAGATAAAAATGATATGAGGGAAGCTTTTTATGAAGCAAAAAGTTATGAAGCAGACAAGAATACTGGAGTATTTGTGGGGAAATAATTAACATAGCTGAGAGGAGAGAACTGAGAAAAGAAATGAGATTGCCCTGCTTGGAGCTGGCACAGGTGCAATGGTCAGAATGGCCTTTTTTTGTGCTCTATTATTCCATAACAAGCTGAGCCCACATGTATCCATGCTGACCAAAAATACTTATACTTTTTCCACTTTTCACATTTTTGCCGGTTGTCTTACAGGCCGGCTCTTCCTATGCGACTACAAGTACCACTGACGCATGATAAGGGTTTCTGTTTCCATAAGAATCTCCGTGGCTAGGTCTTAAATACCTCTGAGCATAAAGCCCTGCAAAAGGGTAGTAGATGCAGCCCAGGACACCCCAGGTGAAATGCTCCCCACCTTCGAGAATATCTACAGGGGACGCTGCTGTCGGAGAACAGCAGTGAACGTCAAGGATCCACATCACCCAGCACGCATCCTGTTCTCACTGCTACCATCAGGTGTAGGTACTACAAGACCCGCACCACCAGGTTCAGGAAGAGCTGCTACCTCAGCACGACCACCACTAAACAAGGAACGAATTTCTTGACCCCAGAGTTCCTCCATTTTTCTTTGGAAATTTGCTTTGGCTGCTCCCCCAACCACCCCTGTGTTAAAGCCCCTACATCACTCAATAATGATTTTCAAGACCCCTGATTCCAGTCCATTGGGCAAAATCCTTTGCCGCATTGCTTCCACTTGGGAAACATTTGATCAACTTTTCCCCTTTTCCATTACTGTTTTTGAACTGACACTGAATCTGCCAGGTTTATCAGTCCCAACAAGAATGCCCTGAGAGCTTTTCCAATTGTTGATCCTATTATCGCCATTTCCTAACTAGATCATTATCATTGTTCCCACTCGTGGAAGAGGCCTTTCCATTATTTCAATAATATCTATAATATAGAATATTACCTATAATAATAATCTCTCTATAAATATATATATCAGCTGTTTTACAGCACAGTTAAGTGTAGCAGTTAGCAAAATGCATGTTTGGCACAGTCCTTAGCGCAATAATGTTACAGCGCCAGTGACCAGGGAATGAATCCCGTGCTGTTTGTAAGGAGTTTGTACGTTTTGTCTGTGTCTGCGGGTGATCCGATTTCCTCCCACCCTTCAAAAATGTACTGGGGTTGCAGATCAATTGAGTAATTAAGCCAGACGGGCCTGCTCCTCTGCAGCATGTCTAAATTTAACATTTTAATTTATAATAAATAGAGCCAAGTCAAGTCTGATCATACAAGTACAACCCGACAAAGCATCGTTCTCTGGTCCTCAGTGCAAAATCACACAGATATACAACTATACATACATCTTTATCTTCTTTGGCTTGGCTTCGCGGACGAAGATTTATGGAGGGGGTAAAAGTCCACGTCAGCTGCAGGCTCGTTTGTGGCTGACAAGTCCGATGCGGGACAGGCAGACACGGTTGCAGCGGCTGCAGGGGAAAATTGGTTGGTTGGGGTTGGGTGTTGGATTTTTCCTCCTTTGCCTTTTGTCAGTGAGGTGGGCTCTGCGGTCTTCTACAAAGGAGGTTGCTGCCCGCCAAACTGTGAGGTGCCAAGATGCACGGTTTGAGGCGATATCAGCCCACTGGCGGTGGTCAATGTGGCAGGCACCAAGAGATTTCTTTAGGCAGTCCTTGTACCTTTTCTTTGGTGCACCTCTGTCACGGTGGCCAGTGGAGAGCTCGCCATATAACACGATCTTGGGAAGGCGATGGTCCTCATTCTGGAGACGTGACCCACCCAGCGCAGCTGGATCTTCAGCAGCGTGGACTCGATGCTGTCGACCTCTGCCATCTCGAGTACTTCGACGTTAGGGATGAAAGCGCTCCAATGGATGTTGAGGATGGAGCGGAGACAACACTGGTGGAAGCGTTCTAGGAGCCGTAGGTGATGCCGGTAGAGGACCCATGATTCGGAGCCGAACAGGAGTGTGGGTATGACAACGGCTCTGTATACGCTTATCTTTGTGAGGTTTTTCAGTTGGTTGTTTTTCCAGACTCTTTTGTGTAGTCTTCCAAAGGCGCTATTTGCCTTGGCAAGTCTGTTGTCTATCTCATTGTCGATCCTTGCATCTGATGAAATGGTGCAGCCGAGATAGGTAAACTGGTTGACCGTTTAGAGTTTTGTGTGCCCGATGGAGATGTGGGGGGGCTGGTAGTCATGATGGGGAGCTGGCTGAAGGAGGACCTCAGTTTTCTTCAGGCTGACTTCCAGGCCAAACATTTTGGCAGTTTCCGCAAAGCAGGACGTCAAGCGCTGAAGAGCTGGCTCTGAATGGGCAACTAAAGCGGCATTGTCTGCAAAGAGTAGTTCACGGACAAGTTTCTCTTGTGTCTTGGTGTGAGCTTGCAGGCGCCTCAGATTGAAGAGACTGCCATCCGTGCGGTACCGGATGTAAACAGCGTCTTCATTGTTGGGGTCTTTCATGGCTTGGTTCAGCATCATGCTGAAGAAGATTGAAAAGAGGGTTGGTGCGAGAACACAGCCTTGCTTCACGCCATTGTTAATGGAGAAGGGTTCAGAGAGCTCATTGCTGTATCTGACCCGACCTTGTTGGTTTTCGTGCAGTTGGATAATCATGTTGAGGAACTTTGGGGGACATCCGATGCGCTCTAGTATTTGCCAAAGCCCTTTCCTGCTCACGGTGTCGAAGGCTTTGGTGAGGTCAACAAAGGTGATGTAGAGTCCTTTGTTTTGTTCTCTGCACTTTTCTTGGAGCTGTCTGAGGGCAAAGACCATGTCAGTAGTTCCTCTGTTTGCGTGAAAGCCGCACTGTGATTCTGGGAGAATATTCTCGGCGACACTAGGTATTATTCTATTTAGTAGAATCCTAGCGAAGATTTTGCCTGCAATGGAGAGCAGCGTGATTCCCCTGTAGTTTGAGCAGTCATACATACATACATACATACATACATATATGTTATACATATATGTTATACATATATGTTATACATACATACATACATACTAAATTATAATATATAACGATATTAGAGATTACTAGTTGGATACTGGCATTACCCCAGAAATAAAGCACTCATTTGTTGACTACATGGTTGAAGCAGAATGTCCAAAAAACTATGGTAATTCTGCATGAGGTAGGACGGGTGGTGCTGTCTGTTTCCTGCTGCCTGCCCCTTGCCTGTCTGGAGGCCTGTGCTCTGAGGTAGGCCTGGTGGTGCTGTTTGGTTTCCCGCTGCCTGCCCTTTGCCTGTCTGGAGGCATGAGCACTGAGGTAGGCCTGGTGGAGCTGTTTGGTTTCCTGCTGCCTGCCCCTTGCCTGTCTGGAGGCCTGAGCACTGAGGTAGGCCTGGTGGAGCTGTTTGGTTTCCCGCTGCCTGCCCCTTGCTTGTCTGGAGGCCTGAGCTCTGAGGTAGGCCTGGTGGTGCTGTTTGGTTTCCTGCTGCCTGCTCCTTGCCTGTCTGGAGGCCTGTGCACTGAGGTAGACCTGATGGTGCTGTTTGGTTTCCTGCTGCCTGCCCCTTGCCCGTCTGGAGGCCTGAGTACTGAGGTAGGTCTGGTGGATCTGTTTGGTTTTCCGCTGCCTCCCCCTTGCCTGTCTGGAGGCCTGAGCTCTGAGGTAGGCCTGGTGGTGCTGTTTGGTTTCCTGCTGCCTGCTCCTTGCCTGTCTGGAGGCTTGTGCACTGAGGTAGACCTGATGGTGCTGTTTGATTTCCCGCTGCCTGCCCCTTGCCCGTCTGGAGGCCTGAGTACTGAGGTAGGTCTGGTGGATCTGTTTGGTTTTCCGCTGCCTCCCCCTTGCCTGTCTGGAGGCCTGAGCACTGAGGTAGGCCTGGTGGTCCTGCTTGGTTTCCCACTGCCTGCTCCTTGCCTGTCTGGTGGCCTGAGCACTGAGATGGGCGTATCGCTGCTGTTCTGTTTCCTGCTGCCTGCTCCTTGCATGTCTGGAAGCACCAACAGTGAGGCGCGAGACTGACGTTCCTCTGCTGTCTCTTGCTTTCTCCTTCGACATTCTCTACGGGCTTGTGAAGAGCTTCTGCCGAAGTTGCTTCACTTTTTTTAGGCCCATATTGAACTGGGTTTGTCCACTTGTTTATATGCTGAATGTACATTGATGCAGAGCACTCTAACTAATTGAGGTGTCGCTGGTGCAAGTTTAAAAATAATTTTTTTGAACTTCATATGACCTTAAATGTTAAATTCAATGTGGTCATGACATTCAGCATCAAATGATACCCATACTGAACCTCCTTAGACATTTCTAGAGTGCTCCATATTGATTTTCATGGAGAGCAGACAAACAAGCAGACACAAATATATATTAAATTATAAATGGAATAATAAATAGGAATCTATGATAAACAACCGTGATATTGTTTGATGTATACCTTACAAAATGGAAACTTGAAAGAGCAATGTCCAAATCACAACCCCCAAAGGTAACTTTTCAGATCTATTCCTTCACAAGAAACATTCATTCACAACAGTTCTGCCTTGTTCATGAGCTAACCTGTCATATTTAATATGAAATTCTTTCTCACCGAGGTTTCCATGTGGCATTTTATCAAACATCTTTTAAAAATCCATTTACACAACTTGCATTACATTTTCTGCTTTAATTCATTTCATTTTTCTTCCATAGCTCCTTGAATTAGTCAAACTTGACTTGTGCTGAAGGAAAAAATTAGTTTTAAACATCCTTAACAACCTTTAATAAGAAAGTAAAATATTGCAATATTTGAGAAATTGAAATAACAATACATTATAAACAAATTAATATTGTATGCACCATCTTAAACTGTATGCTAAGAATTAGGAACGTTAATAGACATTATTTATCAGACAAGCACAGCTGGTAACTGAGGGCAGATCTTGGTTGGCTAAAAGTGAGCTGAATAAAACATCCCTGTCTTGGCATTGCATTCCCCTAAACTTCAGCAAGTGGCAACACGTGATGATGTAACATCACTAAATTTTAAACCAACTTTGTCTAAGTAGGTGAACTTACTTGGACCCAGGTAAAATTCTTGGGAAGGCAGGATCTCCCAAGCCTTTCACTGTGGTATTTTGCCCTCCCTGGCAATTTAGGAGAGCCCCTCCCCCAGCGATGAAGTGGTGAGTGACACATTACGCCTTCGCAACAAGTCCTACCAGAAGTCGGATTGCACAGTAATGGCGGACAAGACTGACTTAATGACAGTGGTCCTGCAACTCTGTTCTGCAATAACGAGGCAGGTAAGTACCGTGAGCATCATTTTGAACGGCCTCTTGCAAACACTGGAGAAACAAGAACGTACATTCTCGGAGCAAACGTGGGCAATGCGAGCAGTGATACAGCATGCAAGCACTGAAGTCATGATGCTTCCCTCGCTTGGCAATTTGCCGATTCAGGCTGCAGGGAGAGGGTGGCCTGCGGACCCAGGTAATTTTCCCAGGCCAACATTTTCACACCGCCAGTTTACGGGAGGGTCTCCTGGGGATCCCCATTTTACACAGTGGTGTGAAGGCCTAAACAGTATTTGTGATAAAAGTGGAAGAAATTAATATCAAAACAAAATAAAAGATGATTAATATTTGGTACTTTTTTACTTCCGTTGGCTAAGACACAGCAATAGTCTGTTTGGAAGGAAAACATTTAAAGATTATGGCATTGAGCAATAGATGATTTGGCTGATTGAACACAGAACTCTTTGGCAGATCCAATTGTCTTCCCTGTTTAATCTGTATACGTGTGGTGAAATAAAGATAATCAGTTCAAGAGTACATTGATAGCCGAGAAGCTGTCATTCGCAGGAAAACAAGAGGTAAAATGGTGCTACACAGAGGATACTCAATGGTCTGCCACCTTAACGTGGAGCACCAGAGGAATGATTTTCTCACATTCAACACATAACCGACATAATTCCTTTGCATTTGGTGTGATGTATGCAAAAATGAGTGGAATTTGGCAAGTTTCTCAAGGAAAACCATGCACCAACCTTTCTGACAAGAATTCTTAAATCTTTTAATCTCAATTGGAATTGATGCTTGAATTGTTAACCTACTATGGAACACGAATACATGCCCTGGGTGCCACGAAATGGAAGAGGGGAGGGGGGGCGCCACTGTCTTCACCTCACCTGCCCAATATCAAACTCCTGAGTCCTAAGTTCAACAAAGAATCTCCATCCGACAAAAGAATTTTGAAGGTATGGGCGACAATCTGAGGTTCATTAATGACACTCTTGCATTTTTCTTTCTGAGGAAATCCCTGCTCCTGCAGGGAGCCAGAGGGCCCCGTTCCTGCTGGGAGCCCGAGGTCCCCTGCTCTTGGATGTGGGAATAGGCATTAAGCTTTTTTGATGGTTCTATTGATGTTGCGGCAGCAGAGATGTGTCACCTCAAGAGAGGATTGGATTGAAGCAGTTGAGAGCTCCCCTCCAATAAAATTAGGCCTCACCAGGGATATCCGACACCAGCTGAGGCCATACAGCACCCATAGGGGCCACAGCACATTGAAACAGGGACCATGGCCTCAAATTTTTAAATACTTTTTATGTTTTTTTAATGTACCTGTAGTCAGAGGGAGAGAAGTACAGAACAAATCAACTAAACTTAACTGCTTCACAGGGAAGTGGACCCATAAACTTTGAGCAGAGACCTAAGGGAGCCATAGCCAACAAAAAAAAATGGTTGAGGATGGATGGAACCAACAACTGTGCCTGTAATTTCTTTCACTGACCCTGCCTGCTTCTGTTAATGCCTGCTTGAGCCCCAAGCTGTTTGATACTCACATACCAGTGTTCCAGTGTTACATTAGACATGCAGTGAATGCCAACAGATTTACAGCTGAATGCCCAGCAACCTTGGTGCATAAGCCTATTATGTGCATGGAAGTTCACAATTCAGAGCCTCATCCTGTGCTGTGTGCATTAGGAAATTGCAGTTTGCTGTATATTTTCCACTTTATTCTATTACATTTGTAATATGATTACATTTTTGGACCAGTTGTCCAAGAAGCCCACTCAAACATCCACAGTTAGAAATCCCTTTATAGGTTAGTATTAATTGTGATCTGCTTTGTGACAGAATGAAATCTTAAAGTGTTACTAAATTTAAGCTGAATGGTTGTTAATCACGGAGTTCTTTTCTCGCGTTGTAAATGTAATTATAGCATTGGCAGTTTGCCGGTCCTTTGCTAACCCTGAGCTATCCCGCTTGCTCAACAATCCAGTCTAGGCCGGACTTCTCAAAATCGTAGTCCCAATGATCATTTCAAGTTGTAAGTCATGAATTATATTTATTATTTAATTTATTCTCATACTTTGTTATTTACACTATCAAAAACAGGGATAAATAATTTTATTTAGCATTTTTTAACATTAAAAAATAATTTTTAGACATCCTGTGCCACCCAATTGACCGACAACGGAGGGAGAACACCGGGATCCCTGGGAAAATCCCACACAGATATGGGGAGAAGATACAAACAGCACGGGATTCGAACCCCGGTCCCGATCACTGATGCTGTAACACGCTAACCATGTCGCCCTTTACCTTATATGAAAAGATGCCTTTCTTTCTCTCCTGTTAAAATCCACTGTTATTTTAAACTCACCTCTCTTTCCTGCTGTGTCCCTCATATGTCTTTTATTTCACTTCTATGTTTCTCGTGCTTTTTTTTTGTGTTAATAATCCTGGATGAATGATGTGGTTCATATTGATTTTAATTTCTTTGTCACCCAGGAGCACCAGTTTATGCTGCCCCTTTTATATCTGTGGTAATAGAGCTGGTTTGCACAATTTAAGTGGGTTAGCACACTCATTAAATTAATGGAGAGAGAAATGGGTATGAATGCATTAGGTATTCTGGCAGCAACTTCTATGCTAATAGAATATGCCGATCCTTTTTACTGAATCTGCAACGCAAAACAAACTCCTTCAAAATCTGTTGACGAATATACACAGTGTCATTTTCTCCCCTTTTCCCCCCCTCCCATCCCTCCCTCCTTCACCACCCCCCCTCCCCACCCACTCAATGTTTAAGAGGGAAATGTTTGTGTGTATTTTGGTCAGTATGGTTCATAGTGTGAAAAATAATTTTATTTTTAAAAATCTGTTGACAAGAACATCTAGTCTATGGAACGTGATACTGACAAACAATCACATGGCAGATTTCTAACCCAACCATGAAAATTCCCTTTAAGAGTGACCTTTGGTGTTCCATTGTGATTCTTTTAATGAAATAAAAGCCCTTGTTAAATCTGACTGGTTATCAAGACCATGAATTAACACTCACGCCCTCTGCATTTCATTGCCTACTGCGAGATGCCGCTTGGAAGAGTTCTTGTGCAAGACAGTATGTGGGAGTTGAATTAACATCAGTCGACTTGTAATCATTAATCCAGAGTGCTTCAGCAATCTTGCTATTTCTACCCCACATGTTAATCCAGCTATGTCACGCTGCTAGCTTCATTAACCTCAGTAATATTCCTTGAATATAATCTGCAGAACTGGCTGTTTAAATAAAGGTATTCTTCTACACACACAAAAAAATTGGAAACTAGGAATAAAATAATTATTTTTGCAGGAATGTAGGCTCATTATATGATTGACTGACCCAGCAACTCGCTGCTTTGTTTATGGTTACTGTGAAATTGATACTGAATTTATTTGGAAAGTAAAGCATTTCAAGGTTTTAAATCTTCTAGACATCACTACCTATTAGTTTCTGAAAAGAGAGCAGACACAAGTGATGTGCAGAATGGCTTTGCCTGTGTTGGAAAATGTAATAGCCCCAAAACTCCCTGTTGACTATCATAGAGCTCTTTCCTGACAGATCAGTCTCAAACTGAAACCATATTAAATTCTGAATTCAGCATTGCTCAGTTTTGCTGGGTGGGTCAGAGCATTGGAATTGGAATAAAGGACTTTCCATTTGAATCCTGTTCCATTGTTCAATTAGATCTTCATGCCAACTCACTTCATGTAGATATCAATAAATTTTAAATAATGTTGTTCAAGAGAATGCAGTCAAGTCTAATAATTAAAGACCAGCCATTTTCACTTGGGTGTTGAAGGGATAATTGTAATAATTTTTTAAGGCAAGATTAAATCTTCATTTTGAAAGGTATAGGTAATCAGGGACAATGAACATTTAAGGGAATAGAAAATTTGGTTGAGGTTTTTGAGGTAGCCATGAGCATGGATTGGGTTAGTGTGTTTAATGATAAAGTTTCGTAAGGCAGACAGAGTAAAAAAAAACAAAGAATCTCAATGAGAGCACAAAATTAGATCCAGAATTGGCTCAAGGACAGGAAGGCTGTTACTAATAAGGTTCCACAGGGCTCAGTATTTGATCCCCTGGTTCACCAGCGACGAGAAACTAAATACCGTACTGTGGTGGCTCACCACAAGGCAGGTGAACCGGCCCCGATTGTAAGCCATGCGGCGGGGCAGCCGGCCAAAATCAGTTAGGTATTCCCCTTCCTTCCAGCACGGGGCTCAGAAACCCGCGCTGGGGGACCATGTGATGCCCAGGTGGTGTCAGTGCCCTCCAGCGCGGTTCTCATCCGGGTCCGGGCTGGGAGTATAAGTGCAGCCCAGCAGCCTGCAACAAACTAGTCTGCTCACTGAGCTCAACCCGTCTGGTTGTGTGTGTTATTGCAGGAGCAGTGTAGCTGCCGCTACAGTACTTTCTTTTGCATTAAGTGGTATTATTACTGCAAATACCCTTTACCTGCTGGATGAAGATATTTCTTATCTTTGAGACTGTGATTCCATCATTCTTCTGAACTAGAGATAATTTATTCAGCTTGTTTTTTAAATCATAATATTTTCATAATTTCAATATTCTTAATGATAATGTTTTCAAATAGCATATTAATAAAGTTTGTTGAGGAGGTTACCCGGAAAGTAGATGGCCATGGATGTTGTCTACGTGGACATTAGCAAGGCACTTGACAAGGTCCCGCATGGAAGGTTGGTCAGGAAGGTAGTAAATTGGGTTGGACTGGTCTTATGGGAAAAGTCAGAGAGTGCTGGTGGGTGAGTGCTTCTCTGACTGGAGGACTGAAATGAGTGGTGTGCCTTAAGGATTGGTGCTGGATCCATTGCTGTTTGTCATCTATATCAGTGAGCAGGATGATAATGTGGTCAATCAGATCACCAAGTTTGCAGATGACACCAAGTTTGGAGGCATTGTGGACAGTGAGGAAGTCTTTCAAAGCTTGCAGAGGAATCTGGACCAGCTGGGCGGCAAAATGGCAGATTGACTTAATGCAGATTAATATGAGGTATTGTGCTTGAGATGAACAAACCAAGGCAGGGCATAGACAGTAAAGAGTAGGGCACTGAGGAGTGTGGTAGGTCAGAGAGGGCTAGGAATACAGATACATAATTCCCTGAACTATAGTAGATAGGGTCGTTAAGAGAGCTTTTGGAACATTTGGAGTATTGTGTTTAGTTTTGGTTACCTGACTAAAGAAAAGATATCAATAAGATTGAAAGAGTGCAGACGAGATTAATGTGGATGTTGACAGGATTTTAAGAACATAGTTACAGAGAAGGTTAAACAAGTTAGGACAATTTCATGGAGCATAGAAGGATGAAGGGAGATTTGGAAGAGGTAAACAAAATTGTGATGGGTATAGATAGTGTGAATAAAAGCAGACATTTTAAGGCTAGAAGGTATAAAAATTAGAGGGTATAGGTTAAGGGTGAATAGGGAAATATTTAAAGGGAACATTGGGGTAACTTCATGCAGAGTGTGGTGGGAGTGTGGAATAAGCTGCCAGCTGAAGTGGTAAATGCAGCCTCAATTTCGACATTTAAGAAAAATTTGGACAGGTACATGGATGAGAGGAGTATGGAGGGATATGGTCCGGGTGCAGGTCAGTGGGACTTGGCAGAATAATAGTTCAGCCCAGACTAGAAGGGCTGAATGGCCTGTTTATTTGCTTCACTGTTCTATGGTTCAATGGTTCTGTTTCACAGCATTAGTTATTGCTATCTAATGGTAACTATTACCTGGATGTTCCTCTTCTGTTTCTTTGTGGTTTGGAATCCAAGAGATTCAGGAGATAAGTGAATTATGTGAAAAGGATTAAGTTTTCTTTTGAAGTGTAGGGTAGCCTTGAGGAATTTGTAACCTTGCCTTGCTCCTATTTCATATATCTGCATTATTTAATTCCATGTTATTAGACCCTGTGGGATCTCAACACTTGGTTAGAATGTGACTATTTCCTGCTTCTCATCTCTTTTACCTAATTGCCTGGGTAATTTTCTTTTATTCCTAGGCTTGCTCCAATTCTCTCTTCAACACATCATCCTCCACCAACACCAACATCATCAACTTACCTTCAAATTAAATCCAACCTTTAAAGCTTTCTCAACTTGCTGTTGATCCTTTTAACTTGAAAATTTCTCCTGACCCATTGACACATGTTTTGACTTCTGCTAATAATGTCCAGTGCCCCAGGAAAAGGAACCCTTTTATCCCCCAACTTGTCAAAGGCCCTCATCTTCACATCCAGATGAAAATTTGCATAATCTTATACACCTAATTTATTGGCTAATAATCTATATTCGAAGAATACAACCCTGAATCAGTCAGATTTTTCTTCCATTTTGTTAAGAAAGTTCCCCATGCTTCGAATAAATAAGTAAACTTTTAAAGAATTCCCCATTCCTTTTCACATTCAAGCACCAAACTAACATATTTTCCTCCTTCTTGAATTTTTTTTTGTTGAGATTAAGACAAAATAATCACTCATGCTAATTCCTTCTTTCTAAGCGTTGAACATTATATAATTATTTTCTTACCTCTGTACTTCTACATTTAGCTTTCATAATCTCCATCAGTTTCCTGATTGCTATTTATCATTTGATCTCGATGAGTCCTTTTCTATCGGTTTTGGCCATTCTCCAAGAATTTCTCAATCTAATACCTGTTCTGCATAAGTGACATTTTGGTGAAGCAATATCTGATCAACGTTCAGCTTCAGAATATTTTAATTCCAAATTGTGCATGACCCATTCTGTTGCGGTCGCTGTGCTAAAAACTCCCTGTCAGAAATATTAGATATGGTTGTCTTTCTCTTGTTTATATTATTGTAGTAAAAGGCATGGTATGCACTCTCCAGATCCAGTAGCAAAGATCAATATGGGTTATTTGTTTTATGAGATTTTTAAAAGTGAGGGGAGAGCAAAGTATGTTTTTTTCTCTGAAGAAAAGGTGTCAGAGGAACAGAGGAAGAAGCCAAAGTGAGATTTACTGTCCAAAACCACGCCATGTGATTTATTTTCAGACAAATATTGAATGCAAGCAAGGCACAAATCAATCATGTTAATTCAACTGTTTGTTGATTTTATCCTGAAGAAATGAAAAAATGATTTGAAGCAAGAGGAACTTGCTTTTGAGAAGCTCGAGGGACCCAGCAGGTCAGGCAAGATTCGTAAAGAGAAATAGACAGTCGACGTATCGGGTCGAGACTCATTTTTGAGGGTCCCGAGGGTCCAATTTCTCATTGTTTGCTTTATATTCCATCATCTGTTGTTCTTGGGTTTCTTTGGGAACTTGATTTTGCTTTGTCATTTTCTCCATCCAGATTTTGTTCTCCATCCACATTAGAGGGCAGATCACTGAACCTTCACAGTTTCTGCTTCTACTCTCTCAACAGTGCATCACTAGATTGAACTAGGGTGGAATAGGGGGTGGTCCCAGCTAAGATTCAATAGGAAACATCTCTTGGAAATTTTCAACCTAGCCGTAGGAGATACAACCTCCGTTCCCGCCATCCAACAACAACACTGCCCTTTCAGGAAAAACAGCAATAAATGTACATCCCTCCCCCGTAGTGCAGTTAATTCAGTACTAACACTGTGGCATCTTCTCCACTGGAGAAACGAAATGCAGATTTGCCAATTGCTCCACAGAAAACTTCCATCTACACCTGTCACTACAATTCGCTATCACACTCCCAATTTGATCTCTCATTCTTTGGCTCCCTACTCAGTTCCAACTAAGCCTGTTGTAAACTTGAGGAATGGCATCTCGTCTTCTGACCAGGCATGTTTCAGCCCTCGGTGATTCAACTTCTTGACAGTGTCAGAATTGGCAACTCTGACATAAGATCACCAGGCTGTAAAATTAACTGTTTTCTTCTTCCATGGTTGGAGCCTGATATGTGGGACATTTCCAGTGTAAAGTTTTATTTTAGATTTCCAGCATCTTATGTGCCTCCCAGCATTGTTTCTCTCTCTCTCTCTCTCTCTCTCTCTCTCTCTCTCTCTCTCTCTCTCTCTCTCTCTCGCACGTGTGCACACACATCTTTTTTTCCCATTTCCCTCTATGTACCATTCGCTCTTAAAAAGACACCTTCACCAACCAAAGTGTGGCTTGATAACATCATACGTGGGGCAGCGCAGTTGCTGTAGCAGTTAGCGCCATGCCTTTATAGTGCTAGCGATTGGAAGCAGGGTTCGAAACCCTTAGAGTCTGTAAGGAGTTTGTATATTCTCCCGGGGTGGTGGTGGTGGGGTGGGGGGGGGTCTGGTTTCCTCCCACCATTCAAAAATGTTCTGGGGCTGTTAGTTAGTCAGTTATAATTGGGTGGCATGGCCTCGTGGGCCAAAATGGCCAGTTACCGCGCTGTATGTCTGAATTTAAAATTTAAATACTCGAAGTACTGGGTCCAGTTTCGTGCGCCTAATTTGAGAAAATGCATGCTGGTGTTGGAGAGGGTTCAGAGATGATTTACTAAAATGATGACAAGAATGAAAGGGTTAGCTCATGAGGAATGTTTGTCAGCTCTTGGACTGTACAGAAGGATGAGGGGGGAACCTCATCGAGGCATTTTAAATGCTGAAAGGCCTGAACAGTAGATGTGGCAAGGATGTTTCCCATGGTAGGGGATTCTAGGAGGTAATTACTTCAGAATAAAAAGGTGTTATTTTAAAACAGATGCAGGAAAAAATTCTTTAGTCAGAGGATGGTGAGACTGTGGAACTTGTTGTCACAGGCAGCTGTTGAAGCAAGGTCACTGAATGTATTTAAGGCAGAGATTGCCAGGCATTTAATCAGTCAGGTTATCAAGGAGGAAAAAGCCAGGGAGTGGGATAGAGTGGGAGGGTGGGTCAGCTCATGATTAGAATGGCGGAGCAGACTCGATGGGCCAATGGGCCTACTTCTACTCCTAGATCTTGTGATGAACCAAGCTGGTTACATTCAAGTGTGAAAAGTCAATCATCCCAGCTCCAGGGCATTATAGCAGGAATTCCTCAAGGTAGTATCTTGGCTCAACCATCTGCAGCAGCTTTATTAATGCCCTTCGTTCTATTGTAAAATCAGAAATAGGATTGTTCACTGGTGATTGCACCACGCTCAATTCCATTAGAAATGAAGTAGTCCATGACTAATTGCAAGAAAACCTAGATGATATTCAAGCATGGCTGAAGCAAGTCAAAGGTAAGTAGCAAATATTATTTGAACCACAGAAATATATACAATCATTATCCACAACAATGAAGTGCTAAATTATTTGCCTTTGACATTCAGTGGCACTACTATTGCTGAGTCATTCGCCATCAATGTTCTGAAGGTCAAAAACACAACTGGAATTGTTATTACAAGAACAGTTGGAGGCAAGTACCTTACCTCCTGACATAGAACATCACAGCACAGAAACCAGGCCCTTCTTCTGTGCTGAACAATTATTCTCCCTATTCCACTGACCTGCACCCAATCCATTGCCCTCTATATATTTCCCAGCCATGCAAATCTTTCTTAAATGTGAAAATCGAACTTACATTCACCACTTCATCTGGCTGCTCAATCTACACTCCCACTACTCTCTGTTTGAAGAAGTTTCCCCTTATCTTTCCCTTAAATTCTTCCCCTTCCACCCTTAACCTATGTTCTCTGATTTGTATCTCATGTAACCTCAGTGGAAAATGCCTAATTGCATTTATGCTATCTATACTTCTCATAATTTTGTATCAATTCTCCCCTCATTCTTCTATGTTCCAGGGAATACAGTCCTTTCCCTGTAACTCAGTTCATGAAGTCTTGGCCACATCCTAGTAAATCTTCTTTGCACTCTTTCAATTTTATTTCAGATTTCAAATTTATTATCAGAGTTCATATATGACATCGCATGCAACCATGAGATTTCCTATGGGCAAGACAGAATTATCACTGATTTATAACGCAAAAACAACTGCACACTGGGTATACATGTAAACAGATAATGAATGTAAACAAACTGACTGTGCAATACAGAGAGGATAAAAAAGAAAATAAAGTGCACAAGAGTTCTTAAATGAGTCTCTGATTGGGTTTGTCATTGAGGGGTCTGATGGTGGAGGGGAGCAGCTGTTCCTGAACCTGATGGTACAAGTCTTGTGGCACTGACACCTCTTTCCTGATGGCAACAGTGAGAACAGAGTATGTGCTAGGTGGTGTGGTTCCTTGATGATTGCTGCTGCTCTCTGATGGCAGCATTCCCTGTAGATGTTCTCAATAGTGGGGTGGGTTTTGCCTGTGATGTCCTGAGCTATGCCTACTATCTTTTGGAAGGCTTTATGCTCAGGAGTATTGTGTTTACATACTAGACTGTATGGCAGCTGGTCAGCACACTTTTTACCACACCTCTGAAGAAATTTGCCAAGGTTTCTAGTGTCACACCAAACCTCTGCAAACTCCTGAGGATGTAGAGGCACTGATGTGTTTTCTTCATGATGCCATTGGTGTGTTGGGTCCAGGAACGATTCTCTGAGATAGTGACTCCCAAGAACTTAAATTTGCTCACCTTCTCTACCTCTGATTCCCCCAATAATCACTGGATTGTATACCTCTGGCTTTCCTTTCCTGAAGTCAACAATCACCTCCTTAGTTTTGGTGACATTAAGTGCAAGGTTGTTGTTGATCTCTTTCCTGTAGTTAGGTGACCAAAATTGCAAACAATACTCCAAATTTGACCTCACCAATGTCTTATACAGCCCAGCTCCTATACTCAATATTTTGATTTATGAAGGCCAATATGCCAAAAGCTCTATTTACAACCCTACCTACCGGTGATGCAACTTTCAGGGATTTGTGTATCTATATTCCCAGATCCCTCTGTTTTACTTCATTACTCAGTGCCATATCATTTACCGTGAATGACCTACCTTGGTCAGTCTTTCCAAATTGCAACACTTCATACTTGTCTAAATTTCATCTGCCATTTTTACAGATGGCCTAGATTATTCCACAAGCTTTCAAAGCCTTTCTTGCTGTCCATGACACCTCCAATTTTTGTATCATGTGCAAACTTGCTGATCCAATTTACCACACCATCATCAAGAGCATTGTTATATGTGACAAACAACAATGGTCCCAGCACCAATCTCTGAGGTACACCACTAGTCACTGGCTTCCATTGCATTTCTACTATTTACAAGGCATACGTTAGGAGCATGAAGGAATTCTGTCTACTTGCCTGGAAGATTGCAATTCCAATATATCTCAATAAGATCAACACCATTCAGGGCAAAGCAGCCTGCTTGATTTTCACCCCTCCATCATAAACATTAATTCCCTCTACATTGTGGTGACACCACGTATCATCTACAAAAAACATGGCACCGAAGTACTCCCAACAGTGCCTCGAAACCCACAATCTCTTCCACCAGGAAGGACAAGAGCAGCAAATGAAATGGAACACCTATGTATGCAGTTTCATCCCCAGGTCACCAACCATCCCCCCTTGCAAATGTATCTCTGATTATTCACTGTTTGAACCAAATTCGAGTCTGCCCCATCTTAGCTGAATCATCTTACACTGTGTGTGTGACGTTTCTAATTCAGAAGCTGAAGAATGCCCTTGACTTGACCCAGTGTAAATTATTTCTGTCCTGGGGATCATTATGTATCAAAACCAAAAGCATCATGCATATTTATTCATTGGTGACAGACTGGACACTTAAAGGCAGTCTGAGGTCATTTGATATATAATGTTGTAAAACAGTTGTAATGTCAATTAGTTTTAGCTTAATAAAAATGATCATAAAATGACCTTAAAATCATCTATCAGACAGTAATGCTGCCTTTTGAATGTATCCAGTTTAATCTCTGCAGTGGTTAAAAAAAATAAATTTAGACATACAGCACTGTAACAGGCTAATTCTCTCCTTCGAGTCTGTGCCCCTACACCTAACATTTTTGAAGGGTGGGAGGAAACCAGAGCACCTGGAGAAAACCCACGCAGACACGGGGAGAATGTACAAACTCCTTGGAGACAGTGCGGGAATCGAACCCAGGTACTGTCCCGATCGCCGGCACTGTAAAAGCATTGCTCTAACTACTCTGCCAACCGTGACACCCGCAATGCAATGTTATCAATGTAAACCTCTTTAACCAGGCAACTACCTGCTACATTACCACTGCTCACAATAATGGAGAGTTACATACAATGTAAATAATCACTGAACTATTCTGAAGGTTACCGAAATAACTATCTAGTACTTTACAAAAATAAAATGGACAGTCACCAATAGTCTACAAATGTGGAAGGTGGAAAAAGCATAAAGCTTGGTTTTGCTCTGTTGGACAGAACAGTCTGTTTCACTAAAGTAATAAATGCATTTATCCAAATCTAACCACGAGGTTTTCTGCCAGGCATCCTCGGGAAAATAAATTATCTTTAATTTCTTAAGACAATGTCCATTAGCTAGTGTACTAATGTTTCAATTTACTACCTTCAATGCCTGAGCGATAGTGGCAATATTCTTCAATCATCGGTTTTCTCTTCTGCTGTCCTTGTGGTGGAGTTATTCCAATTATGGCATTAAACAAGGAACTCTATAGTTTTAATCTTGCTTGATGAAAACCAGATATGTCCAAATTAAGGTGGTATGCAGCTCAGATGGGAAATAGGAAGGTGATGGTTTTCCCTTTAGATTTTTAATTTCAGATCTATTGTCAGAGAACATACATGACATCACATACAACCCTGAGATTCTTTTTCCTGGGGGTGAGGCGGAATTACCACTTATTGATAGTAGTGCAAAAATAAAACTGAAATAAAAAGAAAATCAATAAAGTGCTCAATTAAGAGCCCTTAAATGAGTCTATGATTGAGTTTGTCATTGAGGAGTCTGATGGTGGAGGGGGGGCAGCTGTATCTGAACCTGGCCGTGTGAGTCTTGTGCCACCTAGACCTCTTTCCTGATGGCAGCAGGATGGCGTGGGTCTTTGATGATTGCTGCTGCTCTCCGACGGCAGTGATCCCTGTAGATGTTCTTGATGGAGGGGAGGGTTTTGCCTGTGATGTCCTGGGCTGTGTCCATTACTTTTTGGGAGGGCTTTACACTCAGAAGTATTAGTCTTTCCATACAGCTGGTCAGCACACTTTCTACAACACCTCTGAAGAAATTTGTCAGGGTTTCTAGTGTCGTACCAAATCTCTGCCAACTCCTGAGGAAGTTGACGCGCTGACGTGCTTGCTTCATGATGCCATTGGTGCGTTGGGTCCAGGAAAGATCCTCTGAGATAGTGAGTCACAAGAACTTAAATTTGCTCACCCTCTCCACCTCTGATTTCCCTCAATGATCACTGGATTGTACACCTCTGGCTTTCCTTTCCTGAAGTCAACAATCAGCTCCTTTGTTTTGGTGACACTGAGTGCAAGGCAGTTGTTGGTGCACCGTTCAGGTAAGTTTTTAATCTCTCTCCTATATGCTAACTCAACCCCTTTCTTTATACAACCCACGGCTGTGGTATTGTTGACACATTTGTAGATGGTGTTACTGTCGTTCCGAGCTACAAAATCGTAGGTGTAAAGTGAGTCGAACCGGGGGCTAAGAACACAGCCATGTGATGGAGATTGTGGAGGAGAAGTTATTTTCACTGTTTGTAGTCTGGAGGTGAGGAAACCCATGATCCAATTACACAGCAGGGTCTTGGAGTTTGCTGATCAGTTTTGATGGTGTTAAATACTGAATATTGATAAAGAGCATCCTGATGTAGGCATCTTTGCTGTCCAGGTGTTCCAGGGCTTTTTACAGAGCCAATGAGATGGCATCTGCCATAGACCTGTTGCTATGATATGTGAACTGGAATGGATCCACGTCACCGCTCAGACAGGAGCTGATCTGCTTCATCACCAGCCTTTCTAAACACTTCATCACTGTTGATGTAAGTGTTACTGGTCGATAGTCATTAAGGCCGGTTACTACACTCCTCCTGCATTTTAAAAAATATTTATATTTAGACATATAGCACGGTACCAGGCCCTTCTGGCCCATGAGCCTGAACCGCCCGATTAGATCCTATTTCACCGGTACATTTTGAAGGGTGGGAGGAAACCAGAGCACCCGGAGGAAACCCACTCAGACACAGGAACAACGTACAAACTTCTTACAGACAGTGCTAGATCCGAACCCAGGTTGCGGGTACTGTAATAAAATTGGGCTCACCACTACGTGCTGCCCCGTTAAACAAAACATGTTAAAGGTATCCCCTCACTGTTGGGTACACCAGAACATACCTGATTTAAATTTAGGAAGTAAATCTCCCAAAAGCCATTTTGGTTACTCTTATCAGCAAAACTCTGATGTCAGAGATATGGTAACCAAGAGTGAAAACACCACACTGTGACAGGATCTCTTGGTACCAAGCGTACCCCCTCAAGAGCTGAATTACAGTGCACTCAGTCAAATGCTTAGGCCAGAACTCATTCACTGGTGTCAGGCGGCATCAGTGGGGCAGGTTGACATTTCACATTTCACAGTGTTCCACAACAATGGATGCAGCACAATATTTGGAATAGGGCTGGGCGCCTGCCTATATTTTGTTCATACATTGATGAAGGGCTCAAACCTGAAATGCTGGTTATGTACCTTTATCTTTGCTCTATAAAGTACCCATTCAGAGCCAGCTCTTCAGCGCTTGACGTCCTGTTTTGCGGAAACTGCCAAAATGTTTGGCCTGGAAGTCAGCCTGAAGAAAACTGAGGACCTCCATCAGCCAACTCCCCACCATGACTACCAGCCCCCCCACATCTCTATCGGGCACACAAAACTCAAAACGGTCAACCAGTTTACCTATCTCGGCTGCACCATTTCATCAGATGCAAGGATCGACAACGAGATAGACAACAGACTCGCCAAGGCAAATAGCGCCTTTGGAAGACTACACAAAAGAGTCTGGAAAAACAACCAACTGAAAAACCTCACAAAGATTAGCGTATACTGAGCCGTTGTCATACCCACACTCCTGTTCAGCTCCGAATCATGGGTCCTCTACCGGCATCACCTACGGCTCCTAGAACGCTTCCACCAGTGTTGTCTCCGCTCCATCCTCAACATTCATTGGAGCAACTTCATCACCAACATCAAAGTACTCGAGATGGCAGAGGCCGACAGCATCGAATCCACGCTGCTAAAGACCCAACTGCGCTGGGTAGGTCACGTCTCCAGAATGGAGGACCATCGCCTTCCCAAGATCATGTTATACAGCGAGCTCTCCACTGGCCACCGAGACAGAGGTGCACCAAAGAAGAGGTACAAGGACTGCCTAAAGAAATCCCTTGGTGCCTGCCCCATTGACCCCCGCCAGTGGGCTGATATCACCTCAAACCGTGCATCTTGGCGCCTCACAGTTCGGCGGGCAGCAACCTCCTTTGAAGAAGGCCGCAGAGCCCACCTCACTGATAAAAGACAAAGGAGGAAAAACCCAACACCCAACCCCAACAAACCAATTTTCCCTTGCAACCGCTGCAACCGTGTTTGCCTGTCCCGCATCGGACTTGTCAGCCACAAACGAGCCTGCAGCTGACGTGGACATTACCCCTCCATAAATCTTCGTCTGCGAAGCCAAGCCAAAGAAAGAATAAAGCTGCTGAGTTTCTTCAGCTTTGCATTTTTACTCAACCACATTAACTGCAGACTTTTGTGTTTAACCTTGAATTATTTATTTAGCTATTTGCATTTACTATTTACATTCAAATAGACTAATCTATTCCATATAAGGAGGCTCTGATTCAGTATTTTTAGGTGTTTGTCAACTTACAGGAATCATGATGCGATTTCGCCCTTTTTCTTTGTCACCATGTTCAAGTCAGTTTCTCTGTTTTTTTCCCTATTCTTGTCTGGCTGTCCTTGAGAACAAAGGATTGCACTTTAGATCTATTGTTTCTGAGGTGGTTAATGAGGTGCAAGTGAGCAGGAGGTCCTTATTGGGTGCTATATTTGTGGGGGGGGGGGGGGGGGGCTGCCCAGCTAGAGATTGAGGGTTGATGGTCAAGAATTTAAAGATTTATTAATTCCTCCATTTATAGAAGTATTAGCTCAGGCGGATGGAACGGAATCTTTTAAAACAGCAATAATATAACAGTGATTCTCAAAAAAAGATAGTTCCTTTAAAGCCATCTTTCATATAGACCTATATTTTTGTTAAATGCAGATTATAAAATGGTTGGAAAATATTAGCAAATAGATTGACAAAATATTTACAGAAATTAATTAATATGGATCAAACTGGATTTGTTAAAAAATGTTAGCAGGTAATGTAACTAGATTGATGAGTATAATACAATTGGCACAGAAAAGAGGGGATGAGTGTTGCAGTGGCATTAAATGCTGAAAAAGCATTTGATAGATTAGAATGGGACTTTTTATTTAAAGTTTGAACTGGGACAGACATTTTTCAATTGGATTAAGGCCTTATATAATGGACCAAAAGCTAAGGTAGGTAGTAATGAATGGGCAAGTTTCTGACTTTTTTTTTCAATTAACTAGATCCACTAGACAAGGATATCCATTGTCACCAGTTTTATTTATCTTGGTTATAGAACTATTGGCAGAATTGATTAGGTCTGATTTTGTTATTAAAGGTTTTAGAGTTGGCAAAGAGGAACATAAGATTTGTTTATTTGCAGATGATGTAATAAGATACTTGACGGAACCAGAAACTTCATTACACAAATTCTATTCAAGATTAAAAGAATATGGAATAATATCTGGTTACAAAGTAAATTGGGACAAAAGTGAGATTATTCCTCTTACTATACAGTGTAAAAGAGATACTCAATTTAAATTGCCAGTAAATGGAATAAAACATTTAGGGATTCAAATAGATAACAATTTAAAGAACATAATTAAATTAAATTATGAAAATTGATGAAGATTTAAGATGATGGATGGAATTATCTATAACCTTATTGGGAAGAGTTAATTGTATAAAAATGAATATCATTGCTCGGATACAATATTTTTTAAAAACATTTGCCCATTTTTATTCCACAGAATTTTTTTTCTTCAGGAACTGAATAAATATGTAAGAAAGTTTCATTGGAAGGTCAAAATGGCAAGAGTTTCATTAGAGAAATTAACTTGGAAATTTGAACTTGGAGATTTTCAACTTCCAAATTTTAAAGATCATTATAATGCACCACAAATGAAATTTTTTTTGTTCCCTTTTTGAGGAGGGAGAAAAAAAACAACATGGATTAAGATGGAGATGGATAAAATAAGGAAGACGATACTTGAAGATTTTATATATAAATGGGAGAATAGATTAATAATTGGAGATAGAGAAACACCATTATTGAAACACTTAAGGTACAGCATACATGTTCAATTGGAAACGAGCAATTATGAGATACCAAAAATGCCATTAATTGAAAACAGACATTCATTTTACAATGAATAATAGAATTTTTTAAATAATTGGTCTGGTAAACAAATTAGGAAAATAATGGATTGTATTGAAGGGAGGAACTTAATGATGTTTGATGAATTGAAAGATAAATATGGGATACATACTTATCCCATATTGTATTACAATATTTTTTTATTATCAATTAAAGGCGTTCTTAAGGGATAAATTAGGTCTGACGATTTTATTGCCTGAAAGGAGTTAAATAAAAAGTTTGATTTGTAATAAATCTATTAAGAAATTTATTTCAGCTATGCATTCCTTATTGCAAAAGTGAACATGGAAACAAGGCATTCAGAGATGAATATAAAGATGGGAGATTGATCTGAATACAAATATTGGGGAGAAAATTTGGTCAGAATTTTGTCATGAGTATATGACAAACACAATAAATGTTAGGTACGGGTTGGTTCAATATAATTTTTTTGCATCAATTTCTTACTCTACAGGAATTAAATAGATTGAAATCAGATTTATCAAATAAATGTTTTAGGTGTAATAAAGACAGCGGTACTTGTTTTACATTCCACTTGGTCATGCTCAAAATTGAGACCTTTTTGGACAGATTTAGCTGTATTTTTAGAATGAGTTACTAAAGTTAAATTCTCTCAAGATCCAATGCTTTTCTTATTGGGTAATATATCTGGGATTAGGCCAGAATTAAAATGTAATGTTTCAAAAGGAATTTGTGAAAATTGCAAGAAAATATATTGCAGTGTCATGGAAATCAGAGTCAAATTTGGAAATGGACAGATGGCATGCATACATAGTTATATATCTCTGGGAAAAAAATTACATATAATTTAAGAAATAAGTATGAAAATTTCTTAGAAGTTTTGTGCCCGTATTTACATACTGAAGGATTTACATTATGAAACTATCCCTTTAACCTCAATACCTTACCAAGTCCTTGGTGGATATAGGTTTAATATTCTAGAGGCAAAATTTGATGAAATTGATTGTAACTTTAGTATCCAGTTGTATTCTTCTATTTTCTTACATTCCTATTTTTTATTCTGTTCTTTTCTTTCTTTTCTATTTATTTCTTTTTCTGTTTTACTTTTTGGAGGGGAGGGTTGGGGGTTATAAAATAAAATACTATGTATTATTATTTAGATTTAAATGAAAGACAATCCTGTATTTAGATATTAATATGTGTTGAATTTAAATAAAATATCAAAAAGAAGATTAGAGAAAGGAAGCTGCAATGATCTAATGGGATGACGAAGATTTGCTGGAAGGAAATAACCCTACTCCATTTGTTTGTAATTTCAGTAGTTCAATTTTAGTTAAAAATTCATCTATTTTGTCTTCTTTCCCTTCGTTTTCAGTTTGATATAATTGTTCGTAGAATTCTCTGAAGTTTTCATTAATCTCTGTTGGATTATATGTGATTTGCTTGTCTTTTTTCATTAATGCCTATACCATTCTCTTAGTTTGTCTGTCTTAAGCTGCCACGCTAGAATTTTGTGCGTTTTTTCTCCTACTTCATAATATTTGTTTTGTCTTCATTATGTTCTTCTCCACCTTATATGTTTGTAGTGTTTCATATTTTATTTTTTTATCTGCCAATTCTCTTCTTTTAGTTGTATCTTCCTTCATTGCTAATTCTTTTCCTATATTTACTATTTCCGTTTCCAACTGCTCTATTTCCTGATTATAGTCCTTCCTCATCTTAGTTACATAACTTATTATTTGCCCTCTGATGAACACTTTCATTGCGTCCCATAGTATAAACTTATCTTTCACTGATTTCGTATTTATTTCAAAGTACATTTTAATTTGTCGTTCAATGAATTCTCTAAAATCCTGCCTTTTAAGTAGCATGGAGTTTAATCTCCATCTATACATTCTTGGTGGGATGTCCTATTGTCAATAACAGGGGTGAGTGCTCCGATAATAGTCTATCTTTATATTCCGTTTTCCTAACTCTCTCTTGCATGCGAGCTGACAACAGGAATAGATCTATACTTGAGTATGTTTTATGTCTACCCGAATAATATGAATATTCCTTTTCCTTTGGGTGTTGTTTCCTCCATATATCCAAAAGTTGCATTTCTTCCATTGATTTAATTATAAATTTGGTTACTTTGTTCTTTCTGTTAATTTTTTCCCCAGTTTTATCCATGTTTGAATCCAAATTAAGGTTGAAATCCCCTCCTATTAGTATGTTCCCTTGCGTGTCTGCTATCTTCAAAAAGATATCTTGCATAAATTTTTGATCTTCTTCATTAGGTGAATATACATTGAGTAAATTCCAAAACTCCGAATATATCTGACATTTTATCATTACATATCTCCCTGCTGGATCTATTATTTCCTCTTCTATTTTTATTGGTACATTTTTACTGATTAATATAGCTACTCCTCTAGCTTTTGAATTATATGATGCTGCTGTTACATGTCCTATCCAATCTCTCTTTAATTTCTTGTGTTCCACTTCAATTAAGTGTGTTTCTTGTACGAATCCTATATCAATTTTTTTCTTTTTTCAATAAATTTAAGTTTCTTCCTTTTGATTTGGTTATGTATTCCATTAATATTTAAAGTTATATATTTCAACATAGCCATTTCATACTTTGTTTATCTTTCCTTTCTGTTTCCTCATCATCACCTTTCCTTCTTATCCATTTCTACTTTCTTTTTTTGAACACATTATAAGACAACATTTCTAAAACATAAAATATTTCCATTATTCTCCTAACTAAAATTCCTTTAACCCCACTATCCCCTCCCCTTCCTGAGTTGCCCTTTGTCCCTTGTCGGGCAACCACATCTCCCCTCTCCATTTGGATTTGCGAATTCACTCGCAAGCGTCAACTGATTTCACAGTGACCGTAATTCTTCCCCACCCAGCCCCCCCCCGAAAAGATTTTAATCTTCATATATAACAAAGGTCACTCTCTTAATTCCTCCCCGTACTTCCTTTCTTCCTTTTCTTTCCCTTCTTAGTTCTTACCTATACTCTATTTTTTTATATATATACATACACACATACATATAGTTTGTGATCATTTTTGTTCTCATTACGTCTTCATCTCTCTATCTGTTTTGTAGTTGTTCTGCAAATTTTCATGCTTCCTCCGGATCTACGAATAGTCTGTTTTGCTGCCCTGGAATAACTATTTTAAGTACCGCTGGATACTTTAGCATAAATTTATATCATTTTTTCCATAGGATCGTTTTTGCTGTATTAAACTCCTTCCTCTTCTTCAGGAGTTCAAAACTAATATCTGGATAGAAAAAAAAAAATTTTGACCTTTGTATTCCAGTGCTTTTTTTGTCTTCTTTTATTTTCCTCATTGCTTTCTCCAATATATTTTCTCTTGTTGTATATCTTAGGAATTTTACTAGAATGGATCTTGTTTTTTGTTGTGGTTGTGGTTTAGGGGCTAATGTTCTGTGTGCCCTTTCTATTTCCATTTCTTCCTGTAATTCTGGTCTTCCTAGGACCCTGGGGATCCATTCTTTTATAAATTCTCTCATATTTTTGCCTTCTTCATCTTCCTTAAGGCCCACTATCTTTATATTGTTTCTTCTATTATAATTTTCCATTATATCTATCTTCTGAGCCAACAGCTCTGTGTCTCTTTAACTTTTTTATCAGATTCTTCTAATTTCTTTTTTAAGTCATCTACTTCCATTTCTATGGCTGTTTCTTGTTCTTCCACCTTGTCCACTCTTTTCCCTATATCTGACATGATCATCTCTAATCTATTCATTTTTTCTTCTGCACTTTTTATTCTTCTTTTTATTTCACTGAATTCTTGGGACTGCCATTCTTTTACTGATTCCATATATTCTTTAAAAATATATATATCCATGTACTTGCCCTTTCCTTCATCTTCCATTTCTCTGTGTTCTCCCTCCTCTTCTTCTGAGTCCACTCCAGGATCTGTGTCCTTTACCTCTGTCTCTTCTGGTTTTCTTGTTGGTTTGTTTGTTTTATTTTGTTGGGTATTTTTGGTCTTCTTATTTTTACTAGAAGTGTCTTGATGCTGGTCTTCTTCCTCTGGGTTGGTCATCTGTTGTTTCTTTGATTTCTTTTTACTCTCTTCTTTCTTGTTCTCGTTATTTTCTATGTTTTCCTCTTGCTGCTTTGTTGTGGTTGTCAATTTCAGCTGTGGAGATCGACCCCTCAGCTGGTACCCCCTCCCGTCAGTGTTATTTTTGTCTTGCACATCGCGTATGCGCGGTTGCGCACTTTTGTTTGGCTCCATGAGCCATTTTTGTAGTCCCGAGTTCGGGGCTTCAACTGACCTCAGGGAGTGGGCTTCTCTCTCCAAGGCGGGCCTCCTCGGACAGGTAAGGCCTTCACCTTCTTCTTCCGACATCTTTTCTTCTTTTCTTCTTCCCGTTGCTTTTGGCTTTTTTTTCTTTGCTGCCATTTTTTCCACACCTTTACTTTCACTTTATTTTGGTCTTTGTGTTTGTGCCTTTGTTTTTTCACTGTCTTTTTTTTACTTTTCCAGAGAGGGCTGGAGTTCCCCCACTGGCCACTACTCCATCACGTGTCTCCTCAGCAGTAACCTTTCTGAGTTGATTTTGCGACAGTAAAAACCCTGATCTCCAGCATTCAAGCATCCGGCAAAAAAATTGATAAAAATAAATAAAAACAATTACAATAAACAAGAATAAAATGATAGGTATAATTGTAAATGTTCTCTGAAGTAACACATAAATGCTTGGAGATGGTGGGAGCAAATATTCAGCAGCCTAGGGCCTTGGTCGTGCTTTACTCATATCATCTGTTTCAATAAAGTAGTGTGAAACACCAATGGCATTTGAAGAGCTGGAGATGCTTCACGCCATTGAGTGACTCTCTTAAACTGTCTCCTTATCTCTGCTTAGTAAGAGCCGCTCCAGTCAGAGGCTTTTATCTGCAAACTTAGGAATTTTATTGCTTGTCTTTCGGGCATTTCCGTGGAGGGGGAGGAAACTGCAGATGCAGCAATGGTTAAATGTTTTCAAGAATGTGACTGAAAATAAAGTAAATTGCTTTAAGGTTCATGCAAGTGAAGTTTGTTCAGTGTAAGTACAGAATAGTATTTTTGTCTTTTAAACTGTTTATTCTTAACACAAGCATATTAGTTAGACACTGTAAGAGTAAGGCTCAAGCTGCAAGAAAATACACTTATCCAGCACCTACCAATCCCCATAAGTGCCAAATACCAGGGGTTTTACTCTATATCATTATATTCTATGATTATAAAACAAAAATGCATTGTTCACATGTTACTGCACCTCAGAAACAGCCAGAATTAATTAAATGTAGTTAGGAACAGACAGGTTGTCAATACCGAGAAACCATCTTCATTGTGTCATCGCGTCTCTTTCTCATGAATCAAATATTTCCAGAACATGGTTAAATATATTAAGGTTGGATTTAAAAAAAAATTTGCTGAAGACCTACTGAAGTAAAATTTTGATTTGTAATTTTAGACAAATAATTCTATTTTTGGCAATATACTTTGAAATGGGGAAGCTATGGTCACGTGGGAGAGTTGTGACTCAATTACTACTGTTTCCACTAATACCTGAGAGAGATTGTACCACGTGATTAATTATCCAAAGGGAATGTATATATGTATTCTGACAATAAACCTGAAAGGTGATCTTTTAAATGTAGTGTGGTCTGTTTCTTTGGGAGATAAAACATGACCACAAACAGAAAATATTAGCAAAACTGCAGTTTGCACCATACTGCTCATTTTGTTTCTGCCTAAAGCCATCTGTTCAGCTATCAAGCTCGTCTCTTTGCCTTATATCATATCTGTAAGATCACAGCACGTTCATCTGAAGTCGCAAAATCTAAAGGCAATGTTCTCATTTGGTTAAACAACTAAACTTTGAAATTTCTGTAACCTATGCACTGCCTCGTATTTCAATCAAGATTAGAATGTCAAAACATGCCTTTAAGGAAGAAAACATTTAATTATAAATTAAGAATGAAAATATAGGAATCTGACCACATACATGAAAATCAGGGCAGAGAATTAAGACACTTTATAAAGTAATTTAAAAATTCTTAATTATCCTGAAGCATTTTGCACACATCTAATTACAATGAAACCCCTGTTATCCAGAATTCATACAGCTGGCAAAAAAAATCTCAGAAAACAAATAAGTAAAAAAAAACAGGTTTATAATTTGAGCACTTTACTGTTAGTTTTCGAAACTACACAACGCTCAAGCAACCAGAAAATTCACTTATCCAGCAACTACCAATCCCCAGAGGTGCCAGATACCAGGGGTTTTACTCTACTGTAAAGAAATACCTAGTGTTATGTTACACCAACCACATTGTGCACAGTGATCCCATTAAGAGCAGTGTAAATATTGAAATGGTAGCTGTACTTTGGTTGATGATAATTCTGGTTGGATTATGTACTGGGTTCTTCGAGAATTCCCTGTTCCTAGAACAGCAGAATAGCTCAGCTGTTGTCTCAAGCCCTAGTGAACTGTGTTTAATTCTGACCTCGAATTCACTCTCTCCTCGTGACTGCATCAGGTTTCCACGGGCACTCAGTTTCTTCCACCCTGCCAGAGACATGCTACAGTGGTAGCTTAATTGACCACTACAAATGATCCCCTGTGCTGGCAGGTAATGGAAAAATCAGTGTGGAGTTGATGTCCATATTAGACAGGATAGGTTAAAGGGAAATAAATGGAAGAATGGAATTGATGGGATTGGGCAGGGAACTAGTATAGGCTTGGTGGGCCAATGGTCTCCTTTAATGCCAAGACAAAAGATAGGACTATAACATCTTTAACCACTTGAAACATGAGGACAAACAACATATTGATTTTAAATCTTACAATGCATTTCAGATAATGCGCTATTCTATCAATCATGCATTGGACTGTCAGTCTGACTTAGTACCTAAAATAATGAATCTAAAGCCTTCCGAATTACACAGGAATGCAATGAAGTAGTTCAAATGGCCAAATGGAACAAAGATTTATATTGCTTACTAATGGAGTGAGTTCTTCAGGCTTTTTTTTGTCACCCATTTCAATTGACTGAGATTTTAATGTAATGTTTTCTCCCAAATATTGAAGAGTAGTGCTTTGAAAATCTCACAGAAAAATCTCAGAATTCTCTGTGATGGTTGAGAGCAGTAAAAAAAATCTTTGGTCTGTTAGACACATCTCCTTTGAAGTTGAAACTGTCAATCAATTATGATCAAAGCTGTTTGATACATGGCAGAGGATGAAGATTTATTAATATCTTCCCTGAGATTAAAACAAAACACAAGAAACCCACTATAAAATGTAAACCATCTGGAGCCTTTACATGGCTATACATAATTCTGACTACAGAGTGCTATTTATAATATGTTCATGAATCCCTACCCCAGTTGAAGACCCAAAAAAGCATCAAATTATTCACTTGCAAATATTTAAAATGCATAATCTATTTCCAGTGACACTGGCTTGCTACCTTTTTGTTTTGTTCTCTCCATTTAAGTTTGAAGATTAAATACATTCAATGCCATCCACCAGGAAAAGAATGTATTTTGCATATCAAGTTGATCATAGACTATAGCTCCAAATAGGTTATTCTCAGTTGGCAGGCTTGACTATTGATCTATAGATTAAAATGTTTAGGATTTATTCTATTCATCTTTTTGTTCAGTACCAGACTGTGAGGAATGCGCTGATCGATAGACATTCTGCAGGTATCAGTTCTTTCCTATATCTTTCATTTTTCCATTTAAAATTCGAGAGTAAGGTTATAATTCTCTGCTTGCTTTGTTTTACCTGCTGTAAGTAGAGTAGTCGAACTAAAGTTTAAATAAGACTAGAAAGGAAGTTTCTTAGAAACATTAGACTGATTGAAGGCCAGGATGACAGTACAGCATCCTTGAAAATATCAAGAACTGGGATAAAAGCTCCCATTGGGCCAAAATATCTTTTATTGTAATTTGTGTATTTCTACCAAGGCCCGCTGAAGAGATGATCTTGAAGCCCAGTGAAATCAATTCCCAGCTTTTACCAGAGCCCTTGGAAAGTTAAAAGAAAGGTTCTAAATTAAATATAATTTCCTCCATGTTTATGTTTCAGCAGAGAGATTTTTTATATTTTAAAATCTGTAGCACAGGATGCACTAACTCGCTGCCATAGAGTCTACATTTGGTGGTGTCACAGAGAGAGATTAAAAGGAATTTAGGTCCTTCTCATTACAGCACAGAGGGTGAAAGTAGTTTTCAAATTGGTGAATGGAATTGATAAGTTAGAAATGAATACAGTCATTCACAATTGGACATAGAGTGATTGAACCAGAGGGCATAACGAAAAGGTTTGGAATTAAAGGTCAAAGAATGGAATGAAGTGTCACTTGCTCTCAGAGGACAGAGACACAGAGAGTGTGCTGCTGCCTGGAGTGGTTTAGTGCTGTTACATACACTTTTAAAAGAGAGTTGGACAGATTTTCATTACAAATGGCATTAATAGATCTGTAGGTACATAGCCAGCTGGAGATGAACGTATAAAAGGACTGGAATCTGAAAGAAAATAGACTTAATACAACACAGTCGCAAATATGAGACAGAACATATTCACTTCTGCCATCTTTCTCTCTCCCTCGGTGTTGTCTCCATAGGGAAATATCAAAAATCAATGGCTAATAGTTTTTGCTGTTCACTTCAGGCGAAGACAAATGCTTGGTCCCAAAGGCACATTTCAGGTCTATTTTTCTCAATGGGATGTACTCTTTTTTTTTAAATTTTTTAAAATTTTTTATTTTTCACACCATAAATCACATTAGCCATGATATACACTATTTCTTTTTCACACATATACAGTGACTTTTTCTCCCCCCCCCCTCCCTCCTCCCAAGCCACCCCCCTCAATGGGATGTTCTTTAGGACGAAATGTTCTTTAGGCATGATACTGAACTGAGTGTTCAATTAAAAATTGATAAAAGTTGGCAAAGATACAAGTAAGAAACACACACACACACACACACACACACACACACACACACACACACACACACACACACACACACACACACACACACACACACACACACACACACGCACCAGCATTTTCTGTAGTTGCCAATCTAATATGAATCTATTCCTTTCAAATCATTATTTAAATGAAACCTTATATCAAACGCCCTTCAGTGTTGTAATTCAGACAGGATTACTCAAGTATCAGAGAAGTGATATAAAATTTTCCAACAAATGCCAGTAACTTCCTTGTTCTGCCCATTCACGCTCCATCATTCTGACTTCCATAGTGATGGCCTCGAGGTCCTGACACACATCCTTAACAGATTGCTTATGGTAAGCACATGTGCTTGTTCTTTATTTTCCTTTGGAACTCTATTAAGTTTAATTACTAATTTTTTGGAGCAAAATGTTGTCAAAGGGTATTTGAGAGTTCAGCGTAACTATTTCAGACTGCAATCCTCTTAGGTAGTCACTTAGACAACAGAGTAAAGAATATTGCCTTAGCTGAATCAACTTCTTCCAGGTACACACAGACTACCATTACCATGCTCACTTGTGATGTTCTCCTAATTGTTACAACTTTAAATGGAAGTAAAACTAATAGAATCTTAAACATTAACACCACTTGGAATCTATTTATGTGCTGGACTGGATCTATTAATGGAGACAATGATTTTCAGTGTCTTTATCAATCTCTCTTCAAACTCCATCTGCATTTGCAACATGCAAAAGGATATATTTGTTTGAAGGCTACTTGCTCATTCGAAATTTATACATTAATACTCCTGGTGAACGTTTGTTCAAAGAAGCAATTTTGTTCATGCTTTCCATCTTGAATAGTCAGAGGAAATATTCATTAACATCATTTAATATTTTGTGCTCACTTTTCTTTCATCTTTTACAAGTTTCATCTTCAACCTGCTGGCATTTTGTACTGTTAGGCTTTCTAAGTTGCACTGCCTGCTTCTATTTCTCCTACCATTTTCTGCCCAAACTGTTTTCTTCACAAGAATGGAAAAGATAAATAAGATCATTAAGATTTATCTGGATTTAGTGTGATTTGTGGGTTAATCTATAAGGAGGTTCAGATTTATTCTGGAAATATATATTTTTCCTACACGTTTGGCATTTATCTTCAATGAGGTATCCTTTGACTTAATGGATAGCCTTCCTGAACAAGGTTGTCCCATAATCCTTCACATTCAACACAAAGTAGGTGATTTCATGCTTTAGCTGGTGCACTGGGGCTTCTAATTCTAATTTCTAGGTTCTCAAGAAAACTGAACCCAAAATATTCCTCGTGAATCTGGAATCAGTTTAGTCAGGGCGCTTCTGTTGGCATTGCCTCCTGTTGAAATGCACAATGCCAGCAAGGATGGAAGGAGGCAGAACTTCCTTCTTCTTCTTCTTCTTCTTCTTCCACCACAGCTTTGTTCATGTACTTTTGAGATGTGAAATTGTAGATCAGTTGATACACTAAATGGAAAGGAAACTTGAACTGAAAGAAAATCTCCTGTCTTTATCTGGAATCAATGTGCAAATATGACCAGGAGAGAGTGATTGGTATCTGAGATGGAGCCAATCAACTGCTGTGGGATTAATAGTCTGAATACCCAGTGGATCACAATAATAATTGAATCATGTTCTTGGAATTTTTAAATAAAACAAACCTCTGATATTTGACAAGCTGGTTCTCAAGACAAAGCTATTAACACACAGGTTAGGTTGTCGACGGAGAATAAATTATTTTTCCATTTATCATTTGAGGAGAGGAGAAGAGTTCACTCACCAGCAACCTGATTGAAACTCATCCAGTTAAAGTCCTAAAATCCAGATGGCTCGTGGGGTTGGGTGGGTCCAGATTTTCCGGATTCTCGGGCAGTACACCTGTGGCAAGAACGGACCACATACACACGCATGCAATGGAAGGACGCAAAAACTGAGAGTTTTTGAGAAACCCGGATTCTCGAATGGTCCAGATTTTAGGTGAGAATTTCTGGCGTCCGGATTTTCGGATTTTTACCCTATATTCTTTAATCTTTTTCATAGCGTATTGCTGGAAAACACAAACAAATTATGCAGTCGTTTGGAATATTCTTCCTTTCATAAATTCACGTTTGCACATTATTTCTGATTCTGATTATTGAGTTAAAATGGGATCATGTTCATGAAACGTAGAAGAGGAGACCCTTTGGCCTGCACTTTGCTGCTTGAAGCTAACATGTATCCCTCTATACCCTACATATTCATGAGTCTATCTAGCAGTCTCCTCAACAGGGGCATAGGGGCATAGCCAGGTTCTAATGTTAGGGGGAGTGAGTACATAAAAATGGTGCATGACACGTATCAGATGGTGAGTCAGTGGTTGAATGGCAGGCCGCACTGATTTTTTGGTGGCATCAAACCATAGCGGGGAGGGGAGGGGAGGCAGTGGCAGCTGCGTTGGAGCGGGGGTGGCAGAGTCAGAGCAGTGATGGTGGGGGTGGGGTGGCGAAGTCAGTGGTGTCGGCATCGGACCACAGCGGAGGGTGGGGGGGGGGGTGTTGGCATTGGAGTTGTTGGATGGGGGAGGGTGTGGGGGAAGGCACCACTTTTGGAAAATGTGCAGGGAGAGCGACTGTTCCTCCTGAGCACCCACCCTAGCTATGCCATTGCTCCTCAATGGTACCATCGTATCTGCTTCCAACTACCGACCAATACACTTGCCCCGCTGATATCCCCTTCACTCCGCCCCCCTCACCTTAAACCATGACCGTGACATTTATATCCTGGAGAAAAGAAGGTTCAGACTGTCTACCCTGCCAATGCCTCTCATCATTTTATAAACTTCGACTGGGTCGCCCCCAGCCGCAGGAGAAAACATCCCAAGTTTGTTAAACCACTCCCCATAGCCCCTATCCTCTAATCCAGTCAACATCCTGGTAAATATCATCTGAGCCCATTCCAAAGCCTCCATATCCTTTCTGCATGCATATCTCAGCCTAATTAAAGGAGCCCCAACATGACTTCCATGTTTTTATGTTGAATGCCCTAGCCATTGAAGGCAAGGAATCCATAAGCCTTCTTTACCATCCTATCTACATGCAAGTCCACTTTCGAGGATCTATGGAGCCGAACTGAAGGGTGGAAAATGTGTAGAATTCGTTGCCACAGGCATTTGTGGAGGCAAGGTCATTGGATGTATTTGAGACAGAGATTGACAGGTTCTTGATTAGCCAGGGCATCAAAGGTTATGGGGAGAAAGCCGGGCAGTGCGGCTAAGTGGGAAAATGGATCAGCTCATGATTGAGTGTTGGGGCAGACTCGATGGGCTGAATAGCCTATTTCTGCTCCTACTATATATATCGTATGGTCTTATGGAATCCCCAGAATTCAATGCTTTAAAGTGGAATGTACTGTATACTGCCCCCTTAACATTTGACCTCCCAAAGTGTAATCCTCACATTGTCCAGATGAAACATTATCTGCCATTTCTCTGCCCATATCACTAACCGATAGCTTTTTGTACTCTGATAGCCCTCCATATTGTCCACAACTCCATCAAATGTCACCTGAAAACTCACTGACCTATCCACTGAACAGGGATTTGAGAAAGGAAAGTGCATGTGTACAATCTATGCAACTTTTGAAAAAAAAAGTGTATTTTTGTACTCTTGTTCATCTGTCACGCAGTTTGCATACAATTCCAGCTCAAGAAAAAGGCGTACCTTTCTGATCACAAGAATGAAGAAACAAGCACACTTCATTCAAAAATGTTATGCACCATGGGCTGACCTTTTGGACCATTGATTGTCATCATAAAGGATGGAATTCTGCTGGGAACTCTGTGTGACTTGTGGTGCAGTTGAGCTGCGCAGAGAGAGAAGGGAATGTTCAGAGAGGCAATTGGAGCAACAGAACTACAGTTGGAGTGGCAGAGAGCTGTGTGAAAGGGACATGCTTCATACATTAATGAAGGGTTAAAAAACCATAATTTGAGAACCGAAGGAAGTCATCTAAGGAGGCTCTGTAAAAGGATATGTAACATCAGTCATTTTTCTCTCCAACGTTCAATACAATGTCCTTTTGTTATTCATTTGGAGGAACTGAATTTGGACATTGAGCTTTGGGGTTATATTCTGTGGACTGCGTTTTCAGACTGATTTACTTGACTGACAGACCTGGGATATTTTTGGGGAGATTTTTCTCTTTTTGAATATTAGACCCAGACTGTAATGTTCTGGGTTATTTTTACATGCATGTTGTTCATGAAAATATGATATTTATACATTTGTTATAGTGTTACAGAGTTTTGTGTTGTGTATTGGCCTGTGTGTTGTGTGGTTTTATGTTGAAAAGTGACAGTTTGCCTTAGAGAGCCAAGGTGAAGGTGGACCGCTGAGAGAGTGGGAGACGGACTGAGCATGTGCAAAAAATTATCTAAAGATTTCTGGCCCTGGACGATAAATCACCACTAGGTGGTGCTGTGGAGTGGAAGGAGGCCCAGAGCATGGAGGACAGTTTAGAATGTTGGAATTTCAAAAGGGATGAACATTCCGAAGGCAGCCAGAAGGATCCGGACCAAGCCTGTGTTTCCCCTCTCTCTGCAAGCAGAGACAACTTTGAATTATGTGCATCTCTCTCTCTCAAAGATCTTTTGGCTTCAGTTTACCAAACAAACTGAATTTTGTTTATGATCTTTGCTTCGGTTGAGATCGAAGTTTTTGTGAGTCTTGTGTGTTTTGTGTCTAAGTTTTTCTGTGGGCTGGTTGGAAATATAACTTAGAGTTTAATTACATTTGTTATATTTAGGCTGGGGAATTTATTAGTTTTACACTGTTATAAAAATTTGCATAGTAACCAGTGGGCATTGTTATAAAAGGGGGGAAATTTGAATTAAAGTTTGAAGGTGAATTTTTTGTTAATAAAGTAATTGTTCATCTTTACCCCTGTACCTTCTTTGTAGTTGTTGGTTTGATCTTGTAACAATAGATACAATAGTGGGGTTAAATGGGTTAAAACATTATATTGTTCATAGTCATTAATAAATTTAGATTTAAAATTTAACCCTTTTGAATTAAATCTTCTGTTGTTGCTGGTTGGAGGAGAAACAAAGAGAACTTTTTATTTTATTACCCTTTCTTTCTCTTTCTATTGGGTTGGTTTTTTTGTTCAGAGTTATACTTTACTACATTATTACCAATGTATGTTGGTCCTTTGAATTATGTTCATATTTGAAATATTTTTCCTATACTTTTAAATGTATTGCACATTGTCTAATTGTATTGTTCAAATATTAATTTCCATTAAAAATATTTTTAAAAGAAAAAACAGAACTGCCAGAAACACAAATTATTGCATCAATTGGCCTCCATCTTGATTTTTCTTTATTTGTTCAATCTTGATTTGGAATTCATTGGTAAGGACATCATATATTGTCCATCAGTAATCGCTCTCGATCTTAAGAACCAGCTTGTTGGTTCTTAAGATCAAACATGCAAAATCTGAGAGTTTTTGAGAAGTCCGGATGATCATCTGTAATCCCATTTAATTGGATTATAGATGATCATCTACTTCAGTACATTGTTTCTTCCTTTTCACCCATTTAGCATGACAGAATACGTAGGTTTGCCTCCTTGAATATATAAATTTTAAAATTTGGATTTAGACACACATCACGGTAACAGGCTCTTTTGGCCAGTGGTGCCTGATTACACCTGATTGATCTACAATCCCCAGTACGTTTTAAAGGGTGGGAGGAAACCTGAGCCCCCGGGGAAAACCCACGTAGACACTGAGAGAACGCAGCAACTTCTTACAGGCAGCACCAGATTCGAATCCTGCTGGTGATGTAACAGCGTGGTGCTAACTGCTGCGTCCCTAGTGTTAACTTGGCTTCCACAGTCGTGGAGAATTTGCAGGTTCACACCTCTCAGCCTGAAGACATTCCTTCTGAACTAAATGCCATACTTGTATCATGAGGTATAACATGTTGAGTCCAAATTTATTTAATTACTTTAAATACTCCAGCTTCCATTGCGGGATTTGAACATGCCTCGAGAGCAAGAGTCCCAAGATCTGGCTGCTCGTACAGCAACATGATGCACTGTCAGGCCTTTTCAAGGGTGAGTGTGAGTACAGTAAGATCCCTGGTATCCAGAATTCAAGCAAATGGCAACCCAACCAACTGGCAAAAAAAAGGGGGAAGGAAATAAATAAATCAATCAATAGGTTATACCTAAGAATAAATAAAAATCTAAATAAAAGTTTAAAATGCTCTCTGAAGCAACAAATTCTGCCAGCAGAGCGTCCTGGTCATGCTCCACCTGCAACATAAAGTTATGTTTGAATAAAATGTGGCGCTCAGGATGAAGAGCCGACCGACGCCGCTGGGGCAACTCTCCTAATGTGTGTCCCTAACCCTGCCCAGTAAGAGTCAAGTTTATTGTCATCTGATTGTACAAGTACAACCTGATGAAACAGCGCTCTCTGGTCCTCGGTGCAAAACAAGCAGATGTACAGCCACATAGAGCGAACAATATACATGTATAACAAGTTTTCATCTTTACAAATAAATATTGTTTCATGAAAATGAGAGTCTCAGATGGTCAGTATTCTCACTGCCCATGGGAAGAAGCTGTTTCTCAGTCTGGTGGCACTGGCTCTGATACTCCTGTATCTCTTGCCTGATGGGAGCAGCTTTAAGATGCTGCACACAGGATAGAAGGGGTCCTCAATGATTTTGTGCACCTTCTTCAGACAACGATCCTGTTAGATCACATCAATTGAGGGTGGGGGGGGGGGGGGAGAGGGAGACTCCAGTGATCCTCTTGGACGCTCTTCTGGTTCTGTGGATTGACCTCTGATCCACTTCTCTGCAGCAACCATACCACACTGTGATGCAGCCAGCCAGGACATTCTCAGTAGAGTTCCTATCAAAGGTTGATATAATGGTGGCTGGTGCCTGGTGTCTTCTCATTGTGCCTTCCTGATAAGTGAAGAGATGTTGTGTCACTAGTTAAGTGAGCTCCAAGGAATTTGGTGCTCTCCACTTGCTCTACTACAGAGTTGTTGATGTATATTGGAGGGGGGGTCATTCCTGGTCCTCCTGAGGTTCACGATAATCTCCTTTGTCTTGTCCACATTGAGACTCAGGTGGTTACTCTCTCACCATTTCACGAGATTTTCCACCTCTTCTCTGTAGTAGGACTCATTATTCCTGAAGAGGCCAATGTCTATTGTGTCATCTACAAACTTGAGGACACTGTTGGAGCTGGATCTGGCAAGAACAGTAGCTGAACACACAGCGCTGACGGTGTTCGGCATTCTACTACTGGCCCCGACAGACTGCAGCCGTTCCGTTAGGAAGTCTAGGATCCAGTTACAGAGGAGGGGTGTTGAATCCCAATGAGGACAGATTCTCGACCAGCTTCTGGGGAATGATAGTATTAAATGCCAAGATGAATTCAATGAATAGCAGCCTGGAATATAATGCATTGTTCTCCAGGTGGGCCAGGACGGAGTGAAGCGACAAGGCTATAGCATTGTCTGTGGAACGGTTTCTTCTACAGGTGAATTGAAACAGGTCCAGTATCTCTGGGAGGTGTGCTCCGATACATTCCATCTCCAGATGCTTGACGTATTTCATAATGGTGGAGGTCACTTCCCACAGGACCATAGCCATTGAGGCCTGTTATTGTCACTATCTTGGGTACCGGGATGATGGTGGCTTTCTTGAAATCCATGGGCTGCTGCAGTGAGGTGCTGAAGATGTCCGTGAAGACCTGTGTCAATTGGTCTGCGCGGTCCTTCAGTATCAACCAGGAATGTTGTCTGGTCTTGCCGCCTTGTGTGGGTTCACCTCACCTCACCTCACCTCGGCTGCAACTATGTGGGGGGGGACACGAAACTTTCTTTGTGTCAACCTGCTCTTCTCATCTTAAGTTTTGCATAGAAGGTGTTCAGTCTGTCTGGAAGGGATACCCAATTAACCTATACCCCCGGTACATTTCAAATGGTGGGAGGTAACCAGAGCCCCCCGGGGAAAACCCACGCAGACACAGAGAGATCATACAAACTCCTTAGAGCCAACATGGGATTCAAACCCCAGTCCCTATAACAGCATTGCACTAACTACAACACTAACCGTACTGTCTTGATATCCTTGCTACATGCACCTCATGTTGCCAGCGTCGTACAGCTCTGTGGATATTCTGTCCATACACACGCTTTAGCTTCCAGATTACATGGGAGAGTTCAGCCCCGGCTGATCTTAATGCCATCCTTCACCCTCTCCTGAAGGCAGCATCACGAGAAATGCCCGAACTTCTGCTTCCAACCATGCTTTCTGTTAGCACTGATTGTGAAGCATTTGATCTCAGTAACATCCTTAATGCCCTTGCTTATGTAGCCAGTCACTGAGCTCATGGACTCCTCTATGTTTACTTAACCATTGTTGGTGGCTGCCTCCCTGAAACAGTCAGTGGTCTCAAAGCAGTTTTACCGCACTGCTATGCCCCCCAACATCGGCCACATCCTGATCTCCCTGCGAACTGACCTGGTTTGCTTTGCTAGGGGTCTGTGTGCCAGGGTTAGCAGGATGGATAACTAAGTAAGTAAGGTGGGGGTGAAAACGCAGCCTTGTACGGACCAGGGACGTTGGTGTACACCCAGCACAGGGTGTTCTCTTCTCTGGAGGCGAAGTTCACATGCGATTGAAACTGTGGTTGGTGTGATTGAAGTCACCAGCACCAATCATGGTGCCATCAGGGTTGGGAATCTGCGTTTCATAGATGACATCATAAAGCACCTTCATGGCTTCACCCTCATTAGCTGCAGATAGAACATAGTCTGTGGTAATCAACGTGGCCAAGAATTTCCAGGGCTGGTCAAAGGGTCTGCATTTAAGCAAGAGATACTCTTTCTTTATTAGTATTAAGTAGATCAGTAAGGATTTATCAGTAAATGCAGGGGAGGGGGGAGTTAATTATGATGGTGGCACAGTTAACACAATGCTCTACAGCAGTGGCGTCTGGAGTTTGAATTTAGTTAGCCTTTGTAAGAATGTGTCTCAAGCAACTGGAAAACTTGCATATCTGGCATCCTCAATCCCTTTAGGTGCCGGATACTGGGGATTTTACTGTATATCAGTTATTTTTAGATATACAGCACAGTAACAGGCCCTTTCGGCCCGAGTCCGTGCCACCCAATTTACACCCAATGAACCTACATCCCCGGTATGTTTCGAACAGCCGGAGGATATTGGGATCCCTGGGGAAAACCCACGCAGACACGGGGAGAAGGGACAAACTCCTTCTAGACAGCGTGCGATTCGAACCCCAGTCCCGGTCGCTGGTGCTGTAAAGGTGTTGCGCTAATCGCTATGCCTACCGTGACACCCCAAGCCAAACGTGCATAACATTTTGGGGAGATTCCTTTCGTGGTTCAGATTTCTTACAGCTTTCAGGTGCTTTTATCATTCTGGCAATCCAACAGACACTGAGAACAGGCCAAGGCCAGATGAAACCACACCATGCACACACATATCTTGTTGCTCTACCATGTCGATGAAGGACATTAAACAGCATGTGTGCAATGGTGTAGAATAAATAAATACTGTATGGAATTAATTATCTCTTCTTAAAGGCCCTGGAGGCCACCTGTGTGACATGGAACCCATGACTGCCCTCCAGATTATGCAGAGATAAACCTGCAATGACAGGAAGCAAAAGGAGGATTTGCATAATTGCAAGCAAACTTGAGAGACATCAGATGAACCGTGACTGGTGTCTGTCAGAAAAGGGAGTTTTAATAACCCTGTTCATCCAAGTTACCGACATTATGGCAGTGAGTTCCTGTTTAACAGCCCAAGCTGTGTTTCTTCATTATTTATTTATTCTCCACCACTTCTTGTGAGATATTATACAATACCTTGAAGAAGCTGTTTTTTTCTTGTTTCCAAAGAGATTGCCATGCCACATTTGATTATGTCTTACTTGTTTGAATGTGGTGACAAGGGATTTAACAATATGTCAGTACCAGTACACATCCGAAAAAATCAAGTCACAGTAACAAGTTAGGGATTAATTCATTTTGGTTTCTTTCTCCTGTTTATTTAAATTGTGAGTATTGATGGTGTTAATAGGGAATTGAGCTGAGGAATGACTGAATAAACAGCTCTGTTGAGTCTAGATGGGATTATTCTGAATGTATTGAAGTTGAAGTTGCATGGGAATATAAAAGCTTGTATGAACTATTTGGTCCAAGTGGACAGTTTTGCCTTAAAGGATTCTAGCATCGAGCTCCCACGATACCCTAAAATGCAAGAGGGGAAGTAGGTCCATTGGCCCCTCAAGTCTGCTCCTCTATTCTGATCATGACTTGATCCATCCACCCCCACTCAGCAGCAAATTCCATACCTAACAGTGAGTAAAGAAGTTTCATCTGTTTTTTTTTTAATTTGATTTTTTTATTATTTATGGCAATGTTATTTATTCCTCTTGCATGCTCGATATTTCATTATGTGACTCCAGTGGGGGGAATTCATACTCTATTCTTCCCGCTTCAGTTCAGGAGAAAATATGTGGGTTTAAAGCTATGTGCCACCAAATTCAAGGACCATTTCAGATGCTTCACCAGATCTCTTTACATAAGCCGCTTTCAGGTGGCCAGAATACCCCAACGTAAAGCCACCTAAAATACTGAATGCGGCTGTTGGGAGGCCACCTGAAAGCGGAGAGCCCTGACCCTCCTTGGGTAGGTGTATTCTCTGCTTCTGAGCGCTCCCCCGGGCACCAGAAAGCAGGCGGGACTACGGCCACAGTCGACAGGACGCCGGCGTTTGCTCTGCAGTGCCTTTCCCCGCTGCAGACCTTTCAGGTGCCAGGAGAGTGTCTTCAGCGCTGTCACCTGAACGTCGCTTCACACACACCCGCAGCCGGCTCCGGAGCCACATTCTCCCAGCTATTCCACATGAAGCAGGCTATAAAGATGATCTTTAGATCTCATAAAACGTCACCTTATTGTGACACTTGCCCTTTTATTTATATAAATGGTTTTATCACTAGTTTCTGCACTTTTGAATTTTTTTTTCCCAATTTAAGTATGGGTTGACGTGCTTGGACTGCATTCAAAACAAAGTTTTTTTTAAACACTACCTCGGTGTACCTGACAAGAAACATTTAAATTCCAGTAGATGATTCCGCATTTAAGGACAGAGGACAGTAGAGCGCAGGACAGAGAGCTGGGAATACTGGGTATCCAAGCTTGACAGGAGGGAGCATTTTTTGAATGGTGGGCCTAAAGCACTGCCGCTATTGGGCCAAACTCTTGGACATGTGGGTAGACTCAATAGTGAATGGGAGGGCAACCACACGAAGGTACCTGTGTGCAGCCCATCGCTATAGTTAAATTGCTAATGCTGAGGTCCCTCCTGGAACAGTAGAACCATATGGTTAGGAGTTTTTATTTCTTCAGATGTTTACTGGATAGGATAAATGAGCCGGTCAGACCAGAGCCACCTTGGATAAACCATGGTCTATGAGGACCAACATGGTTGAGAATGATCCCAACCAAAGTCAATCTTTAAATTAGCTCATAAAAGACTCACCTGGCATGGGAGAGATGCTTATATAGGGGAGGGGGGGGGGAGGAAGAACAAATGCTACCATCTTTGTATGTACCTTTAGGTTTAGAATGTCTTCCAAGTTAGTACCTATGACAACTCCACCAGTAATATTATTCCAGATATTTTAATATACAGGATAGCAACAGGCCCAATTACACCCAATTGAACTACATCCCCAGTCCTCTTTGAAGGGTGTGAGGAAACCGGAGGAAATCACGGTAGACCGGATTTGAACCCCGGTTCCTGTTGTTGTAACCGCATCATGCTAACTGCTACGTTAGATTTTTTAAAATTAATTTATAACCTTCTCCCCTGTTTGTCTCCTGTATGTTAATTAAAGTTACATATGATTGCAACACTGTGTCCAGACTCATTTCACTGTGAACCCACCAAACCTGATACTCTTCCCAACTCAACAGGGCCAGTTTAGAATGCCAATTTGGTCAGCATTGATGAGTTGGGCTGAAGGGCTTGTTCTGTGCTATATGACTCTATGGCTGTACCAGGTAGATTGCATGTAATTTGTGGGTATTCACCATATATTGTGTCCAAGGAGAGAGGCCTTTTCTGAACTCTAGTGTTCTACAGCACAGAACATGCCATTTGGCTCAACTTGCCCACAATGTACCATCATTTTTTTCATTTATATCTTGGTGGAAATTTCAAATTTGTCTTGAACTTGTTATTTACTGATACATCATGGTGTAAGTGAGGAAAATGAATCCAACTATGATACAAGACTCTCATCATTAGGCTTGCAACAACAAACAGTATTCCAATGTGATGACCTTTCCTATTGCTGCCTATAAAACAAGTCCTTACTTCCAGTAAATGGAGCAAAAAACTACAGATGTTGGAAAACCGAAACCAAAACAATTGGTTCAGGTGACACTCAGAAGGCATTCATGTAAAAATCAACATTTTGTTGATGTTTCAACCCGTCGATCTTTCATTAAATTTGGAAACTGAGAAGGTAATCATGTTTTAAACTGAAGAAATGGGGAAGGCGGAAAGGACAGGTGCAGACTAATTTGTCAAGGTAACAATTCATTTAAAAACTTAGTCATTGGTGCCAGAAGTGAAACAATTGGGCATTGGAATTACTGAACCAATGTTGGAAGCTGAAAGCAGGGAGGTCAAAATGAGAGTGGAATGGAGGATTATCTTGACACAAGACCGATGGTACAGACTTGAGTGGAAGTGTCGCTCAATCTCTGCTTCCTCCAGTGAAGAGGACCCCACGTTGCGAGCATTGAAGGGAATGCGCTGAACTTGAAGTTATACAAGCAAATTGCTCCTGGAAAGACTGGACTCCCGGATGATAGGAAAGAAAGAAGTAAAAGGGCAGGTATTGAATCTATCATATTGTTGAGGCGGAAGAGCAAATCAGGAAGTTGTGAAGGGAATGGTCCATTCAGAATACTGATGTTTTGGTGATGGAATCCGATTGGAGGTGACAGACATTGTGCAGGATGATCTGTTGAATGTGGATGCTGCCACAATCCAACAGATCATTTTTTCCATCATTTCCATTATCTCCAATGGTACTTCACCTCCAGGCACATCTCTCCCTTCCTTTATGCCATCTGTTCGGACTGTTCCCTCAGTGCTACCCTGGCCCATTCTTTTATCTCCACTCTTCTTCTCACTTACCCATGAAACTATAGGAGACACAATTTCTGTCCTCTTCCCTCCCCATCAGGGTCAGTGCCAGAACAAGTCCCTCCTACAGAGCAAACAATCATGTTGCTTATCTTGCATGGAGACTAGCGCTAGCGACACAAGCAACCTGCACCTTGCTCTCTGTACTCTGTGAAGCGAGGCAAGTCCCAGTGCTCAAGGATTGTGTCCATTTCGCCTGCAGAATTTGGAGGCCAAAGATTGGATCAAGTTCAGCCCACAACAAAGTAACCTGCTAAAAGACCTCTCGATCTTAAGTTGGAAAGGAGTCAGCAACAACAGTTGCAAGGATCAGCCTGCATATTGGAGGGTGGAGGGGAGAAACTAACTGCTGCAGAAGGTAATCATGTTTTCACCCTGAAGGGACGAGCCAGCAGGGTAAAGGGAAACCAGGCAATACAGGGCAGGATCACTCCCATTATTCCAAGTGGGCACACCTTGGCTCATTTCGGATAAACAGGGTTTTCGGAGAACCGGTCATTTAAACAAAACAGCCATAGCAAATCACTTTAACAATGTTTAAACAACAAGGGAAGCATTCAAATTTAATTCTCACCAAAAAATGCTGGCCACCAACATCTCTCCATCGAGGTTGGCTGCCGCCAGGGGCGGGGACCGAGGTCCGCTGTTGCCGCCCCTGGGAGCCCGAGGTCTGGGGGGGGGGGTCTGAGGTCCGCTGCTGCCGGGGTGGAGGGGGGGCCGGGACCCACAAGTCTGTTCAGCCCACTGAACCCACATCCCCGGTTTCGAATGGTGGGAGGGAACCGAACCCCCTCCCCCCCCGGGGAAACTGCGCACAACCCTGACAGTGTGGAATTCAAACCCCTGTTGCGGTCGCTGGCACTCACACTGCGCCAATTGCCAGTGCTTTTATTTTACTATTGGCCAGAGATTCCAACATGTTATTCCTTCTCATGGAGGCTTTAAATCTCCCTCTGTTCACCTGGTAATTTCCTTGCATGTTTGAACTTGAAATGGAGTCCTGTTTCAGAGGGCAGGTGGCAGCCACATGTCCTCCCCATTGAAGATGATTGACCAAAATAAGGTCTTCAGTGCTGCAGATGTTGGTTCTCTCCAGTGGATTTGGAAGATTTTGGGGACGCACTAGTCTGGCCAGTGCTTTAGTGCACACTCAAAGTAATCAATTGTTCAGGAATGAATGGGAGGCTACTCAGTAAAGCAGGAGTCTTGCTCAGGGGTTTGAAACCTCGATCTTCAAACATCCATTTCCTCAGAACTAAACTGACAGGCCCTGATGCTGTTTGCGGAATTTCTCTGCTGATGTCTGCCTTGGCCGAGTGTTGACCCTGAATTACCCGAATAAGTCGACATGTTTGCTAATGCCCCATCTTACATCATTATTATCAGAGGGAAGTCCAACAGGGGAGTTGAGCAGAAGGAATCTGCTCACATACTGCAGTGAACAAGTTGAGGTCACACGCATATGTAAGGCTTGGTCAAACAAACAAGTGAACAGAGTTAACAGTGGACTGATTAAAAATCAGGGATACTAAAGATGCCAGAAATTTAAGAGACTATCAATGGTGGCACATATAGAGATAGGTGAGGCTATGAAGGGATTTGAAAAACAAAATGAATGGAACAGTGTGGGAGAGAGGATGAATAAACTAACTGTTGGAGGAACTGAGCAGTATTTGGGAAGGTGGAGAGAGGTAGCTGCCATTTTGGAGGAAGACTCTGCCTCAGCACTGAGAGTGCAGAGGGGATATAGTTTGTTTCTCTGAAGGGATCATTCACTCTGTAACTCCCTCTTTTCCTTATCCCTCTTGCTCACCATTCCCCATACCTGGCACTTACTCTTGCAACCGTAGGGGCCCAGGGCAGATATCTGGCCATGTGATCATGTAGTAGGTGATGGAAGTGCCAGAGAATGATACGTCGGATGTGGAGACTGGTGGGGTGGTAGGTGAGGACAAGGGGAAATTCCCTGCTTTTGCCCCCTCTGCCCCTACACTCAACAAGAATAGGATCCCCCTTGTCCTCATTTAACACCCCACAAAGCCTCCACATCCAACATACCATCCTCCACCATTTCCACCACCTACTATGTGATCCAACCACCAGACGCATCTTCCCCTATTCTCCTCTCTCCGCCTTACTGCGGCCCTATCTAAAAACAAGGGGGTCAACTTTTACATGGGGTTGATTACTATTACACGAGTAAATACGATATGTCTTTATATTTTGTATGGCTTTTTAATGCTACCATCTTCTTGCTTCTCCCTTTGATCAAGTCTGGTTCATTAATAAAATTTTAATGGTAGGAGTTTTGCTGAGTTGATATTATTGATATATCTTCTTGGATATGTTTTTTTGTTGCAAGATGTGCAGAATGGGTGTGTTTTCTTGCTTTTATATCATAATTTTTTTTCACTAATGCATGAAACGGGAAATGTTCAGTTTTCTAGCGTGGAGGTCCTTCACTTGGCTGAATAGAGTGAACTGAATAAGAAGAGACCTCAAGGAAGGCTGCACAAAATTACTCTCCATTCACAACAGAGATCCATTGGAAGACATCAATCAGCTTTTATTAAAAGTTATGGGATTAACATGTAAAACAAAATTAATATCTAGACTTGCAAACTCTGCATGAGATTATTCTTTCATCGTTCTGAAGTATTAATCAGATATCCATAAATTGCACAATGCCTTGGGCATTGAATTACAAACTAATTGTTATGTATGACACTGAATTGGATAAAATTCAATAAGAAGATCACCGTTGTGATGGACGTGCACAATTTTTCTAATAATACAAATTGTTGAACTGTATGAAATTCAGTAAAAACCATAACATGGGAAGTGATTAATGTTTGGTTATATTGTACCGACAAAAGCAACGGTCATTGAAGTATTTTTGATTTAATGGATAATGCCGTCACAAGGATAATACTGAGCCAGTTCAGCCTATGGGCCATGTGTGATTTGTAGTCTATGCTTCATTTGCCTATTTGAATAGGAGTGCTTTATTTGGCTTGAACATTCCAGGTAAGGAAAAGAAAATCAACCCATTGTGATCCAGTGCATAGATAGAATAATGTAGTTCAGCCTATGGGAAAATAACTGGGTGCCTAAACACCCCCAAAAGGGCACGGGATGAAGTACTGCTGAGAAAAACAGGTAAGTTATAACCACAGAAGCAGGTCATTTGACACATTGTCTCCATCAGTGGTTTTCAAACTTTTTCCACTCAAAGTGGTATGTGAGTGTGAAAAAAAGGTTTGAGAATCACTGCTCTAGAGCCAATTGTTACTGAAATATTTTGCTTGAAAAAAATTGTCATTGGCCCATTTCCTTTGGAGTTATGAAACCATGCACATAACAAATCAATCAGGTACGATTAAAACAGTGGTTTTCAAACTTTTTCTTTCCACTCACATACCACTTTAAATGATCCCTTACTAATAACAGACCACAGATGGCATAGGGGTTACTTAAAGTGGTATGTGAGTGGAAAGAAAAAATTTGTAAAGCCACTGGTCTACATTATCCATCCTGGGACCTGTGCCTGTTCTAGCTGTATAACGGCACAATGGCTTATCGGTTTTACACCAACTTGCAGATTAGAGGGGGAGCAGCTTGATGAACATCCCCGAACCAGTTCAGCTTCGAACACCTTGCAACCACAAACACTGTGACTGCTTTTCCAAAGAAACAACCCAGATCACTTGTACAGAATTTTTGACTTGGTAATTTTGGGGAGGAGAATTCTATCTTCTCTCCACCTTCCACTCAATTGATAAGACTGTACACCAGTGGTGATCCTTGTGCTTAGAGACTGTTTTGGGCTGATTTCAACTCACACCACTTCCAGATGTATGTCCCAACCAAATCCAAAACCTTCTCCAAATACTGCTCCCATAGATAGCAATTTACAGTAAATGTCACCATTTAAACTAAATATTCCACAAGCTTACTCTAATCATACAACATTTAAAAGAATGCTATAACCTTAATTAACTCACCTCAACCCAGAGCTAAATTTTACAAATCTAACCATGCAAAGAGATGTAGCAAAAGCCCTCCAAACAGAAACCAGTGACTGGCTTCATCACTTGTTTGCCAATTAAATACCATATCCCAAAACAAAAGGCTACACGGTTTTTGAATACTCCATCAATTCAAACTCTTAGTTCAGAACAAACTCCATCTACCATGTGACTCAGCCTCTTTCCATTTTGTTAGTTCACACGTTAGAGGGAACCAAAAATGTTTAACACTGGGTTAATTGCAACTTTTAACATTAAAGCTGGTGAATGCTTGAAAGTTGCCAATTCTCCGGTGTTTCTAGAAATTAAAGATTAATCTCCTGAGATCTCTGTGCGAATAGTTTGAAGATATGTTTTAAGTTTATTAATTGAAAAATGCCTAGTACAGTGAGAAAGGTTCTGCAAACAGAAAAAACAGCATTACCAACAGCTGTGCATAGAACACAAGTTACAGAGTATAGGATTACAATAAAAAGTTAATGAGCACTCATCAGGGGCAACATGAGTGCTCTCTTAGGGGTTTCATTCAGAAGCACGGTAGCTGGAGGGAACAAATTGTCTCCAAGTCTGCATGTTTACATACTCTTAAGCCTTCTCCCCAACTGGAGGAGAGAAAAGAGTGTCTGGGATGTGATGAGTCCTTAAGTATGTTTGGCATGATGGAGTCCATGGAGGCGAGGGAAGTCTCTGTTATGTTCCTGTGGTGGTACACCACTGGCCTACTGCAGGGGGCAACACCTGTACCTGTGTGGTGGTATACCACCAGCCTACTGCAGGGGGCAACACCTGTACCTGTGTGGTGGTATACCACCAGCCTACTGCAGGGGGCAACCTCTGTATCTGCAGGAGTGTAAGGCTGTCGATCAGTTGGCCTGAATGGATCAAGTCCCACCCGGTCGGGTATCAATCACCCTCTGGGATATAAGCCTTTGCTGGCTTCCCGAGGCCTCACTCTGAGTTGCTGCAGCCACAGCCAGCCTGATTCTGTGGATTAAAGCCTATTGTACAGTCTTTATCTTTGTGTGTGCCTGATTCTGATTCTGGCTAACAGTGCACCACACACTCATCCCATGCTGTGACGCTTCCAGTAAGCATGCTTTTGGTAGTTGGACTGGGGTAGGGGATGGCCATTGCTTAAATTCCTTAATCTTCGAAGAAAGTAGAGGCATTTCTTTATCATATATAACCATATAACAATTACACCACAGAAACAGGACAGTTAGGCCCTTCACGTCCATGACAAACACATCAATATTCTTGTCCCAGGACAGGTCAATGGAAATCTTTATTCCAAAGAATGTGAAGCTGTCTACTCTTTCAATTTCAGTGCCGTTAATGTAGAAGGTAGTGTAGATAGTTTCTTCATTTTTTAAAATCAATTACAAAATTATTCATTTGTCCTGGGGGGAGGGTTGAATGGATACAGGTCGCATTAAAGCTAATTAGGGATCTTATTGTAGACCAAGGGCTCCTTTTTGGCTTCAACAAGAGGATCTCGAACCTTGAATCAGTCGTCCAGCTATCAAAGGTGGAAATACTGCACCAGAAGGATTATATACCCGATGTGATCAGATAAATTTCATGTGATGTCAGTGAACAAGTCATTTCACCTATACTAAACTGTTAAAGAAATCAATACAAATTTAAATACCAGAAGCTGTTCCCATTGCCAAGTGGAGCACTTGAATGTACTCCTGGTGCATGTCAAACATGACGTGACACCAGAGGGAATAGCCATATTGACAACTCATCTAGACAGGAAATAGGTCAGATTTGTTCAGATTCGTGCTTCTGATCAGCCCTATATGGACCATATGCCAAACGAATGAAAACTACCATGATATTTTAAGGATTAAAAGATTCAGTAAGTTTGCTATTTTGTAATTCAATGATGCAACGAAGGAAAGAAGAAAACAAGTTGTGAATTTTAAGCTTAATGGGTGGTTATTTATCTCCATGTGAATAGAAATTTCATTGCAGATTATAGACCTAAATGAGTGTGCCACGAGCAATTTCGCGACATGATTATGAAGCAAATATGTCACTAAGTACATGCTCTCATGAGCAAAAGCAGGTTCACAGAATGATGCAATGGTGTTAGAGAAGTGGTCTCTCTATCTCACTAAGTGCCCAATTTCCCAGTCATTTTCTGACCTCAAGAGTTTCTGCAGAATTTTTAACATATTTTACTGGAAATTATATCTTAGGAAGACATTTATTCTACTCCCATGCTGAAATTTCAGATGTTTTATTCACTTTTACATCTGCTAAATTTGTGCACTTGAAGCATTTAAACATCAGGAAAGAGGCGTCGGTGCCACAAGACTCACCCCACCAGGTTCAGGAACAGCTCCTACCCCTTCGACCGCCTGACTCCTCAACCACAAACTCAATCAGAGACTCATTTAAGGACTCTTACTTGTGCACTTTATTGATTTTCTTTTGTTCTCTCTGTATCGCACAGTTTGTTTACATTCATTATCCATTTACAGTTCTTTTATTTGTTTACATGTTTATGCTGTGTACAGTTTATTTTTGGCAATTAGTGGTAATCCTGCCTACTCCGCAGGAAAAAGGAATCTCAGGGTTGTATGCGATGTCATGTATGTCCTCTGACAATAAATCAGAAATCTGATCTCAAACTTTTCAACCTGTTCATTCCATTGCTCACCTGAGCCCTTCAGGTGGTTATTGTTTGATTCTCTTTATTATGAACCCTATTAATTGGGTCTTAAATCTCAAGAGCATTGGACAATCTGGTCATAAGGACAACTTAGCAGTTTGCCTTTGAGATTTGGATAGAAATTTCTTGAGCTTTTCTTGAATTTTGGCCGTGATTTCACTTTCTCCATTTCTGCGGCGGGATGGTAAATAGTGAAGTTCGATCCTCTAATGCTTTATTCTTTCTTTGCTCACCTTCATTTTACAAATACTGGTGCTCTAACACACTAAAACAACGCGTACATTCTGCAGAAATCAGAGGATCGCTGCTTCTTTTAAAGAGATGGAACTTTATTCAGAAATACATGAAGCAATGGCACATCTTCCAAATAAGAAACACTACAGAAAGGGGAACATCCAGAATTTGAAAAAAAAAATTAAAATAAAAATATTTAATCTTATGCAACTGCTGGATGGACAATTTTTCTCTCAAATCCTCGATGGTCCTTCACGTCAAATCCAATATAACTGCTAGAATCATCGCTAGGGTTAGTCTGGCATTGTTGTTGCATAATGACGCACCTGAAATTAGGATCAAAATTCATCATCTTGCTTTAACCAAATATCTTTTTTATTTGCAATATCTACAGAATGTCATTGTCTGCATTCAGTACATCAATGCCATTCTCATTTCTTCCCCAAACATTTAATCAGTGAAGTATTTGAAAGGTTGCCTGTTTAGGGCCCAGCCCCTCAGTATCCAGTGGCAGCAGGAAGCTTGACTGTGATCTTTCCCAATAGAGCCTTTGTGCAACTCCTATACTTTGGAAAGTATCAGTCAACAGCATTCGTTTGAGAACATCTCTGAACACTGGGAGACAACAAGTTTCAGAAAGTTCCATGCTAGTCTTTTACTGAGCTGAAGATCTTCCAGCAGCAGTTGATGTCAGTGAGTGTCCTGAAAACATCCCATGGAGCACAGAGATGCTCGAGATAAACCCCAACAAAGACTCCTGCTTCCCTTTCCAGTCCATAAGGAGAAGGAATATCATCTCATCCACACTGCAATTGGGTAGGACTGACACTCCTCTTTTGTATGAAGGATTTGACAGGGATGGTTACTTTTGCCCAGACAACAAGGTATTGATGCTTATTTTTTGATGAAGCATTCTGTCAAAAGTCTTTGTCTGCCTGGGAATCATTTCAGAGTCCACTATCTCCCTGTCCTCAAGGGCCTTCAGGGTATTCCATGAAGATCACTGCCTGGTGGACTTGTTTTTTTACAGAATCGTTTTGACAAAGGACAGGAAATTCCAACTGAACATGTTTTAAGGGCACTTGCTTCCAGGCTGAGCATTCCAGATTCCAACAACCCTCTGGGAGAATAAGTTCTTTCTCCTCTAAGCTGGTAACAGCACTGATTCACCACAGCTTATAAACAAATAAAGAACACACTCACTCATTTCTTTCAGCACACCATGAAGTCGACCTTACTATCCACTAGACACAACATTGCATTCCTCAACTCCCCAAACACCTCCCAGCTAAACTCCTCTGACCTTCTCATTGGCCCACTGCCAATGACCCACTCTCCTCCTCCTGCATCTGAGATTCACTACCCATATAACGCACCCACACGTCGCATCGCTTACATCATCAGTGGCGGCCGGCACCACTCCTGACAAAGGTAAGTATGCGACTGCGAGAAGCTCTTTATTCTAAACTTACACCCCCCTGTTTTTGATACCGCTGCTGTGAGATTGTATGGGAATGCCACTGGCATGACTGACATCTTCATATAACCCCAAAATAGAGATTGTGATATAAAATGCAATGCTGGATGAAACTCAGCAGGTCAAACAGTGTACTTGATGTAGCATAGATAAAGATCCATGGCCAACATTTTGCGATTGAGCCCTGTGATATCCTCATTCAGCAAATGAAGTATTCTTTTGCTGTTGACATGCTGCCTTGAGAAAAGTTATTTGATATCAAGGGACCGAATAATATTGTCTAAACCTTGAAGGTTACAAAGCCTAACCTGGACAATGCAGAAACCTGATTGGCCCTCAATTGCTCCCTCTGGATAGGTAATAGAGAGGCACTTCTGGTTAATCGGTCACTAATTGTGATTTCTCACAGATATTGATCTGCAAACATTTAAAATATGTTTCAAACTCCTTTTCCATGGGTCTGCGGCCCATCCATTCAGCCTGCTGCTAGAACTTCCAGCTGTGCAATTAAAAAAGTTAACCATGCTGGTTTGCCATTTGCATAGCCTCAAGCTGGAGTTATTAATATCACAAAGTTACAGACTCACACGGTGAAGTCAATGAATGAGGTTAAGTGATCTCTGCGAACAGATTCTGTCTGAAAGGGCATTTGAATACCTTGCAGTTCTCAACCAAGACCTGTCAATGCGCCCCCTCATCTATCGAAAGAGATTCCAGCAGCCCCACCATATTTAGTTGTTATACAACATCCTCCATAATGTTTGGGACAAAGACACTTTTTTGCCTTTATTTTCCCCTGTGCTTCACAGTTTTAAATGAGTTATTATCAAACAATTCACATGTAATTCAAGTGCATGTTCCAGCTTTTACTCAAGGTTATTTGTCCGCATTTTGGTTTGACCATGTAGAAATGCAACACTTTTTATACGTAGCTCCCCCATTTCAAGGCACCATAATATTTGGGACATTTGGCTTCACTGATCTTTGTGAGTACTCAGGTATGTTTAATTGCTTCAAAGGTGCAAATATGAGAGAGCTAGGCTCGCTTCTAAGCTTTTGATCACCTTTGGAGTCTGTAGTTGCCATTTTTCAACGTGAAGACCAGAATTGTGCCAATAAGAATCAACAAAGCCATTTTAGGATGAAAAACAAGAATAAGAAACAGCGTCCAAAATTTAGGTATAATAAAATCAACTGTTTGGACCATTATTAAGAAGAAAGAGCGTACTCATGAACTCAGTAATCGCAAAGGGATTGGGAGGCCAAGGAAAATCTCCACTGCTGATGACCGAAGAATTCTCATCATAATGAAGAAAAATCCCCAAATGCCTGTCCGACAGATCAGAAACACTCTTCAGGAGGCAGGTGTAGATGGGTCAATGACTACTTTCCGCAGAAGACTTCATGAACAATATAGAAGCAAACCATGGGTTAGCCATAGAAACAGGATGGCCAGATTATAGTTTGGCAAGAATTATTTAAAAGAGCCTACAGGATTCTAGAAAAAAGGTCTTGTGAGAGATGAGACCTGCATCAGAGTAATGGCAAGAGCAAAGTGTGGAGGTGTAATGGAACTGTGCAAGATTGAAAGCATACCTCCTTATCTATGAAACCTGCTGGTGGAGGTGTTGTGGCCTGGGCATGGTGCTGGCGCACTTATCTTCATTGATGATGTAACTGTAAACAGTAGTGGCAAAATGAATTCTGAGATGTTAAGAAACATCTTACCTGCTCAAGTTTGAGCAAATGCCTCCAAACTCATTGGGTGGCATTTCATCCTACAGCAAGGCAATGATTCAAAATATGCCGTTAAAGCAACAAAGGAGTTTTTCAAAAATGTGAAAATTCTTGAATGGCCAAGTCAGTCACCCGATGAACATGCCCTCCCTTTGCTAAAAAGAAAACTTCAGGGGACAAATCCCCAGAACAAGAAGGAGCTGCAGAGCAAAAGAAGAGAAGATACTCAGCAACTGGTGATATCTATGAATCACAGACTTCAAGCAGCCATTGCATGCAAGGGATATGTAACAAGGTACTCAACATGACTACTTCAATTTATACACACCATTGCTATGAACTAAATATTATGGTGCCCTGAAATGAGGGGATTATGTACAAAAAGTCCTGTAATTTGTACACGGTCGAACCAAAATGCATAAGAAAAAATGAGAATAAAATCTGGAATGTGCACTTTAATTAAAGGTGAATTGTTTGTGGAGCACATGGGCACAAAAATGTGTCTTTGTCCCAAACTTTATGGAGGGTACTGTATTAGGGTCACATCTACAGTTAGCAAAGGAGGCAACAAAATGGGATTTAGATGTGTATCCTCTTACCTGAGAAAGGATTAGTTATTCGGGAGGTGGTCCAGAGGAGGTTCCAGTGATATGGGGGGGGTTAGCCTATGAGGAGAGATTGAATCGTCTGGGGAGGCACTCGCTTGAATTTAGATGAAAGGTGATCTTATAGAAATATATAAAATGATGAAAGGTCCAGATAGGATGGAAGTAGGTAAGTTGTTCCCATTGGCGGGGGACACTAGAACTAGAGGACGTTGCCTTAAGATCCAGGATGGCAGATTTAGGATGTTTTTTTTTTCCCCAGAGGGTAGTGAATCTATGGAATTCACTGCCCACTGGAATAGTAGAGGCATTCTCAGCAAATATATTTAAGACAAGGATAGATAGAGTTTTTACAACATAGGGGCATTAAAGGATATGGGGGAAAGGCAGGTTGGTGGAGATCAGCCTTAAACACATTGAATGGCAGAGCAGGGTTGACAGGCTAGATGGCTGACTCTACTCCTAGTTCTTGTATAAACTATCCAATGTATAAGTAACTCCATCATTAACCCTGTCTTGTCTCATCCCTTGATTATGAAGAATGCTGCTAAATTCCACAAATCTGGATCCTGTCACGTCTGCACCCTTCCTAAGTTTCACAGAATGGAAAGAGTTAAAGTTTAACTCACCATTTTTATCATCAGCGCCTTTAGGGATGTTTGGATTTTCTGAAAGATAAAAATATAAATTTTGCATGAACACCTACGTGGTATTCAACAGGTTGGAAATTAAGGCAGAAATAGGAAGGTTGTTTCCATTGGCTGGTGGGTGTAGAACTATGAGCCATAGATCAAGATTCAGGGCAGAAGATTTAAGATGGTGATAAGGAGGGCTTCTCTTGGAGGTGAATCTGTGACATTCTCTGACGAAGGCTTATTGAATGTATTTATGACAGATATGTATAGATTTTTGAATAACGGGAAATATTGGGGAGCTGAGTCCAAGGTCACATCAGCTACAAGCTTACTAAATGGTAGAGCAGGCTCTGCTTTCTTAAGTTCTCATGTTCACAGCTCTCAGGCTCAATAGAACATGTATATTCCAGCTCTTACTACTGAAGTGCATTGAATTAGTATAGATCAGTGGTTTTCAAACTTTTTCTTTTCACTCACATACCACCTTAAGTAATCCTGATGCTACAGGTGCTCAGTGATGAGTAGGGGATGGCTTAAAGTGGTAGTGAGAGGGGGAAAAGAAGGTTGAGAACCACTGCTCTCGACCCAATTATTACTGAAATATTTTGCTTGAGAAAAATTGTCATTGGCCCATTTCCTTTGGAGTTATGAAACCGTGCACATAACGAGTCAATGAGGCACGATTAAAACAGCGGTTTTCAAATTTTATCATCACCTTAAACAATCCCTTACTCATCACAGAGCATCTGTGGGATAGGGAATACTTAAAGTGGTGTGTGAGAGAAAGAAAAAGGTTGAAGAACTGGCTTAGAGCCAACTGAGATGGGGATAGGACAGACAAGTAGCCTCTTTTCTATGATAAGGAAGAAAAATTTAATTTGCTATAACTGATCATTTTTATTATCAATTTGCGGCCATAAACAGGGGATTGAAGGTAGGAGTAGGAGAATGATTGTGGCGGTTGATTGGAAAATTGCCCCGTGATGCCATTGGAAGAGTCTGGCATTTCATGCTCTTACATTATGACACTTGAGTGGGTCACTAGAGAGATGCCAATACTTATAGAATCATTGCCAGGTGAGAATTACTGATGTGGTATTTTGTCCTGCACTGTAAGTAATATACATGGAATGGTGTTTTGGCACAGTTAATGTAGTGGTTAGCGCAATGCTATTGCAGTGCTAGCGGCCCCGGTTTGAATTTGGCGATGCCTGTCAGGATTTTGTGCATTTCCCCTGAGTCTGCGTGGGTCTCTTCCCACTGTCCAAATATATACAGGTTTTGTAGGTTAAATGGTGTATTGTAGGTTAAATGGTGTATCATCGGCCGGAGGGGCCTGTATGTCAAAATTTGTACCAATCTGCGGCTGAAATTCAGTTCCCTTGATTAAAACTGAACCCATTTTCAGAACTTGGATTAAATGGAGTTGTTACTATGTTGCACACCTAGTGTATTCAACAAAGAATTGTATTTTGCATTGGTGACTTCAAAACTAAATAGACTGTAGAATTGAACATACTGCAGTATTGTGCAGCAGGTAGTAGGTTTGCACTTACCAAAAATGATGAGTCTAGCATGAGTGTCCGTCGAGCCCAGAGGGTTTTGGCTGGTGCAACGGTACATTGACCCATTCAGTTCTGCTGGCACTCTCTCCAACACCAGCTCTTTACCATCATGCTCGATGCTTCCATCCAACAGGCGTCCCCCAACTCTGGTCCATGTGAAGAGAGGTTCCGGGAAAACTTCGTTCTGTTAAAGTAGAAAGTGTGGCAGGCATCAAGTTGTCAGCGAGTCCCTGAGATTGAATATTGTTGGTGCCCTAATGTACCAGTGGTTCTCAACCTTTTTCTTTCCACTCACATACCACCTTAAATAATCCCTTCCTAAACACAAGCCATAGGTGATCTGTGTTTAGGAAGGGATTACTTAAGGTGGTATGTGAGTGGGAAATAAAGGTTGAGAACCACTGTAATATACAAATATGTCACTGCCTCCTTACCTAGAGGGATACAAGGTTACAATCTGATGTCACATCCATGCAGAAAAGAGCTAAGACCCGTGGTTAAATTTGGAGCTGGGCTGAGTCAGTGCTATCTTTATTTTGGTTCAAAAATCATGGAAATCACTTTCTAACCCTGCAATGTGGGTGGGGTGAGGATGGGGTTTAATTTCAGTATTATGAATAATAATATAATATAATAATATTCCGTTTGGTAAAAGAGTTTAAAAATTCTTGAGAATAGTTGATCACTGTTTAGTAGGCTACTCAAAGTCTGAGCTTTATTCAGAGCTCATCACGGCCTGACTCAACAGCCGCCTGCTCAGGAAATGTGCGGGTAAAGTCCTTGTGCATAATTCTTGTTGCAAAGGTTTAAAACTGATCACTTTTAATCCTGGAATGTCATTGATTCTTTTTTTGTGAGTTACAGAGCCGTTGTCATACCCACACTCCTGTTCGGCTCCGAATCATGGGTCCTCTACCGGCATCACCTACGGCTCCTAGAACGCTTCCACCAGCGTTGTCTCCACTCCATCCTCAACATCCATTGGAGCGCTTTCATCCCTAACGTCGAAGTACTCGAGATGGCAGAGGTCGACAGCATCGAGTCCACGCTGCTGAAGATCCAGCTGCGCTGGGTGGGTCACGTCTCCAGAATGGAGGACCATCGCCTTCCCAAGATCGTGTTATATGGCGAGCTCTCCACTGGCCACCGTGACAGAGGTGCACCAAAGAAAAGATACAAGGACTGCCTAAAGAAATCTCTTGGTGCCTGCCACATTGACCACCGCCAGTGGGCTGATATCGCCTCAAACCGTGCATCTTGGCGCCTCACAGTTTGGCGGGCAGCAACCTCCTTTGAAGAAGACCGCAGAGCCCACCTCACTGACAAAAGGCAAAGGAGGAAAAACCCAACACCCAACCCCAACCAACCATTTTTCCCCTGCAGCCGCTGCAACCGTGTCTGCCTGTCCCGCATCGGACTTGTCAGCCACAAACGAGCCTGCAGATGACGTGGACTTTTACCCCCTCCATAAATCTTCGTCCGCGAAGCCAAGCCAAAGAAGACCTACTGTATGTACATGCTCCCACTATACAATGCTCCCAACTTTCAAAACACCAACGGGTGGATTCCAATTTAGAAGCATGGTCTGCTCTTCTCTGCCTCACTAAGTCTGTAACAACTGCATCCTCTAATCATTATCCTCCAGTTTCCAGAGGGTGCACTCTGCTTCTGACATTCATCTGTAAGGAGTTTGTATTCTCCCCGTGTCCGTGTGGGTTTTCTCTGGGGGCTCCAGTTTCCTCCCACCATTCAAAACATACCAGGGGTGGGGGTGGGTTAAGGGGGGTGTAAACTAAGCGGCATGGACTCATGGGCTGTAATGGCCTGTTATCGTGCTGTGTGTCTAAATTAAAATTTTAAAAATTAAAAAATTTCTCCGGTTCGCACCAGTTCTCACTTCACCCTACCTCTTCATACCAACATACTGGCTAATTGCCCTCATGGCACCCTTATACTCCCTCCAGTTCCAACAGGTAATTGACATACTCTAATCCCTATTCCTGAAGGTAAGTGTGGTGATATGTTTCCTCCATTGTATATATTGGATATATTGTATATATTGGAGCTGGCCCACCCACTGATGACTCATACCCTATGACTCCTCCCCTGTGGTCTTGGGCCAGAAAGGTCGAGCCACCTCTCCCTTCCCTTCATTCCTGTACCTGGATCCGGGCCAGCAAGGTTCTTCTGTATAATCTTGGTGGTGACTCACAGTACACTGCGCTAATTGTGCTATTTCTTGCACATAGGAAGGAAATCCTATTGGAGCATCCTAATTTGTCTCTGTAGGCATCAAACATTAATGCCACCTCTCCCTCAGCGCACAACCAGTCAAGCAACCCAGTCAAGTTGGTTTTGATATTGACTTACACATTAGTGAGATAGTTTTTTGACTCAGATCCCAAACCGAAACAAACTGTACTACTCTCAATAACGCCTCATTCCAGAAACTTGTTTTTGGTGGCACTGAAATGCAATGCAGATTTCAAAGAGTTCATCATCATTCCGTGAAGAGCTGCTGTCTCTGTGAGCTGCCCCTTGAGCTCTTAATATTTTGTTGCCTTCTTGCTCACATCAAAGTGGGGATGAGGGTTCTATCAATCAATAACTGTTTTAATACCTTTTCAGTTTCTTACTTTCAAGGTCCAGACTGCTTTGTATCAAAGTAATTCTGTTTGTCTTGACTTGAGATGCTGTGTAAATCTCTGGGGGGTTTTAAGGGCTAGATTTCAGACTGTCAAATGCCCACCAGTAAATAAATGAACAAGGAATTATTTTGTGCAGCTGGCTGGCAATCTCTGTCAATAGTCCAAGGAACTCTGGACCGGACAACAGCTTGAAGTCTCACAGGTGATATGGATGGAAGGGGTTGCCCATATTTTTGTATAATCACTGTATTATTGCCAAGAAACAACAAACACCAACCCCTTTTTTGTTCAAAATGATGGCCGTCGAGGAAGCAAGACATTTATGTGTAATTCTCAAAAGTGCTGGAGAAACTCGGCAGATCCACATTCAGGTTTATTATCATCCTGAGCACAACCCAACCGAACAGCATTATCCTGGGCCAGAAACAGTGTTCCCTTTAAGCTATGCATGCACTCAGCATGGAGCATGTGCGTGTGCACTTGCGCACAGCTTAGAGGGCAGAAACACTGGTCAGAAACTTTAATTATATCTCTTTCCACAGATGCTGGCTGACCTGCTGGCTTTCTCCAGCATTTTTGTGCATTGCTCTGCAACCACAGCATCTGCAGACTTTCCTGCTTAACAACATTTATGTTGCCATCGTTTTGTAGTACAGGTTTGTGGTGCCTGTATGTCTATCTTGGAGGGGGGCAAGGTTGGCAATGCGATTAGCACAACGCCTTTACAGCACCAGCGATTGGAACAGGGATTTGAATCCCATGCTGCCTGCAAGGAGTTTGTACGTTCTCCCTGTGTCTGCGTGGGTTTTCCCCGGGGACTCTTACCACCGTTCAAATCGTATTGGAGGTGTAGGTTAATTGGTTGTAATTTGGGCAGCACTGAGTCGAGGACTGAAAGGGCCTGTTACCATGCAGTATGTCAAAAAACAAATTTTTAAAAAAGCTCAGTGGGAACATTCTTTCCCTGGGTTAGCAGATTCCAAATATGTATCACACGAGCGTGTGATACGAATATTTGGTATGTCGCCATTGACTCTTGAAAACTTCTGTAGGTGCATCATGGAGAACATTCTGGTTGGCTGCATCATTGTCTGATACAGAGCTGCCAATGCTCAGGAGGGTTGTTAACTCGGCCTGTGACATCATGGGCACCAGACTTCACTCCATCGAGGACATCTACAAGAGGCGGTGTCTTAAGAATGTAGCCTCTATCCTTAAGCACCCCCCAGCACCCAGGCCATGCCCTTTCCTGCTGCTATCAACAGGAAAAAAGGTACAGTAGCCTGAAAAAAGGAGCACTCAGCGCCACCAGGACAGACAGCTTCTTCCCTCTGACATCAGATTCCTGAATGAACAATGAACCACAGACACTGCCTGACTTTGACTTTCTCTTTTCCTTGCTCCATTTTAATTTTTTTTTTGTGACCATTTATATAAATGTTTGTACTGTGATCCTACCTCAAAACAACAAATTTTGTGACATGTGCATGACAATAAATTCTGATTCTGAGAATTGTACACAAAATTGAGCTTCCTCTGGTATATAAAGGGAATGTTTCACTGTGGGAGGCTTTGTCCTTTGAATCTTTGGGCTATCTTCCTTAAATAATGCAGATCCCAAGACAAGATGGTTAAAAAAAATGATCCCTGAATCGATATCTTTAGAATAGAAATAAAGTGGAGACACTCAGCAGATCTGGCAGCATTTGTGAAAAGAAACACAATTAACATTTCTGGCCCAGGACCCATCATCAAATTGGGATAGATGTTTTTTTTGCAACTAAAAAAATAGATGGGTAGATTATCATTAATCTGCTTGCTGTCTTGTGCAGTTTGTGAGAACTTGCTTTGCCTAATTTGATGCAGGATTTTATATATTATTTGCATCAATCCCAAACGTTAGCATTTATTGGTAATTCAAAATCATGATGTCTGACCTTTTATGAAGATATAGTCCTGGGAAAGAGTTTCCTGAAGTTATTCCATTTATACGGGAAGTGGGATGAGAAAAGGACAATGCTTCAAAAATTGTTGACCAGTTGTAGAGTTATGCATTAATATGTGAAAAGTTAAGATATGCATTTAGAACAATTGAGATATTTATTGCATGCACATATAACTATAGACACAAAGAACACTGCACCCCTTTGGCCCATCTTGTCCATGACAAACTATATTTTGCCTACTACCATCAACCATGCTCCTCCACACCTTTCCATCCATGTAACTAACTAATCTCATCGTATATGCCAAAATTGAACCTGGATCCACCACCTGATTGCACCCTCTTCCTGCCCTCTGAGTGAATAAGTTGCCATTTGTTCCCCTTAAACATTTCACCTTTTACCCTCAACCCATGTCCTCCATTTCTGGTCTCACCCAACCTCTGTGCCAACAGTTTGCTTGCATTTAGTCTATCTATAACCCCTCACCATTTCGAATACCTCTTTCAAATCTCCCATCATTCTCTGACGCTCCAGGGAATATTGTCCTAATCTATGCAACTTTTCCCTGTAACTCAGATCGTCAAGTCCTGGCAACATCCTGGTAAATTTTCTCCACACTCCTTCAGTCTTAGTGATATCCTTCCTATAAGGTGTGACTAAAAATGCTCCAGATATGGCCTCACCAATGTCCTTTACAACTTCAACATTACATCCCAATTCCAGTATTTAGTTCTTTTAATTTATAAAGGTCGGTGAGTGAAAAACTTTCTTTACAACCCTATCTTCCTGTGACACCACTTTAATGGACAAGATATTGTGATAAGGGAAGAAATCATATGAGAGAACATTGGAACAGTATTCTTTACCTAAAAATCTTTTGCAGTTGCTTTTAGCAGCATTGAAAAATCAGTTTCAGTATAGGAACAATGGAATTAAATAGCAAAAAGGACTGATTAAGGCCAGAAGTGAGGAAACATTGCAACTACATTCCTTACTCAAGGCATTTTCCATCTCCTCAAAATAGGATATTTTTATTTATGTATGAATGTTAAAAGGCAGACAGCCTTTTGAGAGTTCATCAAGAAAGAGGACGGCATGGTGAGAGGGCGGTGTAGTGGCTAGCACAATGCTTTTACTGCGCCAGCACTGGGTTCAAATCCAGTGGTGCCTGTACGGAGTTTGTACATTCTGCGTGCGTCTGTGGCGGTTTCCCCTGAGTTCTCCGGTTTCCTCCCACCTTTCAAAACATATGAGAGTTGTTGGTTAACTGGGTGTAATTGGGTGGTACAGGCTCGTGGGCCGAAAGGGCCTGCTATTGTGATGTACGTCTAAAAGACAAACATCACACTTACTATCCTCAATAACTTGAGAAGACAGAGAAAAAGGAAAACATTGGTGGCCACGGCTGAGATATCTCATGATTTACAACTTGACAGACCAATCCTTTCTGAGATAAAAATCACATCAGAAGCTACTCATTAATGCTTTATGTTATCGCATAACATTGATGGTAATTGTAATTTTTTTTTGTGAACCTATAGTACACTTCTATTCATTGATGCCTTGAGTAAACTGTGATCTTTGAATAAAGTTCAAATCTTTCAGGGTTTCAGTTGAAACATCCTTGACATGTTCATTCATTTAAAGTAAGACTATTGGAGGGTTTATGCCTCTGTTTGCCACTCCTTTCTACACATGCCCAGAAAGTTGAAAGGAAAAGTTAACAAGATAGTATTCTGGTATATGTCTGGTATGGTGGGATTCTTGGATAAACATGCCTTGAGCTTTTCCATTTTCATTTTGACAGAAATCCTTGTCTTTCCGCATGTATTGATACATTCCCATCCGTCTAAAGTCCATTAACTCTTTTCATTCTTATCAAAATGAAGATTGGGGACAGAAGCCGCTTTCAGGTGGCCAGAATACCCGACTGTAAAGCCGCCTATTCTACCCCAATGCGGCTGTTGGGTGGCCACTTGAAAGTGGAGAACCCGGCCAGGAGGAGCACTTACCTAACCCTCCTCCTGTAGGTTTATTTTCCGGCTATGAGAATCCCCTGTTGCACCTGAAAGCAGCAGTGGGACTACAGCCACAGTTACACAGGAGCCGGTTCACTCGGATGCGGCTCTCCTTCAGCCAGCACGTTCACGTGACAGAAAGGCGCTCTTTTCCGTGGATACCTGAAAGTCCCAGCTGCACTCCCCCAGCTGCGTTTGCCAGAGCATTATCTGTATCCGAGCACCTGAAAGCAGCTATAGATTCAGGGAGACCTGCATCTTAGATTAGTCCCTTCATCTCCACCTGTCTACACTGACCAAGATGGCATTCTAGGCTAGTCGCATTGTCCACATTTGGTCAATATCCTTCTAAACTCTTTTTATCCATATATCAATCCAAATGTCTTGAACATTGAAATTGCACCTCATTCCAGATATGGGCTCTTCTCTGAGTAAAAACACTGCCCTTCAGGTCCTTCTTAAATCCCTCCCCTCCCCTCCTTAAACCTCAATCTTCCAGCAGCTGGCTTTATAAAATCTTAACTTAGAAGCTACCACGAGAACAACCTTGAGAGGATAAAAATAGCACAATCAAACTAGTATGACAAATGGTAAGGGTTCATTGTGGTGCAGGAATATAATTTATATTCAAAGCTCCTCTATCCCTTCACCTTTGCTGCTTCTCAAATATTTTCTGACCTAATGGAATGCAAATATGTTCCCACTGTCTGTTACCTGAAGGGGTAATCGTCTGCAGAACTGTGATAATTATTCTGCTGGGTGTCTGGATGTTAACTGAGCAAAATACAATAAGAATGTTTACATCTTGTCAGAACCTGGTAGCAGACAAATTGCTCCACCAGCCGGCTTTTGTTTGGTCTTATCATGAAACTCAATTCTCTTACACAGAACATCCAAAACCTTTCCTTCCTGGCCGAGTTTTCTCCTGCTTCTAGATCTGTGGTACAGTTCCATTTCCATCAGTGGCACACAATCTGCCCTGAGGGGACACTCAGAAATCTTTTATCTGAACGTGGACCAATCAGACAAGGTTATACATTGCTGTGCTTTCAGCCAGTTTTTGAATGATATTGTGGATCATGGTGATTCATCTGTGGCCTCACCATGGGGAGAGCGTAGAGCAGAATCGACCTTATTCATCACATATCAGCGATTGAATGTGGTTCCCCACAATCTCACTTTCAACCTCAAATCTCCCAAAATACTCTTTTCATCAGTAAATGGGGGGAGGGGCAAACTGATTACATAGGACATGACAACACAGTACAGTTGTGCCGACCTATATATTCCTTCCAAACAAAAAGTAAACCCTACCATGTAACCTTCAACTTTTCTTTCATCTCTGTGCCTGTCTAAAATTCTCTTACATGGCCCCTAATGCTACAGCCTCCACCACCACCCCTGGCAACTCTCGGTGTAAAATAAACTTGCCCCTGATGTCTTCCCTAAACTTTTCTCCCTCCACATCTTTCCTTCCTTCGTGCACCAAGAGGTCAACCGTAACAATGTATCAAATCAATAAACTCAGCAACAGAGCCAAGGAAAGCCGAAAGGTGTCTATTCCGTGCATCTCAGGAATACTCTAAGATAATTTACTGTACTCAGCAAGCGAGAAATTATCAAAACCCAGAAGTTGCAGTTGCTGGAAATCTGCAGGAAAACAGGATGCACTCAGCAGGTCTGAGAGCACAGAGTTAAACAGAGTTAATGTTTCATCATAATTTATAAAAGGGGTTGCACTTGAGGAACAATTGTTGGCTCTTGGACTGTACTTTTTTGGATTACAGAAGGATGGGGGGGGCGGTCTTCATCGAGGCATTTTGAATACTGAAAGGCCTAGCCAGAGTAGATATCTTCTTTTTCATGGCTGGGGAGTCTAGGACAAGAGGGAATAACTTCTGGATAAAACAGAGGCGTGGGAACATTTCTTTAGCCAGGGGGGGGGGGTGGGGAGGAGGCGGGGGGGGGGGGGCGGGTCGTGAATCTGTGGAATTTGTTGCCCTGGGCGGCTGTGGAAGCGAGATCATTGGATGTATTTAAGGCAGAGATCGATAGGTATTTGATTAGTTAGGGATCAAGGGTTATGGGGAAAAGCCCGGTAAATGGGGCTGAGGGAGAGGAAGTATCAGCTCATGATTAGAATGGCGGAGCAGATACGTTGGGGCAATGGGCCCTATTTCTGTCCTATACCTTGTGAACTAAGAAAGTGAGAAAACAATTTAGTTTGAAGTTTTGGAGAGGGTGGAAAATAGATGGATAGAATGAACCAAAGGACTAGCTCTGAAACTATAAGCCCAGGATCGCATGGGTAATCCCAACGTTTATAGATTTGTCCAGACATAGATTAAAATGAACAATTCGAGAGAAAAACAAAACAAACAGCATTGTTAAATTTGTGAAATGCAGATCGTTGCGCATTTTCAAATCTGCATCTAAAAGGAGAATACTGAAAATGTCTGGCGGTACCTGCAGGGAGAGAGGTAACCGACTCACCAGTTCTGGAACAACTGAAAAAAATATAGTTGTCTGAAATTGCACAAATTGGAAAAAAAAAAGAGCAATCTGAAATTGCAATACACTAGAGTGCTGGAAGAACTCAGCAGATCATGTAGCATCCACAAGAAGTAAAGGAGAACTAATGTGGCAGGTCTCGATCCTTCGTGAGGTACAAGAAGAAAAACACACAACCTTGCACACCACACCCTCTTGCTTCACCTGTGTGCAGGTCTCATTTTGCTCCCCTGAGCCACCTGAGAAAGTTGTGGAGTACAAACAGGTTATTCTTATCCTGGAAAGACTACCTTACAAGAAGAAGGATGATTCATTGTGTGGAGATCTTTGGAGTGGGCTAATGATATTGAAGTGCTAAATGAATGTCTTTTCAAAGGAAGCATCCAGATTAAACATCAGTGGTTTTGCTACATGGATGCTTTAAGGCAGGGGTGTCAAACTCAAATTCACAGAGGGCCAAAATTAAAAACTTGGACTAAGTCGTGGGCCAAACTAAATATTTATTGAAATTTTTCAACAACATCTGCATGTTTTCTCTTCTTTCAACATATATAATGTTAAACTTTTTCTTATTAAAATAAATGTTTAATAATAGTTTTGGTTAAACTCTTTCCAGAAGAAGCATTAACAAATGAGAAATAAAATATTCAATAAATAATATTTCTCTATAGCCTTTAAGCTCCTTTTAAATGTATTTTTTTTTCACAAGCCAACAAGTCAAAAAAATAACAACTTGCTTCAACGACAAACAGGTTTGTCTTTTAAAATGATGAACATATAGTCTCCCTCCCACCTGTCTTGAAAGGTCCTGTTTTCTGTCTTTGGTTTGGCCATTTATCGTGAGGGGTTTATTACATGTGAGTTGGGCGACAGGTCGCAGATGCCAGTGAAAGTAAAGAGAGGAGGTGGGGCGATTAGCGGGCTGACGGGCCGGCGCCAACACATTTGCAAAGCATTCTGGGATTTGTAGTATTAGCTGTGCATGCGCTATACTGGGGCGTCGGCCAGCGGGCCAGCTCTAATACATATTTGATATGATCTTGCGGGCCAAATATAATTATATCACGGGCCAAATTTGGCCCACGGGCCTGAGTTTGACATGTGTGCTTTATGAGCTCTGTATGAGGTTTGTCTCTCTTTGTTGAACGACAGAATGGCTTGGACTTCTGAGTTTTTGCTTATTGTTGTTGACTTGAATAGTGGTTGAAATCATCACTACATGGAGTGCAGAGAACAGGCCTTCAAAGAAAAATTCATTCTGAACTGAATTGATGTATCTCTTAGCAGTCACCATTGCCGATTGTAGTACACAATTATATTGCTCATTGGTGGAAAAATTGGAGATGAAATAATCCAGCAGTAAAATTGACTGCAAATTCATCCACCATTCTGCAAGCGGAATGGCAGTGCTTGGATGTTGAATTCCACTTCTAAAATAGGTCGATGGCCTGATGTGCTAGTACTTGCCTGTCAGCTCACTTTTTTCAAGTCTGCGGAAACATTATCTCTCTTGGTTTCGTCCCTCCACCGACAAGCTGCAGGTTATTAAAATATTATCTGAGTCACCCAATTATTCGTGTCTGATTTACTTTCTCCAATGAACTTGTTGCTGTTTACTTATATGGATCTCAGGAGAAAGATTTTAAATTTTTTTTAATGTACAGCCCACGAGCCCGTGCTGCCCAATACCCCAATAAACCCACAGTCCCTGTACGTTTTGAAGGGTGGGAGGAAACCGGAGCACCCAGAAGAAACCCATGCCGACGTACAAACTCCTTACAGACAGCGCCGGATCAAACCCCAGTCACTGGAGTTGTAAAAGCGATGCGCTAACCGCTTTTACCCTTTCTGAGAATTTCTGAAAGTTTCAGTTCAAAGCATCTGTGATCATTGTTCTGGTGACAGTGAGAGGCTGGAGAGTCAGAAAGACTTTGCACATCTACGCTTTATGCATGTTGCATTGATGTATCTGATATCATGGATTGGTGCCTTATGACATTATTTGACCATTCCATCCCATGCAAGATAAAATACCTCTGATTAGAGAATACTAATTGAGTGCAGTGGAGGTATGTTCTCTTTCTCACTCTCTTTCACTTTCACTTTACAGCCTTGACAAATATGCATGTGAGATATTAAACTTTTGGCTTCCCTCTCTCCCCTGCTGTTCTGTCACTAGCCATCTGTCAATGTCTCCATTTTTCAAGTATTACATGTTTTATTTAGTGACACACTTTGGGGGTTGGTGCAGGCTCCATACTTCACAGATTGCACTACATTTCACAGACTGGATGGCACCATCAGGTCCAAACTATAAACAAAGGTGATCCACTCAACTAAGAACAAAAGAATAATGTTTGTTTATTCAGGAAAAAAACAGATGGTGAGAGAGAATCATATGATTATGAGTCATGTGTTTAGGATACTTAAATAAATAGTATTTAAGTATTGATTAGCCATTCATCTGATGGACTCAAAGGTGGAGTGACTCTGTAGATGAACAATTCTACTAATTCTCCTTGTCAGGGGAATTATTGAACCACCGTGACCATTGTAATGGTCATTTGGATATAGGAAGGATGCGAATTCCTGCATTGGATTATGACCAGTGTGATGGTCATTCCGACTGACCCGTGCCTGGGTTTTGGAAGCATCATGGAAGTCACATGCTTCGTTTCCCCTATGCGAGGGAAAGGGAAGTTGTGATAACCATTTGTATGAAAGAACATTTCTCTGGAAGGAACTCGACAAGGATTTGTGAGCTTTTGGCAGTCACTGAGTCTCACCTCCTTCATAATTACTTCTGAGTATTGGTTTAAAAGTCTCTCTCACACACACACACACACACACACACACACACACACACACACACACACACACCACACACACACACACACACACACACACACACACACGGGAAGGTTTATAATTTTAAACCTGATCATAAATGGTTGCTATCAGTCCTAACGACTTTTAAGATCTAGGAATTTTTCCCTCGACAGAATTTAAAAAAGCTATGGGAACAAGATTTTCAATAGTTAATTTCTGAAACTATATTGGACTCTATTCTGAAGTGAATGGATTCATCCTTTCTTTGTGCTAGACATTCATTAATACAGTTTAAGATAATATACCGGGCCCACTCTTCCAAAGTCCAATTAGCTAAATTCTCTTCTAATCTTTCTTCTAAATGGGATATATATAACAGTTTCATATGCTCTGACTATGTTCCTCTTGTTCCAATTTTTTGGAAAGGATATTTCATACCTTGTCTTTAGTTCTTAATATTACTTTGGCTCCAAATCCTTTTCTCGCTCTCTTTGGAATAAACGGGCCAACAGGTCTGATATTGACTGCTTCACAATCCCATGTAGTTGCCCTCACCATCTTTACTGCTAGAAGGACCATGTTAATGAGATGGAAAGATGCTGCCCCTCCCATTCATACAGAAAGGTTGATTGAAATGATGGCATGTCTGACTTTGGAAAAAATTAGATGCTCCACTACAGAAATTAATCTAAAAATTTGTTTCCTTATGGGGTTCCTTTCTTAAATATTTTCAAAATTTGTAAGGTTAGCTTACTTTTGATTATTTTGACTCCAATGGTTACATTCCCTTGCTTTTATTAGGTAGTGGACTGTTTATGTTCAGCCAGTAGCCTCCAGAGGGAGGAGTTGACAATTACTATAGTGTATTTTTTAGGGTTTATTTTTCCAATGTAACATTGGTCTTAACACCATTTTTATTATTATATGTGATTTGTTAATACTTTATTATCATGTACCTATGCAACATTCACTTGATGAAACCAATACAAATATTGAAAAAGAAAAATGTTATATTATTCATAATTATTATTAAATATATTGTTTTAAAAATAACAATGACTTGTTGAATTTCTACTTCTATCGCCAGACTTCTCCTTCGGAAGTAGTTAGGGCTAATTATGTATTTCAATGCAACAAAGAGATGTAAAGTTCACTGGAATGACAGCAAAGACTTATTAAGACCAGTTTTATGACCAAGAAGGGTCTCCAACCTACCATTAGTTTAATATATTTGTGCTACAATCTCTACTGGCTTTACAGGCCTTCAAAGGTAAAGGTTTGTTTGCCATCAATCACACTATTCAACTGTTTTATTTGACGGTCCTGTTTAACCCTTCCCTCCTTAATGATAAGTGTGCCCCAATGAAATGTACTTTACAAGAGAATTTTCTGTACACTCCAACTTTTGTAATGGATGGTGTCGAATATAGATGTTCTAATCAATACACACAACTGGCGAACCTGTGCATTGCTAATTGCCAACTATCCATTTCAAATATTGCAAAAATTTCCAGCATCCTTCACAGTAGGTGGTCATATTTAATCAGGAATGCTGTTACCCTTATCATATATATTTGAGAATAATTCACTCACCAATCAAACATTCCACAATGATTAAAAGAACACATTTACCTGAAATCCCACGACGACAATCTTAACTGTATCACCAACCTGGACCCTTGCTGGACTCACATCAATCCGAGGATCTCGAGGTGAAGCTGTGTTAATAATAAGTACCTCCATTAGTTTCCAAATATTTGCTGATTAATGGTGACAAGGCCTGGCTATGGAAGCATGGGAGGCCTGGACCAACTGTAAACTCTGCCATAATTGCCTTGCCTAAATCCCTTTCATTGGGATAAAGTTGGCCCAGACTTTGGAGTCACGTTTGCCACCGATGTAGGGAAGTGGAGCAGTTAGCGCAGCCCTGCTACAGCGACAGCGATCAGGACCAGGCTTTGAATCCCATGCCATGCTGCTGTACGTTCTCCATGCGTCTATGTGGATTTCCTCTGGCTGCTCCAGTTTCCTCCAACTGTTCAAAAATGTACCAAGGCTATTGGTCAAATGGGTCCAATTGGGCGGCACAGGCCCGTGGGCCGAAATGGCCTGTCACCGTGCTGTGTATCCAAATTTAAATCTAAACAAGTTCTACTTGGCAAGCGGGCTTACTTTTTTTCCTAATTTCCCCTCCTCCCACCCTGACCACCCGCCCCCAAAAAATGACAGGTGGGCGGTGATAATGAACAAGGTGGGCAATAGGGCATTTCAATGAAGAAAAGAACCAAACAAAAAATAGCCAAAAGGATTGACCAATAAGTGGAAAAATGATTATGAATTTGAGTCATGAGAAGCAGAGCAAGAGAAAGCGAGTGGAAAAGAATGAAGTGAAAGAAAAAAATAAATGTTAAACTTACAATATGACTCCATTAAAATCCTCTGACAATAATTCACAAGCTGAAGGAATGCATACCTCATATTTTTGTTTACTCGGCAAAAGAGATTGATTGGTATTCATTCATAATTACCACATCTTTAAAACAATGCTTATTCATTACAATGGCTACATTTATTATATAACATATTTATATATATATCCTACCGAAGGATGTCTCTTGGTCCATTGAGTCCAAGTGGAGTCTCTAAACAATTTCATCCATCCAATTGTCCCACTTATTTCTCTGTAACCTTTTACCTTTCATATACCTGGGGTAGCCATGTAGTAATCTATGCCAATGAGCTTCACAACAGTTTATCAAACATTAAGTAACACATCTGAGGAAATTTTATGACAATTAACGTATAAATACAACCATGTCGGAAAACCACAGAGAGGTTAAAATAGCTTTTTTTTCATGAAACTAATGGCACAAATCGTCCGTCAACTTAAGAGTTTCACAATTTATGGTGAGTCCCTCCTCACACGTTGCTGGCCAATTTGCACATTGGTTCCAGTGCACATTCTTAGACAATGTTATTAAGGTTGGGCCACTGAGGCTGAGTTGAAAGTTTATGCATATCAAAAAAAAAACCAGGGAAGATGCTGGCAGATGGAAGGAATCAGTTGTATTAGTACAATCACTCCCAGTCTCATTGCAGAACACAGAGTCTGTAAATTCCCCCCAACTTGGAGGATGGCATGGCTAGTGTAGCAGTTAACGCAAAGCTGTGATCGGGACCAGGGTTCGGATCCATCGCTGTCTGTAATAAGTTCGTACGTTCTCCCTGTTTCTGTGTGGGTGGTCCAGTGTCCTCCAAGGGGTTGTAAGTTAATTGGGTGTAATTGGGCGGCACAAGCTCGAGGGCCGAAATGACCTGTTACCGTCCTGGATATCTAAACTTAAAAAAATTAAATTAAAAGCTTTTCTTATCTGTTTCTGTGGTGATATGACCACTAGCCTACTGCAGGGGGCGATCTCTGCAGAATGACCACCTGGGGGCCGACTCCACCTGGCCAGCTGTTCATCGGCAAACCTGAACATCAGCCTGAGCCGGACCCTCCTAATCCAGTCACTCGGGAGCCACCGCAGCTGAAACTGGTGTGTACAGACTTTTGGCAGAATAAAGCCTGTGGTTTGTATTTTGTGGTTTGTGTTTTGTTATCACAGCACATCACAGTTTCAGACTGCATATAACTCTGGACAAATTAAGTTGACACAGAAGCTCCATAAAACTATGACCACTTTTTCAGACCTGTTTTAATTCTTGCTGACAGACTTATTTAATCCTTGCTCTTTTTGTAAAGAAAGAGCCGAGACAAAGCTGTACATTGATTACCAATCAGTTCTTACAGATTGCATCTGCCCAGAAATTAACAATCTAAGAGGTATATATACATATGCATCAAGAGCAGTTAAAAAATAATATTGACACCCAATTAAAAATGAGATTCTTGTTGTCAAAAAATCGAATGAATGCACTTTAAAGAAAAAAAAACTTCTGAGGGAACTACAAATTTGGTCTTTATTGATTAATCTCTTACTTTTCTTCTTTTTTGTTCTTGCCACCGATATCTCCAAATCAGGCAACTGCCTGATTTTCGACATCCCTGACAAAGGGCTCAGACCTGAAATGTCAGCTGCCTTTTACTTCTTCTGGATGCTGAGTGACCTGATGATCTTGTGTCGTACCGAAGGATGTCTCTTGGCCCATTGAGTCCAAGTGGAGTCTCTAAACAATTTCATCCATCCAATTGCCCCACTTATTTCTCTGTAACCTTTTACCTTTCATATACCCGGGGTAGCCATGCTAGCGGAGTGGTTGGCGCAATGGTTTTTACCAGGGTTTGAATCCGGTGCTGTCTGTAAGGAGTTTGTATGCCTTCCCCAGGTCTGAGTGGGTTTCCTCTGAGTACTCTGGTTTCCTCCCACCCCTCAAAATGTACAGGGGTTGGAGGTATTTGGGTGGCATGGACTGGAAAGGACCTATTAATGGGGCTACAGGTCTAAATTTAAAATTTAAATTTACCTCTCCCAGTGTTTCCATGCTATCTGTTTACAAGAGAGGACATTTATAGCAGCCAGATAAATTCTACCCACAAAGTTGTTAGGATGTGATAGAAAACGAGAGCACCTTGGAAAATCCCACTCGTGCACAAGGAGAACGTTCCAACAGAAGAATTGAACTCCGGTGACTTGAGCTGTTATGTAGCAGCACTATTCCTTCCTCATTGTCCCAGCTTTCAGCAACCAAGCTTTGAGACGCTGATTCTATATAGAAATATTGTTAAAGGGGGTTCCTGAATATCTTGGTCAGTTCTTCTCTATCAGGCTAACAAAGCTGGCTCACGGATTGTGATATTATCATGAAGCAACCAATATGTGGGGTTCTAGTTTTGTCAGGACTGAATAGAGGTTACTGACATCTAAATACATGGAGAGCCTTGTCCATTATGGGGACCAGTTCTTTTGATCCAATGTTAAACATGAGCTGCGGCAAATGGACATCTCGCTTCTATAGCTGATAGTGCACGTATAAAATTGTGGAAGAAAGAAGCAGATAACGCTTTTCAATAAAATGCAGAACTCATGGAGTTAATGCAAGCTTAGTCGTACTAACTAACTCACAAATTGAAGATTTGTCGAATTTTCCTTAACTCATTAAGAAGCAGTCTCGGGGGGGTGTGCAACATTTTTGGCCACGTGGATGCCTCTTTCTCTTTGTCACTGCAAACGGAAACTATGTGTAGCATTTGGCTTGAAAATCTTTTGATCCAATTAGTGCCCTGAAAATAATGGACGCCCATGAGGAGAACATTCCGGAGGCAAACAGTTGAGGGAATGGGGAGCTTGTTAAGGAGCCAATTGCAATTTGGCTCCAGCCAAGATTTGGTTTCTGCACCAGAGCACCTGAAAGGATGGCCTCTTCAATGACATCAGATGTCAAAGAGACTGAATTACTCCACTAACAGAATGTAATCTTTTTTGTGGTGCCTTGGAAATTTCCCCGGTGGCAGGACACCATTTTAGAGCAAGTAGGAACTCTGTTGGGCATCCATGCTGGAAGTTCTGGCCAGGAACATTGTTTCGGGCATATTTGACAGTTGGAAGGAAATAATGCCAAGACATTAAAGTGGCAAACAGAAGCTGGCTGGAGCTGAGTACAAACTGCTCTGGTCCCTTAGTCCAGGCACAGGTCCGCAAAGACTTGTGAACTCACTATTATTCAAGTAATTTACTAAAATTAAAGGACAAAAGATAATTTGTTGTGTTTTTGGAATGTGAATGATGCTGCTTTCTGCTATTTTGCTAGTTAGAACAGTTGTATTTATTTAGCAAAGACTTTGGTGAGGTCAACAAAGATGATGTAGGGTCCTTTGTTTTGTTCTCTGCACTTTTCTTGGAGCTGTCTGAGGGCAAAGACCATGTCAATAGTTCCTCTGTTAGCGCGAAAGCCACACTGTGATTCTGGGAGGACATTTTTGGCGACACTAGGTATTAGTCTATTAAGGAGAATCCGAGCCAAGATTTTGCCTGCAATGGAGAGCAGAGTGATTCCCCTGTAGTTTGAGCAGTCTGATTTCTCACCTTTGTTTTTGTACAGGGTGATGATGATGGCATCACGAAGGTCCTGAGGCAGCTTTTCTTGGTCCCAGCAGAGCATGAAAAACTCATGCAGTTTGGTATGCAGAGCTTTGGTGCCAGTCTTCCAGACCTCTGGGGGAGATTCCATCAACCAGTTTACCTACCTCGGCTGCACCATTTCATCTGATGCAAGGATCGACAAAGAGATAGACAACAGACTCGCCAAGGCAAATAGCGCCTTTAGAAGACTACACAAAAGAGTCTGGAAAAACAATCACCCGAAGAAACAGACAAAGTTCAGCGTGTACAGAGCCGTTGTCATACCCACGCTCTTATTTGGTTCCGAATCATGGGTCCTCTACCGGCATCACCTACGGCTCCTAGAACGCTTCCATCAGCGCTGTCTCCGCTCCATCCTCAACATTCATTAGAATGACTTCATCACCAACATCGAAGTACTCGAGCTGGCAGAGTCTGCAAGCATCGAATCCACGCTGCTGAAGACCCAACTGTGCTGGGTGGGTCACGTCTCCAGAATGGAGGACCATCGCCTTCCCAAGATCGTGTTATATGGCGAGCTCTCCACTGGCCACCATGACAGAAGTGCACCAAAGAAGAGGTACAAGGACTGCTTAAAGAAATCTCTTGGGGCCTGCCCCATTGACCACCACCAGTGGGCTGATCTCGCCTCCAACCGTGCATCTTGGCGCCTCACAGTTCGGCGGGCAGCAACCTCCTTTGAAGAAGACTGCGGAGCCCATCTCACTGACAAATGACAAAGGAGGAAAAACCCAACACCCAACCCCAACCAACCAATTTTCCCTTGCAACCGCTGCAACCATGGCTGCCTGTCCCGCATCGGACTTGTCAGTCACCAATGAGCCTGCAGCAGACGTGGACATACCCCTCCATAAATCTTCGTCCGCGAAGCCAAGCCAAAGAAGAAAAAAGAAAGAAATTAAAAGATTTATTTAGCCCTGTTTCCTCACATACAACACATGAATTAGGACACATGCTGGCCATATGTCTCTCAAGCCTCATGTAATAATGAGAGGGGGGGGGGTAGTGCTGTGGGAGCTCAACGGATCGCTGTTCTGGTACCACTGTAGAGAAAAAGGATCAACTTCTCCATGAATGAGGGAGATATGACTGTAGATTTAAGAGAACACTCCTCTCCCAACAAGTTTTAGAATTTAAGTAGGAATACTCTTTGCTCCTCAACTTTTCATTTGCCATACAGGAATAATGGAGAGGCCAATCTGCAAGTTGAGGGAATGATTGGCTGATTCTCTCTCCTGCCCCTGTACTGCATGAGCAAAGACACTGCGGACCCACTAAACCTCACGATACTTGCGCGAACAGGTACGTAGCCATCTGGTTGGGGCCGCACGGTAAGATCCTGGCGGAGGATCCAATATTCCGTCTCACCCGCATTTTGTCCACCTCTATCAACTCAGTTGTGCATGCCACTTACAGAATGGATCAAACCGACAACAGAATTCCATTCAAAATTAGACCGCAAGTAGAAATTATATTTTTTATTTTTAGGCAGATGTAGGAGAGGAGGGGTCTTTGGCTGGGGTCAAAGTTGTACAGGTGAGTTTAGAGAGAGAAAGACCCAGGAAAAAGGGAGACACGGGATTGGGAGGGAGGTGGGGGTGGGTGCGAAGAAAGGCACTGGATATAGAGAGAGAGAGAGAGAGAGAGAGAGAGAAAGAGAGAGAGAGAGAGAGAGAGAGAGAGTCGGAATACAGAGTCCAAACTTGGGTGTGTGTGTGTGTGTGTGTGTGTGTGTGTGTGTGTGTGTGTGTGTGTGTGTGTGTGTGTGTGTGTGTGTGTGTGTGTGTGTGTGTGTGTGTGTGTGTGTGTGTGTGTGTGTGTGTGTGTGTGAGAGAGAGAGAGAGAGAGAGAGAGTTAAGGAGTGGGGCAAAAACTTGGGCAATAGACCAGGATCGAGAAAGAGAGACCCGGGATAATGAGAAAGATAACTTGACAAGGGGATTTGGGACAGTGAGAGAGGAGACTGGAGGATAGAGTGATGCAAGCCCAGGAGAAAGAAAAATGAGATAGAGAGGGTCCTAGGATAGAGGGAAACTGGGGAGATAGATCAATGGACCTGAGGGAGACTGGGAAGATAACTCAACAGACCTGAGGAAAACTGGGGAGATAGTTCAACAGACCTTGAATAGGTAGGAGAGAGGGAGATACATGCGATGGTTATGGATAGTGAGCTTTGGGACAAGAAAGAGAGAGAGAGAGAGTGAGTGAGAGAGAGAGAGAGAGAGAGAGAGAGAGAGAGAGAGAGACCTAGAATGAACAAAGGAATGTCATAGTGAGAGAGGGGGATAAATCCAAGCTGGAGGGAGACCCGGCCTAGATAGATACAAGAGAGGCAAGAAAGAAAGTGAGAGACGTGGTAGAGGAACAATGAGAGTTTGGATGGAGAAAGAAAGAATGGCCAGGAAAGCAAGAGGAAGGTACAAAGTGAAACAGAGTTCCAAGAGGCAATCCCCACAGAGAGAAATAATAACCAAAACAGACAGACATAGAGAGAGAGAGAGAGAGAGAGAAACTCATGATGTGGAGAGATGGGACCAACTCAAGGTATGTACAGATAAAGAGATGGCATTTTAAAGAGAGAAACAAAGGAGAGTCCTGAGAAAGCAAGGCCAGATACATGACACATTTTGGGGATTAGACAATCCTATTCTCACTGGAATTAATCTACCAGACCTCTGCAGATAATTAGTGAGTGCCACCGTGCAGTTCTTTGTCATATTATTAAATTAGGTATTATATGTTTTATTGTACCAGTTATACATGAAAATGTAGTGATAGGCTATAATCTTGTTAATGTCTTAACCATCACTACATTTCTGTGGAGCTCTGGAATTCATATATTTCTTTCATCTTGGTTTAGTGCTTGATATTACAAGAAGCCCTATTCATATATATGTTACACTCAATTTGTGTACCTGCTCATTTCATGCACTGGGCAATGTCCCTGCCCCATTCAAGGAATGAGCAGGTACACAAAGAAAGGATATAGGAAATGGCAGGTACTTTGACAGCTCCAGCCCCTAAACAAATCAGCAAGGCACCTCTTGGTAATAATTGACTTAACCTCAACTGTGCATTATCTGCGGTACTTTTTCACCTCTTCACTCACCTGAAAAATATTACACAAATTTGCTAGCACCTCCTTTTGAGAGAGGGAGTTCAAAAGACTCATGATCCTGAAAGAAATACAATTTCATGTGGCTGGCCCCTTATTTGACTCCTCATTCTGGATCTTGTCACAAGAGGAAACATCTAACCCACATTCCCCCTTGTCAACTTTTCTCTGGATCCCATAGGTTTCAATTAAATTGTTTCTCACACTTTTATACCCTGGCAGAAACAAGCTTAAATTAAGAAGCCCAAAATACTGAAGAAGGTCAGCAGGTCAAACAGAGATAGAAATACATGACCAAAGTTTCAGGTATGAGAGGATGCTGGCAGGTGATCAAACAAATAGGTAGGGGGAAAAGGGGTGTCAAAGGCAGGAGATGATAAGTGGATGAGGTGGGGGGGTGAAGGGGACAGCAGCAATGAGGGGGAGGAGGGTAGCTGAGTGGGTAAGGGGGAAGGGGGAAAGACAAGACGAGCAAGTTAGCAGAAAGCAGAGAAGTTAGGAGAAAGCAGAGAAAGCAGAAAGCAAATTCTTGTAATATTTTTCAGGTGAGTGAAGAGGAGGTGAAAAAGTACCGCAGATAATGCACGTTGAGGTTAAGTCAATTATTACCAAGAGATGCCGTGCTGATTTGTCTAGGGGCTGGAGCTGTCAACGTACCTGCCATTTCCTATATCCTCTCTTTGTGTACCTGCTCATTCCTTGAATGGGGCAGGGACGTTGCCCAGTGCATGAAATGAGCAGGTACACAAACTGGGTATAACATATATGTGTATGAATAGGGCTTCATATAATGTCATGCCATTTGGCTGGAGAGCTTTGTGGGTGGTCAGGGTAGGATCGTGCAAAAGGCCAGGGACAGACATGTGGGTCTGGGAGTGTGACTCAGAATTGAAATGGTTGGCTATGGTTACGGACAGAGAGAAAGTGCTCAGCGAAGTGATCCCCCAATCTGTGACCAATCTCTCTGATGTAGAGAACACCACAAAGGGAGCACCGGACCCAGTAAATAAGTGCTGCAGATTATACAAGTGAAATGTTAATTCACTGTTTGGGGCCCTGGATCGTGGTGATAGAGGAGGTGTGGGCGCAAGTTTTGCACCTTCTGTGGCCACAGGGGTAAGCGATTCCCTTATGTCAGGGATAGCCTGACATAACATAAAAGCCACATACGATAAACTTCAGGTGTTTGAGAGCCACAAGACATGAAAAAATATTACATGCATGTTTTTACTCTTACATGCGCATTTTGATATAAAAATTTTATATAAATATTATGTATGTAATAATAATTCATGTTTGTAGTTTTTAAACTGATCACTTGCATTGGTTTCAATAATCAAAATGTACACGACATATCTTTGGCTTGGCTTCGGGGACGAAGATTTATGGAGGGGGTAAAAAGTCCACGTCAGCTGCAGGCTCGTTTGTGGCTGACAAGTCCGATGCGGGACAGGCAGACACGGTTGCAGCGGTTGCAGGGGAAAATTGGTTGGTTGGGGTTGGGTGCTGGGTTTTTCCTCCTTTGCCTTTTGTCATACTTAATACTGTAATAGTTGAATTTTGTGGACCAAATTTTAGGGTAAAATTTAGGGGGCTGATTATTACATGCATACAATTTTTGACCGTTGTAAGTACCTCTGTCGTTCGAGGCATCTGGACCTCCGATGGGAGCTTGCAGGAGAATTGTCACAGTTCAGGTGGACGGAGTGCATTAGGGACGGTAAACGGTGCTCCTGCATCGTAAATAGTGCTCAAACAATCGGTTGATTTCTTTTTCTTTTTAATTTTCGAGATACAGCACGGTAACACACACACCCTTCTGGCCCATCAGCCCACGCTGCTCAAATACACCCATGTGACTAATTAATCTACTAACCCGATACGTCTTTGCAATGTGCGGAGAAATCGGAGCACCCGGAGGAATCCCATGCAGACACGAGAGAATGTAGGAGCTCCTTGGAGACAGTGCCACAAATGAACTTGGTTTGCTGGTGCCGTAGTAATGTTGTGGTATCCACAACACTAACCGTGCCTGTCCAAGTTAATTTGTCATTGTTTTGAGAAGAGCAGGGAGTTCCCAGGTGTACTGATCAATAAACATAGGCAAACACAGGTCGACTGATCTTTCATCTCCTTTCTTTTTCTGGAAAGGCACCTGCCTGTTTTTGCTTATACCTGACGAAGGGCCCAGGCCCAAAATGTTTGTTACCCTTTGCTTCCTATGGATGCAAAGTGATCTACTGGAATTTCTCCAGCCTCCAGTGTGTTGCACCTGTTTAGCCTCCCAATCACGTGAAGCCATGAATTGCAGATGGTGAATAGTTTTTACAAGCAGATTCTACAAATTGGAATTTATGGTGGTAAAACTAAAGCTTCCAGTGAAGCACGTATGAAATAGCTCAGACAATGTGATAGATGTACAAAGATACCATAGGAGATCGAACATTTATTGATCTACTTGCATCACCAAGCATATCAGCCATGGATTCCATTCCCTGAGCTCACTGACTTTCAACTTTTCTCAAGAAGATTGCCAATTTATGCAGAATTGAACATAAATCCTGCACCCAATGAGAATTCAGTTGAAACACTTCCCACAGATAACTTTTCCCAGCCAGTGACAACTGAAAGGAAACTTTGGGGGTTGGGGCTTCATTCAGCTGTCGATCTCAGTGAGAAGTATTCAAATCAACCACATGATCAGACACCTAATAATCCTTTGAATGTATACATTTGGGGTTTCATCATGCCTGAGGAAGTGTCTGCAATGGAAAAATTGCCAGCAACATTTGAGTGAGGTTCCCTATTTTCAATCAATGCAAATGACTTACACAAAAGTGGCCAAATCCTGGTGCTCTGTGCTCCCAGCTACCTCCACAGGCTGAAGCCTGACGCTGACGGATCAGCTACTAGCATTCTCAGCCTATGAGTTAGAAGTCTGTGAGTTCAAAGCCTGCTGTGAAGTGCAGTATTGAGGGAATAAACGGAATCCTCGTCTACCCTTTCGGATGCAGGGAAATTACACGGCATTCAGATGCCTTGCCGTTCGGCATGGGCGATCACGTCTCTCCATCTGTCACAATATCTGACCTTCTGAATTGTAGTTGTTGGCTCCCCTGTTCCTTTTCAGTGAAGGCTCCATCTTTGAGCTGAGACCGTAGCCGATGTTGAGTTCATGATTAATCAAGGGAAAAATACTGAAGTGGTTTCCCGTTGCCTTCTTCAGTTGTCCATTGATCAGCAGATTCATCTGTCTAGCACTTTAGTTTTACCACCATAAATTCCAATTTGTAGAATCTGCTTGTAAAAACCATTGACCATCTGCAATCCATGGCTTCACGTGATTGGGAGGCTAAACAGGTGCTGCACCTTGCCCAAGGGTGTCTTGTGGGCTATCGGACAGAAGGAGCGCTTTGCACTTCCGTTTGCTGAGAGATTGCGCAGCACCGACAACCACATAAGCAGGCTCTTTGGTCTGCTTCTGGTTATGGCAGCCTACTGTACGTACATGATGTTTTCCCACATTACAGCAGTGATTATATTTCTTTATCAGAAAAACACTTTTTGAGCCTTCAGGAGGAAGATGGGAGAAAAGCAGCAATAATGCAGATCCTCTGTTCACAGAAGGTCATTCTCTCAGCTCACTCATGGAGTCTTGTGCCCACGGAGTCACAAAACAAAGTTCAGTCTTTCAGAAGAGGTGAGCAGGTTGAAGCAATAATGATATCAGTCGTGTCAAGCGGGGAGGAAACTTTAGATGAAGATGAAAAAAAATGTTTTTTTTTAATCCTCAATACCACTTTCCTTAAAATACTTTCTCAGGATTTGCTGACAGCTATACGTGAGTGATGAAGTGAAAGGAGGGGAGAGAGCGAGAGAGAGGGGGGTGAGGGGGAAAGAGAGAGAGAGAGAGAGAGAGAAACAAGGGGGAAGAGAGGGGGTAAGGGAGAGAGAGACAAAGGGGAGAGAGAGAGGGAAGGAGGAGAGGGGAGAGAGAGAGAGAGATGGAAGGGGGAGGGAGAGAGGGAAGGAGGAGAGAGGAGAGAGAGAGGGGGAAGGGGAGAGAGAGGGAGGGAAGGGGAGAAGGAGAGGGAAGGAGGAGAGGGAGGGAAGGGGAGAGAGGGAGGGAAAGGGAGAGAGAGAGACAAGGGGGAGAGGGGGTAAGGGAGAGAAAGACAAGGGGGGGAGAGAGAGGGAAGGAGGAGGGGGAAGGGGAGAGGGAAGGGGAGAGCGAGAGAGGGAAGGGGAGAGAGAGAGAGAGAGGGAAGGGGAGAGAGAGAGAGGGGGGAGGGAAAGAGAGGGGAAGGGGGAGGGAGAGAGGGGGAAAGAGAGAGGGAAGGAGGAGGGGGAAGGGGAGAGAGAGAGGGAAGGGGGAGAGGGAAGGGGAGAGCGAGAGAGGGAAGGGGAGAGAGGGAAGGGGGAGAGGGAAAGAGAGGGGAAGGGGGGAGGGAGAGAGAGAGGGGGGAAGAGAGAGAGAGAATTCATGATCAGAGTTTCCAAAGTAGAGCTCGCTGCTCTATAATTTCTAGCAAAGTGGAGGGTTGAAGAGTTAACGGTTACTCCTTTACTTCTTATTTGCATTTTGCCTGACTGGCTCATGCCAGAAGCTGGTGAATTAATCAGATCTTGTTATATTTTCTTTCTCTGCCAAGGCCGATGCATTATTTATAAGATACAGAGATCCCATTGTCATGCAACGCAGCTGACTCTAAAACATTTGAAAAAGACAAACAAATCTGGGTTTAGAAGCCCTGGCTGGCCTGATCAAAACTCCCACCTACCCCCATCCTTATTTCACACCCCCGCCCTCATTTTGCCATCTGGTTGACATAATTGGAAGGGTAAAAAAAAGTTTTGATTTCCTCCCTGCGCCATGGAGACGTTTACACGATCCATGATCAGCTCTCAAGAGAAGCAGCAAACTTCATGAACAATTAAATGCAAGGTTAAAGGTAATGAACAATCAGCAATATTGTATAAAATCCCACACTATCATAAAAACTGGCTTTCTGCTGTCTGATTGTCAGTGAATATTCATTTGTTCTTGTATTTTAAAATTGATGATTCAAGGCAACTTCCAAACTGGCATGCCCTTCTTAAAGACCTTGGAAATTGAATCTGCTGGTCAGATTCGTGACCCAAACTTGATGTTATGACTAGTTACTGTGAGCAGGGTAATTAGAGCACCTCAGTGAATTATATCATCACTTCCCAATATTAACCAATGCAGTCCTGTAGACATGGAGAAGACACAGGAATGCTATTCAGCCAATCAAGTATGTTCCTGTTCAATTGACCTCACTCTTACCCAGTGACACACCATCAATTACTTCAAAAGACTAAAAGTTATGTAGAAACTAATAGGCTTTTATTAACAACAGACTAAAGGCACATCTATGCTGGTTGACTGTCCTGGTCTGAGGAGGGAACTTGGCAGAGTCATCTTTATTCAGGGGTCTGTGGGTGGAGCCACAGGCCCAGTCAGCAAGAGGCGAGCCCAGATGAACTATAACAAGTACTAACACAGCCAAAACATATATACTTTGGTTTACCACATCTAGGTTTTCCCTGAAATCTGTCATGAACAAAGTTAAAAAATTGTAAACTGGCTTTAATATTAATAAAAATTATATCAAGGCATTTTATAGACACTTTAACAGAACATAATGAGGGTCAATTTGAACAGGAAAGCCTTGAATTCTCCCTCCCACCCCACCCACACCAAACCTTACCTATCGTGGTTTGTAGACATAGAGCATAGTAACAGGTCATTTCAGCCCATGAGCCCCTGCTGCCCTGTTACACCCAATTAACCATTTTGAAAGGCGGGAGCAAACTGGAGCACCCAGAGGAAACCCACACAGATACATGGAGAACGCATAAACTCCCTTCAGAGAGCGCCAGATTCAAATCCCAATCACTGGCACTGCAACAGCTTTGCGCTAACTGCTACGCGAACCGTTCCAACCCAATCGCTTGAAAAATTTGCCTCCGTGACCAACGTCGCACTCCGGGCTTCTTCCACAATCAACCATCCACATCTGACTTCTTGTTATTCTCATTTTAAATTTATGGCTGGGTTGGGCTGAGTGATGGAAATAATCCCGAGAGAGCTCCTTCCTCACTGGGAGCTGCACTGAAACAAAATGGGGTGGGGTCTGGGGGGATTGTTTGTAACCATTGTTGCAGGTTTATTTCTCAGTGTGAACAGGGCATCCCAAATCCCAGAGAATCAAAACCCAAAATCAGCTCTTGTTTTTTTATTCTGATCTTGGAAGTATTCCTCAGTACTTTTCACTCAATAATAATTCGTATTAGTTTTCTAATCATAAATCCCTTTGTTAATCTTGATTGAAAATTCTTATCGTTTTAAACCTTGCATGCAAAATAGTGAGAATTCATGATGTTCAATTTTGAACAAAAAAAAAGCAATACCGACAAAAAAAATGGCCTTGTTCTGGTTGTAATTTTGACCTTCGGAGACAAATGTCTTGTCCTGAGAGCAGGAAATAATTATTTCTTATTGCTGTTGTGTGTGTTTATGTTTTGAAACAGGTTTTTTGGGGGCTAGAGCACTGAGGGTGGAATGTTGACATGTATGGAGTGCCAAAGCTTTAAAAAGATAAATTCATGCCTGTTGATTGTTGCATTTTTAAAGCAAGGTGATTGGAGGAAAATTAGCGATACTTAGAGGTAAATATCCACCCACTGCTATTCCCACTCCCACAGCCCTTCATGAGGCATGAGAGCTTACTTCAAATTTTCAACTGCAATTATGAAATATTGGAGTGGTTAACTTGGATCTTCACAAATAAAGGGCACAAGCCAACGTTTTGCATGATTAACCAATGGCCATTCACACTGGTGCAGTTGGAGCACAGCATTCACACTTACCCTGCACTAGGTTGTTTGCTAACACAGAGCTATGGCAGAGGGCCCAATTTCACACTGCATGTATCTCTTCAAGGAAATGTGCAGGTGTAACCGGTGCACACTTCAGAGTGGGTGCAAACCTCATGGTTTCTTCATGGTGGAGAGGCAGAGATGTGGTCTATCCACTAGTTGGAGGCCCTTGGGACTCATAGCTAGGAGGAAGTGGAAGGAGATAGCTGAGGCAGTCCACTGAAAGATTCGCCATCTACTCTGGCTGCATACAAGCATGAGATATCCTGTCTCCCTCTTATCACAACTGAATGAGACATTCATTGGTTAAACAACATCTTTAAATTCTTCAAACCATCATGAATCACATATCTTATAATCTGCTGGCCATTCAATCCATGGCAGGTTAATTGCCCACAAACATTGCAAGGCATCCACCAACAGAGGCCTGTCTCTAACAGGGGAATGTTTCCCCCATAATATCATCCAATTCCTTTTGGTAACAAGGTGTTGGCCATCACTCTGCTGCTTGCCCTCATCTCTCCGCACCTCAGCCATACTTTTTTTTTTACTTTTTTCCCTTAGAGAGCTAAGAAATGCATCCTGGTCTGGTACTGAGAGAAGGCAAGAGAGCACCGTTCAACAGCCCTAGCCATCTGCTCATTTTATGACCTGTAGAGGTTAGCTCCGAGGTGGGGTCGTTGCCTGCAGCCAGACTGTAGGGTGGGATTATCCATGAGTCTGCTGAGCACTCATAGGGACTTCAATGCATCAGGGTGCAACGAAAGCTGCTGGGTAGGACCATGCAGTGCTTGATGAATAAATAGATAGTCCTCATGGAAAGCAATGTACCTGGAAGTATCCAGCACCAAATGCTCAAAGCTCAGAGCCCATCCTTTGCAGAATAGTAGTAAAGGCCGCTCTAATTGCATACATCCAGACCAACTTCAAAACCATGAAAGGCGGCCAGTGTTTCAACTTCCACTCCACTGCCTGCAAATGCCAATCAATGAGAATGGTGCAGTAGAAGCTTCTTTTGCATGGTGGTTGAATCTACTGTCATCATGTCCCTGGTTTCCAGTGGTCAAAGGGGATCTGCCTTTCATTTGATAATGTGAGTTGTTCAGAGGCTGCGCCCGGAGAGTCTCAAGATTTACAGACACCTGACGGGATAACATTGCCAGACTCGATGAAAGTCTCCTTGATGTCCAGACTGTTGCTGCTCAAACTGAGGAGGCTCGTTTCTCAGGACAGAGATGCTTCAAATTACACTGGGCCACAAAGATTTGGCTTCCTGAACACTTTTGGGTGTATTTTATGGATTTTGGGCTGCTGATCACGAAAATCACCTAAACATTCTCCTATCTCGTATTGTTTTTTTTAAGATATAACCCATTTTTGTCATTTCCTGTTACATTTTAAGTCTACTTCAAGCATACAAAAGCATGAGGTGCATGATGTCATTGAAAATTTATCTTCTGCATTTGCACTTAGACTTCTTCCCTGCTGATCTTGGTGCCGTCAGCGACTGTTACGCCTCCACCAGCAGCAATTGAGAGACGCATAAACAGATGAGTTTAACACAAAATTTATTTACAAATTAACAATAGTAGAGTCACCTCAATAAACCTAACCCTGAACATAAGCTTTTATGGCAATTCTACATTAGCAACAGATATTTACAAGGTGTATGTGTGGAAAAAAAAAACCCAGACCATTAAAGTCCAAGCTTAAAATGCCCCAAAAGAAAACTCCCAAAATAAGCCTTGTCAGTCATGTCAAATCCATCAGTTAAAAGGGAAAAACTCATAGAGTCTAGTCTCCAGGCTTGAGATTCTTAGTTTGGTTGCAAGTTGATCTTCTAGTTGGACGTGGAGACTGATGGCCGTGATCACTGTAGACTTACGATGTTCCTGAGTTTCGAATGTGTCAATAACCACCTTTGACTTCTTCACACGGGAACCTTCATGTAGTGACCTCCTAGTCATTACAGGAGGTTCATGCCCCCAAAGCCCACTTTAGGGTTAACAAGTGAACTTCTGTCACACAAGTCTTCCCCTCTAAACACCCTATCTTGGGTCATCAAGGGACTCCGGTCACCGAAGGGGACTGGGGAAGCAGTCCAGGTCAGTGTCACACACACACACACACACACACACACACACACACACACACACACACACACACACACACACACACACACACACACACACACACACACACACACACACACACACACACACACACAATCAAAGTGGCCAAATCTGGCACCCATAGACAAAGTAGCTCAGTCTTCTTTCTTCCACTGAAACTATTGGGCGAGAGCACAGTGACACTCTGACCGACTGTCCTCCAACCAACCGACCAACTACCAACCTGTTCAAATTCAGAGCACTGGGCTCTTCAGCTGCCTCTGCGTGTGCCTTCAGCTCCTCTTATTGGTAGAGAAAGGTTGACAGCTGTGGGTGCGCTCTCCAAGAACCCATCGGCTTCCAGCGTGTGGCTCTCGCACTTTTGACAGCTGTCAGCTGTTCCAGCGCTGTTTCAGTGCTTCACACGCAGCTGTCAGTTTTTTCCAGCGCTAATTCAGCCCTTCACAACAGTGCATGATCTTTTCTTCTCCCTCGTAGGTTCAGTCCGGTCCCTGGCCCTAAAATAAAATTGTCCCGGGTGCATAACAGTGATAAACATGGTGAAATGTTTCACCAGGACATTGCAACCATGGAAATATGGTGTCAGGACAACTGGAATCCATCATTGCTGGCCAACTATTGTTGAACACTGACGAGAGGCATCAAATGAAAATCAGAAGCAAAACATTTTTAGGTCAGTTGAACTAGTGCAAGGGGTCAACGTTGTTATGCTAAATTCAATAAAAGTTAATTTAATGTTTCTCCAACTTTCTGAAATTATATTTATGTTCAGTTTGAACTTGTCTAACATAATCCCCAATTTCTGTTCAGGAAGCAAACCTTTTGAAAACAAAATTGTTATCCAGTGTTATCTACCAGGGACCAGCTGCAATTTCAGCCACTGAAAGTTAGTGACTTACCACCAGGGTATTCTGACACCACTGACATTAATCTGCAACAGGACCCAAACACGCCCATGGCCAGGGGATGTAGGAGTGTGATTACTTGATGTTTTCAGTCTACCAGAATACTACAACATGTTATATGAGCAATTGAAGAGCTTTTCTGGGGTGGACCAGAATCTCTTTAAGCACAAAAGTGACCCCAATGGGTGGAAAACAATGCACATTCTTCAGTGTAGCACCTAATTATACAAGCATTTATCCTCTGCATTCAGCCGAGGTACACATTGTATATAGAGCGCAGTTTGCTTATATCTGCATCAACAATTATTGCTCTCCACGCACAGGCTATTAGAGCTTGATTGGCATCTTTTTTTAGAATTTGATTAGTATTTGGGATGTGACATGAGTGAAATATTATTCAAATACTCTGGATAAATTGAAACAACAATCCATGACTGACAATTCCTTATCTTTCAACTAACGATTCACTTAACAATAACTTGGCCCGACATATCTGAGAAATTGGATGAGACGAAATCCACTCATGTTTGTTCCTTATGTGAAAATCAAATGTAACTTTTCCCCACTCTGGAATATTTGCAGATCTTTTGGGCGATGTCCCACCAATGTGGACATTTTGGAGCACATATCAATCACTCTGAACATCAAACTTACGTTCGTGATGAATGGTCTGGATGACATCATCAATGTATACAACTTTCACCTCTGCTTTTGCTACCATCAGTTGGACTTCTGGTGTGTAACTTACCTCTTTAATGATCTCAGTTCCAGAGAAAGACATTGAGTTGGTATATTGCACCTGTCTACAGAGAGGGTCACAATGGAGGCATTGGCTGACCTGACATTTAATGACAGGCTGTTCTGACATCATCCACAATCCACAGAGCATGCTGCAATTTTCATTGAGCTCTGTGTGGCTACTCACTGATTCCAGGGATATTCAGAACCACATCATTGTCAGCCATTTCTCATTTGGGGCATTGCCATGGTAGTGATTGATGAAGGATAGGGCAAGGCCCTTTTTCAACAGGCCTTCAGACGGACCACCTGTCATTCAACAACGATACCTTTACAAGCTCAGCTTTTCCAGGCATTCCTCATAATGCAAGAAGATCTTCAGCCTCTCTCTGCTGCCTGGATTGTCTATTCCAACATGAGCAGGGTGACAGTCATTCTTAACTTCTAATCATAACAAATAACATAACATAACAATTACAGCACGGAAACAGGCCATTAGGCCCTTCTAGTCCGCACCGAACCAAACACCCCTTTCTAGTCCCACCTCCCTGCACAATGCCCATAACCCTCCATCTTCTTCTCATCCATATACCTGTCCAACCTTTTCTTAAATAATACAATTGACTCCGCCGCCACTATTTCTCCCGGAAGATCATTCCACACGGCTACCACTCTCTGAGTAAAGAAGTTCCCCCTCATGTTACCTCTAAACCTCTGCCCCTTAATTCTTAACTCATTTCCTCTTGTTTTAATCTTTCCTCCTCTTAACGGAAATAGTCTATCCACATCCACTCTGTCTATCCCTTTCATAATCTTAAATACTTCTATCAAATCCCCTCTCAACCTTCTACGCTCCAAAGAATAAAGACCTAATCTGTCCAATCTCTCCCTATACTCTAGATGCTTAAACCCAGGTAACATTCTGGTAAACCTTCTCTGCACTCTCTCCACTCTGTTTATATCCTTCCTATAATTTCAAATGACCTTCTGCCATGTTTCAAATTACCCACTGGGATGACCTTATTCCACATCTTCCAATATGCAGTGAGGTGGGCATGCTAATCAATAGAGTCGGCGTCAGAACAAGTCTAATCGGGGGGTGCAATTAGGGTAACCGTGGAGGGGCGGTGGTGATGTTTGAAAACTCACTAGGCTGGGGTGTGGGCGAAGCAGGTGCCTTACCTGCCATGATCCTTCTCTGTGTGCTGCCACCACACTTCACCCTCCTTCTGACGCAACAGACAAACTAGCATGCTTTTAGCACGTGGAGACAAAACCACATGATGCGAGTGGTGTGGGGTGGGTGGGTGGGGGGGCACAATAACTCATTTGGTGGGTGGGGCAGTGGCATGGCCTGGTCTGCCTCCCCCCCAACACTGAGCCAACGAGGGCTGAATTCATCCATCTCAACATTGGTATTTGCCAGTATGGCGAGTTTCCCATGAATGCAGGCAATTGTTGACTACAGTTATATTTCAATAGAGACTCTGCTTCATAACTTGGCCTTTACCTCAATGGTTTTCCATTCCTCTGTTATGGTGCTATCCTCAAAGCGGACGCCATGTTTCCTGGAAAGACCATCCTGAGGCAGAACAAAGTGCCAGAACTTCTCAATGACCATTGTTACTCTTCAAGATAGATTCTGAGAGGGTTGTGAGAGTAGCCCCTCTCTTTCTTGACTCACCACACCAGTAAGGACACTCACTATAGTTTCAGAGCCCCAGTACAATGAAGCTATAGAGATGTCTGGGTGATGATGAATGTGATGGGGTTACTGATGAAGAGAATTTGCCGCTTACATGGTTTGAGGCCACTGTACATAGTTGCCACTGCCTGCTGCCTGTATCCAGACCCAGGAGTAGATTCCCTTAGGATCACAAAGAATGCCTTGAATCCAAAAGATTTGAAGAAGCAGAGAAAGGTGACGAAGAAGGTTAAAAGGGCAAAGTCTCCACGCAAGTACCACTATTTTATCATCCAAAAGGACTGGTTAACAAAACCTTCACAAATCTCTTTGTGAAGAGATCACGGCCATCAGTCTCCATCAGAAGAAATCAGCTTTGAATTTTCTCAGCAAGATTACAAATTTAGTTCAATTACAGGATGTGGGCATCACTGGCAAGGCCAGCATTGTTTACTTATCCCTAATTTCCATTGAGAAGGTGATGGTAACCAACTCTTTGAACTACTGCATTACTTCTAATCTAAAATTTGAAACTATACATGATAAAAGATCAGCCACGTATCCAGGGTGGAAATAACGTGCTACTCAAATGAAAAACTATGGGGAAGGATACTCTCATGCACCTGCTTGTCTTTATCCTTCGAGGGAGGTCACGGGCTTTTTAAAGTGCATTTGAAGTAAATATTTGACCTCCACTAACTAGAGTAACTGATTGGTGCATAAACGGAGTACATCCAGTACTCAGGATATGGCAGTGGTGACGGGAGTCCTTGATTCTGTCAGATTGTGTTGACTTGAGCATTGTTGGGGCTGTATTCATTCACACAAGTGAAGCGTATTTGATTATATTTCTGAGTTATGCCTCAAGGATGATGAACTGACTTTGCGGGGAGTCATACTCTGGAGGGGACCCAACGTCTGACTTCTTCTAGTAGCTGCCAAGTTATTGTGGTTTGACCAATTAAGTTTCTGGTGAGTGAAGATGGCGTAGTTGTTTGGAATTTCCTAGAAAATCCAGCCCACTTACTTTCCAGATGTGGACAAACCTGCACTGACTGGCCATCCTGAGAAGTTCAACATGAACATTTGCATTCCCAGAGGAGATGGTGTTGCTACCGTAGGAGGCAAAGAATTCAAGCAGATCAAATAATGCCAATGCTGGAAGTCTGAAATAAAATAACAGAAAATACTGGAAATACTCAGCAGACAAGGCAGCATCTATGGAAAGAGAAACGTCGCTGATGTTTGTGATCAGAAATCCTTTGTCATAAAACATATCTGAATTGTTAGTTCTGTTTTCCTTTCCACAGATGCTGTGTTACCTTCTGAGATAACATTTTCTATTTTTATATTAGGGAATTCGAGTTATAGAGCCACAGAAAGATAAGCCCAAAAATAGCACGTTGAGTCCATGATATCCATCAAGCAACCATTTTTACACCATTCTTACCCAAACTCTTACCATGTACCTATGAACTCCTCCACCCAGGGGTGTAGTGCTGGTCCAGTACCTCGTGGGGGTTCTCCGGCATCTAATGGGGCACTCCAGGGTTGCTCATTACTCTAGGCAGCGATTTCCACCCCCCTCCCCCCACCACTGAGTGCTATTATGGACAATCAAGGTATCTATTCCTTCCTCGACTGGTCATCCTCCTTCCTCGTCCTACCGTACTCTCTCAATTATACAATGTCAAATACAATACGGTGGCCACCAAAGCCAGGTCTTGCGAGGCCTCCTTGACGCCATTTTTGGTGAGCTGCAGCACTGATAAAATTAGCACTGCATCTATCCAGATTCTACTTCTTGTCTACATATTAGGGCCAAAATTAAAAGGTTGGCTTCAAGGTAATTCTGTCTTCTCTCTCTTTGGCTTGGCTTCGCGGACAAAGATTTATGGAGGGGTAATGTCCACATCAGCTGCAGGCTCGTTGTGGCTGACAAGTCCGATGCGGGACATTACTACACTCCATATACACATAGCCCTGCACCAAAGGAGACTGGCAGATTCGAAATACCCTCGACACCAGCAAGATTTTACAAACTTAACCGATTTTGACACCTCTGAAACAAGATTGGTTTTCAGCGCTTTGCTGCTCGTCTATGGAAATATTTATACTTCAGCTGTTCATAAAGTCTGCTCTTCCTACTACTTAGCAAGCCTTTTCTCCTCACTGACCTCGAACAGTCAAGTTTAAAATTCTAATATTGGACTAAAATCTCTTTTTGTCCTCATCTTTCCCTGTTTGAGTGTGTTTCCAACTTTGAAACTCCCCCCCTTAGGGCTTCGTGTGAACTTCCTCATAATAGACCCCATGTTCCACACTCTTGTATTCTAGAAATCGTTCACAAATAAGATGGCACAGTGACACATTTCGTAAAGGTGCAGCCACATAGCACCAGTGACTGGTTCAATTTTGACCTCTGGTGCATGAACATGTTCTTGTGACTCCTACATCCAAAATGTTTGTGGATCATTAGATTAATTGGATCAGTGGTTCTCAATCTTTTTTTTAATCCACTCACCATAGTATTAAGTACTCTGTGGGTAGTAAGGGATTACTTAAGGTGAGTGGAAAAAAATGGTTGAAAACCACTGCTCTAATCCAGTGGTTGCTATAGGATGCCATAAGTGCTCTATGATGAGTAAGGAATTACTTAAGGTGGTATGTGAGTGGAAAGAAAAAGTTTGAAAACCACTATTTTAATCGTACCTCATTGACTCGTTATGTGCATGGTTTCATAGCTCCAAAGGAAATGGGTCAATGACAATTTTTCTCTAGCAAAATATTTCAGTAACAATCGGGTCTCAAGCAGTAATTCTCAACCTTCCCTTCCCACTCACATTAGAATCAGAATCAGAATTTATTGTAATGAGCAAGTCATGAAATTCGATGTTTTGTGGCAACATCACAGTGCAAACATTCATATTATAACATCTTCTGACGTTACTATAAAAAAAGTAAAAATAACCGTGCACAAAATGTAAGGCCGTGTCTTTGGTTCATTGATTATTCAGGAATCTGACGGCAGCGGGGAAGCAATTGTCCTTGTGCCACTGAGTGCTTGTCTTTAGGCTCCTGTACCTTTTCCCTGATGGTAGCAGAGTGAAAGTGAAGAGAGCATGGCCTGGTGGTGGGGGTCTTTGAGGATAGAGGCTACTTTTTTAAGACACCGCCTCTTGTAGGGGGAGTGAAATCTGGTGTCTATGATGTTCCAGGCTGAGTTAACGACCCTCTGGAGCTTATTCTTGTCCTGAGAGTTGGCGCCTCCATAACAGGCAGTAATGCAACCAGCCAGAATGCTCTCCATGACAAAGCTATAGAAATTTATGAGAGTCTTTGGTGACATACCAAATCTCCTCAGACACCTCACAAAGTATAAGTGCTGGTGAGCTTCTTGGTGATTGCATCAACATGGAGGCTCCAGGACAGATCCGTGGAGATGTTAACACCCAGGAATTTGAAGTTCTTGACTGTCAACTACTGAGCCCTCGATGAGGACTGGGTCATGTTCCCATGACTTCCTCCTGAAGTCCACAATCATCTCCTTGGTTTTGCTGATGTTGAGCACAAGGTTGTTGTTACACCATTCAACGAGCAAATACTACTTTAAGTAATCCCTTACTCACTGATAGGAAGGATAAACTGTATTAAAATGAACATGTTTCCAAGGATACTATACTTATTTCAGGCATTGCCAATACAACTGACAGAAAAATTCTTCAAAGAGTTAAAGAAAATAATAAGGAGATTTTTATGGAGAGGGGGGAAACCGAGGATAGCACTAGATAAATTAACAGAATGGTATAAACAAGGAGGCTTACAATTGCCAAACTTCAAAAATTATTATAGAGCCGCACAATTAAGGTACCTATCAGATTTTTATCAAACAAGGGAAAAACCAGACTGGACGAGACTAGAATTAGATAAAATAGGGGAAAAGATACCTGAACACATATTATATAAATGGGACGAAAAATTGGTACAACATAGAACTTCTCCAGTATTACACCATCTCCTCAATATATGGAAGAAGATTCATGTAGAAAGAAATAAAATAAATTACCAAATACCAAAACTAATATTGACGCAAAATAAGCTACTCCCTTTTACAATAGACAACCTTGCCTTTAGAAAATGGGAAAAAAAAGGGATTAAAAGAATAGAAAATTGTTTTTCAGGAAGTAGATTCTTATCCTTTGAACAAATGAGAGATAAGTACAATATAACTGGAGATACAGCGCTGGCATATTACCAACTGAGATCCTACTTGAAAGATAAATTAGGAAGCAACTTGAGTTTACCAGAGGGAAGTAACCTTGAATATGTGATTACAGATACAATGTTAATCAAAAGATTTATAAAAAATATGTATATTAAACTGCAAGAAAAAGAGAATGAGGAAACAAATGGTAAAACTAAACAAAAATGGGAACAAGATTTAAATATAAAGATAAAAAAGGAAACATGGGAGAAGTTATGCTCTGGAACGATGAGAAATACAATAAATACGAGGCTGCGTATGATACAATATAATTGGTTACACAGACTATACATTACACCGCAAAAGTTAAATAAATGGGACCCAACAGTATCTGATAGATGTTTTCGATGTAAAAAAGAAAGGGGAACAACAATTCATGCAATCTGGACATGTGAGAGAGTAGAAAAATTTTGGGATGATCTCAATCAGATATTAAATAAAATAACAGAAAACAATATACCAAAGAATCCAGAGATCTTTCTCCTAAGTAACATAAAAAATAAAGAATTTGGAATTGACTTGGAAGATGCACAAAAAAGATTTGTCAAGATAGCCCTAGCCGTAGCAAAAAAATGTATTATGTCAACCTGGAAATTGGAAGATAATTTGAAAATACAACAATGGTATATAGAAATGAATAAATGTATTCCATTAGAAAAAATAACATATAGTTTAAGAAATAATATTGAAATATTCGAACAAATATGGGAGCCTTACATTAAATACAATAGCGAAAACCTACCGGGAACAAACATTACCTAAGTTGATGGAAGGAGAAGAAAAGAAAAGAATGGACTCAGTAGAATTTCTGGTGTATTTTTGTTGAATGACAACATTGTCTAACTGAATTAATGCAACCTAGATTGTATACCTAAAATGGATGAGGGGGGGGGGGGGTGGGGGGGTGGCTTGGGAGGAGGGAGGGGGGAGGGAGAAAAAGTCACTGTAAATGTGTGGAAAAGAAAAAGTGTATATCATGGCTATTGTGATTTATGGTGTGAAAAATAAAAAATTAAAAAAAAAAAAAGTAATTCCTTACTAATCACAGAGCACCTATAGCATAGGGATTACTTAAGGTCTTAAGTGAGTGGAAAGATAAAGTTTGAAAACCATGGTTTATTCATTTGGTTTTGTATGGCTATTTGTGTGTCTTCTATATTTATTGTCAGGTTTATGTGGGGGAATTACATTGAAGAGGGTTGATTTAAAAGCAGAGCCCTTCTCTGGCCTGTTGCTGATAGCACCTTTGACATCTCCCATTACTCGTCCTGGAGAGCCCTGGTGATATCTCATTTCCTTCAATTAGGATAAACATGGCCACCAGGTGCAGCAGATGGATTCAATCAACCCTTCATTTTATTTTCAACTTGTTTACGGTTCCAGCCATGAAGGTCAAGATTTTATATGGAGGTCTTCGAGCGCAACCAGATATGGAAGAGAAGCTTTCTTTTTCTTTTCATTTTCTCTTTTTGCATGTCTGTTATATATTTCTTATCGAGGAAATATCAAATTGAAAGTACAAAATCGGAAAACAGCACTAAATGGCCCACCTTCCCTGTAAAAGGCTGTGCACTATTTTGTTTCAACACTGACAGACCTTAATTCATCTATGATAATAAAGCCCATGTCTCCCTTCTACTGCGGTAGATGCATCACCTCTCATTAATGCTTACACACTTCTTACACCTCAATGCAATGTAATATTCCAATGGTGTCGGTGCTGTGCAATTGCTCAGCTAAAGGAGGTGTAAGATGCTCCTTCCATCCGATAGCCTTGGGCAAGGAGTAGGACCTGTTTAATCTCCCAATCGGGATCATGTGAAGCCATGGTTTGCAGATGGTGGATGGTTTTTACAAGCAGAAACTACAAATAGGAATTTATGGTTGTAAAACTAAAAATTCTGGACAGATGAATCTGCTGATCAATGGAATGGGTTACCCGTCCAGTCTGGACACTGCAACTGAAGAAGGGAATGGGAATCCACTTCAGTATTTTTCCCTTGTATTAACTGTAGAAGGGAACTCAACATCAACTATGGTCTCAGCTCAAAGATGGAGCCTTCACCGAAGAAGAGGGAACGACTACAAGTCGGAGGGCCAGAAAACGTTACGGATGGAGAGACATGATCGCCTACGCCGAACAGCAATGTACCTGAATGATGAATGTAATACTCCAATATATATTACACCGTAACATAACACCCAATTATTTCTGTTTAATGCTCTGAAATAGAGATTGGAAAAATATTTGAGAGAAATGTACGAGATTCTTGGTGGTTCAGAAATGTATTCATCGGCACACTGTTCCCATGAGCAAATGATCCATTGATAAAGTGGCATGGTTAGCACAAGGCTGTTACAGTGCCAGCGAACTGGGTTCGAATCCCAGGCTGTCTGTAAGGTGTTTGTGAGTGAGTTTCCTCCCACCTTCCACAAAACGTACTGAGGATGAAGGGTAATTGGGTGTAATTGGACTGCACAGGCTCATTGGGCCGAAAGGGCCTGTTATCATTCTTTTTGTCTAAATTTATAAATTGAAATTCAAATGATTTACAATTGAATTTTTATTATCCTTCTCTCTGGCTGGAATTTGATCACATGCTTACAAATTACAATTCAAAATCCAAGATTCAATTTATTGTCATAGTAATAACATAGTATTATATTACATGAAATTTATTTTAACCTGCTGCAAGGCAGACAGATGCGCCAACAGCAGAAATTGCCTAAGCACCTATTACAGTCAGAGAGAGAGAAGCAAATGAGAGTCCCCCCCAGAGTCACCGAGGGTCCGTAGATTTACCTCCAGTGCTTCCGCAGCCCACCACACCCACACAGAGTCCAGTTTAAATCGTTGACAACCCGAGCTCCAGATGTGAACCTCCGACATGGTCAGGGACCCTCCGGCACCCTTCGCACCTCCTCGCATTCCATTTCCATTACCAGCCAGTTGGAGCCAGTTTCCAGCAATCCGCAGCCTGGTGCGAATCTCCCGACAGTAGTCTCCAGCAGCCCACAGCCTCCATGGGTTCCTCACCTCCATAACTCCACAATTCTGTATACCGTTCCATAGCTCTACCATGCAATGATTCTCAAATTATATTTTCTTCTCTATTCATGGTCACCTTCTCTGTTATATCTCATTGTATTCTCTGTAACCCCAAATGATGGAATCTTCACTCTTCGGTGTTTCACTGTCCAGCAGTCATTGTAATTTTCTGTGACCGACACATCCTTATTCAATCTAATACTGATACTTCCCATACTACTCACCGTAACTTATGATATAGCTCACACTGTTCATTATTATTCCCTTTGGTTTATTACATACCATTTATGATAATATTCTGTGATTTATCCCTCACCATTCCGAAGAACACAAACATAAAAGCAAGAGTATGCTTTTCACTCCTTTATTCCACCTCCTGGCAATGAATGAGATGATGGATGATCTTTTATCTCGCTGAAACCCTATATTTCTTAACATCTGATCTCTTTCTTGAATAAACTCACTGACTGAGCCACTGAACTGTCTTAGGTACAGAATTCCATAGATTCACCACACTTAAGGTGAGCAAAAAACAGTCTTCCTCTCTCAATTCTGAAACAACTTATTTTGGGACAAAGACATCTGGTTCTAGACTCCCAGCCAAGGGCAGTATCACCCCTTTCTCCACCAGGTACATTTAAATGAGATCAGTCTTAAATCGCTTAAACATCTGAGGTTAAGCCTTCTCTATTTAATTTCTTCTCGTTGTACAATGCACACTTCTAGAAATCAGTTTGGAAACCATTACTACACCCTATCACAGGTGCACTCTTCCTTGATAAGAAGATGGATCTGTATTCAGTATTGTGTGTGGGGTTTTTATCAGGGCTCTATATAATAGCAATAAAATGTCTTTATTAAGTACTCAAATCCTCTTGCAATTAAGAGTAATATACTCCTTGCCTTCCAAACTAATCTGCACATCAACTTTCAGTGATTCAGAAATGGAACAGATATAGATCACATGATCTCTGAAGGCTGTTTTGCCATTCAATGGGATCATGTCTGATCTGGTTGCAATCTTAACTGCATTGCAGGCCTATCCTCTTTGGACAATCTTTCTCTTTCTTATCAAGAATGTATCTACCTTTATATTAAAATATTCTGTTTCTATTACTTTCTGAAAACAGTTCCAAACATTTCCAATTCTCAATGAAAAAATATTGTCACATCACCGTCTTCAATGGGTGCCCCCTTATTTTAAAACTGTTACTTCAAGTTCTGGGTGAGGTGAGGCTGTGGACTGCTGGAATATGTAGTCGGGGGACTCGCGCCGAGCTGCAGACTGCTGGAGGGGTACTGGGTATCAGAACCGGGGTGTGAGGGGGTGCTAATGGCGTTGGAGGGTTCCTGACCGTGTCGGAGGTTTGGATCTGGAGCTCAGGTTTGCCAGTGGTTTGGACTGGTCTGTGTGTGGACTGTGGGTGCTGCAGAAGTGCTGGAGGTGAATCTACGGACACTTGGTGTCTTTGACCGGGGGGCGGGGGGGGGGGGTGGAGGACACTCTCTTTTGCTTCTCTTTCTCTGACTGTAAGAGGTGCTTCAGGCAATTTCTGCTGAAGGCGAATCTGTCTGCTTTACACCAGGCAAAAGGCAATTTTGCGCAATATCACACTGTTTTATTACATGACAATAAATTGAATATTGAATCTTGGACTCTCCCTCAATGAAACATCCTCTCCATTACCAAAATATACTTGAAAAGCATTGACTGCATATTACTTTCCACTGATGCTCCATGATCTTCTGAGCTTTTCTAGCATTCTTGTGCACCGTACGAGACCCCAGCATCTGCAAACTTCTTGCTTTCCTCCAATACCACCCTGTCAAGATCTCTCAGGATTTTGTTTCCTCTCACTGAAAACTCCAATGAATGCAAGCCTAACTTGCCCAAGCTTTTTTCAGTAGATAACTCATCCTTGACAGATATCCATCTACTCGAAATGGTTTCCAACTCATTAATAACCTGCCTTAAATTAGGAATTCAGAAGACTTCATATATGTGGGCTCATCGTGATTCTAAGCAAGTGAAGCATAACTTCCCAACTTTTATATTAATATCCCCTAGTAATAAATGATTGCATGCTCTCACATTACTTATTAAACCTGCATACTAGCCTTTTGCAAATTATTCACTGAGACACACCCAATCTCCCGGAATCCCAAAGTTCTGCTACCTTTTACCATTTATACAATAGCTTTCATTTTTATTTTTCCTACCAAAATGGACAGTTTCACATTTGTCTGCATTTTCCTCCATTTGCCAGATCTTCACCCACTTACTGAACCATTGATGTCCTTCTGTGTCTTCCTTATGTCCACTTCATAACTTACATTCTTACCTACCTGTGAGCCGTGGGTAGATGTAGCAACAACACCTTCTGGGCCTTCACCCAAGTTACTTATATATATTGTAAAATGTTGAGGCCACAGCACCAAATCATGTGACACACCACTCATTACAGCTTGGAAATCAGAAAAAAATCCATTTAAATCTATTTTCCATTACCTATCAGCAGACAACCTTCGATCCGTATCAATATATTTCCTACTCTCAAGACACCGAGGAACCCTGAACACCAAAACTTTTCAGTACTCAGCTTGTCCATTCTATTTCTATGATTTAAAAAATATATTTAGACATACTGCACAGTAAACAAGTCCTTTCAGTGCATGAACCTGTGCTGCCAAAATACCTACAACCCATGTACATTTTGAAAGGAGGAAGAAGCCAGAGCGCCCAGAGGAACCCCACGTAAACACGGGAAGAATGCACAAACTCCTGACAGCGGCAGATTCGAACCCAGTCGCTGGTGCTGCAATAACGTTAGCTCCACTCACTGGGCCAGAGGAGATTTACTAGGTTGATCCCTGGGATGAAGGGGTTGACTTATGATGAAATATTAAATCGTCTAGGATTGTATTCGCTCGAGTTCAGAAGAATGAGAGGAGATCTTATAGAAACATATAGGATTATGAACACAGTCTCAAGATTCGAGAGAGTAGATTTAGGATAGAGATGAGGAAAAATTAGTTTTTCCCAGAGAGTAGTGAATGTTTGGAGTTCTCTATCCAGGGAAGTGGTTGAGGCTGCTTCATTAAACATATTTAAAATTCGGTTACATGATAGAGGAATTAGGGGATATGGGGAGGAGGCAGGTAGGTAGAGTTAGGTCATAAATTAGATCAGCCATGATCTTATTGAATGGCGGAGCAGGCTCGATGGGCCTACTCCTGTTCCTACTTCCTATGTTCCAATGGGCCGCCCCGAGTTAGCTGTTAGATGAATGTTAGTTACCAACCTGAAAAAAAAAGATTTCTTCTTCATAAATGTACATTGACTCTGCTCAATGGTATTATTATTTTGACCTTCCTTAATAATAATTTTTGGAATTTTCTATATTGCTGATATTAGACCAACCGTGCCCACGTATCTATCATTATTCACGGTAACTGTCAGATATTGCCATCACCAGTCACAGCAAGTCTCACAACAACTCCCCATGATTTAACACAACACCCTCCAATATTTCCCTCACTCACTGGATCCCCACGATATGCTCATTATGATTAATTGTCTCTCTCCCCAATATCTCTGGCTCTTCATTAAAACTCCAAGATATCCCACACTATGTACTCAATGTCTGAAACATCCCACATTATTCACTATCTGATGTATTCCACACTGATCGTGTAATTCTCTCTCTGACGTCTCCCTCACCACTTGCTGCAACACAACATCATTTCAGATTTTTATGTTTCTGTGAAATAATGAGTTAGAACTGGTGAAAGTGAATGCATTTTACACAAAGTGAGAAACAAAAATATGTAAGGTTGTTCTGCTTATAGATTATGTAGAACATGAGAGGAATGTTTGGAATCTTCTGCTCTTCATAACCCATAGAGAGGTACTGCACAGAAACAGGCTCTTCAACCCATTGATCCAGACTGACCGTCAACCACATATTTGCATTAATCTTACGTGAATTTTACATTTGATTCTCCTCACATTCTTGTCAACTCCCCAGATTCGACAACTCCCCTAACACATCAGCGGCAATTTACTGCGAACAACTAACCTCCCAATCTGGATGCCTTTGAGATGAAGGAGGAAACTGAAGCACCTGAGAGAAGATGCGATCTCCATACAAATAGCACCTGAGGTCAGCATTGAACCCAGGCCTCTGGCGCAGTGAGGCAACAGCTCCATTTGATGCACATGTGAATTTAAAATTCAAATTTAGACCCGTGCTGCCAAATTTACACCCCATTAACCTGCAACCCCAGTTCGGTTGGAAGGGTGTGGGGAAACTGGAGCCCCCACCCCCCAGGGAAACCCACATAGTCACGGGGAGAACTCGTTACAGACAGCACAGGAATTGAACCCCGGTCCCGCTGTAGCAGGGTTGCACTAACTGCAAAGTTATCTGTGCTGGATGTATGAGGAATACTACCCTGCGGTGAAGCAAGACCAGAGGCAATATTTGGACACATAGCTAAAGCGGACATCTGCTGGTTTTACTTACCTTGGCACAGTGACTGTAGCTGTGTCTCAAACAAATTATCTGGAACACAATGTCTCTTTAAGGCAGGGAGTGAGGCTGGAAGCTGGGACCGTTGCTATCAATCGACTTCATAATTACATTTTCACTTGGAAAATATGATTGTGCTTGAGCAGCTGACACACTGGTGGTGAGATGGACAGGACTGCAAATACATTGCCGCAAAACATGAGATAGCAGGAAGCAGTGAACATCAAAATTCAATCAGGGATTCAATGCAAAAAATGTAAATATGAAATGGATTAATGCCAGTCATCCCATCCTGCAATATTGTTCCTTTCAGCATACAGAATTAATATCAGATCCTATATTCTATAAAAAATTTGAAGTAAAGCTTTCGTTTTTCATGCTCTCTGAGCTGATGGAGATTGGTGCTGGAGACTGAATGTAAAATGTGAAGCCCTTTACCAATCCTTTACCAATAACCACAGGGAAAGATCTCACATTCGGGACATTAACTTCTGCACTTGCCGAGTGCTGATCCAAACTTGGAATAGAGCAGGGGTGATATTAGAAGACCCGAGTGCTGATCCAAACTTGGAATAGAGAAGGGGTGTTATTAGAAGAACAACACATGGGTATGGGGCTTAAACAAGATAGTCTAGACTTCTAGACGGCACCTGGAGAATTAGCATTTATCTCTTATAGGTTTTTTTTTCCTGCGGTGATTTTCAATGTTGTCTTAACCCAAAGGTTCTCAACCTTTTTATTCCACTACATCGGATGCTGTCGGTGCTGTGTAGTTAGTGGAGTGGAGTGCAGAGTGGGAAATAAAAAGGTTGAGGGCCACTGTCTTAACCCTTTGGACTCCATGTCCTGGTTTTCAGGGACTACCAACAAAAAATATAGAAGATAGGAGCAGGAGTAGATCATTCGACCCTTCGAGCCTGCTCCGCCATTCAACGAGATCATGGCTGATCTTAAAGTTCAGTACCCTGTCCCCGCCTTCTCTCCGTAACCTTTAAAACCCTTATACTGAAGAAATAGATCTAATTCCCTCTTAAATATATTTAATAAACCTGCCTCTACTGCCCTCTGTGTCAATGAATTCCACAGATTCACCACCCTCTGGGTAAAGAAATTCCTCCTCATCTCGGTCCTAAATGGTTTGCCTATTATCCTCAAACCATGGCCCCGGGTTCTGGATTTTCCCATCCTTGGAAACATCCCATCTGCATCCATTCTGTGCAGTCCTGCCAGAACTTTATAGGTCTCTATGAGATCCCCTCTCAATCTTCTAAACTCCAGCGAGTACAATCCCAATTTGCGCAATCTTTCCTCATAAGTCATTCCTGCCATTCCAGGTATCAGCCTGGTGAATCGCCTCTGCACTCCCTCCATTGCAAGAATATCCTTTCTTAGATAAGGTGATCAAAACTGCACACAATACTCCAGGTGTGGTCTCACCAAGGCCCTGTACAGCTGCAGTAAGGTATTCTTGTTCCTAGACTCAAACCCTCTTGATATGAAGGCCAACATACCATTTGCCTTTTTAACCGCCTGCTGTACCTGCATGCTCGCCTTCAGAGACTGGTGTACAAGTACCCCTAGGTCTCTCTGCACTTCCCCATCCCTTAATCTATTGCCATTCAAATAGTAATCTGCCCTCCGGTTTGTATTACCAAAGTGGATAACCTCACATCATGTAGTCCGTGCCCCTGTTTTCTGGGACTGGTTTTATGCCCAAGCACCAGCTGGTTTGTAATGGTGTTCGTACCGCAGTTTACCCATGGACACAGTCCGGAGTAATATATTATGAAGGGTTAAAAATAGCTGGAGTCCAAAGGGTTATTTGATGTAGCCTTCAGCTATAATGGAGTTTAACGATTGTGTTAAATTTATAGATAAGACAAGCACTTAAGTGAGGCTAAAACGGACTCATTTGTTGAGCGATCCATCTCTTAAAACAATAAAACAAATTGTATTTCTTATGTGGTATCTTTGCAGACCCTGAGAAAATGATTGTATTGTCCTGCAACGTTGTCGACATCAGTGAAGGGTGGTGTGCATTTGGTAGCTGTTGTCGTTAAAAGGAAACGGGCAGTTCTTGAGATGACTTCCACCAAAGGCCAGTCGGTCCATTCCATTGTACTCAATGAACTAATCGACTCCTGACCTGGCAAAACTTATGCCTTAGCACTGGCATCCTTTATTTCAACGCTACTTATTCTTCCTTCTCCCTCCCTCTCTAATCTTCTCCAACCAAACGTCCCATTCATTTCTAGAGGAATAGCATAGAATATAATGTTGAGATTATAAAGCATTGGTGAGCCCTCTCTTGGAGTACTGTGCAGAGATTTGGGTGCCTTTTTTGAGAAAAGGAGGACTGACATGGGAGAGGGTTCAAAGTAGATTTTTACTTCAATGATTCCAGGAATGAAAAGGTTAGCATCATCACTCATATATTACCTTAAGTCTTCTTTTCTTCTTTGGCTTGGCTTCGCGGACGAAGAGGGGTAAATGTCCACGTCAACTGCAGGCTCGTTTGTGGCTGACAAGTCCGATGCGGGACAGGCAGACACGGTTGCAGGGGAAAATTGGTTGGTTGGGGTTGGGTGTTGGGTTTTTCCTCCTTTGTCTTTTGTCAGTGAGGTGGGCTCTGCGATCTTCTTCAAAGGAGGTTGCTGCCCGCCAAACTGTGAGGTGCCAAGATGCATGGTTTGAGGCGATATAAGCCCACTGGCGGTGGTCAATGTGGCAGGCACCAAGAGCTTTTTTTAGGCAGTCCTTGTACCTCTTCTTTGGTGCACCTCTGTCTCGGTGGCCAGTGGAGAGCTCGCCATAGAACACGATCTTGGGAAGGCGATGGTCCTCCATTCTGGAGACGTGACCAGATGGCAGAGGCCAACAGCGTTGAATCCACGCTGCTGAAGATCCAACTGCGCCAGGTATTACCTTAAGCAATCCCTTACTAACCACAGAGCACTATGGTTCAGGGGTGATCAAACCTCCCATAGGTCAGGGGTGATCAAACTTGCTTAACATAAGAGCCACATACCATAAACTTCAGATGTTTGAGAGCCGTAGCAATCACGCGATCACAAGCCACACCCACTGACACTAAATGGCATGTAAGGTATTGCCGGGAGCTGCACATTACGTGTCAAAGAGCCGCATGTGGCTCGCAAGCCACGGTAGGTGCTCTGTGGTTCATAAGGGATTACTTAAGGTGGTAAAAAAGTTGAGAACTATTAACATATGAGGAATGATTGTCCACTCTTGGTCTGTACTCATTCGAATGCAGAAGAATGAGGGGGACTTCATAAAGGCCTGGACAGAGTAGATGTGGCAAGGATGTTTCCCATGGTAGGGGAGTCTTGGACAACAGAACATAACTTCAGGATAAAAGGGCATCAATTTAAAAGAGATGTGGAAATATTTCTTTAGTCAGAGGGTCTGAGCCTGTGGAACTTGTTGCTACAGGTGGCTGTGGAAGTTAGGTGGTTGGGAGTATTTGATTAGTCAGGTCATCAATGGTTATGAGGAGGAAGATGGTGAGTTGGGTTGAGTGGGTGGATGGATCAGCTCATGATTAGTATGGTGGAGCAGACTGATGGGCCATTGGGCCTAACTTCTGTTCCTGTACCTTGTGATCTTGAGATTAGCAGCTTTCAATTTTGCCATTTAATCTTCCCCAGTTTCCTTGACTCCTCTGTCGTTCATCGTGACTTTGCTCTGTCAAAAATTGGCATGAACCTAATGGGCTTTGTGAACTGCCTAAAAAGAAAGTTGTCCAGCTCACTCCCAGGAAGAGAAGGAGCTACTGACCCCACTGCAGCCGAAATGGTACAGCATACAGCTGGGCTTCTGTGGCTTTGTAGTGAGTTACAGCCTTTGAACTTGCCTCTGACAATATTCAACAACCCTACCAGGAGAGACCAGTGGTGATTTTCCTTTATGCATTCATTCATAGGATGTAAACAAGTTCACTCTTTACTGTCTATCTCTAATTAAACTGAGTTAAACAAGAAAATCCGCAGACGCTGGGGTCGAGTGCAATACACAAAAGTGCTGGAGAAGCTCAGCAGGTCCCGCAGCATCTATAGGAAGTAAAGAATAACCAACATTTCAAGGTACAAAGGGTTGAGGCCCGAAACCTTGGTTACCCTTTACTTCCTATAGATACTGCTGAGTTTCTCCAGCACTTTTGTATATTGCCTTCTAATTACATTGAGTAGCTTTGCTGGGCCTTTACGGAGGGCAACTAGGAGCCAGTCACATCATGAGATCTGAAGTAACAAATAAGCTAGACCAAAGGTTTTGATGGGAATCCAGATTTACTTAACTACTTGAGTTTAAGTTCCCTCGATAAATCTGGTGGGTGTGGTGGAACAGTGTACTACAGTCGTTGTACTGGTTGGTTCACCCCTTATACTGTAACTTCTCCCTCTTCAGGATTCCTAATAAAGGCAGTATCGCCCAATCACCTCCCTCAGTACTGCCTTGGAGGAGGGTCAACAGCTTGTAAGTTATAACTGTGTTTATAGTGATTAAAGCCTTTAATCTCGACTTCTGGTCTGACGGCTCTAATTGATAGCGCTACAGCGGGATTATCTGAAGACCTGGATTCTGGTCCAGAAACGTTAACCTTTTTCCACCTTACCTGGGTGCTTCCTCCTTCCCTGTGAAGCTGCCAGTAGAAGTCTTTTTACACATAAATGACTGAAATGTCTTAATGTTCCTCCTCATTCTGCTTTCGTAGCTGAGTTAATGGGTATCTTAAAATTGCTCGGTACATAAACATGCATAAAGCACACGCTTCCTCATTTGACAGACAGGAGGGGATAAATTTTCAAGCCTTTGTCCACCTCCTGAAGATTACGGATGATTAACATTTGAAAGGCAGTCCTGATGGCTAAACTACAGCCTCACATTGTTGGAGCTGTGATTGATCCTGTAAAGACTCTTTTAAATGGCCATTTTAGCAAATGTATTAGATTTTGCATGTAGTGTTTTTATCCCTTTAAATTGTAATTATAACTTAAGTGGACTGTCTGCATTATAACATGTTACAGAGAAACAAAATCAGTGAGGAAAATGCAGCAAAGAAAAATAAAGTAGAATTGTCTTACTGAGAGCAGACAGATTTGCCCAAATCTCAGTTTATTTTATCAACAAATATGCCTTCAGGTTTTTTTACCAATGATTTCTCAATTGCACCCACAACATAAAATCTGCATGTCAAATCGTGCTCTCCTGCTAACATTTTCCAAAGAGAAAGTGGAACATTAGCAAATTCATATGGGCAGTTGAAAATGGAAACATAATGATAAAGACAGAAGCAGCCTAATCGCCATGTCCTGAAAACCAAAGAATAATGGAATATTGAGGGGAAGTGTGAAATATTCAATTAAATATCCATTTGCACCTCTATTGATTTTAATTTGAATTGAAATCAGCTGAAGTAATTTTCACTGTTTTCTCTCATATCGGGGGTGGGTAAAACATAGAATTCTGTGGACACCGTGACAAAGTAAAAACACACACAGTGCTGGAGAGACTCAGCAGGTCAAACGGTGTCCTTTATGTAGCAAAGGCAGAGATACGTCACTGACGTTTCAGGCTTGAGCCCTTCATCAAGGTACGAGAAAATGCAGGTGAGCGTCAGAATAAAAGAGCAGATGGGGAAATGGGGGGGGGGGTGGCAGGGCAGGAGATGATAGGTGGGGAATGGAGGGAGGGGACAGCAGCACTGAGGGTGGGGGGAAAGGCAGGGCTTTCATGTAGGTGAAAGAAGTGAAAAGGCAGGAAATGGGGGAGGGGGAAGAAAAGGCAAGCAGATTTAATGGAAAGCAGTGGTCAATGTTCATGCCATCTGGCTGGAGGGTGCCCAGATGGAAAAAAATTGTTCCTCCAATTTGCCGCTGTTCAGGATGGGACTGTACATAAGGCCATTGACAGACATGTGAGCGCAAGAGTGTGACCCAGAATTGAAACGCTTGTAGGCCATTTTTTCTAGTTGTGTGTGTGTGTGTGTGTGTGTGTGTGTGTGTGTGTGTGTGTGTGTGTGTCCACCAGAGGTTCTGCAATGGCTGATGAAGGCCATCTTTTTAATAATTTCCTGCAGCCACTATTAGCCAGTGAGCAAAGGACAGAAATCCAACATGATACAAGTAGGCTCAGAAACACCTGGGGTGATGGGACTGCCAAGGTGAAAAAGCCTGATGAGGAGCGCAATCAGCTGCAGTTTACAGCAATAATTCTGGCTGTAAAGTTGGTGTGCTTTATTTACTTTTTTAATCTGTTTGCTTTTGGGGGCTCTGTGTGTCACTCACACGAATCGCATTTATTGGCCATCCTGACTTGCAATGGCCCAGATCACCTCCTCCCAAAAATATATACTGTATAAAATAAAGCATCCAGGGCATACTGACCTTACAGCACTGGATGCATCACATCTATTGCTTTAACTGAGGCTGACTGCTTAGCGTCGAGGATGGTGCGACACTATTACAGCGCCAGCGACAGATCTGAATCTGACACTGACCGTAAGGAGTTTGTACTTTCTTCCTGTGTCTGCATAGATTTCCTCCGGATGCTACGGTTTCCTCCCACTCCCCCAAAGCATATGGGGTTTGTTGGTCAATTGGTATATTTGGGCAGCCCAGGGTGCAAGGAATGGCCTGTTCAGTCTATAAAAAAATTAAGCTCTATCACTGTGAAAGACCCCATCTTTCCTGGTGTTTCAGAACCTGCATTCACAAGCTGCCTGCTTGTAGGGTTTTGACCCTGAACTCGGATTCAGTGTTGTTCAGTGTTGTTCCTTCTCTTTTCTGTGTTCACTGGCAAAGGGTGGCTTCAAGGAGGGCATTCTTGCTTCTGCCCAGCGCACAAAAAGCCATAAACAGAATTCAGCTCGGCGTTTGTACGCTTGTCTCTGAAGCTTGTAATTTAAAGCCTCATCTGAGAATCTAAAATTGACATCAGGATTGCACACCAGTGCAGTGGAGACAAAACACTGTACAATCAGAATTCAGATGGAGCATTGAGCTGTCTCCTCAAAGATCCTGTGTAGGAAGCGCAGGAGAGTGCTCCAGGTTCTTTTAAAAAAATTTTAAATGATCATCAGAATAGAATGGATTGATGGGATCATTCCGAGAACCATTAAGGACTGGGAGGGATCAATACCAAAAGGAAAATTTTAAAAAGTGATTGCCTTGTTGCATCCAAACTGACTGCTGCACTTTTCCACATTATAGGCGTGACTACATTTCAAAAGTATATTATTAGCTATAAAGTCCTATGGAACATTCTGTGAAAGATCCAAGACAAGTATATTTTCCCTCATGGAGCCATCACAGCTTCAATATGGAGGAAAGCAATCATGTCTAGACCAGATCTATGTCGGTGCAATTCAAAACGAATCCCGTTGTCTTTGTGTAGCCTGAAAATATTTCATCTTCTTCAAATATTTATCTAATTTTCCTGTTAAAACTTGATATCCTCTGCCAGCAATTCCTTGTGGGAAAGCTCTCCATTCTCGAACAATCTTTTGATGTCAATATCTTTTCCTTCACTTTCTCTCCTCCCTTATCAAAACTATCCCATCACCGAGCACCTCTGCAGATACTTTCAGCCATTACTCAATGGCCACCAGCAAAGTACTTGCAAAGAGGCTTGGTTTGTTCATCCTTTTTCTCAAGTCCCTAACTGGAGTACATGGTTTACACAGCAGTTAGTACAATGCTGTCACAGTGCCAGTGACTGGGGTTCAAATCCAGCTCTGTCTGTAAGGAGTTTGTTCATTCTCCCTGTGTCTGCATGGATTTCCTCTGGCTGCTTCCGATTCCCTCCGACCTTTTTAAACATACCGGAGCTGAAGGTCAATGGGGTGTAATTGGGTGGCATGGGTTTGTGAGCTGGAAGGGCCTGTATTCGTGCTGTATATCTAAATTATAAAACAATTTAAAATATTTTACATTTCCGCCTCATGAAACTCATGGCACCCAATTACACTCAATTAACATACCAACCTCATACATTTCCGATGCACCCAGAGAAAACCCACATGTCTCGGAGAGAACGTAGAAACTTAAAGAGGGCAGCCGATTCAAACCCAGGTCACTGTGCTGTAATAGCGTATGCTAACTGGTACATTAACCATGCATAGCTTCAAACCCATGAACCTCTTAGCTTTTGAATGTCATCCCACCTACCAATCCCTCTGGAAATCCGCATTCCTCCAACTCTAGGCTCTTCCTAATTTTAAAATTCTCTCTTTAAGCTATTTTTCATACCCCTTTTTTCCTTTTCAATTACTCCTAGAGAAAACAATAAAAGGTTTCAGTGCGGCAACAGCGATGTGAGATCATGGAGCAGGTAGCGCTGAATCTGATCAGAACTAATACCTGCAGTTCCTACTGTCCACACATGCCAGTGCTGGGTGAGTATGGTTGAAATTACTGATCTCTACCTCACCTGAAAATCACCTGGTGAAGTATAGCAAAGTTCTGGCAGCATAAAGACCTGAGATGCCACCCCAGATTATTCCCAACAATCTTTGACAAAGGCCAAACCTACGGGTTGAACTTTATCATTCTCCAAAACCCTTAAAGCATCTTTGCAGTTTGTAAAAATGGACATTTTCCACATTCCCATCAACTTTACCAGAATGAACCACTCTCCTACACAGTCGGAGCAGTTCACAGTGGCCTATAAACTTACCAACCCATATATCATAGGCTTGGGGGAGAAAACTAGAAGATTTGGATGAAGCCAAGTCAAGTTTATTGTCATCTGATTGTACAAGTACGATCCAACAAAATGGTGTTCTCCAGTCCTCAGTGCAAAACATGCAGACACATATCCAGACATAACACACATATAGACAAGCAATACATGTGCAGGACAAGTATTCACATATACAAATAAACAAATAACTATAGTTTCATAAATATGCAAGTCTCAGATAGTTAATGTGAGCAGTTCCTTTGGTCGTTCCGCATTTTCACTGCCCATGGGAAGAAACTGTTTCTAAGCCTGGTGGTGCTGGCTCTGATACTCCTGTATCTCTTTCCCAATGAAAGCAGCTGAAAGATGCTGTGTGCGGGGTGGAAGGGGTCCTCAATAATTTTGCATGCCCTCTTCAGACAATGATCCTGGTAGATCATGTCAATGGAGCATGGGGAAGATCCCCAGTGATCCTCTCCTTCCACTCTTAGTGGATTAACCTGCGATCCATTTCTCTGCAGCAACTGTACCACACTGTGATGCAGCTGGCGAGGACTACATGTCCCATGTAGACCTGCAAAACCCATAAAACCCATGAAGCCAGAGAGAGAGAGAGCGTACAAACTGCACACGGATAGTACCAGAGGTCAGTATTGAACTCAGTTCACAAGCCGTGAGGCGACAGCAAATTGTGCCACCCAGATGTGGAAAAGATGCGGAGCTTTATTCTCTGACCTTGGCCAGCCTGTTTGGCTTTCAAGGTTTTGTAGCTATAGAGTGATTGAAAGGTGCATGGGAGGCAAGTACTGTGAAATGTAAACGTTCAGTAACTGTTTTACACTTCATTAACCAGTTGAAGTTCATCTTTGACACTAATTGAAGCAGTAAACTGATTCAACTTTCCCAGCTCCACACACAATCGTGAGCAGACTCGTTAGCATTCTGCTGGACAATTCACAAACAAATTGTTGCATTTCAGTGTTTCAGTCCAGTTCTGCTGTCCTTGTTAAAGACAGCCTCTCCCGCACACAATAGGGTGATTAGAATAAGCCAAAGACTTTTTCAACATCACTCACAATTTGAAAGCATTCAACAGCTGAGAAAATATTAATGGACAAAATGGTTAGCAGTTTCATCTGGTGTTTCTCAGGCAGTTATTTTAGCACAGGCATGCCATTTATTTTTTAAAAAATTATACAGAGGCATGCAGTGAAATATCATGTGATAGGACCATCATGGGTCCTGATTTCTCTTCTACTCACCTGAGGACCCTTACTGGGTTCAGATCTTTTAATCCCTCTATCAAGTTTCTTTGAAACACTGACTATCTCGTTACTTTATTCCGGGTGATACAGAAATCCAGGTATGGCTTATCAGATCAGGTCAAAGCTACGTGGTGGTCCTGCCCCAACATGGCAAAATGGCAGTAGCCAACAGATTGAGGAGAGGCCAAGAACATCCTCTCCCTAACAACAGCAAAGGCAAAAACAAGACTGAAGCATTTATAAAAGTTGAACGATAATGTTCAAATTATTGTCAGAGTACATACATGACATCGCATACAACCCTAAGATCCTATGCACCTGGCAGAATTTCCTCTCATCAGTAACTGTAAACTGTACTCAAGAAGAAAGATACTGATATAAAAGAAGGCAGTGTAAACAACTTGTCTGTGTAAATATGGAAAAAGAAATATTCAATAATAAATAATGTGCCAAGTAAAACTCCTTAAATGAGTCTCTGATTGAGTCTGTGGTTGAAGGGTCTGATGATGGAGGGGTAGCAATTGTTCCTGAACCTAGTGATATCTTATGGCACCTATACCTGATAGAGAATAGAGCACGTCCTAGGTGGGTGTGGATCCTGAGATCATTCAGAGATGGAGAGAGTGAACAAATTTAAATTCCTGGGAGTCACTATCCCAGAGGACCTTTTCTGGACTCAACACACTAATGTCATCAAGAAGGAAACATGTCAGTGCCTCTACTTCCTCAGGAGTTTGCGTTGCTTTGGCATGACATCGGGAACCCTGCATTACGGTCTGGTTCGGAGACACCAATACCCCCAAGCGTAAAGCCCTGCAAAAAGTAGTGGACATGTCCCAGTCCACAGGCAAAACCCTCCCCACCATCAAGAAATACTCCATGCAACACTGAAATCATCAAGGATCTAAACCACCCAGAACACGCTCTGTTCTCGCTGCTGTCATCAAGAAAGACGTACAGATGCCACAAGACTCGCACCACCAAGTTCACAAACAGTTGCTACCCCTCCACTACAGACTCCGAAACAACAGATTCAATCAGAGATTAAGGACTCCTACTTTGCACGTTATTTATTGCTCAATTATTCTTCTGTTTGGCACAGTCAGTTTGTTTACATTTCTCTCTTTTGTATATGTCTCTTTTTTTTTATGCACAGTTTTCACTACCGATGAGTAAAAATTCTGCCTGGTGTACAGGAAATAGAATCTCAAGGATGTATGTAATGTCATGTATCTTCTCTGACAATAAATCTGAACTTTGAACATATTCTGTGTGGGTTAAGGATTTGTTGAATACATAGACTTTATGGTGTGTGTTCCTGACCTTCAGTTCTGAATCCTTGAACTCTTGTGTGTGCTTCTGGTCGCTGCACAATTGGAAGAAGAAATTGTGAGACAGTACAGAATAGCATTAGAATGGTGCCTGGATTGGAGGACTTTAGTTAAAGGCAGTGATTGAATAGGGTGGGCTTGTTTGCACTAAAGATAGTGACTTGATGGAAATGTATAGAATTATGAGAGGCGTAGATGGAGTAGATTCCAGAGTTTTTATGCCATGGTAAGGATTAAAAAACAAAAGGCATATATTTCAGGTGAGAGGAAGGGGTTTTAAAGGAGAGCTGAGGGGCAAGATTTTGTTTATAAAGAGAGGGGTGATATCTGGAATCTGCTGCTAACGTAGGTGGAGGGATCAGATATATTTAGAAGGACAATTAGACGGGCAGTGTGCTAGGCTACATGATTTCTTGAGTGCATGCTTAAGCCAGGTTTCTACCATTGCAACGAATAATGGGACAGCTCTGGTTTATAGCCACCACTTCCTTTCTTTCACTTTAATGTGAAAAGATACGTGACAAATTGAACAGTGAGTCATTCTCAGGTGAGAAATAAAATTTGACGACATGGATGAAAAGTCAGAAAAATAAAAGAGAGGAAAAAGGAAATGAGAAAACGAGAGGGATCCATAGAAATGGCTCATGGCTGATCGAATGATAGGCTCCATCTCCACCTACCTTCCTTGTACCCCCACTTCACAATTCCCTTGCTATATAAAAATCTATACTGACGTCTTCTCCACTGCTTCAAGGACAACCAATTCCATAGATTCACCACCCTCTGGAAAAAGCAGTTCCTCCTCATCTCTGACCTAAGTCTACTCTCCTGAACCTTGAGGCTACGTCCCCTAGTTCTGGTCTCCCCCACCAATGGAAACAACTTACCTACTTCTATTATCTATGCTTTTCATAATTTTATATTTTTCTAGAAGATCCCCGCTCATTCTTCTAAGTTCTAGCAAGTACAGTCAACTCGACCTCTCCTCATATGCTCACCCCTTCATCTCTGGAATGAACCTCCTCTGCACCGCCTCCAATGCCAGTACATCCTTCTCAAGTAAGGAGACCAGAACTGCACGCAGTGCTCCAGATGTGGCAACAATACTTCCCTGCTCTTGAATTCTATCCTTCTTGCAATAAGGCCTTGCTGATAGCCTGTTGCACCTGCAAACCAATCTTTTGCAATTTATGCACAAGCACCCCCGAGTCCTTCTGCACGGCAGCATGCTGCAATCGCTTGCCATTTAAATAATATTCTGATCTTCCATTTTAAAGTGGATAGCCTCACATTTGCCAACATTGTACTCCTTCTGCCAGACCCTAACCCACTCAACCTCTCTATATCTCTCTGTACCCTCTGCACTTGTCATTATAATCATTTCCTCAAGTTTTCATCATACAGTATTATGCTGTAACAGTTAATCTAGATTTATATATAAAAAATTCCTGGTTTGAGCTGGAGCATATGGACCTATCATATTAAATTAAATTAGTCTCCTTAACTATTTCCTATGTTTTCAATCTTTATTTCCTGCTGCTTGTGAGACTGCCCTTAATTGATGGGCTGCACGGTTAGCCATAACGGTTAGTGCAATGATATTACAGCGCCAGTGACCCAGGTTCGAAACCGGTGCTGACTGTAAGAAGTTTGCTCATTCTCCCCATGTCTGTGTGGGTTTCCGCTGGGTGCTCCGGTTTCCTCCCACCCTTCAAAACCTATGAGGATTGTTTGTTAATTGGGCTCGTGGACCGGAAACTTGTTACTTGGCTATATGTCTAAAGTTGTCCTATCTGGAGCACAGGGAATTGTGGGCATTAAGGTTAACCCTACAGTGAGTTTCAGTGGTGGGTTTGACACTCCTGTCAGTCTTATTAAAGATAACTTCAGGTTCTCATGAGTTTATTTTTGATAGATTCATCTATCATCTGCCCTCATTTTATTAAAGATATTAACAACCACATGTCTGTCAATTGACAAATCTCTCACAGATTCCTTCTCACCCATTTAACACTGGTCTCTAGTTCTTTTCAAATAGTTTTCAGCACCAACCTGTGATGTCAGTTCACTTTGGGAATTAATTGACAGGGAAGGAAAAATTTCTAATGTGGAAAATGGAAATTGTAGAGCAATTTAAAAAAAAATACCTTGTGTTGGTCTTCATGGAAGAAGAGACAAAAATCTCCCAGAAATGCTGGTGAACCAATGGACTGGAGCAAATGAGGAAATAAAAGCATTAGTTAAAAAAAAAACCTGGAAAAGCTAATGAGCCTGAGAGTTTCTGAATGCCAAGTCCATGAAAATCAACATTCGGGGGGAGTCACGTGATGGAGTAGTGGCCGGTCAGGGAATTCCAGCCCTCACCGGTAAAGTTTAAAAAAAAACGTACAAGATTAAAATTTAAAACAAAGTAAAATAAAGGTGAGAAGAAAGTGGCAGCGAAGAGAGAAAAGTCGAAAACAACAGGAAGAAGAGAAGAATAAAGAACGTCGGAAGAAGAAGGTGAAGGCCTTACCTGTCCGAGGAGGCCCGCCACGGAGAGAGAAGCCCGCTCCCTCAGGTCAGTGGAAGTCCCGGGCTCGGGACTACAAAAATGGCTCGCAGAGCCGAGTAAAAGTGCGCAACCGCGCATGCGTGACTCCTCGCGCATGCGCGATGCGCATGAAAAAAACACACTGACGGGAGGGGGGAACAGCTGCGGAGTCGATCTCCACAGCTGAGAGAGACACCTGCAACACAGCAGCAGGTGCAGAACACAGAATATAACGACAACAAGAAAGAAGAGGGTAAAATGAAAACAAGGAAACAACAGATGGTCAATCCAGAGGAAGAAGAAGAACAGAAAGAAATGGAAGAAGAAGAGAAAGGCAAGACAATGGATATATCTTTTTTTAAAGAATATATGGAATCAGTGAAAGAATGGCAATTACAAGAATTTAATGAGATAAAAAGAAGAATTAAGAATGCAGAAGAAAAAATGAATAAAATAGAAATGGTCATATCAGAGATAGGAAAAAGAGTGGATAATTTGGAAAAATGAGAAATAATCGTAGAAATGGAAGTAGAGGACTTAAAAGAGAAATTAGAAGAATCTAATAAAAAAGTTAGAGGCACATGAGCTGTTAGCTCAGAAGATAGATATAACGGAAAACTATAATAGAAGAAATAATATAAAGATAGTGGGCCTTAAGGAAGATGAAGAAGGCAAGAATATGAGAGAATTTATAAAAGATTGGATCCCCAGGGTCCTAGGAAGACCAGAATTACAGGAAGAAATGGAAATAGAGAGGGCACATAGAACATTAGCCCCGAAACCACAACCGCAGCAAAAATCAAGATCCATTTTAGTAAAATTTTTAAGATATACAACAAGAGAAAATACATTGGAGAAAGCAATGAAGAAAATAAGAGAAGACAAAAAGCCACTGGAATACAAATGTCAAAAAAATTTTTTCTATCCAGACATAAGTTTTGAACTCTTAAGAAGAGGAAGGTGTTCAATACAGCAAAAACGATCTTATGGAAAAAAGGATATAAATTTATGTTAAAGTACCCAGCGGTACTTAAAATGGTTATACCAGGGCACCAAAACAGACTATGCGTGGATCCGGAGGAAGCATGAAAATTTGCAGAACAACTACAAAACAGACAGAGAGATGAAGACATGTAATGAGAGTAAAAATGACCACGAACTATATGTATATGGGTGTATATAGATGTGTATGTATATGTGTGTATACATAAATGTATCCATATTTAGAGGAAAATATATAGAGTATAGATAAGAATTAATAAGGGAATGAAAGGGAATAGAGGGAATAAGGAGGGAATTAAAAGGGTGACCTTTGTTACATATGAAAATTGAAATCATTTCTGGGGGGGGCTGGGTGGGGAGGAGTTACGGTCACTGCAAAATCAGTTGACGTTTGCGATTGAATTCGCAAATCCAAATGGAGAGGGGAGATGTGGTTGCCCGACAAGGGATAAAGGGCAACTCAGGAGGGGGAGGGGAGAATGGGGTTAAAGAAGTTTTAAATAGGAAAATAAGGAAAATGTTTGATGTTTTAGAAATGTTGTCTTATAAAGTGTTCAAAACAAGAAAGCAGAAATGGATAAGAAGGAAAGGTGATGATGGAGAAACGGAAAGGGAAGATAGACAAAGTATGAAATGGCTACGTTGAACTATATGACTTTAAATATTAACGGAATACATAACCAAATCAAAAGGAAGAAACTGCTAAATTTACTGAAAAAAGAAAAAATTGATATAGCATTTGTGCAAGAAACACATTTAACTGAATTGGAGCACAAGAAATTAAAGAGAGATTGGGTAGGACATGTAACAGCAGCGTCGTATAATTCAAAAGCAAGAGGAGTAGCTATATTAATCAGTAAAAATGTACCAATTAAAATAGAAGAGGAAATAGTAGATCCAGCAGGGAGATATGTAATGATAAAATGTCAGATATATTCGGAGTTTTGGAATCTACTCAATGTATATTCACCTAACGAAGAAGATCAAAAGTTTATGCAAGATATTTTTTTGAAGATAGCAGATACGCAAGGGAACATATTAATAGGAGGAGATTTCAACCTGAATTTGGATTCAAATATGGATAAAACTGGGAAAAAAATTAACAGAAAGAACAAAATAACCAAATTTATAATTAAATCGATGCAAGAAATGCAACTTTTGGATATATGGAGGAAACAACTCCCAAAGGAAAAGGAATATTCATATTATTCAGGTAGACATAAAACATACTCAAGAATAGACCTATTTCTGTTATCAACTCGTATGCAAGATAGAGTAAGAAAAACAGAATATAAAGCTAGAATATTATCGGACCATTCACCCTTGATATTGACAATAGAGTTAGAGGACATCCCTCCAAGAATGTATAGATGAAGATTAAACTCCATGCTACTTAAAAGGCAGGATTTTAGAGAATTAATTGAAAGACAAATTAAAATGTACTTTGAAATAAATACGGAATCAGTGAAAGATAAGTTTATACTATGGGATGCAATGAAAGTGTTCATTAGAGGGCAAATAATAAGTTATGTAACCAAGATGAAGAAGGACTATAATCAGGAAACAGAGCAGTTGGAAAGGGAAATAGTAAATATAGAAAAAGAATTAGCAATGAAGGAAGATACAACTAAAAGAAGAGAATTGGCAGATAAAAAAATAAAATATGAAACAATACAAACATATAAGGTGGAGAAGAACATAATGAAGACAAAACAGAAATATTATGAACTAGGGGAAAAACGCACAAAATTCTAGCATGGCAGCTTAAGACAGAACAAGCTAAGAAAATGGTATTGGGATCAAGGAAAAAAGACAAACAAATCACATATAATCCAATGGAGATCAATGAAAACTTTAGAGAATTCTATGAACAATTATACCAAACTGAAAACGAAGGGAAAGAAGGCAAAATAGATGAATCTTTAACTAAAATTGAACTACCAAAATTACAAATAGAGGAACAAAATAAATTAACAGAACCATTTGAAATAGTAGAAATACAAGAGATAATAAAAAAACTACCGAATAATAAAACACCAGGAGAGGATGGATTCCCAATAGAATTCTATAAAACATTTAAAGATTTATTAATTCCTCCCCTCCTGGAAGTAATCAACCAGATTGACAAAACACAAAGCTTACCAGATTCATGTAAAACAGCAATAATTACAGTAATACCAAAGCAAGGGAAAGATCCACTCGCACCAGCATCATATAGACCAATATCTTTACTTAACACAGATTATAAGATAATAGCTAAACTATTAGCAAACAGATTAGCAGATTATGTACCTAAAATGGTAAATCTAGACCAAACTGAATTTATTAAAAAAAGACGCACAACTGACAATATTTGTAAATTTATTAACTTAATTCATGCAGTAGAAGGGAGTAAAGCGCCAACAGTAGCAGTTGCTTTAGACGCAGAGAAGGCCTTTGACAGAGTAGAATGGAATTATTTATTCAAAGTATTGCAAAAATTCAGTTTACCAGAGAAGTATATTAATTGGATTAAAGCATTATATAAGGGGCCATTGGCGAAAGTGACAGTAAATGGATATATATCAAAACAATTTAACTTAAGCAGATCAACAAGGCAGGGATGCCCACTATCACCCTTATTGTTTGTGTTAGCTATAGAACCACTAGCAGAATTGATAAGAACAGAAAATAATATAAAAGGGATAAAAATAAAAGACAAGGAATATAAAATCAGTTTATTTGCGGATGATGTTATAGTATACTTAACAGAACCAGAACTATCAATAAAAGAATTATATAAGAAATTGAAGGAATATGGAGAAGTGTCGGGTTACAAGATTAACGTAAATAAAAGTGAAGCAATGCCAATGAATAATGCGGATTGCCATCTATATAAACTCAATTATTATCCACTAATGAAAAAATTACAGGGCGATTTAGAGCATTGGAAAGATTTACCATTAACACTAATAGGAAGGATAAACTGTATTAAAATGAACATTTTCCCAAGGATATTATACCTATTTCAGGCATTGCTAATACACTTGACAGAGAAATTCTTCAAGGAGTTAAAGAAAATAATAAGGAAATTTTTATGGAAAGGGGGGAAACCGAGGATAGCACTAGATAAATTAACAGAATGGTATAAACAAGGAGGCTTACAACTGCCAAACTTTAAAAAATATTATAGAGCCGCTCAATTAAGATACCTATCAGATTTTTACCAAACAAGGGAAAAGCCAGATTGGACTAGATTAGAACTAGATAAAATAGGGGAAAAGATACCTGAACACATATTATATAAATGGGATGAAAAATTGGTACAACGTAGGAGTTCTCCAGTATTACATCATCTGCTCAATATTTGGAAGAAGATTCATGTAGAAAGGAATAAAACAAATTACCAATTATTAAAACTAATAATGATGCAAAATCAGTTACTCCCTTTTACAATAGATAACCTTTCCTTTAGAGAATGGGAGAAAAAAGGGATCAAAAGAATAGAAAATTGATTTTCAGGAAATAGATTATTATCCTTTGAACAAATGAAAGATAAATACAATATAACTCAAGATACAGTGCTGGCATATTACCAATTGAGATCCTACTTGAAGGACAAATTGGGAAGCAGTCTGAGGTTACCAGAGGGAAGTAACTTTGAATATGTGATTACAGATACAATGATAATCAAAAGATTTATAACAAATATATATATTAAACTGCAAGAAAAGGAGAATGAGGAAACAAATGGTAAAACTAAACAAAAATGGGAACAAGATTTAAATATAAAGATAAAAAAGGAAACATGGGAGAAGTTATGTTCTGGAACGATGAGAAATACAATAAATACGAGGTTACGTATGATACAATATAACTGGATACACAGGCTATACATTACACCTCAAAAGTTAAATAAATGGGACCCAACAGTATCTGACAGATGTTTTCGTTGTAAAAAAGAAATGGGAACAACAATTCATGCAATCTGGACATGTGAAAAAGTAGAAAAATTTTGGGAAGATCTAAACCAGATATTAAATAAAATTACAGAAAACAATATACCAAAAAACCCAGAGATCTTCCACCTAAGTAACATAAAAAACAAAGAATTTGGACTTGATTTGGATGGTGCACAAAAAAGATTTGTTAAGATAGCTCTAGCCATAGCAAAAAAATGTATTATGTCAACCTGGAAATTGGAAGATAATTTGAGAGTACAACAATGGTATATAGAAATGAATAAATGTATTCTATTAGAAAAAATAACATATAGTTTAAGAAATAATATTGAAATATTTGAACAAATATGGGAGCCATACATGAAACACAATAGAGAAAACCTACCAGGGACATTTACCACCTAAATTAATGAAAGGAGAAGGAAATGAAAAGAATTGACTCAGTGGAATTTCTTGTTTATTTTTATTGAATGACAACATTGTTTGACTGGTTTAATGTATCTTAGATTTTGTATTTTAAATGGATGGGGGGGAGGTAGGGAGGGTGGGATGGGAGGAGGGAGGGGGGGAAGAAAATGACACTGTATATATTTGAAAAGGAAAATGTATGTATCATGGTCAATGTGGTTTATGGTGTGAAAAATAAAAAATTTTTGAAAAAATGAAAATCAACATTCTAGAGTTTTGAAAGAGTGGCTACTTTTTTTCTGAATGCTCTGGTTATCATCTTCCCAAAAAAATCAGTAGATTCTGGAATGATTTCTGCAGGTTGGAGGAGAACACATAATTACTGACCTGTTAGCCTAATATTAATGGCATGAAAACAGCTTGCATCTCTAACAGAAGATGCAATATCAAGCTGCTTAGAAAATAACTATATAATTGAACAAAGTTTATGAAACTGAAATCATGTTTGTCTAATCTATTGGAGATCTTTGATGAGTTATCTAGTGGAGGGGGACCTGGTGGACATGATGCGTTTATCTCCTTTACCCATTTTCATGTCTTCCAAGTAGCAAATGGACCAAACAATGAGAATGCAAACATTTGGAATAAAAACCATTTGATGGTATGTGCCAGGAATGGGCAAACAGTTAGACTGCAATGTCGGGAAAATTGTGGCAAAAAAATTAACATAATTACTGCCTGTGTAGACTGGACCCCTTTTAAGACTGCAAGTACCTGAGTGCAACAGTTTCAATGGTTGGATGTGCAGTAGAGTGGATGACCAACAACGAATTTTCCCGGTACAAATTACACTGCAGGCTTCCTCCAAAAAGTTGTAGTGGTCCTGCAGGATAAATCGCGGTGCATGAGTCAACTCAAAATTCCTTTTTAGACTGCCCGCGTAGCTGCAAAATTCCTTGATTGTGACGTTACATGCCTGCAGTCTAAAAACCATGATTGAAAACATTTCTCATTAAAACCAAGCCTTCCTTTGAACACAGTCTGCTTTCCAACTTGACCTTTTAAGAAAACATCCTGTGATGTTCACCAAAGGTCCTGAATTATCCACATCCCATGCACATGAGGAATAGCTCTTTTCCTGGGAAGGTAAGCTATTTAATCTTAATACTTGAAGGTTGATATTTCCTTATCTGCATTGTAATACTGACAAACACACCAATTTGATCAGTGGAAGATTGGAAAGATATCCCCGATTACTTTAAACTGGGTCACATTAACCTCATTCATCATGTTCTAATTTTGGTTTGGAAATGTCTGCTTGGTCAACAGAGAAAAATGGGCAGTCCAAATCTCTTTCTTTGTGTGGATTTACGTCAACAGATTTTTGCCATCCAGATGGATGGTGCACCCAACCTTGTTTGGTTTTTCTCCTTTGTCTACTTTTGCTGTGCTCATCAAGGTAAAGGATATCAGAATGAAGGACTGAGGTGCTGTACATACTGCCACCCAATGTCAGCACCCAGTACTATTGGGTCAAGAATTTGAATGAGGAAAGCTCTACAATGTTTCATGAAGTATTTGCAAGGCAAGCAACACACAGTCAGGCACAGGAAGGAGTTGTGCCTGCATTGACTCAGTGATGACCTTAATACAATCCAACCTGTGATTCTTGTCTCAGTCAGAGAGGCATCGAGTCACTCATGGAACTAGGACCCTCAACCCACCAAGTTAACATGGACTGTCAAGCTCCCACTAATCCTACACTGCACTTTAATCTTCCCATATTCCCATCAACTCACCCAGATTCTACCGCTTTCCTACACACGAGAATTAGTTCCCATTCAGCATCAGAGGTGAATGACATGTTTAACTCGATGGATTCCACCCTGTTGATAAGACTATTATATCTGTCTCTCAGGGTCAATGGTCTACCATCCTATCAGCTAATACCTCAGGCCATACCGAGGAATGGAAATATGATAGAGTGAGATGTTCTGATTTGGATTTTTACCAACTAAGATTTTGAGTCTTTATGTTTAGAGTTTTAGAACAACTCCATTTTTAAATTGAAAACTTTCATTTTGTCAGTGACTTCATCTGAAGATGCCTCAGGGATTTAAATACAGTGGGTAAACATTCCATGTGTGACTATTAATGAATAACTTGCACATCTGAAAAACTATGGTCTGTAAGTTGGATATTGAGACATGTATTCAGATTTTTAAGACTCTGAGACTGACTTTCCTTTATATACCACTCTTTATATCTTCAGACATCCCTTTTCTTCAACCCTACCTTTGAAGTGTAGTTACAGTTGTAATGTATAATCTGCCCAATTGCAGGCTCATATAATCTGCATTGCTGCTCAGCAGATGTTTTTATGACACTTATGGAATGATAAATAGTGGCCATTTCACTGAGTTAAATCCCCGGGGAATCTTTTACGTCCACTTGAGACAGCAGATGATGCTACTGATTAATGCTTTATCTTTAAAAATTGAGAATCCTTAAGTCAACTGAGCTTGGGGGATAAAGTTCTGCAAATGTGCTGTATGTCTAAATTTAAAAAAAAATTAGAAATGGCATTATTAACTGGGGTATATACCTCCGGACATTAAGAAAGGTATAAGGAACCTAATATGGCCTCTGTAAGAAATAGGTCTAGCTGGGAGTGAAAAAGATACTCTGATGGACTGACACCTCCGCCCCCATCCCAGTATCTAGTTCCACTATACAAACAGACTAGAGCTCAAAATGTAAATAATTTAAAAATAAATTATTTGTAAAGTAAAGTCCAGTAAAGTCCAGGTGGGTGATGATACCCGTTATTTTCTAGTTGAATACAAAGCTGTGCTTGAGAAACTCAGCAGATCACACAGCATCCATAGGAAGCAATGGTATATCAGAATTGGAATTTATTGTCGCAAAAATGCCACTAAACATGTTGTTTTAAAGCAGCATTTTAGTGAAAATGTTGCTTAAAACTGCTTTAAAAAAAATTAGTGCAAAAGAGAAGGTGAGGTCATATCTGTGGTCCATTGTCCGTTCAGAGATCTGATAGCAGAGGGGAAGTAGCTGTCCTTGTGCCGCTGGGTGTTCATCCTCAGGCTCCTGTACCTCCTTCTTGATGGTAGCAGAGGGCATGGCCTGGGTGGTGAGGGTCCTTGAGGGTAGAGGCTGCTTTCTTAACTCTTGTAGATGTCCTCAATGGGGCGAAGACTGATGCCGTGATGGATGCTCCTCATGGTACATCAGTAGAAATTTGCAAGACACTTTGGTGACCTACCAAATCCCTCGAAGTATAGCCGCTGGTGAGCCTTTTTCATGATTGCCTCAACATGAAGGCCCAAAGATAGATCTTCAGAGATGTTGACACCAAGGAATTTCAACCCTCTCCACTACTGACCCCTAGGTGAGAACTGGGTGCATAAACAATGTTTAGGGCCTGTGCTCTTCATCAAAGTATGAGCAAAAAAACAGACAGACACCTGACTAAAAAGGTGATGGGAGGAGTGAATAAATGGCAGGGGATGGAGAACGGGTCAACAGGTAAGAGATCACAAGTGGATATGGGTGAGAGGGCAGAAGAGGAAAAGCTAAGATGATGGAGGGGAAAGGGGATGGGGACCAGGAGGAAAGGAGACAGAGGTATAGGGAAAGAGTGAGAGACATGACAGGGGCATAATAGAAACTGGAGAAAACTCTGTTAATGCCATTCCTTTTGCAGAATGCTCAGATGCAATATTAGGTATTGTTCCTCCAATAAGCAGGTGGCCTCAGTTTGGGTGTGCATGAGGGCATGGACATTCATGTCGGTGTGGGAATGGGCTGTTGAATTGGAATAGCTTGTCAGAGAGATCCCTGCTATTGCAGTGGATAGAGTCAAGGTGCTCAACAGATATCCCACTCCAGACACCCAAATGTAGAGGACACCACAAAGGGAGCATAGGATGCAGTAGGTGACCCCTGCTGATTCACAAGTGAAGTATTACTTCACGTGGAAGGACTGATTGGGGTGCCAAACGGTAGTGAGGGAGGAGGTGTGGGCACTTATAACATTTCCTGCGGTCACAGCAGTAGGTGCAAGGGTACTCCTCCCCTTATCCCTGCCCCCTGATGGTAGCAGAGTGCCCACCTGCTTTTTCCTTATACCTTGATGAATGGCTCATGTCCGAAGAGTTGGTTATATATCTTTCCTTCCTATGGATATTTGTAACCTGCTGAGTTTCGCTAGCACTTTTGTGTATTAAACTACAATCACCGCGCCTCCAGACTTTCTTGGTTATCTCATTATTTTCTAGTTGTTAATTTGAAATACCTTAAAATAGGTCCTTCCTGTTGCTGTCCCCCCACCCTCCCCTCCCCCACTGCCCCCTTCTGCTGGGTGAATGGAATGATTGGTTTAATATTAAGGCATCAATTCATGTATCAGACTGTAACAACACAGTATGGGCTTCAGGAAACAAGGCTCTAAAGAAACGATGTCTGTGCCTCCAAAAATGGAGAAAATCACCTCTCAAGTTGGGTCCACTCCTAGCCTCTGCAATGAAGCTCCACTCAATGGATCCACTCACAGAAGATTGAGCTCTCATGCAGGCCTAAAGTGTGATTCTGCCGCAGATATGCAACTGACCCACACCCAATGTGACGAGCAGGTTGTAGTAATCAGGCAAGAGAGGGCATCTGCCCTTGGTGCAGGTTCTGAAAAGCCACGACTGTTTGTGCCGTCCCTCATGAACTTGGCAAAATCAAGAACATATGCAATACGATCATTTGGTTCTACAATTTCCACAATGAGTCAGAATGAAATTGCAGAATAATGACTTCCCTAGTGTTCAACAGCATCTGTTCCTCTGCTATGGTCAGTTCATCACTTATTCATTTCCTGCAAGATTTGTTCAAGCTACTCAAAACCGATGTAAGTGGTTTATCTCAATTGTAAATGGATTAAAATCCATACATCAACCCATGTCTGGCAATATTTCCACACTCAATAGCAAGCTGCTTAAAAAGCTGTCAATATTTATATGAAGTATTTATATTTCGCTATTTTGGAATTAGGTTTACATACATTTTATACAGTTAAAAGTTTCTTACCACAAAACTGTCCATTTTCTCCTTTTGTCTCAAAGTACTTTTGTCAACCTGAGTATTTTTATGGTCAGTGTTCTCATGAACTTCTCTCTGTGCAAATGTCCTAACTCCACATCATTCTACCTCCTTGCTTCCTCACTGTTTTTAGCAGAATGAAGTGGGCATGGCCTGAGTGGTGAGGCCTCCTTGAAGATGGAGGCTGCTTTCTTAAAACACTGCCTCTTGTAGACGGCCATGACGGCATGAAGACTGGTCCCTATGATGATGCATCATCATAGGCAAAGAGTTCACAACTCTCTGTAGTCTTTTCCTACCCTGTGTCTAGGCACCTCCCCACCAGTGATGCAACCAGTCAGTGTGATCTCCACAGTGCACCTGCAGAAATTTACAAGAGACTTTGGTGACTACCAAATCTCTTCTATTCCCATCACTTTGGCTTGACAATTTCCCTTCAAATGGCACCCTCAGTTTAAGAATATATCCGAGGATGCTTCAAAAACATTCAAGATTCAGATAATTTAACTAATAGATCTTGTGGCCCACACTGCTGTATTTCCTTTGAAGCACTCCTACCCTGAACCGGATCACAGTTTTTACCTCCTCGTTACAATTCTCTCCTGTTAACCAGGAGCAACTGGATCCCTGTAAATTCCTTTCTCGTGGTTACAAAATCTCAACTGATATGATAATGTTCAATATGTTTTTCTGAAGGTTATCCATTGCCTTTCCAGGGCAGATGATTCAAGATTATCCCTCAGTGGGAACAGGGAATTTTCAATTCTAGGATTTGACAACAGATGGAAAGAATAGAGCAAATTTATAGAAAGCGTGTCTGAGATTAGAATGTTGAATGTATTAATATCCTTGCTATCATGTGCAGTAGGTTTGCTTGATAGTGAAAAGATTACATTAGTAAGCTTAAAGAATCTTCTTCATGTTAACCAACTATGTTAAAGAACATTCTGTTTGAAGGAGACAAAACAGCAAAAGATTGTAACACTGAATTATATTCATAAAACGCAAGTTAGAAAGACTTGACATGTAGCCTTACATTTCCAACTCACTACTTCTGAAGGGAAGCATCAACATCAAGCTGTCACAGCACGAGTTACCTTCCCCACGCTCACTGAAGTTTTATGGTTTTGAGATCTTGTTAGTTCTGCAAAGGACTTGTTTATTATATTTTCACATCAATATTTTTTCTTTGAGTCAGTTGTGTTTGATTTCACACCAAAGTCTCGCAAAGTGGCTGAATTTAGTTCTGCAGTGACAAGAATCTACACCCAGAATTACCCGTGCTTTGACAAAAGACCTCAGCAATAATAGTTTGGCTTCATACAATGTGAAGGGTGGCAACTCATTCCTTATTTGCTTCTGTTTGGAGATAAACCTAGTTTGGAAGTGCTCTAGAGTCTGTGTTTTTACTAGTGAAAAGAACATTCTACTTGTAAGTTGTGGCATGATCAAAGCCAGACACAAAGCAAGTAGTCAAAGGCTGTATTAATTAAAAAAACCTCTACATGCCTGCTGGCTCACATCCAAGGTAGGTTTGAGGGAGAAGACTAGGGTTATCAGCCTTTATTAGAGATCTTACGGAGAGGAGCTACAGGTAGGGAAGGCGGGCCAGCCTGGCCAGTCCAGTGAGGTCATGCCTGCAGTACCGCATTTCACCACATAACTGTTGCTCTCCCCCCATATTTCCAGATGAAGAACTGCACACAAAACCTCTCTAGTGTCTGCTGCACTGCCTTCTGCATGAGTTTCATATTGTGGCCACCCATCCTGGTGAAGCCTGAAACAGGGGCAAAGGGTTTCCTCAAGAATGAGAGGACAGCTTGATGGTCACTCTTTTGATAAAGAAGATAAATAACTTGTAAAATATTTCATGATAAACTTAGAACCACACAGAGTCGAATCAATTGGCCGATTCCCTGCTGTAATTATGACTGACTTGCTCTGATTCATTTTTCTGGAGAACATGCTGTTCATTATTTTTCCTCTGCTCTTTATACAGACTCTTTATGAGTAAATTAACTTTGTTTTGCTGTACAGTAGAATAGTTTGCCACGAGTTTCATGTCCTATTCATTGGATGGAACAATGTGGTTAAGAAATAGAGTATGAAATTTTCTAGTTAAAATGCCAACCGTTATAACCCACTCTCCTCTCAACCTCTCGTATGTGTCAGCAGATGAGAGGCCTTCAAACAATGATATCCTTCCAGTCTTAGATAACACAACCCTCCTGTGTTTCATGGGTGGGAGTATTGGTTCAGAAAGCAGATGTACTCAAAGTCAGTTCATGAATTTACAAAGTGTTAAACAAAATGAGCTCCAACAACATGTGTGGAACTTTCTTTAATGCATTATTGTGCACTAATGAGAAGGCAGACATGTACATGATCCTTAAAAGGGTACAGATATGAGAAAACTTATTACATGGAAGCAAAATAGCTTATTCAAGTTGTATAAAGAATGACAAGATAGGTGAAAGCCAGCATGGTTTCCTTCAGGGAAAATCTTTCTTGACGAACTTATTGGAATTCTTTGAAGAAGTAACAAGCAGGCTAGATAAAGATTTTCAGAAGATCTTTCATAAGGTGCCACTCATGAGGCTACTTAATAAGAATCCATGGTATTTCCGGAAACATACTAGCATGGGTAAAATATTGGCTGATTGGCAGGAAGAAGCGAGTCAGAATACAGAGATCTGGTCGGCTGCCAGTTGCTAATGGTGTTCAAGAGGGATCAGCGTTGGGACCTCTTCTTTTTGTGTGGTATGTTAATGATTTAAATATATAGAATGAATGGCTTTGTGGTCATGTGGCCAAGTTTGCAGATGATATAAAGAGAAGTAGGGGAGCAGATAGTATTGAGGAAACAGGGAGGTTGTAGAGGTCTTAGACAGATTAGGAGAAAGGGCAGGGAAGTGGTTGGAAATGAAATACAATGTTGGAAAGCATAGAGTCATGCACATTGGTAGAAAACAATAAATGGACAGACTATTTTCCAAATGGGGAGAAAATTGAAAATACCTAGACCAAAAGGTCTCCTGAAGTTAAATTTACATATTGAGTCAGTGGTGAAGAAGGCAAATTTCAATAGAATACAAGAGCAAGGATGTGATGTTGAGGCTTTATAAGGCACTGGTGAGATGTCACTTGGAATATTGCGAGCAGTTTTGAGGTCCTCATTTAAGAAGGATGTTGGAGAGGTTTCATAGGAGGTTCACAAGGATAACTCTGGGAATGAGAGGGTTAACATATGAGGAGCATTTGACGGCTCTTGGCCTGTACTTGTTGGAATTTAGGAGATGAAGGGGGATTTCAAAGAAGAATTTCAAATTTTGAAAGGTGTGGACAGAGTAGGTGTTAAAAGGTTGTTTCCCATGGTGGGAGAGTCCAGGACAAGGGGCACAACTTCAGGATCGAAGGGCGTCTGCTTGGAACAGAGACGTGAAGGGATTTCTTGAGCCAGAGGGTGGTAAATCTGCGGAATTTGTTGCCACAGGTGGTTGTGGAGGCCTGGTCATTGGGTGTTTAAGGCAAAGATTGATAGGTTTTTGATAAGCCAGAGCATCAAAAGTTGTGGGGAGAAAGCCTGGCAGTGGGGCTGAATGGGGAAATGGATCAGCTCATGATTAAATGATGGGGCAGACTCGATGGGCTGAATAGTCTATTTCTGCTCCTATGTCTACAAATGTAACTATAAAAAGAGCATTTTAGTCTCCTGACCTTTACAGCGTGACATCCATTAATTTTGTTGAACTCGCACATTTTGGAGTATCATCCATCTTTGAATTCAAAGGTGACTCATCACAACCAAAATATTACGTGTTGAAAAATTGTCAGATTCTCTTTGAGTGAACTTTCAAATTCAATCAGATTCTTTGTTAGAACCCTCATCATTTATTTTCGTCTTGATGCTACATTAACACCAGACAGCCCAAACTCCTTGCCACCACAAATGCTGCTTGAGCCATTGAGTTTTTTTTAGCTTATTTTGTAACATATGTGCTTTCATTGAATCAATTTGTTCAAACACAAACTTCGATCACAACAAGCCATCAAAGAATGCTTCAAGACTTTTTAAATCGACTATCTAACTCATCTTCTCCTCATAATCTCTTGACCCATGGGATCCAAATTTATTATAATGTCTGAAAGCAATGGGGTAGCACAGTTAGCGCAATGCCGTTACAGCACCAGTGACCAGGGCCTGGGGTTTGAACTATCTGTAAGGAGTTTGAACATTCTCCCCGTGTCTGGGTGGGTTTACTCCAAGTGCTCCGATTTCCTTCCACCCTTCAAACCATACACAGTTTGTAGGTCAATTGGGTGTAATTTGGCAGCATTGTCCGGAAGGGAATTAGGGGTTACAGAGAGAAGGCGGGGACGGGGTACTGAACTTTAAGATCAGCCATGATCTCATTGAATGGCGGAGCAGGCTCGAAGGGCCGAATGACCTACTCCTGCTCCTATCTTCTATGTTTCTATGTTTACCACTGTATGACTGTCTGTTTGTATTGTCAATGGATTGGCTTGGTGTTGTAGCTTTGTTTGTACCTCCAATGGGACAGTTAAGTTTGCCAGCATAGCTTACTATTTCTACCAACAGAATGTGCATTTATCTACGGAGTAAGTTTGAACATTCTCACACTCACCCTGTATTTTGATGGTGTAATTTTCCTGAAAACCATCCAAGTCCGCTCCACTTAGTAATGAATGTGTTCCCATCCTTTGTCATTGAGATGTCCCATGCAAACTTTCTGACCTGCTGCTATTTTGTGTTCTCCACTTCAATAGTTTATTCTAAACAAATGTTACTGGTGCCTTCTTTTGTCCTCATGTTCCGGTCTCATCTACGACAATGCTATCAATCACAAACTTCACACACTCAGCCCACTTGTGCAGACATATAGGTCTTCAACGACCTCAATTACCACTTCAATTTTAATGACTGTACCTTTTTTTTTAACCCTGTCATTGTTATTGATGTAAAGTGTGTTTACTCAGTGAGTTCTCAGTCCATTGCAAATTTCAGACTGATAACTGTGAGACAAGAAGTTGGGTATGTTGAGTGTAATTTATTTATTGTGCGTCTCTGGAACTTTCTTCTGTTGGAGCCATGTAATCACTTCTTAAGAGGAGCAGATTTAAATCAGCCATGTTACTTTGCTGAGGGTTCAGTGTTGGATGAGACACACACAGCGCCAGAGACCCAGGTGATGACTGAATGGAGTCTTCATGCTCTGCCTGTGACCATATATGCTTCCTCCAGGTTCTCCTATTTCCTCCCACATCACAAATATGTGCAGGTTGGTTGGCTAATTGGCCATTGTGAATTGTGAGTAGTTGACTGATAGAACATGTGGGATGGGGAAGTTGATGAGAAAGAATAAATGCAGAGAGAATAAATAAAATAGGATAAATGTTGAATTAGTGCCATAGATGGTTGAGGATCAGTATGGACTGAGTGGTCCCAAGGGCCTGATACTGTGAATATCTATATAACCATATAACCATTTACAGAGCAGAAACAGGCCATGTTGGCCTTTCGAGTCCGCACCGGTTCACTCGGACATCCAACCCCCTCACCTCCATGTACACATCCAACCTTCTCTTAAATGACAGAAGGGACCCTGCTGCAACTGTCTCATTCGGAAGATCATTCCATTCTGCCACCACTCTCTGAGTGAAGAAGCATCCTCTAATATTTCTCCTAAAGTTTTGCCCTCTTACCCTTACCTTTAGAGAATGGGAGAGGAAAGGGATCAAAATAATAGAAAATTGTTTTTTGGGAAATAAATTATTATCTTTTGAACAAATGAAGTGCAAATGTGGTATAACTCATGGTACAATGTTTGCATACCACCAATTGAAAATCTACTTGAAGGACAAATTGGGAAGCAGGCTGAGGTTACCAGAAGGAAGCAATTTTGAATATGTGATTACAGACACAATGATAATTAAAAGATTTACAACAAACATGTACATCAAGCTGCAAGAGATAGAGAATGAGGAAACAAGCTGTAAACCCAAACAAAATTGGGAACAAGATCTAAACATAAAGTAAAGAATGAAACATGGGAAAAGCTATGCTCCGGAACTATGAGAAATACAATAAACACGAGGTTACGCATGATACAATATAATTGGTTACTCAGGCTATACACCACGCCCCAAAAGTATCTCATGCTGCATCTAGAGTAATGGATCATGTGGTCATGACTGGTAAATTTCCCTACAATAACTTTTGATTTCAATAATAATACTCTGCATCATTGTCAGGTTAGATCAGATAAGTAGCAGCAGTGTAAAATGGTAGCTGATCTATATTCTATTTATTGCTCATACCTTAATAGAAGCCACTGATTTGCTTGACAAAAAAAAATGGTTAGGTCCTGACTCCAGTCCCATGGCTGAGGAACCAGCGGCAAACCTCAGCTCAGTGAATATTCCACGTTCTGGACAAGGGCAATATGGTTAGCACAATGCTATTACAGTGCCAGCGACCAGGGTTCGAATCCTGACCTGTCTGTAAGGAGTTTGTATGTTCTCCTCTTATCTGCGTGGGTTTCCTCTGCATGCTCCCTTCAAAACATACCAGAGTTCAAGGTAAATTGGGCGTCATGGGCTCTTGGACTGAAAGGGCCTGTTACTGTGCTGTATGTCCAAAAAAAATCAAGTGGTGAACAGAGCCCGGAAGCACAAGATCACGTCTGGCCTGGCAGCAGATGGATGTCAATTGGCTCTGGGACCTGGCAATAAACTGCCCAGATCTGAGTCTGAACCCAATGGAACTCCAAACCTGTTGCTCACATTTGTGAAACAAAACTGCAGACTGTCACTGAATATCACTTCCCCATGGATCCTGTTTCAAAATATTCTGACAGATGTCAGTCAGAATCAGTTCTAGCCACATCAGCGGAGTTTCTCTGCTTTTTCTTCACCTCAATTACCAACACTGACAGATTTACCTAGAATTACCTCATATAAGTGCATCTAAGGCAATGGTTCTCAACTATTTATTGCTCCACTCACATACCACGTTAAGTAGTCCCTCATTAACCACAGAGCACCTAAAGAGCCAAAGGGTCAAGTGCCAAATTCTATGCTGCAATAGGGCAGCACAGTGAGCTTAGCAGTTAGCGCAATGTCTAGGGTTCGAATCCAGCGCCGTCTGTAAAGAGTTTCCCGTTTCTGCATGGGTTCCCTCCAAGTGCTCCAGTTTCCCCCTAGCGTTCAAAATGTAGGTCGATTGGGTGTAATTGGGCAGGACAGGTTCATGGGCCAAAAGGGCCTGTTTTTGTGCTGTATGTCCAAATTTAATTTCCATAAAATTATATGTTAGCAGAAGCTGCTCCACCCAGTATGAAGGGCCTAGTACAAGTTCTGGTGAAGATAAATATCTACTTTCCATCTTGGGCAGTTCTTCTCAGAAACACGTCGATGATTTGGGTAGCTTCCTATGATTATTGATCAAGTCCTGCAAAAGATGAGAGTGCTTCTGCTTCAAGGGACTGAAACTTCAGATGGTGTGGTACTTTAATCTTCTGTGCGCTCCAGTTTTCACCCAACTCCCAAAGGTGTGTGGGTTAGTTGAATGGCTGGCCCCTGCAAACTGCCCCTAGAATGTGGGTGAGTGGTAGAATCTAGGAGGAGTCATTGAGGAGGTTGAGAGAATAAAATAATAGATGAATGTCAGATTGGTGTAAGTGGGTGACTGACAATTGCCGTGGACTCTGTAGCTGAAGGGTCTATGACTCTATGACTCGGTGTAAAAGGGACTCATAAAATATTACTTCTCATTAGGGTGGGCCACTGCCTCAGTGGGCCTCTCACACCTTTCACCCACAACCATCAGACTTGCATACCATCATCCATCAAAGGCTAGCAAACAAGCATTGTGTGGGATATTATATGACAGGTCACTATTGCAGGGGAAAGACTGTCATTTCGAGTGTTTCACTGGAAAGAAAACCCAGACAGAGGAGACATTGCATTGAGGGGTTTGGGGAGCAATCAAAAACCAACCAATGTAAAAGGAAGAATCTGCTGAGGAAGCTGGCATATTGGTGTGTAGTTATGGGAACTTTTGTGCTTGCCAATTGTTCCAAAAGGAAACTGAAATTTGACGTCATGACTGCTGGGAAGTATTCACGTGGAAATTTTAATTGATGTATCACTGTGTCAACTCTTGTGGTAACTTGGACCAAGTTACCCTGTTGTGATAAACTGCTGAAGAGAGTACTTCAGTACTGAGGTATTGAAATTAACCCTTTAGATGCCACAACCCGGTTTTCAGGAACTACCAACAAGCGCATATACGCTGTGTCCCGATTTTCTGGTACTGGTTTTATACCCAACCAGCTGGTTCGTACTGTACTGGTATGTACTGTAAAGGTTTACCCATGGACCTAGTCCAGAGTATATGTTATGAAAGGCCGGAGTCCAAAGAATTAAATTGCCTTGTCCTAATCCCGACCAGTGAGGATCACGGCACCCTGAGATTGCACCCAGGTATTTTGATTTTGCTAGAAGGTTTACTGGATTGCATTGGATTCCTTTGTGACTGAAGAGGCTACTCTCCCTGACATTTCACTCACACATGAAGAATGGGATGAAGCATCAGAAGATGTTTGGGGCCTGTTGAGCTGCATGGATGAGAGGATTCAGTAAAAAAAAATTCAAAGGTTTCATCAGGCAAATGTTATCCATGATGTAATTCTGTTACCATCACTCCTTCTAAACATGTTGCAGTCACACAGATTACTTACCGGGATGTTCATTCTTCTTTGAGACAGCCTGTGGAGAAACTGTCTTCTCAAGAATTTGGGTCTATACTGATAGCAATGAAAGACCCGTACATTACAGAGAAAAAAATATTCCTTGCATTTATATGTTAGCATCTTATCAAAGTGACCTAAGGTGTTCTGCATAATGAATTATTTTCTGAGTGCAATGAGTGTAGCTTCTCATCCATTTTCTCTGTGGGCATAATAACTTCTGAAACATAAAAGAAGAACTTCTAGATGTATGTTGTATCCTTGGGACATCAGAGAAGGCTTCACACGTAATTTGAGGCACATTTATTTTCAAGTAAACTATCATACCAATTTACATGCAGCAGAGTCCCAGGGAAAGAGTCTTTCTTGTAGCAGTTGACTAAGGAAGGAACAATGCCCAAGATGAAGTAAACCATGAAAATCTGCTAACACCGTGGTTGAAGTAAAAGCATAAAATGTTGGAGAAACTCAGCAGGTCAAGCATCAAAGGTAAAAATACATAACCAACGTATACATTTCTTCTTCAACACTCCCCCTTCCCTTTCCAGTTCCCCTCCCTCCCTTCACCCAGCCATCCCTCCTCCCCTTGATCGCTGCTGTTCCCCCCTCCCTTCTCCACTTATCACCTCCTGCCTTTGTGACCATCCCTCCCCCCCCTTACTCTTTTGTTCGGACGCTTGCCGACATTTTTTCCATACCTTGATGAAGGGCTCAAGCCCGAAATATCAGTTCTGTATTTTCACTTTTGCTATATAAAGGACGCTGGTTAACCTGCTGAAGTTCTCCAGCTTTGTGTTTTCACAATGCCCAGGGTACCTGGATGACACCCTGATCCATGTCATTAGCCCCATGGGACATTTACATGCTTCAACGAAGGACGTTCAAAAGAGTAGGGAATGCTCAATGCCCTTGTGATATTTCATTTGAGATTTATGGGATTAGATTATGGAGAGAGGCTTTAACTTATAACTGAAAATAAAAGTTGACTGCAGGCACAGGAAATCTGAAAACTTTGCAGGGCTGGCAACAAATATGGAGAGAGAACTAGTTATTGCTTCAGTTCTGGAGCCCTTCACCGGAACAGAGAAAAAGAGAAACAAGACCATTTCCTTACCTCCCAGAGGATTTGACCTGAGCGGAGAAATTCTTTTTGTTTCACGCATGGCCATCCTCTACATTCACTGCTGCTATCTGGACTAACTTGTTTATCTCTCGCTCACTTCTGATGACTCTGAATGATATCTGAAATGTTAACATTTCACTTCCCATTGCTGCCTGATATCCACAGCATTTGCTGTTTTTATTTTAACTTCTAACTTGGCCTTTTAGCAGCAGGAGTACTTACTTAGACATACAGCGTGGTAACAGGCCCTTCTGGCCCATGAGCCCGTGCCGCCCAAATCAACCTACATTCTGAGGGGTGGGAGAAAACCGGAGCACCCGGAGGAAACCCATGGAGACACGGGGAGAACAGACAAGCTCCTTGCAGATAGCGCCGCATTCGAACCTGGGTCTCTGGCGCTCTAACAGCGTTGTGCCAATGGCTACATTAACTGTGCCGCCACTATCACTCTGTATCATTTTAGAATTGTGATCAATATTGATCTTGGGAAATGAATGTATGTACTTCCCTTGTTCCAAGCACCTCTTAATTTCATGATATCTACAATACCCTGCATTGCCACAAATGTTTGGAGACCCAGATACATCAACCCATGTTATTTGCCCACTGCTGATTCTTGGATCCTCGCAAACTGTGTGATTTCCCAAATTAGATTGCCTCCACCCCCACCCCCCACCTCTCTACAGCCTTCACCCTTATATCACTGGCTCTTCCACTTTGACTAGCTCTTTTCAAAGTTAATTAAACAGGAATATTTATCCATGATGTCGTCGTGACTACATCACAGTCTATTTTTGTGCCATTAATTCACCTGTCTTGCTACATTCAGAATAAGAGCTTTCAATTTTGCCCTTTTACCTGACTCCAGCAGGAGGTAGACCCTTATGTTTGTTTGCATTATCCCTCCCTGGCAGACTTTGCTGTCCTGACTACCATGTAATCCTGCTTGGTCTTTCTTAAACTTTCTAACTTTTCCTCACTTTACCAATTCTGGCCCCTCCCTTCCTTTTTAGTTTAAAGCCTTATCTATAGCTCGAGTATTTGACCTGCTAAGACGGCTCCCAGTTCGGTGAAAGGAACCACTTCCTCTTTCCCCACTGATGGTGAATTAAAGGCTAATATTCCCGCCCACACCGATCATCGAGCCACATAGTTCCAGTAGCAATCCAAAGTTTACGAAAGTCTTGGATCCTGAAACAACTTCTCCAACAACAATGGGTTGTTTGCAGCTTCAAGAACACGACTCACCACCGGCATCCCAAGGGCAATCAGTGATGGATTGTAAATGCAGGATGACCACCAGAGACCCAATCATGGTGGGGAAAGAGGTCCCTTGACTCCAGTATCAGACAAAATTGTCTTATCTTCTGTGAATGGCCTCCAATTAAGTAAGAAAAATACACATTTCCTGTCATGGTCATGTTTTCAATGTGCGGCTCGTGTGCAATAGTTGGAACATTACAATCCAGTTCTTCTGGGCTTGTTTTAGTTCAATTTTGTGGAAGAATTGTCATCAACGGTCTCTTCTCCAGTGCTTTCAACATGCACATGGAAGATTCTACTCAATTTGCAGAACATCTCAGATAATACCACAAATGTGTTCTCATGATTAGCACATGCCATTGCCAGGACACCAACAGTGTATCACCAAACAGCGCAACACATCCAAATTTCACACTCAGTGCCTTTGTTATTTTCCTCATCTGAGCACGAGAAGGATGTTCAATAGTTCGGACGTCACCAGCACCACAATTCCATCCTCAAAGGATCCACGTGAGCGGAGGAGGAGGATGAGTGAGAGGAGGAAGAGGATCTCGTCAGAGGTGCCTTCTTCCTAGTGTCTGTTGGGATCAACTGGTGTCCAACAGATTCAGAAGGATCTGTTTGGAGGATTACATGCTCCTTTGGAGGGTAAATCCTGACACCTACTGGTTGTATTCCTTTTGTCTTTTAAAAAATAATTTACTTACAGCACTCTGGCTATTTAAACCCATGCTGCCCAATTACACCCCGTACGAATTGGAGGGTGGGAGGAAACCGGAGCACCCAGGGGAAACACATGTAGCCACAGAGAGAACGTACAAACTCCTTACTGGATTCTAACCTGGGTCACTGGTGCTGTAATAGCGTCATAGTAGCCACTCTATCACCTTTATGTTATTAGTTTCCAATTAGCTAACTCTGTCACTCACATCAGGAAATCCATTGATCCACTCACTTCCCAGAGTGCTGTGATGTGAGCTGCTTAAACATGCAAAATATGACATACATCTATTGGCTAGGAATTAACTTAATCCTGCTGCTTTCCCAGGATAAGTTTCAGATGTGTCAAATGTAAGTGATGTTTATAACTCCTGGGGCGTGCTGCAGTGAGAAATGAGTCATAGAGTTTACTTGGATTATTTACGCTTACTTACCCCACTTCCAGCACTGCTGACGTGAAGAAGTTGCTTCCAGGCCAATAGGATATGCTTCTGAGTTTTAACACTGAATTCAGATCAAGTCATGCTTAGTGGCCATGGCGTCTGGGGCAGAGATCATAATCTCATCTGGTTTCATGGCTTAGCAGAGAAGATCATTAGGTAGCTATTGTCATTGATTTCCCTTGACTTTCTCCCAGGTTACTGGGAAACGCTTCAACAACCTAAAAGGTGCAGTGGACCTTCTTGCTGTATAAATTGGGCAGAAGCCAATTAAGGGGCATCTATTAGAATACTGAGAGGGAGGGAAAGAGGGAGGGAGGATAGATGGGCACAGAATGCAAGAGAGAGGGATATTCTGTAGATGGAGAGGATGAGGGAGAATCATCCACACACAAACAGGAAGTTGTAAAGATAAATAAACAAGAGAAAAAATGGAGAGGGAGAGAGAGAAGGGGAGAGTGTGTGAGAGAAAAAAGAGTGAGCATACATGCACGTGAGAGAGAGAGAGAGAGAATGAGAGTAAGTTGCAGTGCTACGAAAATAAGGAGGAATGGAAAGAGCCTTTTAGGATCATTCTGCAGGGAGAACTTAATGGAAGATGGAAGGGAGAACTAAATGTAGATTCTCAAATCAGCAAACATTTGTGACCATGTGGGACAAAGGCTCCACGTACGTCGGAACATCATTACCTACATTTTCCCTTCCTCATAATACACCATCATATTTGGAAATATATTGTTGATCTTTATTGCTGGGTTGTAATCCTGGAACACCCGACCTAATGACACCATGGAAGTTCCTTCACCAGAAGAGGTGCAGCGGTTCAACATGGTGGTTTATCATCCTCTTCGCCAGGGCACTTTTAAGATGGAAAATAAACGCTATGCTTGGCGACACCTACCTCTCAATAAGTAATTAAATAAATAAACAAACAAACAGCCAAACCAATAAATAAATAGACAATAAATAAATCTCAAATAAATAAATGAACAGAGAAATAAATAGGTAGACAGGCAGACAAATAAATAAATAAATGGGTACAGAGAGATGAAGGGAGTGAAAAGAAAGACAGGAAAAAATGAGAATCATTAGAAAGATGTTATGCGCAGAATGCAAAGAGAAAATAAATAGCAAGAACAGAGATGGACTGATGAGTGATAGAAATGAGTCTGACCAAGAAATATGCACAGATACAAGGAAATCAGGAACAGTGAGAGAGCTGGAGAGAGAGAATCTTGTGAGAAACAGAAATAGAGGGCCTATGCAGGACTGAGAGACTGAAATTAGATTACAAAGGATGTCAGAGACACAGGAGTAGGGATAGAAGTGGCTGAAGGAAAGCAGAATGAGAGTGGTCATGTAAAAGGGAGAGATTTTATTTCATGTCTTTCCTGTCTCACTTGACTCCGTATTTTCACAATAATTCAGGAATATGATTCTAAAAGGGTTGATGGTCCATAGAGAAAAAAATATCAAATCAGAGTCTATACAACAAACACCAGTTAGGACACACTAGCATAATGTCACTGTGACAGGGCCTTGCTCTTCCTGGCAGAATGATAATTATCTACCTAGAATATTTACAGTCTCTTATTCAGGCAGAGGATAATTACCCAGAAGCAAAATCTTGTGTAGTTTAAATGCATTTGGACATTAAATTATTAGCTTTCTGAACAATTTAAAGCAGAAGTATTCAGAAAAGAATGATATCGGATCATGTAAATTTCTGTTGACAAGCAATGTGTAGGTACTTAGACAGTACTGAATACATACAGCAACATGATTGGAATAAATATAAGGGACATTTGACAGAATGCTCTGAGGAGTTGAGAGCTTAGCTCTATGCTAGCTTTGAATTGAAGTCCGTGGAACAGTCCTTGTTTCAGTTTCCACGTTGCAGGTGAATCCAGAATTACAGAAATGATGCCTAGATCCAAAGGAGCTTACTCATTAATTGTATCCCAACATTAAGCTACAAGGATTGACTAACGTGGCGGTGGGGGGGGGGGGGGGGATCAATCTTTACAAAAGAATTGGACTAATGGGTGGGAAGGGGAAGGGAGTTTCAAGATTTTCATGGGTATTGATGGTTTGAATCCAAAGGATTCATTAAAATGGCATTAGAATTCTAAACGAAGACTTTCAGTATTAAAAGGTCACTTGGAAGCAGGAAATTCTGCCCTGTGTTTGATGGTGTGGCTTGAAATCTAACATGCACATTTGCTTTGACTCTCAATCTGAAAATAGTGGAAAATGCAGGATCTAATTATCTCTATTAACCTGGAGCACTTTAAATACTAAATGTTCTGCTTCTCCTTCTAAATACTGCAGCCCCCAGTATCATAATGTGCCTCACTGATAAAAAAAAAATGGGCTTATTGCAAAATATGTTCTGTGCTCAGTGAAGCCTAAGACAAATGATCTCTCGTTTGTACTGACAGTGTTCACTGAGACAGTCAGTACCTCAATAAATGGAAGGAGGAGTTGGCCCTTCAAGTCTGTTTTGCCATCAGAATCACTCCTGTTGTTCTACACCAATGCTAATTTTTGTGTGCTCTCCCCATATTATTCAGTTCCCCTAATATGCAAAGATTTATTGACCTCTGCTTGGAATTAACTCAGTCACAGAGCCATTCCAGCCCTAAAGGTCAAGGAATTTTTGAAACTTCACCAGCTTCCTTGTGAAACGACTTCACCTCAACTCAATCTTAAATGGCCTACCTTTTATTCTGAGAGTGTATCACATGGTTCTGACTCCTAATGAGGAGAAATATTCACCCTGCCTCTAGCTTAGAACCAGATGAGTAATGCAACAGCAAAAGATGGTTCTTTCAAGAGCACAGCATTCCCTTGATACTGCACTGGAATAATGGTTTAACTTACATGCGATCTCGAGGAGGCGAGTCTTGGGGTCACGGTTAAGTGGGTCACCAAGCCTGCAAGGCTGGCATGTGTTGAAGCTCTTGCCTAATGAAAATTGGTAAGTGTGGAGGTTAATGGGTACAGTATATCCACAGCCAGTTGTCATAATTCACAGACATGGAACTGACAGCAAGATGAGGCCAAGGGAATTTAACATATTCTTTCGGAGTTACAAGGATTTGACATCACAGAAACTGTTCATTTGGTTAAATTGTATTTTTTTCCATATAGTTATGCTTCCTTGATGTTTTGTTCATCCCTTCTCCATCTTATCACATCAATATAAAGCTTTTTTTGCTTTCTGCCTTTATTTTTTTCCTTATCTCTCTCTCTCTCTCTTCATCTCCCTCTCTCTCTCTCCTGCTCTCCCTCTCCTCGAGACCTCAGCAGGTCTGAGGATCTGTCCTGGAGCCTCCATGTCGATGCAATCACGAAGAAGGCTCGTCAGCGGCTATACTTTGTGAGGTGTCTGAGGAGATTTGTAAACTCTCAGAAACTTCTACAGGTGCACCATTCTGGCTGGCTGCATCACTGCCTGGTATGGAGGCACCAACTCTCAAGGCAAGAATAAACTCCAGAGGGTTGTTAACTCGGCCTGTGTCATCACAGGGACCAGACTTCACTCCATCGAGGACATCTAGATGATGGTGATGTCTTAAAAAAGCACCCTCTATCCTCAAAGATTCCCACCACCCAGGCCATGCAATCTTCACTCTGGTACCACTGGGAAAAAATGTGCATGAGCTTAAAGACTGATCACTCAGCAGCACAAGGTCAGCTTCTTCCCCGCTGCCATCAGATTCCTGAATAATCAATGAACCAAAGACACTGCCTTACTTTTAGTGCACTGGTTTTTTTTTTAACTTTATGTGTTAAGATGGTTTTAATATGAATGTTTGCACTATGTTGGTGTCGCAAATCATCGTATTTCGTGACTTGTAGCCATCTTATGATTTTAGGATAAAACAAATAACAGTAATATCGCACGAAAATTAAGACAGTGCCTTTGGTTCATTGATTATTCAGGATAACTTTCAGAAGACTACGATTATCAGCCTGGCTTGGATATGGCAATCTGGCCTCTCAGGAGAGTGTGAATTAAATGCAAGTTATGGATTTAAGCCCATAATGCAGGCTGACATTTAACTGGAATGCTTCATGGTTAGATGTGCTGTTGGCTTTTGGATGAGTTGTCAGGCTGTCTTCATCTGCATATTCAGTTTGGAGTTTGACAAGTAACAGTGCACTTTAGACAAATGCAAAGAGCTCTCCTGATATCCTTGCCAACGTTTCTCCTCAAATATTCGAAGGACATCCCGTTGCCCGTCTGATGCTTTTGGAACTCTATGGAGTCCAAATCGCTCCTGCTCAATCTATAAGCATTGTGATCACTTCCAAATGTATCCACCAGGTCCAAAACACTTTACAATATATTGAGGATGTGCCAGGACACTGGCTTTTGCCTTCACAAGATTCCAGCCAAGTGCAAAAGAACCTGATCATCTTTGATGTGCAGCCTATGTCACATTGGACAAATCTGACTTCTTGTTCCATCCCAGGACTCCCTACTGAGAGTCCTCCATAATGTCAAGAACTGAGGTGTTGCTTACACTTCTTACCTGGGCCCTCATCTTACACAATCACCTTCGTTTTAATGGGTGTCACTGCCCATAATTTTAAAAGCAAGGCATATCTAACTCATCTTTTGATCTCAGACATTTAACGGCCGCCAAACAGGCTTCTGATCGCATGGGATTGCCAGAGCAATGTTGGAGGCTTTGTGGCCATCATGGATTGGCTGTCTGCAGGACACTCTAGTGGTTAGAACGTGATCTACCCATTTGCAGAACTTGGCATGGGATGTTGTGTAGGCATGGTGTAATTCTCAGAAGAAGATTAGACATACAATGTGGTATCAGGCCATTTCGCCCCTCGAGTCTGTGCCACCCAATTCAAACCCACTTGATAGAGGTCTACAAGATTATGAGAGGCATAGGTAAGGTGGACAGCCAGCACCTGTTTCCCAGGGCAAGATCAGCAAACACCAGAGGACACATGTACAAAATTAAGGGAGGGGAGTTTGAGGGAGACATCAGTTTTTTTACACAGAGAGTTGTGGGTGCCTGAAATGCCTTGCCGGGGATGTGGAGGCTGAAACATTGGGGGCACTTAAGAGACTCTTAGACACATGGATGAAAGTAGGGAGGGTTTGAAGGAATGTATGGGTAAGCCCAACATCGAGGGCTAAAGGGCCTGTACTATGCTGTATAGTTCTACGTTCTAACCTACATCCCCAGTTTGTTACAAATAGTGGGAGGAAATTGGAGCCCTCAGGGAAAACCCACGCAGACATGAGAATGTACAAACTCCTTACCGATACCACGGGGTTTGAACCACAGTCCCGATCGCTGTGCCAACTGTAATACATGAAACCATGAATTATTCAAAACGGTGTTAAACTTAGACAATGGGGACCAGGAGGCAACTTAAGTCAATGAGTATTTGGCTAAATGGGGCTTGATGCGCAGTGTACCTATTTGATACAACTGAGTGCCTTTGCTGTCAATGCAGTTAAGAGTCACATTTTACTATAGGTTTTGAATCACATTTCAGCAAGACCAGGTGAGGACTGCAAAATTTACTCTCGAGAGAGCAATAAAGAAGTGGATGGGACTCAACAGTGAACTTGCGGTGATGTGATCTCCGACACATTTTAATGAATTGATATTTAATTCTGCAGTTGCCATCCAAGAGTTTCAACTCGTGTCTCAGATCATTAGCCCAGACGGCAACATTCCCTCTCTGAAAGTTGAACAAGAATTTGATCATGAAACAATCAGCTTGAGAATAGTTGCAGCAGTGGGAATGAGGCCTTCATTAACATATGCGTTGAGTTTGTGTGGATCGAAGGAGCAGAGTTAAGATGCAGTCAGTGAGTTAGAGAAGATACATATTGTTCAGTTTAGGATTGGATAGAATACTGAAGTTCTGAACATTTTAGTTGAAACAATGACAGGGACAGATGGAAACCATGGTTAAAGTGCATATTTTATGCTGGGTCAAGTCATAAGTACAACCCAATGAAACAAAGCTCTCCAGTCCTCAGTGCAAAACATGCAGACACAGAACCAGACATAGCACACAGACAGACAAATACTACACAATGCAGAAAATGTATTCATCTATAAAAAATGATGGTCAGTGTGAGCAGTTCATTCGGTCGTTCAGCATTCTCACCGTGGGAAGAAGCTGTTCCTCAGCCTGGTGGTGCTGGCCCTGTTACTCCTGTAACTCTTTCCTGATAGGAGCAGCTGAAAGGTGCTGTGTGCAGGGTGGAAGGGGTCCTCATTGATTTTGTGTGCTTTCTTCAGACAATGGGTGGGAGGGAGATTCCGGTGATCCTCTCTGACCTCTGATCTATTTCTCTGCATCAACTGTACCACATTGTGATGCAGCTGGCCAGGATGCTCTCGAAAGAGCCCCTGTAGAATGACATAATAGCGGGCAATAGCTTTGCCCGCTTCAATCTTCTCATGAAGTGTAGTCGCTGTTGCACCTCGCTGACAAGTGAGGAGATGTTGAATGTCCACAACAGGTCACTAGTTAAGGAATTTAATGATCTCTAGTTGTTGATGTGTAGTGGAGTCTCGTCATTCCTGGTCCTCCTGAAGTCCACGATCATCTCCTTCATCTTGTCCATGTTGAGACTCAAGTTGTTACTCTCACACCGTATCACGAGATACCTCTTCTCTGATGAGGCTGATGACTTTTGGGTCATCTGCAAACTTGATGACACTGTTGGAGCTGAATCTGGTGATGAAGTCGTGCGTCAGTTACGTGAACTGGAGCCAAGCTGAGCACACAGCCCTTAGGTGCGTCAGTGCCAAGTGTCATGGTGCTCAACATTCTGCTACCGACCTGGACGGCTGTGATCTTTCCGTGAGGAACTCCACAATCCAGTTACAGAGAGGGGTGTTGCATTCCAGTGAAGAGATCTTCTCTATGAGGCAAATTGAAATGGGTCCAGTGTCTCTGGAAGGTGTGATGCCCGATGAATCGAAAGGGTGAGAGATTCGAGAATTTCCTGCACCCGTTACATTTGGCCAGTTGCGACGTTTTTTAGGCCTGATGAATTTTTATTGCCGCCTCCTGCCAAATACTGCATCGTCTCCATTACCCCTTACTGAACTACTAAAAGGATCTGATAAGTCCATGTCCAAATTACCATTAACTTTGGGAGATGGTGCTGTGCGTGATATCAACAATGTGAAGACAGTTCTTGTGCAGAAATTCCCTGGATAACATTTATTCATTTTGATGTACAAGACTTGTACATCAAAATCCCAACGCTTTGCTCTCTCTTACCACAGATGCATCTGTCAGTGCTGTGGGAGCAGTGCTATAACAATGAGTCCGTCGGCAATTGGAACCCCTGGCATTTTTTTTCAGCCAAGCTGTCACCGACTGGCTCTGGCAAAGCATAGTATGTTTTTTTGAGAACTCTTGGCTGTCTATCTCGCAATGAAACATTTCCGCTTTTTGTCCTTACACCATTTATACAGACCACCAGCCTCTTATGCATACCATGAGTACAAGCTCACATCTCTACTCAACCAGAGAAATTCGACACCTGGACTGGGTCTTACAACTTTCATTGCACATACAACACATCCAAGGAAAAGCAAATGCTATGGCCAACGCCTTACATACAACTACGGCCATCGATGTCACCGCGTGGCTGATGCACAGCCCACTGATCCTGATCTCATCTGGTATCGCTGGATCAACTCTGCTGAATTGGATGAAAAGTTAGAGTGCAATATTTTTCCACAGGAAAGCCTGGGACTTTTTTGCCGCCAGCTAAGAGGCGGGAGATTTTTGAGTCTCTTCACAATCTATCCCATCCTGGTAGAACCAGCACATATATCGATGGACCACGCTCTGCATCAGAGCCAGAGTCAGAGAACTAGTCGCATCTTTGCCAGTCAGACTGGGCATCGCCTATCTTGCACTATCGTATGAGGTCGTGCCGGCCGCGCTGATGACGTAAGCGAAGCGACGCGCGGGAGTAATAGAGAGCATCCGCAGGTGTGTTAAGTGTCAGTATACTGGTGATGAATCTCAGGCACAGGAGGAGGAGAGTGAGAGCATGAAGATCACCCTTGTGGCAGTGAACCAATGAGAAGGTCAGAGGGGTTTAGCCAGGTGGCGTTTGGGGATTTGAAGGATGCAATGTTGTGCTTAGTGAATAATAAAAGAAAGTCAACTTCATGGTGCTGATGGAAACAAGTGATTGTATTCTTTATTTGTTTGTAAGCTGTGGTAAATCAGTGCTGTTACAAAGGGCGGATACAGATGTCACTGCCATGGGCTCATTGAGAAGGGGATCTTATCTGAGCTATATACAAGATAAGGCACTAAAGGAGGAAGGCATGGTCAACCATCCCAAAGGTGGCAGACCTGGAATGAGAATAATGCACCTTGTTCTCAGCTACAAAATAAAAAATATTATTCAGTCATTTACCAGGGCTGCATTGATGCTGGCAAGACTCAGTGAAGAAGAGACAGGCACAGAAATAAAAGAAAAAATGAATAAAAGATTGGTGGAAATACTCAATAGGGCAGGCAGAACTTGTGGGGGAGAGAGAGTTATCATCTCAAGTCGAAAGCATTTGCCTGATCCAGGGAAGAGCGTGGGAAGGGATGGATGAAATAAAGGAAAGATCTCTGATTGGGTGAGACCAGGTTGTCATGGTGAAATGGAGCCATCTAGTCTTCAATTAAAAGGGGGAAGATTGGAGTGAATAGGGAGAATGAGAAACTGAGATTGTCAACGTTGTGTTGGCAGTAAGTCCAGACAAGCTAAGGGGTCTGATGGAGTCCAGGTTCTAAAGATGGTGAAAGGGTCATTTATCTGGGGTGACGACTTCTGGCCAACGAAATGAGCTCAGATACAGAAGGATGGAAAAAATAGTCAATGTCACACTGGTCTTGGAATTAAATAACTATGGATGAATCTGAGGCCTTGGCTGAGGTCACTGTGGTCTCACCCTCTCTCTTTTGGCCTTTCTATCCCTCTCCCACCCTCTCTGAAACAGTGATGTTTTTATTCAGATAGACATCTGATTAAAAGATTGGGGGGGGAGGAAGGAGAGAAGAGCAGGAAGGAAGGGAGGGGAAGGGGGAAGCACACAGGCCTACAGGTAAGAAGTAACAGTAAAAAACGCAAGACTTCAGTCACTGACGTTGAAGTAAAAACACAATGTTGGAGAAACTCAGTGTACTTTATATAGGAAAAATAAAGATTCATAGCCAATGTTTCAGGCTTGAGCCCTTCATCAAGGCAAGTAAAGATATTAATAGGCCCCCGAATAGAATGGTGAGGGAGGGGGGGTTGGGGAGAGGGATAGGGGAGGAGCAAGGTCCCAAAGGCAGGAGGGAAAAGGCGGATAAAGGAGGGAAGCAAAACGTATCGGCTCTGATCCTACCTACTTCGGCGGGTAAGTATCGGGATGAAAATGACCTCCCCATCCTGCTTTCGTCGGGTTCACTCAGATAAGGGAAGCTGTTAATTCCCATCTTTCAACGGCTGTGTAAGAGGGGTAACTAATTACCTTTGACTTTCTAAGGATGCTATGTGATCTGCTAAATTTCTCCAGTATTTTTATTCATTGCACTGGACTTCCAGCATCTGTAGATTTTCTTGTTTAACTCTCTCTTTCCCTGTTCTGAGGAAGTGTCTCCATTCTGACAGATTAGCAAAAATCTCCCTTTCCACAAGTAATGCCCAGCAATTTATGTCCTTAATTCAGATTTCCAGCATTCACAATTTCTGTTTTGTGTGTTGGAGGCAGGCACCGGTTTCAAGATGCAGCTACATTTCAGAGAGGTAGATGCAAGGAAAGGGAGGGGAAGCCCAGAGATGAAGGAATTATTTCTAGCATCAATCGACGTGGGACAGAAATTCCCTGGATAACATTTATCCATTTAGTTCATTGAGTGCATTCCCTGGAATAGATCATAGGGTTTTTTAACAGGTTTAAATTTTTGTTGTTCGGGGTTAGGAAAATTTATCAGATGTCAAATTTGTGAACAATATAATAAAGGCATGGTCTGAATTATGCATCCTTCAACATTCCATAGAGTATTCCATCATCCCTGTCCTACATTGTACACACAACTCACAATCTTATTTCTGGTAAAAACAAAACATACCAAATTATTCTGTTGTAAGTGTGTTCAGACTGGATGAATGGGCTGTCATTCAGTCTGTTATTGTGGCTGCAGCTGCTACACTTTCCTCAGGCTGTTTCTTTGCTGATTAAATCGTGCTGCTTCAACAAGAAAAACACGCAGTGTTATAGTAATGTAGGAAAATGTCCTGCCACCCTTGACAGAGAAAAGGACTGTGCCCCAACTTTCTGAGAGGATTAGGTAAAGTGATTGAAAACCTGACACGAGCTCTGCGCAGATTTTTTGAAGGGATAGCCTGCCAAAGACAACTTGAAGCTCGGCTCCGTGAGAGGAAAAAAAGCATCTTCATCTGGGTGTCAGGGCCCAATGGGAGGGTGAGAAAGGATGGAAAAGATTGCTAAGGCATTGATGGGATTTGACAATGAAGAGGGCGATTTTAAATTCCTTCCAATGGATAGATAGAGAGATAGATAGGACAGATAGAAACATGAGATTTCACTCTATGCAAGAAGAAAATATATTAGTCTCCAGACATCGTTATTGAAGTAAAAACATAGTGCTGGAGAAACTCAGCATGTCAAATAGTATAGCAAAGATAAAGATACATAACCGACATTTTGGGCTTGAGCCCTTCATCAAGCCTGTTGACATTTTGTCCACAACTTGATGAAGGGTTCATGCCTGAAATCTTGGTTATGTATCTCTGCTGTATAAAGTACATTGCTTAACCTGCTGAGTTTTTCCAGTACTGTGTCTTTAATTTGTCTCTACACAGGCTGTAGAAATAAATATGATATTCTCTTTAGCGTTTGTCATTTATTTTCATCCATTTCTCTTGAATGGCAAAGCTTTGACAGTTGTTTGTTGTTTGAAGATCTTTCCATGATGCTTTCACATTAGGAATTTCCTCAGAAATCTTCCACAATTGGCTCCTGTTCATTTATCTGTATTGAGGCACTAACAAGAGGAAGCCATGTGCTCAATGAGTCTGTTCTGGCTTCAAAGCAGAGCAATAAAGTCAGTTCCATTCTTCAGGTAAACAAGAGAGACTGCAGATGCAGGTAAACTGGAGACACACATAAAATGTTGGAGGAACTCAACAGGTCAGGCAGCCTCCATGGAAGGCAATAGTTAGTCGATATTTTAGGAAGTATTTTGGCCTGAAAAATCAACTATCTATTGCCTTCCGTGGATTCTGCCTGACCTGTTGAGTTTCTCCAACATTTTGTGTGTTTCCCCAGCTGTTTACCCACAGCCCTGGGAAGTTATTCTCACTCAAATGTCTATCCAGTTCCTTTGTGAAGGTATTGATTAATTTTGTCTCGGCCTCCCTTAAGAAAATCCTTACAGTTTTGTTTTGTAAATTCTAAACCTGTGTCCCTTTGTCTTGGAATGTCTGCTCCTGGGAATAGCTTCTCTCTATTACCCTCTCCAAAAACCAAGCGAGCCATAATCTTCATAACAAGATAATGAGGGAGGAGAAAGTGAGGGTGGTTGTGAGATGAGACTTCAAAGGTCAACCCACTATTCAATCTCCATATGCCCTGTGGGAAATCTCCAAATGTTATGTTAGCTCAGCCATGGTACTTGGGAGTTAATGGTCAGTTGTGTCATTTGTAGACTTCTACTCATCTGTCCATATTGCTATGAACTGGAGCCTTCATGCAAGCTGTGATGCCAGCCATTTTTTAGGAAGCTATTTTAAGCCTTCATCGAGGATATCTCCAAGAGTCATTGTCTTACAAAAGCAGTCCCTACCACCCAGACCATACCTTCTTCACTCTGTTACCATCGGGAAAAAGGTACAGGAGTCTGAAGACGAGCACTCAACGGCACAAGGACGGTTTCTTCCCCTCATGAACAATGAACCATAGGCATTACCTTTCATTATCTTTTTCCTTTTCCTGCACAATTTGTACTTATTTTTATTTATTTTGTCATGAGGTTTATTTTAATGTTTGCACCATGATGCTACTGCAAAACAACAAATTTCATGAAATGTTCTTGACAATAAATTCTGGTTCTGAATTAGATTGTGAATTGAGCAGAAATATACCAGCAGAGTAATTTACATTCTACTGAATTTATCTTCAGTGGAAGATGGACTACCTAGTTATTCTTGCTCCCATAGTGTTATTAGTCATAGCAATTCATGCCATGATACATTCAGAAAGTGCCCAGCCCATATGATGGATATGCCTGCCATTTCATTAATGATTGATGGCTAACCTAAAGGCTGGTTTCAGCTAGCAGACATTTTGTCATGCAATACAGAACCTAATTAGGTCAGATCTGGTCAGAGACAGGGCTCATAAACTTTGGCCAGATCATTGGTACCAACTGAGAAGATGTCCTAAATTAGCTTTGGGAGACTGAGAATACGAAGAGTATTCTTCCAGGAATCATGAGCACCTTCTGTCAACAATCCCAACCTCTTCCAAACATGAAAACTGCACTGGGAAGCTAGTTTGACCCTTAATCTGCCTCTTGTTACCAGAACTTCTTAAATTGCTGCTGGAAGGTGCTTGAGTAACTCCAGCTGACATGTCCACGCCCACTGATGGTGAGGCAAACTGTGGATAACTGGGAAGTCTCTGTTCAAACCGGGACAGAGATTACACGTTTAACTCTTGGGTAGATGAACAGTGACAAAAGGTCAGTGATAAAGGGGTCTCGTCCCTTTACAAAAGGCTGACCACATAATTAATAGAAGTAGTGCCACTATGTCAAAGATGCCACTTTTGGCAATTAAAATAAATCATCTCCTCTCTCCCAAGATCCTATTTGCAGCACTATATTAAGATCTAGGGAATTCAGTTTTCCAACCAAAATTTAACCCTGTAAGCCGAGAAGCAAGTAATTTGCTCCAGTGTTATTTGTACAGGTGTTCTTCTACTTATGACGGGGTTGCATTCCGATAAACCCATGTAAGTGGAAGAATCTGGTCGAGAAAGAATTCCGTGCCTACCAAACATCATCGCCTTCCCTCCCTTAAATGTGTTCAGACCACTGACCATAGCCTACAGCTGGGCAAATTTATCTAAAACAAAGCCTGTTTTATAATCAAATGTTGAATACCTTCTATTCCACACTGAAAAGGACAATTTTAATCATAAAATATAGCGCCAGCATAGCACCGTAACTTCGAGCCATTGTAAGTAGAGGAGAACCTGTGGTCACAGTAACTTACCATTTGAATATTCTTCAAAAGGATTTCGACAGCGAGAAAGCATTCTGAGATTGCAAGGTCGGAGAAGGTAGTACATAGTCCTTCCCCTGTTCCATGCATATTAGTCAACCTAAAATAGAGTTGGTCCCAAGACAGCTGCCGGATTACTAATATCAAAATGGTTCTGTTTCATTGGACTACATCCTGTGCTTTTGAAGTAAAAATTTCTTAGACTTACCTAGTATCACTTCAGACTGCATGGGCATTGTCAGTGCTGGATGCTTTACTTCACAACTGAAGAGAGCATTATTGTCCAGGTCAGGGTTCAGTGTCCAGGTGATCATGGCCCGTACTTCGACCGTCCCATCACTGACAGGTATCTGTGTATGTCGGAACAGATACGCTGGATCGCTGGGATAAATCCATCTCGGGAACTCCCGGCTGATGACTGTCTCTGGAATTCGTTCTGCTTCCGTGGTGGCTGAAACAATGCTCTCAGTGATGCTGGGGGCGGGGCGCTCTGTGAGGAGTCTGCCCCTACCTTCAAAGTCCAGCAAGGACAAGGACTTTTGTAGCTTAGTGTCATCCATATCCCGGCTGATAAGACTTTGAGGGGCTTGACCTTTTTTTACATTGGTGTCAGGCGATGTCTGAGACACATGGAGAACTTCAACCAGCTCACCATCTCGTTTGAAGTACACCTAGAGGGAAAAAAATCAAACATCTAAACTTTCAGGCACCAGGGCAATACACATCTGTTTATCAACAGCCAATGACCATCCATTGATATCGGGGCTGTGCAACTGCTCAGCAAAAGGAGGTGTAAGGCGCTCCTTCTGTCCGATAGCCTACAGGTCACCTTGGGTAAGATGTATGGCCTCCCTATCAGAGTCACGTGAAGCCATGGATTGCAGATGGTGGATGGCTTTTATAAGCAGATTCTACAAATTGGAATTTATGGCTGTAAAACAAATAAAATCTGCCGATCAATGGTTAGGGTGACCCATCCAGTACGGACACTGCAACTGAAGAAGGCAACGGGACATCACTTCAGTATTTTTCCCTTTAATATCATGAAATCAACATTGGCTACAGTCTCAGCTCAAAGATGGAGCCTTCACCGAAGGAGAAGAAGCAACAACTACAATTCGGAGGGTCAGAGATCATGACGGATGGAGAGACATAATCGCCCACGCCGAACGGCAAGGCTCCTGAATGAGAGACCATTTAGCATTGCTTTCCCATCACATTTTCCAATGCTTCCCAGTAGTAGAAGTCAAAATCGATAGGATCTGGCATCATTCTCGATCAGTTTGTCCCATCTGCTCTTCTTAATCCTGTAGAGATCTTTACCAGCCAGAAAAAATGGTGGAACTGGGGTGAAATTGGGCTTAAAGATAAAGGAGGAAACTATGAGAGGCAGGTTTATGTCTTCATAGTGTTTGTGAGAAATTGCATGGGACCAAAATGAATCTAATGAGCAATCTGAAAAAAGGAGATATTGTGGGCACAGTAAAAATCATTAAATGCTATTGCAGAAACATGTTATTTTCCTTCTGGTTTACCATAAACGGAAACAAACGAACATCAGCAAGGCCGCACGGTTATCACCGCAATTAGCACAACACTCTTAACAGCCACAGTGTTAATCCAGGTTCGAATCCAGGGCTGTCTGTCTGTAAGGAGTTCGTAATGTTCTCTTGTCTGCGTGGGTTTCCTCCAAGGGCTCTGATTTCTTCCCATCTTTCAAAACGTACTCGGGGTTGTAGGTCAATTGGATGTAATTGGGCAGCCTGTTACCCGTGCTGTTATGTCTAAATTTTAAAAATAGCACCGCCACATCAGAGAAGGGGATCTCCTGTCAGCAGGTCTTTGGAAGAGGGGACAGGATAAGAAATTGAGTTTTGGTTTGATTGAAGCCATTTGTTCATAGTCCCATCGAGTCATTAAAAGGATTAAACAACCTTTCTAGCAAGTTATCTGCCAGAATGTAGGAATATTTCAAAGGCTTGACAATGCACCGCAAAGCACAAAGTTAAATCTTTAGTGCACTCCTCCATGAAACAGTCAAATATGATCTAATGAAATCGAACTGAAATGTTAACTGTTTCTCCCTCCACTGGTACTGCCAGATTTAAATTTAAATTTAGACATACAACACAGTTACAGGCCCTTTCACCCCATGAGACCATGCTGCCCAATTACATCCAATTAACCTATGACCTTGGTACATTCTTGAACAGTGGGAGGAAACAGAACACATAGAGGAAACCCCTGCAGACACAGGGAAAACCTACAAACGCCTTACAGATAGTGCCAGATTCTCGATCCGGTCGCTGGTGCTGTAACAGTTGGTGTTTTTAAGCTTCAGCACCTGTGTAACCTTCCTGGGACCCAGGTGCGATTAATGGGGCAAAGGTGCCTCCAGTACCATTTAAGCTGAGGGGGATCCCGCCCCCGCGATGACGCGGAAGGTGACTCACCACGCAAACTAGTCTCTTCCGTCCCTCCCCACCAGCTGTCAGTCTCCCTCCCACTGTCAATCACATTCCCCTCCCCATCCCATGGTGGTTGACCCCTCTGCCCCAGTGGTAGCGACCCCTCTCCTCTCTCCCCCGTGGCAGTGACCCCTCTCATCTCTCCCCATGGCAGCGACCCCCTCCTCTCTCCCCCACGGCAATGAACCCTGTCCTCTCTCCCCCACAGCAACGAACCCCTCCTCTCTCCCTGTGGCAAATGATCCCTCTCTTCTCTTCTCCACGGCAGCAACTCCCTGCTCTCTCCCCCACAGCGACCCCTCTCCTCTCTCCCTCATGGCAGTAACACACTCCTCTCTCCCCCGTGGCAATGACCCCTCTCCTCTCTCCCCCATGGCAGTGACCCCTCTCTTCTCTCCCCCATGGCAGTGACCCCTCTCTTCTCTCCCCTGTGGAAACAGCCCCTCTCCTCTCTCCCCTATGGCAGAAATCCCCTCCTCTCTCCCCTGCGGCAATGACCCCTCTCCTCTCTCCCCCACGGCAGCGACACCTCTCCACTCTCCCGCTAATTATGGCACCTTCCCCCCCCCACAATATCCACCTCTTTCCCCCATGGTAGCGACCTCACTCCCCCCCAATTGTGGCCCTCGTCCCTTCCCCTCAGAGCAGCAACCTCCCAACTTCCACCCTTCTCCAACCCGGGTCCTGGCAGCAACCCCTCTCTTCCCTCTGATCACCATAGACACTTCAGCCGGGGTCTCTCTGCGACACCAGCGCGTAAGCGCTGAAGTCACAGGAGTTATCAGGTCAGCCATTTTGCTGTTCAAGCCACTGGTCGACGCATCCTGGGTAAGTTTAACTGGGTTCCCTGACTACCTCCGAGGTAGGGCAGGGACCTGGATGACTTTGGACCGAGTTGGACAGCACTAACCGGGCAAATTGCCTAGTTAACCCCATTTTACAAGGCAGTTTGAAAGCACCTAGTCTTTCACTAACCCAGTGGTTCTCAACCTTCCTCTTTCCACTCCCATACCACTTTAAGCGATATCTATGCCATAAGTGCTCTGTGATTGCTTAAGGTGGTATGTGACTTGGAAAAGAAGGTTGAGAATCGCTGCTCTAAGCCCAATTGTTACTGAAATATTTTGCTTGAGAAAAATTGTCATTGGCCCATTTCCTTTGGAGGTATGAAACCGTGCACATAACGAGTCAATGAGGTACGATTAAAACAGTGGTTTTCAAACTTTGTCTTTCCATACACACACCATCTTAAGTAATCCCTTACTAATCACAGAGCATCGACGGCATAGGGAATTCTTAAACTGGGATGTGAGTGGAAAGAAAAAGGTTGAGAACCACTAAGCTAACCATGCCACCCTGGTGGGGCAGCTGGAGGCTCTTGTTAAAAGCTGCCTTAGGTTGGACTTCTCTCCCAGCCTGGTTCCACAGGAAGTCAATACTCTGGCAACTGAAGCGCCAGACCCAGAGAGCCAGGGAAAAAGGGAGATAATCAATAGAAAACAAAAATTACTCTGATCATCTCTCATTGTGAACATACCATGGGGGCTGGTTTTCCTCCAGAAACGATGCAAACCAACGTGAAGTTCTGGGCCTCGTAGCGACTGAAAGGAGCCGGTGCATCTGCTGCGATCACAGATATCGAGGAAGGCGGTGCTGCCGAACAAAAACACGTGAAGTTTCAATACTTTCTTCATTGCTTTGCCTGGGCCTCAATACCCCACAGTGTAACTGGATCCCGGATTTTCTCCCCTCCAGACCACAATCAGGGAGGTTAACCATATAACATATCACCATATAACAATTTACAGTACGGAAACAGGCCATATCGGCCCTTCTAGTCCGCACCGATTTACGGGAAACTCCACTAGTTCCACCTACCCACTCCCTTGCCCATAACTCTCCAACCCCCTCACATCCATGTATTCATCTAACCTCCTCTTAAATGACAATTGACGAAGAAAGATTTGGATTAAGGTATGGAATCTTCCAGGAGTCTGAAGTTCCTTTCCAATGCACACAGAAAACCATTCTCAAGGAGTTGGAGGCACTATCTCGGGAGAAGGTGCCAGTAGATAAGGACATCTCCTCCATCAGCACTGGAGCACCACAGGACTGTGTTCTTAGCCCCCCCCCCACCACCCCCTGCCCCCGGCTCAATACTTGCTTTACACCTATGACTGTGTGGCTCGGAATGAGAACACCATCCACGAATTTGCTGATAATACTTCAGTGGGGGGGGCTGTATAAATGGTGCAACGAGTCAGCACATACAGGAGGAAGATACGAAACTGGGCTGAATGGTGCACAAACAACAACCTTGCACTCAATGTCACCAAAGACAAGGTATTGTCTTTAGGAAGGGAGACCCCGAGGTGTATGATCCAGTGACCTTTGAGGGAATCAGAGGTAAGAGGGGGTGAGCAAATTTAAATTCCCGGGAGTCACTTTCTAATGGCATCGAGAAGAAGGCACGTCACTGCTTCGACTTCAGTTTGTGGAGATTTGGTATAACATCAGAAACACAGGTAAATTTCTACAGATGTGCGGTGGAAAGTATGCTGACTGGCTGCATCATAATCCGGTATGGCGTCACCAAAAACTCTGAAAGTAAACCCTGAAAAAGGTAACAGGACATTGCAAAACCTTCCCTGCCATCAAGAACATCCACAAGGAACACTGCCATTGGTGAGCAGCAGCCATCATCAAGGATCTACACCACCCAGCACATGAACTTTTCTCGCTGCTGCCATCAGGAAAGAGGTATCGGTGCCACCAGACTCACACCACCAGGTTCAGGAATAACTGCTGTCCCTCCACCATCAGACTCCTCAACAACACACTCAATCTGGGACTCATCTTACTTTTGCACTTTATTGATTTTATGTTTTCCCTGTATTGTACAGCCAGTTTATTTACATTTCTTTACTTGTTCACATGCAGACATATCTTCTTCATGTTTTTTGCACTACTAGTTGTCACATTTGTGGCCCAAAATGTGAAGTTAATAAAACATTAAACACAAGTTTTATCAGGTAAACTTCTCCGTTGTCTTTATTTTCCAGTTTCCCTTGTGTTCTTATCTCTCTCTCATACCACGTGACTTCCGGTACATCTCATATATATTCATTATCATGACACTAGTCAGTGGTGTTTCTGCCTTGCCCGCAGAAAAAAAGTATCTTAGGGTCATATGTGATGTCATGGATGTACTCTGACAATACATATGATCTGAAAATCTGAACTTTGAGAAGCCTCTCCATTTCAGCAAAGGGATCTCAGGGACAAATATTGAGTCTGTTGTCACTCAGAATCAGGCCAAGATACCTTCACTGATGAGAGAAGTGCCATTCCTTTATTGGTAATGAGTTTCACTAGATATGAGGTTTGCTGCTCAGGTTGTGTATTTGCATTTGAGTAAATAAATAAAAACATTAAAAAAAAATTGGATGTCTTGTTAAAAGTCTGTCACACACTTTATCAAAACAGTTGTGGATGAGTGTGCCCCCATCATATAATTCAGGGCTTTTCCCAACCAGAAGTCCTGGATGAACAATGAAATCTGGAACCTGTTGAGAGCCAGATCGCAAGTATTTAAGTTCAAAGAACCAGATTAGGACATCAGGAGCAGATGTGACCTGTGGAAAGCTGGAGATTCCGGATGAAAATGAAACAAGGAACACCCGACAGCTATGGCAGGGCCTAAAGTACACTTTAATGATTTTCTTTGTTCTCTCTCTATTGCACAGTCAGTTTGCTACATTTGTTATCTGTTTACGGTTCTTTTATTTGTTTACATATTTATGCTGTGTACAGTTTTTTTTGCATGTAATCCTGCTGCAGCCACAAGAAAAAGGAATCTCAGGATTGTACGTGATATCATGTGTGTACTCTGTCAATAAATCTGAAAAAAAAATGAAATTGCTTGGCTCCAGAGAATGAGAAAAGGGGAATGGGATCATGGAGTGCCAGGTAGGATTGATGAGCTGAATGACCTCTGTTGCAAATGTTATTGACTGTTCGATTTATTAACACAACACCAAGTCATTTGTCTGCAATGGTGGTCACCAACTTTGAACTCCTTATCACCATTGTCTGAGCATATACAATTATCTTTGTCTTTCACTTAGAATCTTGCTGGTGAGTTGGGAGCTCGGAAGCAATATCGTCTCCTAAACATAGTGTTGGGCAATCAAGTCACTCCACGAGGTAATAGATCAGAGTCAAAAGGCTTTAATTAGCTTAGACGTTAGCTGGGGCTCAGAGAGCACCTGGCCTGGATCCAAGCAGGAAGTGATATGGGGTCAAGATCTTGGGCTGGGACCTTTATTAGAAAATCTACTGGCAGGGGTCAAAGGGAAGGAAGGGGCAGTCCAGGCCAGTACATACAGTTATTATAGTGGTGTAATATCTTATACCACCACACATAGGTCCCTAATGCGTGTTCACAATTCAGCCCTAAGGGAAAGCTGCTGTGCTAGAAGTACTGTATTTTGCATAAAATCATTGCTTTTATTGCAAAATTCTGCAGTTACAAAGCAAAAGACCCTGGAAACACTCAGAAGGCCAGGCAGCATCTGTGGAGAGAGAAACAAGGTGGATGTTTCAGGTCAGGGCATTTCATTAAAATAATCTTTTGAGTATTTCCAGATTATTTTTTTTTCAGATGTCTGTTGAAGATCTAATGAATTATTCCAAGGAGAGTTTGACTTTATCCAACAATGGGCAGCACATTAGTGTTGCAGTTAGTGTAACGCTGTTACTAAGCCAGCGACCTGGGTTCATATATGGTGCTACTATCTGTAAGGAGTTTGTGCGATCTCCCTTTGCCTGCGTGGTTTCCTCCAAGTGCTCTGGTTTCCTCCCACCTTTCAAAACATACAGGGTTGTAGGGTTAATTGGGTGTAGTTGGGCAGCATGGGCTCTTGGGCTGAAAGGGCCTGTTACCAAAATATGTCCAAATTATAAAACAATTTAAATACCCAGAGTAACAGACTGACAGTTCAGCTCGCCTCATATGTCATCCAGATTCCCCGTTAAATTTTCTTCATTTTCTCTGAAAGTTGTTAAAAAGATCTTCTTGTCTTACCCAATTAACCACATTTTGACAATGTTGACAACCTATTCTGGAACTTGTCCAGTGTATCCTGCACTTGCAACCAGGCACCACTGGGAGTAGGAAAATGAAGGGTTTATCTGAGATGAGATAGCTTGACCCTGAAATCCAAGGGTCAGAGCTACCAAAATGACATTGCCCTGATACCTACTATAAAAGGAGAGGGGGGGGGGGGGTGGAATGAATTTTCCTGGAGGTCTCTATGTCCTTAAATTTTGGTAAGGATTCAATCCACCTTTTCTGCGATTGCACGGCTAGTATAGTGGTTAGTGCAACACCTTTACTGCGCCAGTGATCGGGACCGGGGTTTGAATCTCGCACTGTCAGTACGGAGTTTGTACGTTCTTCCCGTGTCTGCGTGGGTTTTCCCCAGGTGGGGGGGGGCCTCCAGTTTCTTCCTACTGTTCAAACGTACCAGGGGGGGTGTAGGTTAATGGAGTGTAAATTGGATGACACAGACTGGGCTGATGGCCTGTTCCCCTTGCTGCAAGTCTAAATTTAAAGTTCTTAGATACCTTAAAAATTTCACAGTTCTGGCCCCCACTCCAAACTCCCCTAACATTTACCTCAGTTTGTGTGGTTTATGCAGGAATCTCTGAATCATCTCTTGGTCTGACAAATGATGATTTGGACCATCACCTTATATATTTTTATTACTCATCCCAGATAGACAGGATGCAGATCTCATTAAATGACCTGAATGTTAACAAATTGTCCATACACAAATCTCTAAAAGTGACATGGTAAGTTGATAAAAATGCATATGGCTCCTTTGACTTTAGAAAGGATAGAAAGTAACTCAAAATCATTAATTAGTTCCATGGTCTATTGTGATCACCTTATACTTGAAGAGATGTTCAGGACTTGCCCAGATGCCCAGGGAGAGATTGGAGAAGCTGAGGTGATCCTTACCATAGAGAGCGTTAAATAAAATAATAAGTTATTCATAATAATGAAAGTATTTTGATGGAACTGACAAGAAATTCAAAATGTACTGGGGTTGGAGGTCAATTAAGTGTAATTGGGCAGCTGAAAGGGCCTGTTAATGTGTTGTATGTCTAAACTTTTTAAAAATTAAAATATATTTCCACCAGAAGGAGGAAAGGTAGCAACAGAGAATGAAATATACGGCAACTGAATAACGTTCCCAATATAGTAAGAGGAGGAAGGAAAATGATATTACGCAGCAAGTTATTTTAATGAAAAGATATTAAAAGTACACTCAGCTTTAACTTGCAGTAGGATATAAGACTACAAAGAAATCACCAAGACTACAAAGAAAAGGAAAGGGAGAGAAACAAACAGATTGACTGCATCAAGGAGACAAATTACACTACCTTAACACTGCATATTTCTTTGGAGAAACCATTAAGACATTGTTTCCATGATATCGATTTAGCTTGAAGCCCTCTTCCCTTACGATATCACTATTGAATGTTCAAAACCAAGTTCTTTTCACCCAACCCAAACCTGACAAAAATTCATTGCATATCACCTCATGAAGCGGATAAAAGTTTCTAAGCTAACCTTGTGACAATAGCAAACCACACAATATGTAAAACATAATAATAAACTGTTATTTAAAATTGTTAATTGTCTTCAGCTCTGCCCACCTCCCCTCGGAATAGATGAACCCAATGAGAGTGCGGACCTCGGATCCTCAACGTCCTGTCTCAATGAACTTGGCTGTTCACTCGGATGAGGTTGTGGGAAGGGGAGCCCGGACCTCAATCACACCCAGCAAAGGGGGAAAAGAAGTTAACCCACAGGTTGACTTAACTCTTAGTCTTTACTTACAAATTCCTTCATTGAAATGATTGGGATAACCAAACTGTGAGATTGTTGCTTTTTAAAAAATAATTGTACAGCAGAAATAAAAGAAGATGTGAGGTCAGCACATGCCTCTTCTAATTGCAATTTGGTACATTGAGCTTGATTAATATTCTGCATGGATGACAGTTTTTATACAAAGGTGTGGCTAACAGTAATCATTTCTTACAACACTAATATAAATGCCACCCCTTTATAACCTTGCAATCAACCTCATTTTCTTATCCCACACATATTTGAGTTCATCCATGACATTAATTATCCGCTCCCATTGTCATCCAAATGACTTTATGGAGCATTGGGACGGTTGGCATGAAGCTGCAATGAGAAGAAGCAAATCGAAAATGGTGGAAATCCTCAGAAGATCAGACAGCAACTGTGGAAAAAGAAACGGTGTCTGGCTTTCAGCTCAGACAATTTATCAGAACCGAGGAGGAGAGAAAGCATAAAATGTGTGGAAGCTGGGGGAAGGGACAAAGAGAATACTCTGATACCAGTATCTCTGTGAGGATGTATAATTCATCGAATTAACAGTGACCAAGTCATGCGATGTGTTGCAGAGAGCAGGTCAGAGGTGAAGAAAAAAACCAAAGCAAAGACCTGAGCTAATATCAAAAAATTATTTGTAGCAAAAGTAACCAGAAGTGACATAAAGTTCTAAAGAGATAAAGAGATAGAGAGCTGTTGAAAGTTGGAAGCACATTTGCTTCCAATTTAAACTGCCAGACACCATCTCAAGAAGTAATTACACTTCTGCACATGAACTGAAGCCTCGTGCTCTCCGGCTGCTTCGTCGAATTTCTTCCCTTATTCCAAGAAGGTGCTGACAATCCAGTGCCACAAATGTCCCTAGTTCTCAGGAGAGCTAATACTTCTTCCACCATGAATGCCAGTAGGCTCTTGAATGATCCATCAACATCTCACAAAATTTGTTCTGGAAAGACCTACACTTGTTTGGACAATGGGAAGGGCTACAGACAACGAACATAATGTGTAATACTGCTCTTAGAAGGCCTACTTGCCTCCTGGTTACTGGACAATGTCTTTAGTTGGTTCTTCACAAAATATGGTGAAAGAATTTCCAATTTTAATAATGATTCCTGCAAATTCTGTGCATCACTAGTGTCCAAAGTTTGAAATTCAACAATGGCGATCCCAGTTAAAATGGTTGAGGGACAAAGGAAAGGACTCAGGGTTCAAGCTGTTTCATGACAGATGTATTATTGGTCTTTGCTCATGGTACTGATGAACACTGGTCCTGATTCAATCAGAAGAAGCTGTGTACAGGGACTTGAACACTTCCTTAAAGTAGTGGAAACAGAATCCATTACAATGCCACGCTTGTAACTTTGCTGTTTTGGTCAGTTAAATCTGTGGGAAACTGCCCATTTACACAGCATGAGACAAACTGAACCAGTGTGGCATCATCCCAAGAATCGCTTAATCAAAAAAATGCTTTTGATAACCCTTCGAATCAGAGTTTGATGAGGAAATTAGATACGGTAAACACTTATCCAATTTATTAAGATTAATGTTCTACTTTATAGAGAAAAATATTTCATCTATTCCTTACTGCTTTTACTGAACATTTAATCAACCCTAATTTCACTTTGCTAATTAGAAATGAGTTAATATATGGTGGAAAATTACAAGGTAATCAAGAAAGTTTTGGTGGGTGAAATTGGAGAGCAGGCCGAGGTGTAATGGGCCAAATAGCCGATTACTTTGCTGTCACCATTCCCTGCCCCCAGTGATATCTCGGCATTTCCTTGGCAGTTTGATATTTAAGTCCTCTTTGTAATATTGCCACTGAAAATATTAGCAGTACCAGAGTAAATTACCTAAAGGTTCTGATATTCTTTATAATTTATACAGTTTTGTTGAGATGAAGGGACTGGTAGCAAGGCCAGAATTTATTATCCATCTGTAATTGTCCTTGAGAAAATGATGGTGAGCCACATTCTTGTATCACTGAAAACTTTCCAGTAAAGGAGGTCACATAATGTTGATGGGTTGAGATCCAGCAACGATGAAGAAATGATCAATATATTTTGAAGTCAGGATAGCATGTAACTTGCAGGGAACCTGTAGCAGGTGGGGTTTCCTTCTACCCTTTGCTCTTATGTTTCTTGCTGGCCGACCATGTATGTTTGGGAGGGGTAGATGAATAAGAACTGTGCATTTTGTTTGAAAGGTGCACAATGCAGCGAGCTTTGCAAGGGAATGAATGAATGTTTATAGTGTTAGAAGAGGCATCAATCAAGAACGCTGCTCCAACCTGGATAGTGTACAACTCCAGACAAAATAGAGAGATAGGGTGCTGGTTGCCATGCACTGTACATCTGCTAATACAGATGTGTGATAGCTCATATTAACATGTCACTAGGCCACGTATTGTACACATTTAGTAAAACCCCTGGTATCCAGCACCTATGGCGATAGGTTAAATCAGTGGTTCTCAACCATTTTCTTTCCATTTATATACCACTTTAAGTCATCCCTACGCCATTGGTGCTCTATGATTAATAAGGGATTGCTTAAGGTGGTATGTGAGTGGGAAGGGAAGGTTGAGAACCACTGCTCTGAACCCTCTGCTCTAAATCTCTTGGTACTGAAATATTTTTCTTGAGAAAAATGATCATTGGGCCATTTCCTTTGGAGATTTGAAACCGTGCACATGACGAGTCAATTAGGTACGATTAAAATACTGGTTTTCAAACATTTTCTGATATGTCCTCTGATTACTGATTCCACTATTCTGGCAAAAGACTCTCTGTATTCACCCAGTCCATTCCTCTCATGATATTGTACACCTCGTTGAGATCACCTCTCATCCTCCTGCACTCCAAGGAATAAATCCTGAGTCTGTTCAACCTCTCCCTACACCTCAGGCCCCAGAGTCTTGGCAACATCCTCATAAATCCTCACTGCACCCTCTCTAACTTAACAACTTTCCTACTGCATGGTGACCAAAACTGAACACAATACCCTGAATAGTGCCTCACAAAGGCCTTATGCAACTGCAACATGACCTCCCACTTCTATATTTAATACTCTAACTGACAATAGCCAATGTGTTGAAAGCCTTTTTTGACTATCCTTTCTACCTATAACATCAATTGCAACATAACATGTACCTGTTCTCTGAGATCATTCCGCTCTTCCACACTCCCCAAATCCCTATCATTCACTGTGTAGGTCCTACCATGTTAGACCTCCCAAAATATAACACCACGCATTTCTTTATTTTAAATTCCATCAACTCTGCCCAACTGATCAAGATACTGCTGCATCTTTGACAACCATATTCACTTTAGTGTCATCTGCAAACTTGCGAAATATCCCGAAATCATTGCACAGATAAACTACATATCTTTGTTCTGAAATCCTTGGCTAAAAAAACAAACGGCCTTGCATTAGTCAGAACAGAAAATGGTAGAAGTTTCCTGAAAGGAGTCCTTGCTGACTTCATCGTCCACAAAATTACTCTCCAAGATAGGGTTTCCAAAATTCTCTGGAAGCAGGCTCGATGTTCTTCCCACGTGGTTTGAAAGGAATATGAAATATCTGTGGCTAAAATAGAGAAGTAAATTTTGAACCATAGTTCTTCCAATGAAAAGCTTCATTTGATGCGATAGAGTTTGTCACACTTTGGAAACAGGAGTAGTGTGGCCTGGCATTTCATTTTCCATGGTCCTGCTGTGTGAGGTTCCATTGCAAGTCTTTTAATATAAGATTAAGATTTCAGATTTATTGTTCCAAGTACATACCCTGAAATTCTTTCTCCAACGGACAAGGCAAAATTACCACATATTGGTAGTGCAAAAAAAAACTCAACATACACATGTAAACAAATAAAGAAATCTAAACAAAGTGCGCAATATGGAGAGAAAAAAATCAATGAAGTGCAAAGGTATGAGTCCTTAAATGAGCCTCTGACTGAGTTTGTTGTTGAGGAGGGGTAGCAGCTGTTCCAGAACCTGGTGATGTGAGTCTTGTGGCACCTATACCTCTTTCCTGATGGCAGAAGTGAGAAAAGAGCTTGTGCTGGGTGGTGTGGATCCTTGATGATTGCTGCTGCCCTCCAATGGGAGCATTTCCTGTTGATGTTCTCAGTGTTGGGGAGGGATTTGCCTGTGATGTATTGGGTTGTGTCCACTACCTTTCACAGTGCTTTTCACTCAGACATATTGGTGTCCCCATACCAGCCCGTGATGCAGCCGGTGTAGAGCTCGTCGGAAGAACCAAAGACTTGTTGATCCAAACCAAGGCTTTTATTAGCAAAAGACAGGAGCTCTTCACAGGTGGCTGACCAGTCCGGAATGATCCGACCTGGCTAGGGACACAACCCTTTAAGGCCCAGACAATAGGCGTGGCTTAGCTCTCAGCCAATCGCTGTAAGCACAAGTCTAGATACAGTAACTATATACACTATGTACATGGGTGATAGATCTGTACTATCACATTCACCCCTTCTTGGAGAACTGACCCTGGAAAAAAAACAAAAAACGAGGGAGAGAATGAAAGGAAGGGGTAGGTCAAGGACTGTAGCGGTCAGGGGATCTGACCACCCGGCGTGACCGCCGTGGTGCCGGGATTGGGGTCGCTGGAGTGGTGTCGCCAGCGGGCTCGTCGGGTGCGACTGCTCCGTCGCTCAATTCCCCAGTTGTGTTGCCGGCAGGATGGCCCGTGCCGTTTGGGTGCTGTTGGTCCTTCTGTTGCAGCAAGGGGCCTGGGGAATAAAGAGTTGGGGAAAGTTGGGTTGGGGGGTTCGCTGGGTCTAGTCCCTAGAGACCTCAGTGGTCTTTAAGGCTGCACCCTCCATTGTGATTGCAATCCGGGCCACGTCCTCTAGTTTTTCTACCCCTTGCTCGAGTAAGCGCAGCCTCACTTCGTTCGATCGGAGCTCGGCCACATAGGCATCCTGGACGAGATCGTTTGTGATCTCGGCAGCAGTTTTGTCCACACAGTTACAGTCCTTGCCCAACGCCTTTAATTCTTGTAAATATGCCCGGCTGGACTCGCCGGGCTGTTGCTTCCTCGACGCAAGCATGAGCCGGGCATGAACTCTGTTCACCGGTTGATTATACAGTTCTTTCAGTACCTTTATGGCTGCGGTGTAAGTGGTCTCATCCTGGATGTTCTCGTAGACTCTCAAGGATACCATAGACAGCAATGCTGTTAGACGCTGGCTATCCTCCTCCACCTCAATGAATCTCAAGAAGTTTTCAAAGTTCAGCAGCCAGAACTTAAAGGCTTTGAAGGCTGTAGCTGACTGTGGGTTGATATCAAGTTTTTCTGGCCGAGTTAAACGCTCCATCCCTTTCAAAAAAATTCTTTTGCTAATAAAATTGTAGAGCTCGTCGAAAGAACCAAAAACTTGTTGATCCAAACCAATGCTTTTATTAGCAAAAGACAGGAGCTCTTCACAGGTGGCTGACCAGTCCGGAATGATCCAACCTGGCTAGGGACACAACCCTTTAAGGCCCAGACAGTAGGCGTGGCTTAGCTCTCAGCCAATCGCTGTAAGCACAGTCTAGATACTGTAACTATATACACTATGTACATTGGTGATAGATCTGTACTATCACAGCCGGTCAGCACACTTTCCACCACACATCTGTAGAAATTTGCCAGGGTTTCCGCTGTCATGCCAAACCTCCGCAAAACTCCTGAGGACGCAGAGGCGCTGACGTGCTTTTTTCACAATGCCATTAGGGTGTAGGGTCCAGGAGGGATCCTCCGAGATAGTGACTGACGAGAAATGTCACTGACCTCTCAACTATTTCATAGATTGTTAACCGAGATGGCAAGCTGAGAAATCTAGTACTGCCCTGTGAAAGGGGGAGCATGAAAAATAAGAGAAGTTTACCACTTACAGAAATTTTTGGCAGGCCAGTGGGTTCATGCAGTAAAAGTAAGAGGACATTACCGAGGAGCCTTATTGTGCCGCCACCCGGCAACTCCACACCCTTTTCAGACTTACTACCGTACAGCAAAGAATAAGGCAATTTAGCACACAGGACACATACAGCCATTTTACAGAGAGAGAGAGATTGATTTATTCCCACTTCCCTTGTTATTTTCCCATAACTTTGCAATATTTTCACCCAATTTTCTTTTGAGCTTTAATATTCGGCTTGCTTCCAAGTGATCTGTCAAGGTCCACAGCTTAAAGCAGTTCAAATGAAGAGGCTGACAAACATTGAAAACGTCTCTATCCTGAGGTATGTAGGTGCAGCTGGCATCACATACGTTGCATTAGTCTCAGAAAGACCAGAGTAGACTGTGTGCAATATATATCAGCGCTCACACTTCAGTCCATGGGGAGCTTTGGGTGACATGTACCAGGAGTTGTGTATGGACTGGCAGGAGGCAGAGAACAGGGACAAAAGGGGCCTTTTCTGGTTGGCTGCGTGGCCTTCCACAGAGCTCAGTGTCGGGACCGCTTCTTTCCATATTATCTGCCAATAATTTGCACGAGTGAATTGCGGCCTAGTTCGCAGACGATACAAAGATAAGAGAAGGGCCAGGTTGTGTTGAGGAAGCACTGAGCCTGTCAGGCATGTCAGGAGATTGGGCTATGAAATGGCAGGTGGAACCGAGTGTTAAGAACCAGATGAATATACACTTTGATGGAAGGAATAGGCTATTTTCTAAAAGGAACTTGGGAATCCTCATGCAAGATTCCCAAAAAGTTAACTTACCTGTTAATGTGGAACAGATTAGTAAACCTGTTCAGTGGGTTAATGTGGAACAGATTAGTAAGGAAGATAAACACAATGTCGACATTCATTTTGAGAGGGATAGAATATAAAAGCAGAGATGCAATGTTGAGACTTTAAAAGGCATTGTTCAGACCACATTTTGGGAATACTGTGAGCAGTTTGGGCTCCTTACCCAAGGACGAATATGTTGGCATTGGAGAGGGTCCAGAGGAGGTTCACGAGAAGGATCCGTGGAATGAAAGGCTTATCTGTATCTCAATGAGAAGTATGAGATGGCTTTGCTGGAGATTAAAAGAATGAGGGGCAATCTCATTGAAACAATCGAATACTGAAAGGCCAAGGGAGAGTGGACGGGGAGAGGATGTTTCCAATAGTGGCGAGTCTGGGACCAGAGGGCACAGCCTCAGAATAGAAAAACAATCCTTTAGGACAGAGACGAGGAGGTATTTCTGTAGCCAGAAAGTGGTGAATCGGTGGAATTCATTGCCACAGATGGCGTGGAGGCCAAGTCATACTTAAAATGGAAGTAGATATGTATTTAATGAGGAAGGGAATCAAGGATAATGAGAAGACAGGAAAATTGGCAAGGTGGACATGATGGGCCAAATGGCCTGACTCACTTTTATGTATTATGGTCTGTGAAGAATTTTGTGGACTCATTAGGGTGACATGACTGTGCCTTCATTACACTTTTTCTAATTAACAGTAAAGCAACAAACTGCTTTACTGGAGTCAGATATATCCCACAGTGGTCCAATGACCCATGAATGTTGTACAAGTATGCTTTCTGAAATTTGATGTCTGTGTATGTGCGTGTTGTCTGTGTATGTGTATGTGCATGTGTATGTGTGCGTGTTGTGGTGTGTGTCTATGTGCATGTGTATGTGTGCGTGTTGTGGTGTGTGTCTATGTGCATGTGTGTGTGCGTGTTGTGTTGTTGTGCATATGTATGTGTATGTGTGTGTGCGTGTGTTGTGTTGTGTGTGCATATGTATGTGGATGTGTGTGTGTGTGTGCATGGGCAGTTTGCTAATTGGTTTACATACTGCAGGCTGCCCCACTCCCAATAGTAATACCATTGCTCTGCACCCTATTAGCTGTCAATAGGTAATTCTGATCTCTAATCCCATAGAATTTTGGGCAACATCTCACGAGCATTCAGCATTGCTTGTAATTATGAAGCAACATATTTAATTGGTCATAGGGAGCTGGCGTTTGGAACCACAACCTAATTTCCACAATTTTTCAATGATGTTTTGGGAACTACAGCTTGTGGAACTTTAGGATGTTAAACAGGCCAAAATAATGCATAAATGTTTGGTAAATTAATTGCCCCAATTCACCTGCTCATCCTTCAGAGGCAGATGTTATTAATTCTCTGTGTTCGACCTAATCATTTCTGAATTTAGGCATCCGAATGAATGGGATTATTAGTTTAACCTTATCACAGCAGACACAAAGTCAGCTCTAAATGTGGAGGACCCAGCTACACCCAGCTTGAGCATAGTCTGCTTGTAGTCTTCCTTTCAGCTGGTCTATGTCTGAACCTGACTGCCACATATTATGGCTAGGGGGGGGAGATTGTTAGGCTTAAAGCCCAACCTGGGGTTTTTGCTAATGAGAATCAAGCTGATTATGGAGGTCTCAGTTAGCATGTTGGAATCCAATCAGCTAGATCGTCTGCATGCTGCTAATGGGTTCCTTGATGCAATTCCAATTTTTGATTTAATTTTTAAAATATAGATATTTAGCACGGAAACAGACCATTTCGGCCCACAAGTCCGTGCCACCCAATTTACATCCAATTAACCAACATTCCTGGTACATTTCAAATGATGGGAGGAAACCAAAGCCCCCGTGGGAAAACCCATGCAGTCATGGGGAGAACATACCAACTCCTTACAGATAATGTGGGATTTGAACCCTGATTCTGATCGCTGGCGCTGTAAAGGCATTGCACTAACCGTGCCAACCTTCATTAAGGTTTCTTTAAAGCCACTCTCCAGGCTTACCCTGAGGTGTGTTAAATTTGAGTGTAAATAAAAGCCTGCCCTATGTAAGTTTCTCAAACCTGTTTTGGAAGCAGAGATACAGCATCCCATAGAACTTAGGCTGCCATTTGTTTAAAGAAGTCAAGATTGATCATGGCTCCTTTCTGAAATCCTGCTAATTACTCTTGTATAGATAATCCTCAATTTTACACCACATGATTCATTCCATTATTTTCTGTGGAATTATGGTATAAACAATGCCCTTGCCCAAATTGTTTTATTTTTTTTAAAATGGGATTTTTTAAAAAAAATCCTGCTTCTTTGCTTAGCCAAGCATTTGTTGTACAATCAGCAATGACCTGGACTAGGAATCCAGAGTACGATAGTTCTGATTCCATGTACAACTTTGAGAATTTAAAGCCAGTGCTTTAAAAATCTTAGATAGAATCTGTAATCTGTAAAAACAGTCACAAAGGTTTCAGAATCTTGTAAAATAAGTTTGCGAAAGTCCTTTGGGGAAAGAGAATAAATTGTGGAATTTTATACTTCAAAATTGATGTTCAACTATTTCTTCATATTTTGCAGATAAAGGATTAATTTTCCATTTCTATGTGCAAGAAATTGACTGCAGGCTGACAGTGCAGGCCTAAGTGCATCATCAGTCTGTTTACTGTGCTCTTTAGGTCAGATGGTTTACCAGCGCTGACTTACATTGCCTCAAGCTAACATTGCGAAAGGGAACGGAAGCTTTCTTCAGACTGGCACAGATAGTCGAGCTGTTGTTTCATTGCTCCAACAACACGGGTGCTTTCTGTGTGGATTTAACACTCTCCCCAGCTCACCAGTTTCCTCCCATTTCCTAAAGTTGGGCAGGTTCATAGGTTGATTGGCAATTGTAAATTATTTCCATTGTGTGGCATAATCTGTGAGAGATTTTAAAAATATTTTATTTAAGAACTTTAAAATCACATCTACAATTATGAATTGAATAAACTGAAAAAAATAATACAAATGTGGTATATATGGATAAAGAAACTTAGACACTTCCTCCCCAACCCCAGCCCCCAAACCCTACACAAAAAAGAAAAAGAAAATAAAGAGAATGCCAAAAAAGCACATTTTGTCCCACATAATATTGGAACCAGGGGATGTCAATGCGACGAGCTTTCTGTGAGTCCTTCAAATTTTCAAGCCAACACATTGCAAATGTAAGAGGAAGAGGATAGGATTAATGCAGGATTAGTATTTAAGAGAGCATGATGGTTGGTGTAGATTCAGTGAAGCAAAGGACTCGTTCCTGTGCCTCTATTACATGGAGCCAATGTGCACACAGTTACCAGTAATGCAGATATTTAAGGGTTGGAAGAAGTGAACACACAGAAGTCTGCAAACATTATGATTGTAGTAAAATGCACACAGTAAATGCTGGAGGATCCCAGCAGGTTGTAAGAATATTGAGAAGATTTTTCACTCACTTTATTGCATATACACACACACTCGCATGCACACACACACACACACACACACACACACACACACACACACACACACACACACACACACACACACACACACACACACACACACACACACACACACACGTTCTGGAAGCGACTATGTTTCAAACTGCCAAATGCAAGGTTAAAATCTAACATGAGACTGTAGATGTTGGAAGCTGGAACAAAGATGGAGCTGCTGGAGAAACTCAGTAGGTCAGGCAAGAGCTGTGGAGGGAATGGACAGTTAACACATTTTGGATTGAGACCCTTCATTAGCCTCAACCTAAATCGTCATCTATCCATTTCTCTCCAGAGAAGCAGCCTGACCTGCCGAGATCCTCCTGACACTTGATTTCAGCTGAAAATATAACAGTCTGCTGCCACACAATTGCCAACCAGTTCAATGTTAGCAATCAGGTTAGAATCCAACGCTATCTCTAAGGATTTGTACGTTCTCCCATGTCCACTTGATGCTCTGGTTTCCTCCTACCCTTCAAAAACATACAGGGTTTGTAGGTTTATTCGTGAATATGGGCAACCTGGGCCTGTAAGCTAAAAGGGCCTGTTACCGGGCAACATCGCTCAAAAAAAAATAGACTGCTGATCTATATGGATTGTAAAATTCCTGCAGCGATCCCCTCAGATTTGTTGATAATTTCATGACAGCTGAAATCTTAGAAAAGGGGGCCACCATTTTCTTTCAGTTAGCAGAATGTATGAGAGCTCAACTCAAGCAAGATGGAGAATGATTTGTAAGATTCTTAAAGATTGCATGTTTAGAAATATCTACCATTAGATAATCCTCCTTGGCTGCACTAAATCGATTCCACTTCTAAATTTCCTTTCCTTTGACTTAAAGAATTCTATTTGCAAAATATTTGCCCTCTTGTTATAAACTCAGAGGACATATATCAAAGATCTGAATTAATGGAGGTATAATCCACCCTGAGATGGCAGAGTGTATCTGATATATCCTGGGTTAATCACCACGCCTCTTCTGACATTAGATTTGCTCTGCCTAGCTCACAAACTTGTTCTCAACTTGCATTCCTAATGATGCCAATTAATTTGGTACATTTCATAATGAGGTGCATTCTGTTTTGAGCTGTGAGGAAAAGCCATTTTCCAATTAACCTTGTAAAATAAATTTAATTGACATGCTTCATTAGTAAGTTATATCCTTAAACAATACCTTGAGATTTGTACTTAAAATGAAAACAATTTATATTAATAAACAACAAAACTTGGTATCAGCCTGGAGGTGACAATCAAATTCTGTCCCGGGGCAATTTTAAATGAAGGCCACCGAGTTATTGTAGATAATACAATTATTTTTTATTGTCTGTCTAATAACAGTGGACTTGATTTTGTGACCATTTCTCAAAACAACCTATTAAATAGTGGTTAAAATCCTGGTAACTGTTCCAAGTGGATTATACTTTCCCCTGGCATTTGAGTTAGTTCCCCTCTCTCCACTAACACGCTGAATCATTTTTCTCAGTGATCCTTCTGGGACCTTGCTGTACATAACTTGATACCAAGGCAAGGATTTAGAGGATGAGAAGTGACAATGGTCGAACCTGCGTCTCCCATGTGACCACCCAGAAATGCTTCCACACGAGAGTCTCTCCCATGTTTCACCCCTCCAATAAGTGATATCCAGGTTAAAGAGTCATTGCTACAAAATCATGTGAAAGTCACCCTACCCCGCATCTGTCTCTCAATCCACGTGATGCCGGTTGACTCTTGGTGCCTTTGCTACAGGGGACAACAAAAACTGTCTGCCAGTTTTAAATGTCCTGGTCCTTAACTTGCAGTTATGCAATCTACTTTCCTGTTAGTGAACAACCAACCCATCAAACCCCTTTAGGATTTTGTTTGTTGTTTTATTCTTTCAACATTGGCCCAAAACCACAGTTTCTTTTGGTGTGACAACCTTCTCATCTCGAGTCTGGTGAATCTCCTTTGTATTGGCTTCAGTATTAAAATTATTTTGAGTATTCAGGTAAAACCCTGTACAAATGGAACAAAATCTTCCTATTTTTAAACTCTTACCCATTTGCAATGAAACATTATTACAAGAGTACCCACTGGAAGAAGCACTTCTACCTTGGTTGTGTGTGTCTTTGACTCCATTACAAAGCACACTATCTGCCACAATCTAGCCCAGTCCGGAACATGATTGAAACAGACACCTGACACCTGAAGGTAAATAGGTCTTCTGAAGTATTCAAACATGACTATGACATCATCTCCCTCATCTGGGAACACAAACGCATGCCATGCAAATCTTAAAAATTAGCAATTGTGCCCTGCTTCAAAAAGCAAGATGGTACAGTTGGTGTAACAGTTAGTGCAGTTAGTTCAAATCCTGTGCTGTCTGTAAGGAGTTTGTACGTTCTCTCCTTGTCTGCTTGGTTTTCTCCGGGAGCTCTGATTTCCTCCCACCATTTCAAATGGTGTAGGTTAACTGGGTGTAAGTTGGGCTACATGGATTCATGGGTCGAAATGGCCTGTTACCGTGCTGCATGTCTAAATTTTAAAATTTAAAAACAAGCCTAACGGAGGTAACTCCAAAGGGACCTCCTTTTTATTTCCACAGGGAAAGTCATCCCAAGGATTTTCCTCAGCTATCCCTAAAGTTGCAACATGGACAATGTTCATCAGTCAGCTCAGTAGGATATGACCGTCACTGTGTGATTAAATCCAAGAAAAATTTCTTTCTTTTTTTTTTCATTCTTTTTATTGATTTTATATCAAGAAAAATGTTGAGTGGTACCAGACACAAATGTCATTAGCCCCATAAACTGAAAGGAATGGTAGTGAATTTGCTTCAAATTTAGCTCTTCTCAGAAATCTGCTGCTGTGATATGTAAGGTAAAACATCATGAGATGGGAATGTGTAGGGAGTTACCCTGTACAGGGCAGTAACAAGAAGGGGAGGTGTCCTTGTACTCCTGTTAGGTAAAACATCATGAGATGGGAATGTACGGGGCAGTAACAAGATGTGAATGCATCCTTGTACTTACAAGATAAGAGAGACATTGATGGATTGAGAGGCAGGAAGCTAGCAGGGAAAGGATAGCAACAGTTTTAGTCATTGGACAAGTAATGATATGATGATGTTCTAAGCACATATCCAAGGGTATAAAAAATCACCATTTTGCTGATAACGGCAGAATGCATTCTCCGACTAACTTTGTTAGTCGCAAGTGTTACAATCCGGTAATAAAGAACAAAGAACCCTGATTTCGACTCAGCCTGGTGTTTGTCTCACTCATTCATGAACAAAGCAGACCTAACAATTAATGTGCAAGTTGTGATCCTAATGTTGGGTTCTGCACAGGCCCATTCTTAATGGCAGACTCATCAAACAATCTACCTCATTACAATACTGCATTTTACCTCCAACAAACTCTCAACTGGAGTGATGTTAGTCTCAATGATCTCAACTCCTTTTTCCAATTTACAATTCACAGATATGAACATTCAGAGACCAAAAACCAAGACATCATTAACTCCTTCACTGAAGTGTATGAGAGGACATGCTTTGCACTAAATATCTAGGATACAACGTGCTGTTCCAATTTGGCCTTGACACACAACACTGCCCTTAGACAATCAAAGTCCACAGCAGGACACTGGCAAATGTGGGCTATTTTCCATATTTCAGAAGCGAAGTCAGAAAATTTTCCTCCATAATGAAACTGATACAGCATTGACAAGTGAGGCTGAAGGATTTGCTTCTGTGATGTAAATCTCTATAGATTTACCACCTTCTGTTCCTCAACACAGTCTTCAACAGATTGAGGAAAAGAGTGGACATCCCAGTCTTCAAGTTTATTGTCCATTATCAGCAGTGATTTGCTGTCTTTTAAATTAAAAAAAAATTAAATTTAGACATACAGCATGGTAACAGGCCATTTTGGCCCATGAGTTCACACCACCCAATTAACCTACAACCTCGGTATATTTCAAATGATGGGAGGAAACGAGAGGCCCCCTGGGGAAAATCTATACAGACACAGGGAGGATGAAACCAACCCCTTACAGACAGCGTGGGATTCGAACCGAAGTCCCCATCACTGGTGCTGTAACAGCATTGTGCTAACTGTTACGCCAATCAGATGCTTTGGAGACATGGACAAGCTAAGGACTGAACGACTTGAGAAAGAGCACCTTGTAAAGCCACTGGCAGATAGCCAGACCAATGATATGCTGTACAGTCCAGTATCCACAGCATATTCTGATGACCTTCAACTGACTCAGGTGAGCAGGACACATTGTCCGTTAGCCTGACACCAGAACAAACAGCTTACAGTGGACTCCACCAGGCCAAGGATTTTCAGACAGGCAGAGGAAATGGTATGAAGCTATAAAATCACTTGGTACAATGAGTCCATGGCCAGGCCTTAATGTGGAGAAGAAATATCACGGAATATTCTGATTGCTTTGGGCAAAGAGTAGATTGAGCAAGCAGCGCCCTGAACCATCCATGCACCCACTCCATCTCCATCATCTTTGCAGGAAGTGGATCTGACAAAAGTCCCACAGCCACATCAGAACCCACAGTACCAAAGTGAATGAAAGTCATCCTGAAGAAAAGGGTTCAATTAACACTGGACAACCATTTTCTTCAGAAGGTTTGCTTCCTGAAAAAATTAGAGATTATGATAGACAACCCCAACAGAAAGATAATTTCAGGTTTGCTGTGTTACGAAGGAAGTTGGAGAAACGTTAAATTAACTATTATTGAACTTAGCATGTTTAATCACATAATGATACTCAGCCAAGATCTCAGGTTGACTGCACATATTGCCCAACAAATGTGAGGAGGCCAGGGGTTTGTCTTGGTCATCAATTTTACATCCAAAATAAAGCTCATGGGCTTTCTTAATAAGTGAAGTGATGCTGCAGTGTTGAGCCTTCAGCATATGCTCGCTGCAAATGTAACAGCAGGTATCACAGCTATTGCGACATTGATGAGACATTTCTGCTGTATTGAATCTTCTAGAAGACAATAAATGCTATTGTTGAGTACACCCACCATGCTATGCCTGAAGAACATGTGCATTAAGATGAATTCAATCTATAATCAATGTAATGCACAGCATCTATATATGTGAGCTGCTTTTATAGCCTGTCTACATCTATCCTGATGAAGCATGCCCAGGCATAAGACCACATTTGCATAGCACCTGAACTGATTGCATGCCCAAGTATGCTTGGACTGACAAAAACAGCTTGCTTTATGGGCAATACACTAGTGGACTTGAAATATGAACAAAAATCACAAAAAAAAAGGTTATATCTGAAAAACAATAGGTGATAGGAAAGATTTTAAGGTGATTTTCATGATCAGCAGCCCAAAATCCAAAAGGTACGCCAATAAATGTTCAGGAAACAAAATCTTCATTGTCCAGTGTGATTTTCCTTTCCATGACTGCTATGTGCAAAATTTCTTTGCTTTATCTCAATTCAACAGTTCATTTGAAGGATTTCAGAACTTTAATGCAATTCTGGGTAAAAAGTGTGAGAAGCAAACTTTGAAAGTTAGTTCATTTCTCTTTATGGTTTGTTGTAACTATTGTTGATTACACCACTGTAACCTTAAGAGATAGATAGGAGCAGAAGTAGGCTGTTCAGCCCATCGAGTCTGCGTCGCCATTTAAATCAGGAGCTGATCCATTTTCCCACTGAACCCCACTGTAGAGACTTCTCCCCGTAACCTTTGATGGCCTAGCTAACCAAGAACCTATCAATCTCTGTCTTAAATTTACCCAATGACTTTGTCTCCGCAACCGCCTATAACAACAAATCCTGCAGATTTATCACGCTCTGGCTGAAGAATTCCCTCCACATCTGTTCTAAGCAGACATCCTTCAAACTTTCTACATCTATTCTTTCAACATTCAAAATGTTTCAATGAGAACCCCCCATTCTCCTAAATTCCAAAGAATAATTCTCGTGAGCCTCTTTTGAACCCTCCAACGTCAGCACATCAAACATCATACTGCATGAATTCTCAAACTGGAGATCTCCAAAACAAGAACTTGCAGAACCTGGAAATCTGAAATAAAAAAAAAACCCAGGGGGGTTTGACCTGAAAAGTTAACCATATCTCTTTCCAAAAACATTGCTGAGTATCTCCAGCATTTTCAATTTTTAACTGCAGCCAGCGTGATGGATGTTGGAATCACTTTTACTGACCTTGCTGAGCTCAACTGCTTCCCTCTTCCTCAGCTCATTGCTTTGCCCCTTTTATAACCTTGCCCCATAGTTCCTTGCAAACCCCTCTAGGTGCTGACTGAAGGAGTTTAGATCTCATCCCTCCTCATACTGTTTAAATGTCCCATACCCATTGTTCCCTTCCCTCTCCTGTCTTCCAAAATTCTGCTGTTGACATATACCCTGAATTATCTTCAAAATATTTTTCTTCATCTCTGCCTTAGGTCATCTTTCGATCCCTATATCTCCATCCTTTATAGAGCATATTAGGACTTTAGTGAACTATAACAAGAAGCATTTTCTACTGCTATGCATCTCCATAAATAGGGGCATGGACAAAATCAACTAAACAACCTGGAAGAAGGTTCAATAGTAACAATCAAATTTTAACAACTTGAGAAGAAAATTCCTTAGAAGAAGGAGCAAGGAATAACAGCTAGATTTCTCAGGGCAGCAGCAGAGGTAGAATGAGATTAGGTGAGACAAGAACTGGAGGACATGATGCTGTAATGTTTAAAGGGAACATATGGGGGAACTCCTTCACATAAGGAGAGGTAAGAATGTGCAATGAGCTACCAGCGAAAGTGGTGAATGTGGGCTCAATTTTGACATTTAAGAAAAATTTGGGTAGGTACATAGATGGGAGGGATATGGAAGGCTATGGTCTAGGCACAGGTTAATGGGACGATGCAAAATAATAATTCAGTATGGACCAGATGGGCTGAAGAGCCTGTTTCTCTGCTATATTGTTCTGTTCTATGGCTTTTGTGCATTGAGACTCCATTATCCTGCAAAAATCTTGACATAATGCAAAGTGTTGGTGGATATGGATTTTATTTCAGCTCCCATTTCAGTTTAGAGCATTTGCTCCAGATATCCTCCAACTCTTTATCATCTGTTCTTTGATGGATAGTGTGCATATTGCCACCAAGCTTTATTTCAATGCAACAAATATATTTTACACTTGCAATCACTTTTATGCCAAACCTTTTGTCTTTATTGCTATTATCTGTTATTTTGGCCCTGATGAATGGAATATTAAATAGTTTCCGGAACAAAAGTTCATAAATTCATTTATTTTATTTCACGGTTTACAGGAAATATCGTCCATTATTTGGCATTCTCATTATTCGTGGTTTCCTAGTGTGGGCATTGAGCCACACAGCCCACAAATTCCAGGTTCCCGTGTCTGAATCACTGATCTGACCTGAGGCAATAGCAGGGACTCTCCCTCAGAGACAGTTCCTTGAGTTCAAAAACACCTTGCTTTCACTCCAGTTCTGTACATTCTGAGGTGACTCCGGAGGCCAGTGTCACATCCAGACACTTGCGCAGATGAGGGAAGAGCTGCCTGAAGCGAATGTCACGAGGTGGCCATTTCATGAGGTTGCTTGAACATAACAGTTGCATCTCCCCTTTAAAGCAGAGTAATTTCTTCATAAAATTCAGCTAAATGGAGATGAATGAAATGTTCTTCTTCTGAGGTAATTTCTAAGGATTGAGGATTCTAGTTCCATGGGATTGAGTTGGCTGATGAAATCAATAATGGACTTTCAAACCTAGAAGAGCAGGTCGGTAGTTTGGATGGTGGTGCTTTCATTCTGTGTGTTTCTGTTGCGTGGCTTCTCAGTGCCAATCTGAATGCTTCTTTTCCAGTTTGAGAGGCCTGTGGTTTTTCAGTTTTCTTTTTAATGTTTCTCTTTGCTTGTCTGGGAATCTCTTCCATGACAGAACTTGGAATAGACGGTCTGTTTTGGTAAAGATCACCTCTGTGTAACAGGATCAAAATGCAGTACCAAAGCAACTGAATGGACTGAATTGTGTTGTGAGGGATACAATGGATAACCAATTCAACATTAGTCATTTCACACTCTACCCTAAGTTAAAACAGAGGGTGAGAGCAGTGTCCAGGGAGTATGGCCACCTAGCTAGGAATAAAAAAGATAAGAAAGGTAGGATGGAGATTAGGGTAGAAGGTAAAAAAGAGAATATATGTGAGGGTCATTCTCTGAGATGCATATATTTTAATGCAAGAAGCATAGTGAACAAGGTAGATGAGCTGAGAGCATGGATAGATACTTGGGGTCACGATATTGTGGCAATTAGTGAGACCTGGCTACAGGAGGGGCAGGACTGGCAACTTAATGTTCTGGGATACATTTGTTTTAGATGTGATAGATCAGGGGGTAAAAAAGGAGGAGGAGTTGCTCTGCTTGTTAGGGAGGACATTACTGCCGTGAGGTGGCAGGATGGTATGGAGGGATCGACCAGTGAGGCTGTTTGGGTGGAATTGAGGGGTGGAGGAGGCAAGAGGGTGCTAATAGGGGTGTATTACAGACCACCAAATGGGCCAAGGGAATTAGAGGAACAAATTTGTAGGGAGATAATGTATATGTGTGAAAATCATAGGGTAGTGATCATGGGAGATTTTAACTTCCCACACATTGATTGGGATACCCATACGGTTAGAGGGCTGGATGGACTGGAGTTCGTTAAATGTGTTCAGGATTGTTTTCTAAATCAGTTAGTAGAAGAACCGACTCGGGATGGTGTAATACTGGATCTCCTGTTAGGGAACGAGCTAGGTCAGGTAGCGGACATTAATTTTGGAGAACCAATTGGGTCTAGTGACCATAATTCTGTTAGTTTTAGGGTAGTTTTAAGGAAGAGCAAGGTGAGGCCTAAAGTTGAGGTTCTGGATTGGAAAAGAGCAAATTTCGAAGGAATAAGAAGGGATTTGGGGAGTATTGAGTGGGACAGGATATTTTCAGGTAAGGATGTTAATGAAAAATGGAGGATATTCAAAAAATAAATTTTGAGGGTACAGAGTAGTTATGTCCCAGTCTGGATCAAAGGAAAGGCTGGAAGTCATAGGGAGGCTTGGTTTTCGAGGAATATTGGAAATTTGGTTAGGAGAAAAAGGGAGGTGTACAAGAGGTATAAAGAGCAGGGAGCTGAGAAGTTGAAGGAGAACTACAAGGAGTATAGAAGGAATCTTAAGAAAGAAATTAGAAAGGCCAAAAAAAGGCATGAAGAGGCTTTGGCTGACAGAGTAAAAATATAATCCAAAGGGTTTCTATAAGTACATTAAAAGTAAAAGATTAGTGAGAGATAAAATTGGACCCCTTGTAGATAGCGAGGGTAGGCTGAGTGAGAAGTCTGAGGAAATGGGGGAAATTTTGAATGATTTCTTTGCCTCGGTATTCACTAGGGAAAAAAATGTTGAACCAGTTGAAGTAAAGAAAAATAGTGGGGAGGTCATGAAGCATATCAGTATAACCGAGGAGGTAGTGATGGCTGTGTTAAAAAAGATAAAGGTGGATAAATCTCCCGGACCGGACAAAATATTCCCTATAACACTCAGGGAGGCTAGTGGACAGTTAGTGGGGCCATTAACAGAGATATTTAGGATGTCACTGCCCACGGGGGTGGTATCAAAGGATTGGAGGGTGGCGCATGTGGTTCCTCTGTTTAAGAAAGGGTCCAAATGCAAACCTGGGAATTATAGGCCTGTAAGTCTGACGTCTGTGGTGGGCAAGTTGATGGAAAGTGTTCTGAGGGATGCTATTTACAAATTTTTGGAGGTACAGGGATTGATAGGGAGTAATCAGCATGGTTTTGTCAGGGGTAGATCAAGCTTGACAAACCTGATTGAGTTCTTTGAGGGGGTTACAAAAAAGGTTGATGAAGGGAAAGCTGTGGATGTTGTCTATTTGGACTTTAGTAAAGCTTTTGACAAAGTTCCCCACAGGAGGTTAGGAAAAAAGGTGGAGGCATTAGGTATAAATAAGGAGGTAGTGAAATGGATTCAGCAGTGGTTGGATGGAAGGTGTCAGAGAGTAGTGGTAGAAAATTGTTTGTCCAATTGGAGGCCGGTGACTAGTGGAGTTCCTCAGGGTTCGGTCCTGGGTCCACTATTATTTGTTATATATGTTAACGATCTGGATGTAGGGGTGGAGAATTGGATAAGCAAGTTTGCGGATGACACAAAGATTGGTGGTGTTGTGGACAGTGAGGTAGATTACCGTAGATTAAAAGGTGATTTAGGAAGGCTGGAGGTGTGGGCTGAGAAATGGCTGATGGAATTTAATACAGATAAATGTGAGGTGCTACATTTTGGAAAGGCAAATTTAAATAGGTCATATACATTGAATGGTAGACAATTGAGGAGTGCAGAGCAACAAAGGGATTTAGGAGTTATGGTAAATAGTACCCTCAAGGCTGATACTCAGGTAGATGGTGTGGTGAAGAAGGCATTTGGAATGTTGGCCTTCATAAATCGGAGTATTGAATTCAAGAGTAGGGAGGTTATGATGAAATTGTACAAGGCATTGGTGAGGCCAAATATGGAGTACTGTGTACAGTTTTGGTCACCAAATTATAGGAAGGATATAAACAAAATAGAGAGAGTGCAGAGAAGGTTCACGAGAATGTTGACAGGATTTCAGGGTCTGAGTTACAGGGAAAGGTTGTGCAGACTGGGGCTTTTTTCTCTGGAGCATAGAAGATTGAGAGGGGACTTGATAGAGGTGTTTAAGATTTTAAAAGGGACAGACAGACTAAAGTGGATAGGCTTTTTCAATTAAGAAAGGGGGAGATTCAAACTAGAGGACATGTTTTAAGATTGAAGGGGGAAAATTATAAGGGGAACATGAGGGGAAATTTCTTTACGCAGAGGGTGGTGGGGATGTGGAATGAGCTTCCGGCAAATGTGGTCGAGGCGGGATCATTGGTTACATTTAAGGAAAGACTGGATCGTTACATGGATAGGAGGGGACTAGAGGGGTATGGACCGGGTGCTGGTCAGTGGGACTAGGAGGGTGGGGATTTGCTACGGCATGGACTAGTAGGGCCGAACTGGCCTGTTCTGTGCTGTAAGTGGTTATATGGTTATATGGTTATATTAAGAGATGAACAGAAGAGAGTTGCCGTAGACTATCTAGATTTCCACTGGTCATGTGTTTAAAATTCTTTATTTTCCTTTTAGATAATGGGTTTTATTTTCCCTTTCCTCCTCATTGCCTTGTTTCTGAAGACACAATTACCTTTCGAAATGCTGCCTGAAACATGATTAGTTTTATAGTGAGTAGTGAGTGCATTAGGGCAAACTGAACCTTTTAGAACTATTGGTGCACTCTCTAACAAAGGTAAAAATGGACTTTGCATTATCCAGCTTGGCAATAAAATCACCCCCTTATAAAACAAAGCAGCGGGCAAAGAGAGCATTGCAACCAAACACGTTCTCAATATTCTGCACTGGAATCCTGGGCCCTGCAATCACATGAGGAGAATGTGCAAATTTGGCTCTCAGGCAATTAACCTTTCACATACAAATATTTAGTATCATAATAATCCCTTATCCGTACAACTCAGAATATATTGGAAGATCAGTCAACTTTAAATGCATTTTTTTTTGATCCTCAGACATCTCATTTCAATAAACTGTTAAATTACTGCAATGTGAAGGAAAGGTTACAACTGAGTGGTACATGCCGAGAAATTAGAAAGTAAAATACGCACAGCATTTGATGGCCTTTTTTGCAATTGCTTTGGGGATTTGGGCAAGGAAGAGCTAGTTGGAATCAGAGTTGATTTTGACAAAGGGCTGGTTATTGGAAAATGACAACTACACTGGGAGAAAATGTGCTGGTTTAACAGAGATAAGCAGGTCCTGTGATTACGTGCGCGCTGTTAGCACTGTGCACTTAGTATTGAAATGACAGCATCACTGGAGGATTAAATGGCATCAAGTCCCTGAACTGAGAGATACCCCTCTTTAGAATCTAGCTTTGCCTATATGACCTCACTGTCATTTTCATAATAAGATATCATTCAGTATACAACAACCAGGCATATTTCCCTTGTCAGATTAGTTTATGATTAATCAGTGAACAAATTGATATCATCTTCATTTAAATTATAATTTTTATTTATGTTTTAATAAAATCAAATTGCCTTTTTAGCACAATTAAAACCATTGCACATTTTCTTGTTTTAATTAGAATTTTTTTTCTGAATTAGCACATGAATAAATATGAACAGACGGCTTTTCACTCTGTTAATGGTTTAGGCATGACGAACAATGGCACACCTGCATTTTCCTGCACAGGTCAAATGGAACTCTGAATCTTTGACAGGGACTTCAGCGTGTGAGTTCATACAGGGGATGGGATGGTGATTAATGTGCCATTGTCACTGTTTACTGTTTCCAATAATAGCTACCTACATCTCAATATTTTCTTCCTTATTACATTCCCCTTTCCACACTATGTTCTGCAAAGGATGAGTGAGCCCACACGATAGGCCCTTTTATATTGAAAATCCAGTAAAGATAGGTTTCCTCTCCCTTTAAGATGCTCCACTTACTTGCATAAAAGGTGGATTGGCTGGTGCAACTAGCTCCAGGTTCTCCACCCAGGATGGTTTTAATTCACCTCCTGTGTAAGAGGATTGCCACTGAAAGCAGCTTCAGACAGGAAGGTAAGATGATTGACGTCGTGCTGACAGCCCCATCACCCCACTGCGCTGTCGCAGAGTGGTCATTGGAGTTGTCGGGCTATGATCGCTCACTCTGCCATGCTCCTCAAGCCACCCGCTCCATCACTCCGCCTGCTCCCTCAGGCAGCCCCACTCCCTCATGCTACCCCATTCCCTCACACTGCTCCCCCGCCCTACTCTCTCATGCTGCCTGTTCCTTCACACTGCCCCACTCTTGATGGGGCTGTGGGGCAGAGGAGTGGCAAGATTGGTGTGGAACTGATGGGGGGGGGGTTTGGGGCAAGAGGAAGAGGGAATGGGAGAGAGTGGGGAGGGAGGGGAATAGAGAGGAAGGATAATGGAGGAGGAAGGGAGTGGGGTGGTGGGGCTGTCAGGCAGCAGGGAGGCAGGCTGTCAGGCAGCAGGGCAACAGAGCTGACAGGAAGTGAGGTGGTGGAGCTGTCAGGCAGTGGGGTGGTGGAACTGTCAGGCAGCAGAGCTGTCACACAGCAGGACGAAAGAACTGTCAGGCAGCAGGGCGACAAAGCTCACAGGAAGCAGGGTGGCGGAGCTGTCAGGCAGCAGGGAGGCAGGCTGTCAGGCAGTAGGGTGATGGAGCAGTCAGGAAGCGGGGTGGCAGTGCTGTCAGGCAGCAGGGCAACGGAGCTGTCAGGAATCAGGGCGATGGAGCCGTCAGGAAGTGGGGTGGCAGTGCTGTCAGGAAGTGGGGGGTGGCGGAACTGTCGGGCAGCAGGGCAACGGAGCTGTCAGGCATCAGGGCGATGGAGCCGTCAGGAAGTGGGGTGGCAGTGCTGTCAGGAAGTGTGGGGTGGCGGAACTGTCGGGCAGCAGGGCAACGGGGCAGTCAGGCAAGAGGGTGGCAAAGCTGTCACAGGGCAGCCGCTGCTGTGCTACACTGTCCCGCCCCCTTTTGCCCTGAGAAGCCGATGCACTGCTCTGGGCTACCTAAAAGGACTACTCAATCCACCTTTTCAGTCCTCAGCATAAATGGTAAATCCACCCTTTTTTTTTGAAACGTGAGCAGGCGATAATGCGGCTTTTGTGCATAAAAATAACCCTCATGTAAGACAGCAGATTTTTCAAGAGCCAATGCAGCAAAGCCTTGCCCTTTCCTTAATCATCTACATGCATACAAATTTGGCCTGTTTCACCATTCCATAAGACTGTTGCTGACCTTAACTTTGCATTTCTAGCTACCCATGGTAACTTTTAATCATCTGCTTGTCAGGTCAACATAGACCTTTGTCTTAAAATTATTCAAAGATCCTGATTCTATCACCCTTCCAAAGTCTCACAACCCTCTAAGAGAGAAAATAAACTGCCTCATCTCTATCTCACAAGGGTGACCTCTTATTCTTTAATAGTGACTCCCACAAGAGGAAACATCCTCACCCCATCTACCCTTATCAAGACTCCTTTTTGATTTAATATGTTTCAATCAAGTTCCCTCACACTCTTCTGAATGCCTTATAAAACTGAACTATAACCTGTGGTATTCATTTCCCTAGTGATGAATGGTAACATTCTGTTGATTTTCCTTTGTACTGAGTCATACAGCTGGCAGTTCTGCAATCTCTCACCATTTAGCTGATGAATGTCTTTCTGAAATGGAAATGCCAATTTTTTCCACTTTATACTGCATTTGCCAGATCTTTGACCACTCACTCAACCAATTATATCCATTTGTATCCTCCTTTATGTCCTCTTTACAATTTATTTTTACATCTATCTTTGTAGCATCAGCAAATTTTGCAACCTTTGATATCTTTTGATACCTTTTTCTGGTCACATAATACTTGTACAATTTTAACACCCCAGGGAATCAATCAAGGTGCATTTTTGAGGATTGACTGAGGGATTATTAGAATAGGCACTGTGGGTGTTCATTTTCCCCCTTTACCATTGGGAACCATTCAATGGACTCTAAGAACATAAGACATAGGAGCTGGAGTTGGCCATCCAGCCCGTCAGGCCTGCTCTGCCATTCAATGCGATCAGGCTCATCTCCACCAACCATCCTTTTCCCCATACCTCTTAATTCCCTTACTGTGTAGAAATCTATCCAGTCTGCTTTTAAATATATAATTACTGAGGTCACCTCCAGGACAGATCCTCGAAGATGTTGACACCCAGGACTTTGAAGGAATCGGATATGATTATGTAATTAAAGAAGCCTTTGGACAAATATTTAAATAGGTAAAGCATTGATAGATATAGACCAAATACAGGGAACTGGAATTGGTGCAGATGGGTGAAATGGCGGCCATAGACATGGTGGGCCAGAAGCTCCATGACTTTTTTGCAAGGTTATTTGTGTTTGTCTCTGTTACAATCTGGTCACTGAAGCAGAGACTGAATCAAGAGTGGCAGTTCAAAAACAACATTTTTCACTGTTAAAGCATCTTTTTAAAATACTTTGATATATCCCGAGTATGTAAAAAACAGTAAATGAGTGTCAATCCCTGTAGTCTAAATCTCCATGTTGTTAGAACACTATTTACTTTTATAGAGGACCCAAATACAAGTGGAAGAGAATTCATAACATGTCACAGAAATGTCACGTAATAATCCTGCAATTTTATTTAAGAACATAATTTAGTACATCAGTCATGTTGGCTGCACAATAGGCAATGGATCTTCTCCTTTGGAAGGAATTGGTTCATTAACTTCACAATTTAAAAACTATCACCACAGAATACTATCCCATCAACTTGTATAATTTTAACCAGAAAAGGAAGATGAACTGCCATACAGTTCCAGAACTACTCATTAGCTTCTGAACACGGACAGAATATCTTCCACAGAAACATGATTCAATGAGAGCACCACATTTTACTCTGGGGAAGCGGGTTCAATTGGAAATTCCATCCTCTTGCTGGTCATAAGATCTGTGAATTGATCTTCCACAGAAGTTGCAATCAATGACATTTTGATGAGACCACACTCCTTGAAGCCCTTACACTCTGGAGCCTGTTGTATTGAACCTGCCACGGTTTTAAAATTTAATGTAATGGATGAGAATGGGGAACAGGGTGGTGCTATGTGTAAAGGTGTGCTTATACATTGTAGTTATAATATGAATACTCCTTGAATTCAGCAGTTAGATCTGATTTAATAGGACAACAAGATGCAGACTGATCCCTGAGGGAAAGATGTCTCATTGCTTTTTGTTTGGAATCTGAGTAGCCTGCAGGCCCTAGTCATGTTACAGTTAGTGCTGGTATGAAGTAATTTGATGTTGTACTGACATTACCATGTTATTCCAATGGAGTGATGGCCAAGGCTTGGATGAGCCCCAAAGAATATTGGTCAGAAATTTATCTTCCACTGTCCTGACGGAAGAGAAAGGCAACTTAACTGGAATAGTCATTTTATCTGGAAAATTGACATTTATTTTAAGCACAGAATTTTAACACATGGCTAAGGTGCTGCATTTAGTGGCCCCCTTCTAAGGCAAATCAGAGGAGTTCCCAGGGATAAATTTTGACAAATTCACAAGACAGTTACTCCCGACTTGCCATCTCTGCGACTTACGTCCATGTGACCGAATTTAAAAAAAGCAAATATAAAATTTACGCGGTTTATGTAGTTTCTGACAAACTATAACAGGGATACAGACCCAAATATGCATATGTAACTTGTTAAACGGCGTCCTGGGGTCCATAGGCTGGGCTCGGCCATCTTGATTCCCGTGCACATGCGCGAGTCTTCGGTTGACGTGTGCGCGGAGGTTCGTGTATTGGAGTTCGGTATGCATAAGAGTTAATGGAGTGAATTCAATATCGTTACGGCGCTTAACTCACGCGCATGCGCCCACCGCATTCCAACATGCGATCCCATCGCGCATGTGCCAAAATGAAGCACACAGGAATCAAGAAAGCTGCGCCCAGCTGACGGACTGGGACGCCGACTAAAAAGGTAAGCGTGGACCAGAATGTGGAAAGATTCACCAAAGTTGATCGACAAATTTAGGAAGCTTTAAGTTGTCCCCATCAAATCTATGATTAAAAAAAAAATTGATTAAAAAGTTTGCTTTAAGACTTCGGTACTCCACACGCATGGGCAAAATTCCAATTTACATCCACTTGGAGACGTGTCTAATCCTTTGGTCCCAATTGTGGTTGTAAGTCGGGGAGTACCTGTACTCATCAATCACAGCTAAAACAGAAGAACCTCTCCTCTGATGGCTTCAGACTTCTGCTTTAACCTTCAGAAGAACAATCTTAATGATTCCAAATGTCACCTCAAAATGAAACCACACTCTTCTGATCCTGCCGCTTATTCCAGCTCGTAAAATAAATAAAAATTTAATATAGGACTATTCACAAACTCAGCAGGTCATGCAGCATTCCATAGAAATAAAGGGCCTGGACCCTTCAAGCAACAGAGGGGGAGCAGTGAGAGAGGCTCTCACAGAAGTACCTTCGAAGACAGGAGGAGAACCTCTTCAGGGTAGGCATCCTTTGGAAAAACTCTGAAGCCCTGGGCACAAAACGTTGGTTACCCTTTACTTCCTCTGGATGCTGTGTGATCTGCTGAGTTTCTCCAGCATGTGTGGATATTGAATTCAGCTCCAGCATTTTCAGACTTTCTTGTTGAACCCCAAATTAAATCTATTATTTTTTCTTCACGTGATTGTTTTGAGTTGATAGACTTTGATTCCTTCCTTGTGTCTTTTGCCTGAGGTTTGTCTCACCTGCAATCTCCTTATTCTACATGGTTCCTTCCAAAGACTTTGTTTGATTTCTACTTCACTCTTCTGCTGAACACTCCTGGATCACACATTAATATTTCAATTTCTGATGTCAATAGATTTAGTGTTTATTTAGTCTTTGCTGCTTTTTTATGTCCCTGCGAAGATTGAACTGAGGCACCATAGAGCAATGCTTTAAACTCTCTGAAGCCTTACACATGCTGCAACATCGCATGCTTGGCAGGTTAACTGTGTATACAAACTGCTATATCCAAGGGATACGCAGTTGTTGGTGATGAATCTTGTTGCATCAAAGCTGTCTCGACATTCTAGACAGATAATGTCATGCTTTGTTGATCTTGTCACATTTACTCATGGACACAAAGCTTGCACAATACCTTGCAAAAAGATGTTTTAAGGCTGAGTGAGTTACTTTAATTTTGGCATGCTGCTTGAGGTTACACTTAACAATACTGTGAGAGTAGCAATAGGGGATTCTGAGGGGACATTTTAATAGTGTCCTTTCACTTGCTTCATTGAAGCTTGGATAATTCTGCCTCCTAATAGCTCTTTCGCTTGCAGAAAGAGCTTAAAAATAAAGGCAGGAATAGTCCGCCCAGCCCTTAGAGCATACTTGGTCATTCAGCAAGACCTTCCCACGTTCCTTGATTCCCTTCATGACCAGACATTTCATGATCATTATTTTGAGCCTTGGGGGGTACCAAATTCCAAAAGTTCACCGTCCCCGTCCCCCCTCTCTTAAGTCACTGCTTCCAAATTCTGGGCTATAAATCGATGGCCTTTTCAATTTTCAGATCCGCCAACTTCTCCTGTACACTTTTTTTTAATATCTCTTGACTGTTTGCCTTCACTGGTTGGACAGTGAAAGGGGTGGTGGGGGGGCAGCAGAAGGGAGGAGGAATCCGTGCAGGGTCTTAGCCAGGTAAATTGTCAGAACCACAGAGATCATGTACTGACCCAGAGACCCAACAGTTGAAGAGCTGTTGGCAACTATTAAATAAATCACCATCCATCCTTTAAAGTCCTTGGGGTATTCTATGAACTTTGAACTATTGGAAAATGCGAGGATGTCATGGAAAGCGAGTCATTAATTTTCATCAGAGAAGGAAATCATTCTTATACTTCCTCTAGTGTGATCTGGTCAGAGTTTCTCGAGGAAATCAATTTCTCCTATTTTGTCTGTTAAATAAGTAGGAAATGCACACTTGGCTTCGATGAAAATAATCTCTGACTCACAATACTCAGCAGAAAATTCTACTTTGAAGTAAACTATTAAACTCATCTGAGCTCTCAATTAAAATTCCCACAGCTCCTTTGGTAAATGAAGTTAAATTCTGTAAAATAACAATATTGGCTAGAAATTGGAGTCACACATTGCACATTAAAGTTCGAAGGTGGGTTATGTGCCCACTGAGTCCACGAGTGGCACGGTTTAGCGTAGCAGTTAACGCAATGCTGTTACAGTGATCGGGACCAGGGTTCGAATCCAGCGCTGTAAGCAGTTAGTATGTTCTCCCCGTGTCTGCATTGGTTTTCCCCAAGGGCTCCGGATTCCTCCCACCATTGGAAATTGGGTGGAATTGGAAGGCATAGGCTTATGAGCCGAAAGGGCCTATTAACATGCTGCATGTCTAAATTTTAAATAAAACATTTTAAAAAGACCATCAGACATCTTTTATTCTTCTAAACCTACCCAACCTACAGTTTCAATCCATCATCCCCATGGATTTCAAGACAGCCACCATCATCCTGGTACCAAAAAGGGTGACAGCAACAGGCCTCAACAACTACCGCCCCGTGGCATTGACCTGCACCATTATGAAATAGTTCAAGCATCTGGAGATGGAACACATCAAAACTCACCTCTAAGTGACACTGGACCCATTTTAAGTTCACTTGTAGAAGAAACTATTCCACTGATAGCTTTCTCCCTCCACTCCATCCTGAGCCACCTGGAGAATTACGCCAGGCAGCTGTACATCGACTTCAGGTTAGTGTTTAATACAATCATTCCCTGGAAGATGGTGGAAGAGCCGTCTTTGCTGGGACTCAACACCCTTCTCTATAACTAACAGAAAGTTTGTCCAGGTCTGCAGCAGAACATTGAGCAACATCGCGCTTTGCACCAGAGCAACTTAGAGCGGTGAGCTCAGACAGCTCCTGTTCATGCAACTGACCCATGATGACAACACCAGATCCTGCTCCAATAGACATCAAATTTGCAGATGTCTTAATAGTAGTTGGCCTCAATAGCAACAACGATGAATCGCATTACAAAGAAGTGACGAATCTCGTGATGTGGTGCGAGTCTCAATGTGGACAAGATGAAGGTGATGATCGTGGACATCAGGAGGACCAGGAATGACCATCTTTAACTACACATTAATAACTCAGTAATGGAATGCAGAACTATTGATTAACGATGTCAGATTGAGAGTTGTGATTAATAGGCTTTAATCACCATAAACATCTGCACATCTCACATGCTGCTGGCTCGGTTCCAAGGCAGGTTCTGAGGGAGGGTTTGGGAGTAACAGGCTTAATGGGCGTTCTGAGGGGAGGAGTCAAAGATGGAGGCGCGGGCCAGCACATACAGTACATTCATACAGAAGTGCTAATAACTGAGTCCATTTAAAGTGTGACCAATCCTGGACACGCAACATCTTCGCACTTGTCAGAAAGGTGCAACAGCAACTGCACTTGTGAGAAGATTGAAGAGGGCGAGGCTACCGGTTGCCATTATGTCATGTCAACCTTCTACAGGAACTCTACTGAGAGTGTCCTAGCCCGGCTGCACCACAGTGTGGTACGTTTTCTGCAGAGAATTGGATCAGAGGTCAATCCACAGATCATAAGAGTGGGAGTTTATTGCTATAGACATAAGTACACTGTACTTATGTCTATGACAATAAGGCCAAGTTCACTCAACCTGTTTTCATAAGGCATGCTCCCTAAATCAGGCAACATCCCCAACCTTTTCCCTCCTCCAGTCATTTATCATTAAGTGGCCCTGTCTTTACTCTTATCATCCCTCTGTTCTTCACATATGCAGAATCACTGGCATCTCCCTCCCCCCCCCCACCTCCACACCCCGCTCCCCATAACATATACCATAGGCCCCGCACTAGCTTAATCCAGTCCTGGCACCTCTAGGTTCATTTGATTATCCCGCAGCTATCGGGTTGAATTACCCCCATCTTAAACCACTTCAGTACCACTAAAGATCTGTCTGCCCCATTGAAACATCACATTTTTTTCTCCACTTACTGCTATTTATCGATCCGTTTATATTTATTTTATTTATTTTTTATTTTAAACTTTATTTAAGGTTTTTATAACATGAATAAAATAGAAAATTACAGTAAAAAGATTAAACATAAGATAATAAAAATTACAATACTATGTCGGCAGACTAAATAAACTAAACCCTCCCCCCCAAATTAGTACACATCATTAATGACCTAGCTTAAAGTTAGTCCAACCCCCCCAAAATAAAGAGTGAAAGAGTGAAGAGTTAATAAAATGAACAATAATTATATATAAAAAAAACCCTACACAAAAAAAGATAAAACATAACAAATAAAGATACTAACATCAAAAAAAAAGAAGAAACAAAAATTATCAATACTAAAATATCAAACTTAAAAAGAAATTGATAGTAAAAAAGATTGGGATAAGGATAAGTTGAAATGGGAAAAAGATTTAGGTTTTATAATAGCTGAAGAAGCTTGGATGGAAATTTGTCAGAATAGTATTAGGAAATTGGTTAATGCTAGATTAGCGATGATTAATTACAATTTTATACAAAAGTTATATTTAACACCAGAGAAACTAAAAAAGTTTGGTCTCAGTAAGTCGGATTGCTGTTTTCATTGTGAGCAGACAGCTAATACTTTTTTGCATACTGTTTGGTTTTGTGATCGATTGCAACAGTTTTGGAAGGGTATTCAATCTATATTTAATAGTTTATATAATATTTGTCTTGTATTAGATCCTGGTATATTTTTATTAGGGAATATGCAATCATTAATTGATTTGGGCCTACAAGATTATCAGATTTCTTTTATCTATTTAGCTTTAGCTGTGGCCAAGAAATGTATAGCTCTTACTTGGAAAGTTAGAAATATATTAACTTTAGATAGGTGGTATTTGGAGATGAAGTTCTGTTTGACTATGGAAAGGATATCTTTCTCAATTCAGGATAGGGTGTCTTTTTATAGGTTGAAGTGGACTCCGTTTGCTAAATATATGCATTTAAGTTTGATCCGTTTATATTTCTAATCTCTTTTCCCGTTTCATGGTTTATCATGGTCATTTATATTCTTGTTATTGTCTTACATTCCTGGGTTGCTGCAGCAAGTCAAAATGCTGGTGCACCTAACAGTACACTGTACTTATGTCTATGACAATAAACTCCCACCCTCACATAAATAGGTGGCCATCAAGAAATTGGAGCAAAAAGCATTTGCAGTCCGTTGCACCTCCATCAGGAGATTGTCCCGAGCACTTCCATTTGTGAACCACCTCAGCACAGCTGATATTTTCCTGGAATCGGTTGATGATGACGCCGGGAGCCGCTCAACTTAAAGATGTCATCAAGTGTGCAGCCGCTGACATCATCACCTTTCAAGTTCACCCACTGTAATATTGTGTTTTTCCTTCTTTTCACTCCTTGCCTACATTTGATGGTCAGCAAATGAAGGGGGTGATCAGTGCAGGATTTTAATCTTGTAACTTCTCAGAATTAGAGAGGCCGTATCCAGGATCCCGGACATTCATTGGGTTTTTATTGGCAGAACCCAGTACTTTAAAGTGCAGCCTATCACTTTAGCCTGCCAGTCGCAAAAAAGGCAAGGAGAATCCTCCCGCACAACAGATTGATAAAGGAATGTGAATAAGAGTCCTCGATATGATATTGATGTCTGAATCACAGCCTCTGTCAGACTCATTTTTCACTGCTTGGCTTACAGGCAGAAGCAATGGTGCATCTCTACTTGACGATTGCAGCACTTCTACATTATGCATCTTATAAGGCAAGGGACTGTGATGTCTGTCAGACTGATCGTCCTCGACCTTGCAGTGGTGTGGAACCACTTGCCACATGGAATTTGATCAGAACTTTGGGGTTGTGTGGATCATCCACACTCGAGATTCTTTCCGTCCCCCCTTCTCTGCTGCTTCCCTTCACATCTCTGGCCGTCTCTTCCATATTTGATCTCTGGCTATCATAGACAGAGGTTTTCACAATTTGTCCAGTGCCACTTTAATGTGACAATTGTGGCATGATATACAGTAGTCGACAGGAAGAGTGCTGGGGGATGGCTAATGCATAAATCTAATTGACAACCATCTCAATGATCTCTTTAATGCTTTACTGCCAAAATGATTTTTTTAGCAAGTCATCTGATTAGATGCTGGACCTTGTTTAATGTACCATACAAGGATAAAATCCAATGTCCACATAATTAAGTCAAACCCAGTAGGTCTCTTTCAAAGAAAGAAACTCTCTGATAGGACTATTTTAGAAGAATATTAACTCTAACAGAAATATTAGCAATCCTTAAATATATTCAGAAATCTCTGCCTCACTGATCAAAAGTAAAGGCTCAAATGCGGACGTCTACAGAGAATGCTTCCAAGGTTTTGTTAAATGTTCAGCAAAAATAGGCACCAATCAGTCACTGAATTGGAAACTGCACGTGATGCATGTTCAGGGCAATGGCACGGCGCAGATTGTTCCCTTACATTGTAAGCTGAAGGTTGAACTGAAGACTTTCCACAGTTACTGTATCTCAGGAAAGAGAGGCTAAACTTAAACAGGAAAGTCAGCAGACACCGTGATTGTAGTGCAGTACACAAAAAGTTGCGGAGAAACTAGCAGGTCACACCGTGTCTATGGGAAGCAGAGGATAACCAACATTTCAGGCCAGAGCCCTTCATCAAGGAGTGAGCAAAACGTGCCTGAATAGAAAGGTGAGGGGAGGAAAAGAGAGGAAGGAAGAAGGATAGATAAATGCTACGTGGCCTGCTGAGTATCTCCAGCACTTTGGCACTGAACATAGAACACGACAGCATAGCACAGGTCCTTCCGCCCTCCATATTGTGCCAATCTATATACTCCAACCAAAAAGGTTAAAGGTTGTAGCGCCACACCTACAAAGCGTGGGTCACCTGCGCAGTGAGCGAACCAACCCCAGTAGTCGTGGACAGGAAGGCAACTGACGTCATCTAGCGGGGTTTTAGATATGAGGTTAGCCTCGCACCGGAAGTCCATGTCACTTCCGCCCTGCCGGACGCAGGGGGGAGGGTAAAGGGAAAGGCCGTGAGTGTTTGAATCACGGGTTTTTGGTTTTGAGTAAAGGTGTTCGCACTGAGACATCGCTGGACTTGGCTTATTTCTTTCACACTTCTCGCTTAATTCAGCCAACCTCCATTACTCGTTGTGGCACACCACCATAAGGTAAAGGTAAAAATAAAGGTTCCATTATGCTACATTTAGAATGTAACACACATGAAATTCTTTAACTTTTGTCTACTGTAAGGCAAACAAAGAATCACCACTTTGTCTGGCACCCCTCACTGAAATCTACAGCACTTGGTGTTCCCACAAGATCAGAAGATCTCAGACATATATAATGACTGGCTCCCAGATGAAAGAAGGCTGCAGGGAGTTTTCATTGGTCTTATATCCTGATGTCAAAGAATGTCTTTCCTTTGCTTCATTAGGTACTCAAGAAAGACAGACTGGTTGCCCCATCTGCTGTGCTGATATTTTGTCCTTTGGCTTCAACTCTGTTTCTACTTAAATAGCAGATGGGCAGTCTGCCCTCCTTTAGGTCATAGTGCTAGGTTTATAATGACTTCTGGTGCAAGGTAATTTTGCATAGATCTGATATGGAAGCTAAATTGTGTGAGGGGAATGCCTCATCCAACAGGGACATGACCGAATACCATATACACAGAAGAAAACAAATCAAGGATATGCTTAAAAGAAAAGCAATTTCTCATTGACATTTGGGAATCTTTGGCCCCGTGACTGTTCAAAGAGAGGAAGCCACATTTAGAATAGTTGAGAGCACCCATTCTCAACCTATATTTTTGGGTATGGCCCCCTAAGGACTTTGCTCAAAGCTTACGGGAACTCTTCCCAGTGAAGCAGTAATTTAGATGGTTTCTTCTGTATATCTCTCCTACTGACTACATAAAGAAATTTTTTTTCTAATTATGATTTTAATCCTTGGCCCCAGCCCGCTGAGAATGGCTAGTTTAGAGTAACTTAAGGCCATGAATTAGGAAAACAGAGAGCCCCCTGTGTAAGTGGTGGAATGAACAAACCACCTCACAAAAACCACCTCCAGCACCGCCCCCCCCCCCCCAATCCCCAATCAATCAACATGGCACTTCCTGCCCAGTTTGTGAAAGAGAATGTGGTTCCCACATTGGCCTCACCAGTCAGCTTTAAACTAATCTGGTGGAGGACTATTTGTGAGGTATGGTAAGTTTAGATTGTTGAATAGCTTTGTATAGATTGGCTTGAAGGACATAGAATATTACAGTACAGTGCATGTCCTTTCCCTTCCTCACACCCATAGCCCTATTTTCCTTGCATCTATGTGCCTGTCCAAGAGTCTTTTAAATGTTCCTATTGTACCAGCTCCACCACTACTCCTGGCCTTGATTTCCAGGCACCCACTACTCTCTGTGCAACAAAACGTCCCAATGATCTCTCCCTTAAACTTTCCTCCCCTCATGTTATGCATATGTCCTCTGGTATTTGCTACTGTCGCTCTGGGAAAAAGGTGCTGATTGTCCATCCAACCTATGCCTCTCATAAACTTACAGATCTCTATTAAGTCACCTATTGCTCCAAAGAGAAAGCCTTAACTCTGTTAACCTTACCTCATAAAACACATTCTCCAATCCATGCAATATCCTAATAAATCTCCTACACCCTCTCTGAAGCTTTCACATTCTTCCTATAATGAGGTGACTAGAACTGAACCCAATATTGCAAGTATGGTCTAACCATAATTTTATAGAGTTGCAAAATTACCTTTCAAATCTTGAACTCAGTCCTCCTTCTAATGAAGGGCAGCATACAATAATTCTTAACTACCCTATGCGGACACCTTGAGAGATCTATGGATTTGGAGCCCAAGGTCCCTCTGTTCTTCTACACTAAAACATTCTGTCATTAACCATATCCTCTGCCTTCCAAAATGCATCACCACATTTTCTGGATTAAAATCCATCTGTCACTTCTCTGCCTAACAATGCAGTCTGTTTATGTCCCTCTAGCAACCTTCTATAATATCCACAACACCTCCAACCTTCGTGTCATCTGCAAATCTACTGACCCAACCTTCTAATTCTTCGCCCAGGGACTGAAAAAAATTAAAGATAGCAAGGAAGACAAAAGTAGCACATTGAAGCAGAACAGGATGGTGGAGGACAAACGCTGAGCTAAAGCAGGTGGACTTTGTTGTGTTTCTATTAAGAATCCTGACAGGAAAAGTGAACAAGCTTAGGGTGTGGCTAGGTACAGAACAATAGGATATTATAGCCATAATGGAGACATGGATGAAGGAGGACCAGTACTCTCACTTCAGTCTTCTGGGGTATCAAAAGCCCCTTTTCCACTGGCATCCCAGTTAATTGGCTGTGTAGTGTCCCGGGATAGGACGCACTTTGTGCCATTTCCACTGGGCCATCCTTAACTGGGACACTAATTTCCACTGAACACAACCCATTTCCAGGATCAGAGTGTTTTACCTTCAACTAGAAATGGGTGACTTTCTGCTGTCCCTTTTTCACTGGTTTTATCCACACACCAGTGACAATAAATGCCAGGGATATGAGATGATTAGAGGCGATTTATCATTTGACGCCAGTGTTCGAATAACGTCCTTCTCTACTGGACCCTGGAGAAAATTCCCAGTTAATCCCTGCGACAGACTGTCAGTGAAAAGGGGCTGGTGTTACAGGTGTGATAGGTACACTAAAGGCCACCAAAGAGTCACTGAGAGCTAGAGGATCAAATATGTAGTGAGAATGCTGATGTCCATAAAAATAGCAGCGCTCTTAGTACTGGTAATTTCAACTTCCCCAACATTGATTGAGAATGCCAAAGTTTACGGGAATTGAAAGGGGTGAAACTTGTTCTGTGTGTCCAGAAAGCTTTCTGCTGCAAACTTTCATGTTCTACTCTCTTCCTACCGCAACATGTGGATAGGCCTACTTGGGAAGGGGCAATATTGGAAATTGTACTGGGGAATGAAGCTGGTCCAGGCAACTGAGAGATTGATAGGGGAACACAAGGCTAATTTCAGCAAGATTAGGCAGAACTTGGCAGTAGGTGACTGGGCGCAACTATTAGAGGCTGATGTCCAAGTGGGAAGCACTTAAGTGATAAGTAAGATCCAGGACTAACATTTCTCAGGAGGGTATAAATGGCTGGTAAAGGTACCCTGATTAGCGAGAGATACAGAGTCAGAGAACTGGAAGAGAAAGAGGCATGTATCAGATGCAAGTACCATATCTTGGGAATGACTTCCCTGAAGAGCCAGATAAATAGGAATGGGAGATGAGGGGGGCATCGCTGTTAGTAATGTTATATTATATCAAAGTAGACATATCAAGACCAGGTGCATCCCAGAACATTGTGGGAAGGCAGGAGAGAACTTGTTGGGACCTTGACAGATACTTTTAACTCATCACAGAAGACAGGAAAAGTTCCGAAGGAATGGAAGATGGCAAATGTAGTGCCATTGTTTATAAAGGACTGTAACGAATATCCAAGTAGTCTGATGTCAAACTGCTGGGGAGGATTGTGAGATAGAATCTATCAACACTTGGATGGCCAGGATAAAATTCAGAACTAGTGTATGGGCATTCATAGAAAATAATATGTCAAAAACTTGATAGAATTTTTTGAAGAAGTGACAAAAGGGCAAAAGATGGATTTTAGAAAAGTCTTCGATGAGCTCCCACATGGTAGATTAGTATAGAAGTTTAGGGTACATGGAATAAAAGGCCAACTATCCAACTGGAGAAAATATTGGCCTAGTGATAGGAATCATGGAGTGGATGTGGAGGACACTTTTTTCAGACTGGAAGGACATGATTAATGGAGTACCTCAGAGTTTGGCATTAGGGCCCTTGCCTTTTGTAAAATACATTAATTATTTGGACAAGGTTGTTTGTGGCGAGGTAAGTGAGTTTGTTGGTAACAAGAAAATACGTGCTATAGTGGACAGTAAAGAAAGTTACTTGGGTTTGCAACAGGATTCAAATGAGATGGAGAACTGGGCGATGGAATGGAGATGTCATTCAGCTCAGAGAAGTTTGGGTAATCGAACCAGGGCAAGTCTATTGTCTGGAAGTTCATAGGTCTTATAAAATGGCAGCAGGGGTGGACAGTAATGAAGAGAGCATTTGGGACAATTGTCTTCATCAGTCAGGGCACCGAATACAAGAGTTTGGATGTCATGCTGAAGTTATACAAGACGTTGGCGAGGCCACACTTGGAATATGGTGTGCAGGTTTAGTCGTCTTTATAAAGTTGGAAAGGCTATAGAAGAGGTTTGTCAAGTTGTTGCAGGTTTAAGGAAGGTGAGAGCTGGAGAATTCGGCCTGTTTTCCTTAGAGCATAGCAGATTGAGAGGGGATCTAATACTGTTCTAGAAAATCATTAAGAGTTCTGATAAGGTGAATAGGAACAGTTCATTATCAAGAACGAGAGAATCTAAGACGAGAGGAGATAACGACAGGGTGAGAGGGTTAGTATTTAGAAGGGACGTGAGGAAACAGTTCTTCACTCAAAAGGTGATGGGCATTTGGATCAAGCTGGCCGATAAACTGGCAAAGAAGCAAGTTAGTTTCCTTTATGAAACTATATGGATGGGAGGAATGGAGGGTGTTGGTTTGGACCTAATGCAGGCAAGTGAGACTAAAGCAGGAGGGCACATTGTTCGACATGGACAAGCTGGGCCTGTGGATCTGTAAGACTCTATGACACCACTGAGCCGGGACTAATCCCCATCAATCATTTCCTGTTAATGCCAAAGATGAATTTCAGCCTCTTTTCTATTCCTGTTGTATAGTCCCAACAAATGTTTTGCTGTTAAGCAACTGCAGTTATTTTAACAATCAAAAGGTACCAACGTTCATGACTAATTATATTTGTTTGCAAGAAATAACTGCTTGGAAAACTGCACTTTCAGATAATCTGATTGCAACTAAACGGCACCAAGATAGAGAACAATAACAACAAAAAAAAATTACTGCTATTGTTAAAGATTCCTAACAAATAAACCTTGTGGTTAAAAGGTTGTTTAACAACAACTTTTATTTATCTAACAGGTTTCCATAGCAAAACATCCCAAGGTGCTCCATGGGAGTCCTATTATGCAAATTTGATGCTGAGTCAACTGCCGGTAACTAGGCAGGTGAGTCAAACCTTGGGTATAAAGATAGTTTTCAATGATTATTTATGCAGCTCCTTGAAAATAATCTGTATGCACAGATTTAATCATGGCAATTGTTCTTTTAGCCCACATTATGTAGCAGCCATCGAACTCCCATTTACCCCGATCCTGCCCAAAACTAATCGAAATTGGGACATACAACATGCCACCCAATTTAACCTACACCCCCAGTACGTTTTCAAAGTGTGGGAGGAAACCAGAGCCCTTACATCCAATTAACCTATAACCCGTGGTACGTTTTGAATGACGGGAGGAAACCGAGGGCCAGAGAAAATGTGCGCAGACACGGGAAAACATATGAACTCCTTACAGACAACGTGGGATTCAGATCCCGGACCCGATCGCTGATGCTGTCACCCAATGCTCACTGTCTGAAATCTTTGGAGGAAACTGGAGCATCTGAAGTAAACCGTGAAACGTGCAAACTCCATAGAGATATTACTGGAGCTTGGGATTGAAAGGTCTTCGGAACTATGAAGCAGTAGCTCTCCTAGCTACATCACTGTGCCTGCCAATCAAGAAGGAACTCCAGAGGTCAAGACATTAGTAGCCTCTATAAGCGAGTCTGAGTGCAGCCAACGTTATTAAAGACAGGGAAAAAATCTTGACTGCTTCCATTTTCAGTGTTTTCTGAAAAATTGTCAAAAAACAGCATCAAAATTGTTGAGTGCTCCAACAGGCACATTCTTTGGTTGTGGGTACAGACTGTTTTGGCTGTTGGCCACTCACTGCTAAAAAAAATGATCATCAGAGCATATAAAGGGATATGAAGTGTTTGTCGGTGGATCAGTTTACAGGGATTATGGGTCTGAGGGTAAGACTTGCCCAATTGGGGGCAAGGTAAGTAGTTAAACATTTGTGGGGACAGCAGCCTGGGTTCGGATCATTGTGGACTGTTGATCAGATGGTCAGGATTTGCCCAATTGAGTTGAGGGGGGGGTGGGGGGCAGTGAGCTCAGCAATTATGGATGGAGATTGGCAAAGAGAAGCAGGACTCACCCAAGTTGTGTTCTAGCCAGAGTGATATACTGTATTAAAACTCTGTGGTCGCCGAATGACGGGGATAATTTTACCCAACAACATGAAGCATCGCCCAAAAAATTAATACCATTTGATGTGTGTTCGGTGCAGAACTTTGTTAGCTGTGGGAGGGTGAGTCATTATTAGAAGTGAAACTAATGGCATTATGGTCACTGAACCCAAAATGTTCCCCTACACATACCGCCCTCACATATCCTGTCTCATTCCCTAATATGAGATCCAGTATTGCATTCTCTCTGGATGATACCTCTATATATTGATTTAGAAAACTTTCCTGAACACATTTGACAAACTTCATGCCATCCAGCCCATTTACATTATGGGAGTTCCAGTGAATATGAGGAAAATTAAAATCCCCTGCTACCACAACCTTCAGAAGCCTAATAGCCTGAGGTTGTCTTATCTCAGAAGCTAAGCAGGCTCAGGCCTGGTCAGTACTTGGAGGGGAGTCTGCCTAAGAACACCAGGTGGTGTGGGTTTCTGTGAAGAACACTCTGTCTACTTTACAGTAGATAAATGTTAAAGAATTTCCAATAATGGAACCTTTACCTTATATTTCCTGCATTTGTCTACTATCTCTCACAGATTTGCTCCTCCCCTTCTCGTTGATTATTGGGTGGGCTATGATACAACCCCATGAGCGTGGTCATAACTTTCCTGTTCCTCAGCTCCACCCATTTGGCCTCAGTAGGCAATCCCTCTGGTCTATCCTGCCTGAGCACAGCTATGATATTTCTGGAGAGGTCTGCTTACACGTGGAAGTGGTGACAGTTGCATCCAACTTCAGAAAATTACTGATATTCAGATGCATTCTCTAAACGAACAGCACGACGCAGCAGAACATCTTGGCCTGTTTTTCTCAGATGTGATGCTAACGGTTATGACCCAATTCTAACCTTTACAAGAAAGTCATGTTGGTGTTAATACATTTGTGGGTAAGTGAAGTCGATGTAACCTGCTTCAGGATGTAAAGCTCAGAAGCTTCTGCTTATATAAGAGATTAAATAGTTCTGCAGGTATGTGAAAAAACTCCCAAAAAGTACTGTCTTCTAAGTCGGAGCAGATAAACACCTGGTTTAAATGTGCTGCAATTGCAGAGGATTAAATTTGGTAATCCCTAAAAATGAAAACGTAGATCACTGCACATAATTAGCCTGAACCCACTTATTACGATGCAGACAGCATGTTAAATTCAAAGGACTAACTGCGCGGTCAGTACTAAGTGACTGGTTATCACCTATTTACATCAGCAAATAGCTTAAAACCAGGAGTGGTAATTAAAAGTGGTCTCCCCTATTTAAGCACAAGTACGTTGCGATTGTAAATACCTACGAAATGTGGAATGGGGAAATGCAAAACCGTGTCCCCCTGGAGAAAATCACATAATCTGAAGAATAAGTAAGACTTCTTGATGGATATTTGGCAGCTATGCCTATGACACCCCACTCACCCTGCCACCCACCCCCACCCCAAACCAGAAAAGTCAGATATTTTTTTAGGCCTGAGAAGGTGTCTGGCAGATCTTTCTTTTCTTCTTATTTCAGTTGTTTTTCTATCGAACTCCCTTTCTTTTGGTTTTTTTTCCCTCTTTTTCCGAGGGATGGGGTTATTTACAACTATAGCCAACAAAAAGGATTATTGTTAAATATATTGTATTGTTTGACGTGTCAATTCTACAAATTAAATATTAATTAAAAGGACCTGTGAAATGTAAAGAACTGAGACCGTGGCATGTAGAGAGTGGCTAAAAAGCCACCAGAAGACTGGTGAAGAAAATAGCACAGGTGCCAGCTCATTGGGTGTCAGGGGGAGTACATCTGATGAATCAGATGGAACCAGAAGGGCATTCAAGGCTAACTTATGGGGATGCAAGTGTGAATGAACATACGGAGATCATGTTCCAATCTTGGGTGATCAGAGAATATTAATGGTTAACTTGTCCTGGATGGTGGTGGTAATGAGAGGAATGAGGTGAAATCTACATTTTGGTAGATTCCCCATGATTAAAAAAAATGGTTAAAAGCCAAGCATCCGGATTATTTGGGAGACTGAGGGGGTGACGGATAGAGTTACAGGGCCACAATCAATCCAAGCAGGCAGGAGGAAGGAAGGTAGCTGGGTGACAGTCAGGAGAGGGAAAGGGAACAGGCAGGCAGTGCAGGGTAGCCCTGTGGCCATTCCCCTGAACAACAAATATGCTGCATTGAATTCTGATAAAGGGGATGAACTATCTAGGCAAGGCAGCAGCCAGATCAATGGCTCCATGGTCAGATCTGAGCCTGAGTGGAGGGAGAAGCTGAGTGTCACTATAAAAGTGAGGGACTGTGTAGCGGAGCAGTCATCGTCAGAGTGGACTGAGACAGAATGGTAAGGGTTTGGCTCAACAGGCTTCAAGAGGCGAGGAATATTAGGAGCTGAAGTAAGAAAGGGCCACCCTTTTCAAGGAACAAAAAGGATTCATTAGGTAAGGGCAGTTCCTCTTGTCATAAACAGTGGGAATGGCAGCCAAGGCAGGGGAAGGCTCCTCTTGCAGAATGAGGGTCGTCAAGGAAGCCAACAGTATCCTTGACGACTTCATCTGTGAGAAGTGCATCCAGCTGCAGCTCCTTACAGGCCGAGTTAAAGTATTGGAGCTGGAATGGGAAGAAGTCCAGATCACTCGAGGCAGAGGGGTGTAGACTAGAATGCAGCAGGACTGTAGATGGGTGCCAGACAGGTGAGGGAAAGGGAAGAGATAGGCAGTGTAGGACACCCCTGTGGCTGTTCCCTTCAATAACAAGTATGCCATTTTAGACACTGTTGGGGAGGAAATGACCCACCAGGGACAAGCCATGGAGATAAAGTCTCTGGCACAGAACCTGGTCCTGTGACTAAGAAGGGAAGCAGTAGAAGAGGCAAGCTGTGATGATAGGGGATTCCATATTTAGGGGGACAAATAAGAGGTTCTGTGGAAGAGATCGAGTATTTGGGATGATCTGTTGTGGATGGCTTGCATCAGAACTGGAGGTGGACTAATATCCTTACGCGAAGGTATGCTAGAGTGGCTCCGGTGGATTTAAATTAGATTTGCAGGGGGATGGAAACCAGAGTTCAAGAGAAGATGGAGTAGTGGAGGAATGAAAGAATATGTGAAAAATGTATACACCTTTCAAAATCAAAGGTTGTATGAGGTGGAAATTTTCAATGCAAGGAGCATTGCAGGAAAGGCAGATGAGCTTAGAGTGTGGATTAGCATGTGGAATTATGACATTGCGGCTATTGGTGAAACTTAATTGTAGGAGGGGCAGCTCAAGGTTTCAGGGGGCTTCCATTGCTTTAGACATGATAGAATGTGGCGGGTGGGGGGGGGGGAAATGAAAGGGGGAGAAGTGGTATTGCTCATCAGGCAAAATATCACAGCTGTGCTCAGGCAGGACAGACCAGAGGGATTGCCTACTGAGGCCATATGGGTGGAGCTGAAGAACAGGAAAGTTATGACCACGCTCATGGGGTCGTATCATAGCCCATCCAATAATCAACGAGAAGGGGATGAGCAAATCTGTAGAGAGATAGTAGACAAATGCAGGAAATATAAGGTAAAGGTTCCATTATTGGAACGTAATACATGAAATTCTTTAACACTTATCTACTGTAAAGTAGACAGAGTGTTCTTCACAGAAACATACACCACCTGCTGTTCTTAGGCAGACTCCCCTCCAAGTACTGACCAGGCCTGAGCCTGCTTAGCTTCTGAGATAAGACAACCTCAGGATATTAGGCTTCTGAAGGTTGTGGTAGTAGGGGATTTTAATTTTCCTCATATTCACTGGAAATCCCATAATGTAAATGGGCTGGATGGCTTGAAGTTTGTCAAAAGTGTTCAGGAAAGTTTTCTAAATCAATATATAGAGGTACCATCCAGAGAGAATGCAATACTGGATCTCATATTAGGGAATGAGACAGGATATGTGAGGGCGGTATGTGTAGGGGAACATTTTGGGTTCAGTGACCATAATGCCATTAGTTTCAGGCTGAAACTCTAAATTGGAGAAAGGCCAATTTTGAGGAAATAAGAAAGAATCTGGAATGCATGGATTGGGATAAGTTGTTTTCAAGCAAGGATGTGCAAGGTAAGTGGACGACCTACAAAGGGGACATTTTGAGAGCACAGAGTTTATATGCTCCTGTCAGGATTAAGGGCATAGGGAGTGGTTTTCGAGGGATATTGGGGATTTGGTCCAGAAGGAAAGGTAGGTATATAGCAGGTACTGTAGAGGCAACACAGAACAAATGAGATGTAAAAAAATGCAAGGAAAACCTCAGGAAGGCTAAAAGAAGACATGAGGTTGCCTTGGCAGACAATGTAAAGGAAAATCGTAAGGATTTCTGCAGGTATATTAAGAGCTAAAGGATAGTAAGGGGCAAAATTTGTCCTCCTGAAGATCAGAGTGGTCAGCTTTGTATGGAGCCAAAAGAGATGGGGGAGATATGAAATTTTATTTTCATCAGGAAACAGGCAGTGAGGTCATGGAACCTATAAATATTTAATAGGAGGAAGTGCTGCAGAGATGGGACAGGGGGAAGGATTTCAAATTCTTGGATCGTTGAAACCTCTTCTGAGAAAGGGGTGACCAGTACAAGTGGGATGGATTGGACCTGAACTAGAAGGGAAATTATATCCTGGTAGGAAGGTTTGCTAATGCTGTTGGGGGGGAGGGAGGAGTGGTTAAACTGGATTTGCAGGGAGATTCGGAGCCAAAGTGAAGAGGCAGAAGTTGGCGCACAAGTATGGACAGCTGGTAAGGTTTGTGTGGAAGAACAGACAGAGAGGACAAAGTTGCAGCCAGTGGGATGAGTTAAAATACAACAGGGACATAGAGTCAAAAAGAGTAATAAATACAGTGCTAAAGGGGTTGTATTTTAAATGAACACAACATGAGAAACAAAGTGGATGACCTTGTAGTACAGCTGCAGATTGGCAGGTATGATACGGCCATCACAGAATGGTGGCTAAAAGATGGATGTCATCGGGAGCGGAATATCCAAAGATACACAGTGATTCAAAGGAAAAGCAGGTAAGCAGAAGAGTTGGTGTGGGTTGGAAAGGAATAACATTAAATCATTAAAAATAGTTGTCATAATATCAGAAGATATAGAATCAGTATGGGTTTGTGTTAAGAAATGGCAAGGGTAAAAAAGTACACTGTTGGGAGTTATATGCAGATGTGGACAACAAATTATAACAGAAAATAGAGAAGGTATGTCAGAAGGGCAAGGTTATGGTGGTTATGTGGGATTTTAACATGCACCTAGATTGTGAAAACCAAGTTGGTACTGGATCACAAGAGAGAAAATATGTAGAATGCCTATGAAATGTTTTTTTAGAGCAGCTTGTTGATGCAACCACGAGGTGACTGGCTGTACTGCATTGGGTGTTCTGTAATGCACCAGAGGTGATTAGAAAGTAAAGGAACTATTAGGGGGCAATGATCACAATCTGATTGAGTTCAGTTTGAGATTTAGCAAGGAGAAACTAAAGTAAGATATGTTGGTATTTCAGTGGAGTAAAGGGAATTACAGTGGCATGAGAGAGGAACCAACCAAAGTAGATTGGAAGCGGGATCTAGTATGGAAGAGAGCAGAGGAGCGATGGACTGAGTTTCTGCAAGAAATGAGGAAGATGCAGGATAAATACATATCAAAAAAGAGGAAATATTTCATTGGAAAAATGTTGCAACTGTGGCTGACAAGGGAAGTCAAAGCCAGCATAAAAGCAAAAGAGGGGGCATGCAAGGAAGCAAAAATTAGTGGAAAGATAGGGGATTGGGAAATTTTTAAAAATTTGCAGAGGGTATCTAAAAACAAGGAGGGAAAGATGAATTTAGCAAATAATATCAAAGAAGATACAAAAACTTCAAGTATATAGAATGAACGAGAGATGAGAGTAGATATAGGACTACTAGAAAAAGATGCAGGAGAAATAATAATTGGAGACAAGGGGTAGAAGAACTAAAGGAGCATGTTGCTTCATTCTTCACAGTGGAAGGCACTAGCAGTGTGTCCAATGTTGAATGGTGTCAGGGTAAGGAAGTCAGTGCAGTTCTTGTTTGAAGGTGTTCAGAAAGCTGAATGGCCTAAGGGTAGATAAGTCTCCCAGACCAGATAGATTGCACTTCGAGTCCTGGAAGAATTAGGGATAGAGATTGTGAAAGCATTGGTAATGGTCTTTAAGGAATCATTAGATTCTGATGTGGGCCTGGAGGACTGGAAAATGACAAATGTCACCTCGCTGTTCAAGAAGGGAGGGAGGCAGCAGAAAGGAAATTATAGACAGGTTAGTTTGACATCAGTGGGTGGGAAGATGTTGGAGTTGATTGTCAAGGATGGCGTACTTGGAGGCACAAGATATGATAGGCCAAAAGCCAGCATGGCTTCTTTAAGGAAAAATCTTGCTTGACCAACCTATTGGAATTCTTTGAAGAAGCAACAAGAAGGCTGGATAAGAGAAATGTAGTGGATGTTGTGTATTTGGATTTTCAGATGGCATTTGATAAGGTGACACAGTGAGGCTACTTAGCAAGATAAGAGAGTTTAGAGGAGGTTAACAAGGCTGATTCCAGGAATTAAAGGCATTTCACATGAGGAGTATTTGCTATTTCTTGCCTTGAACTCATTGGAATTTAGGAGAATGAGGGAAGATCTCATTGAAAAATATTGAATGCTGAAAGGCATGGACTGTGTAGATGTGGAAAGGTTGTTTCCCATGCTGGGATAGTCTATGACAATGGGGAGGGAGGAGACTTTTACCTGGTGGGCCTGATGTTGAATGGTGTCAGTGGTTGAATGGTGTGCCTCATGGATTTTTCACTGATGTTGGACCGGGGTTTGGGGGGGGGGTGGTGTTGGTGTTGGACCAGGGAGACATCAGCATCAGACCAGAGGGGGAGTGGCAGTATCCACAGACCGAGGGGAGGGGCATTGGCATTGGACTGGGGGAGGGGCATTGGCATTGGACTGGGGGTGGGCACCCAGTTGGACTGGGTGGGGTTGGCAGCGGCAACATACCGTCGGTCAGATCTGGAGGCCTGTGGGCTGGATAAATTTAGGTCACAGGCCAGATATCCGGTCCCCAGGCCTTCATACCTGTGGGATAAATTTGGATCCAGATCCGGCCAGAGGGCCGCAATTTGCCCACCCCTGGACAATGTCAAGAGGCTACAACTTCAGGATTGAAGGGCATCTGCTTAGAACAGAGTTGCAGAAGAATATTTTGAGCCAGAGGGTGGTAAATCTGTGGAATATGCTGTTTCAGGCCATTGGGTCATAGTCATTGGGTGTATTTAAGGTAGGGATTGATAGGTCCTTGGTTAGCTGGGGCACCAAAGGTCGTGGGAAAAGGCTGGGCAGTGGAGCTGATTGGTAAAAATGACAGCTCATTGTTAAGTGGCAGGGCAGATGCAATAGGCCCAGTAGCCTATTTCTGCTCCTATATTTTATAATTATGGTCTTATTGTCTTTTCTTGTGTTTTTTTTAAGTCTTTGAGGATTTATCTGCTGGCAGTCAAAACTGATAGGGTACATTTCCTGACTGTTGTAGAAGAATTTACCATGACAATGAATATGACGTTCAAGATAATGGCATAGATCCATTCAAAAAAATGGCATGGAAAGTTGATGTTAACTTTATGTTCACCTGAAAAAAAAATTGAGATTTTTCAGAACTAATCTTTAAAATCCATTGTAGATGTGTTCTGTGAATTGTTGCTTCAGGGTGAGTTAGTTTTCAGGGGAAATTTTGGGCCAGGTACGCATTCACTGTGCAAATCACTCAGCAACATACTGCTTCTTTATTTGTTACAGTTTGATTGATGCTTGGGATAATTCAACAGGAAAGGTAATCTAAAAAACATAGCATATCTGCTCTATGAATAATTAATCAATTTGCGAAACCATACATCCTTTGCAGTAAGGTTTTGTTGCAAGTCAAAGGTGGAAATTCACCCATAAACTGTATAATCTTGGGAACACTATAGATGGCCAGCAGTAAACCTGAACTTAGACCCCAGGGAGTTAGGTGGGCAGTTCTGATGTTATGGTTTGGAGAATTTCTTTTGGGAAGAGGACGAACGTTAGATGAAGAATGAAGAAAATCAGTTATCTAGATCACCAGTCTTATACTGGGATGCAAAGAGCTTGCCATCAATTTCTTAATGACCGACATTATCGTAAAGTTCACCGTCAGCAGAACCATGAGCATCCAAGGACGAAACACCAATACGAAATTAACTTCCCTGCATTCTAGTCTTTACCTTCCATTCCTTCAAGCTGTTGGGCAGACTTTCAATTTCTCCAGTGATTCATTCACCACTTTCTATTTTACAGCTCAGGTGCTTCACTGAATCATTAGGAAAAGCAGCCAGAGGGAGGCTTTTGAAAGTGGAATGAATAGCTGAAGAATAAAGAAATGCCGACCAGGAGCAGTCAGGCTCCCTTCCAATGATGGCGCTGGTCTTGGGTTCCTGGTCTGGGAAGATGACAGTCCAAACTGGAATGGACACAGGGGTCTGAAGATGCTAGAATAGGGAGCCACAAACAATCAGCTGGGCAAGCAGCATCAGAGGGAGTAAAAGGATTGCCAACATGATGATCATTCTTTTTATCTTTCTGATCCTGCTCTTACTGCTAAGTTCCTTCAGCAAATTGTTGGTCCAATCTGGGATGAATTGGAGAAAGTTGCAGAGGTAGGGCAGATGCAAAATGGTGGACAATTTGGCAGGGAGGAGGAGGGTTTTCAGCTCAATGGCTGGCCAGCAGAGAAGCCCAATGGCATGAAACCTTTAGATTCTTCAGGATACCCCTTGCAAAATTTGGTTGCTGTCACACTCAGGGATGCTCATAAACTGAAATGAGACCCTAACCAATTTGTTTTAGTTGTGTTAGGTGAGGGATTAGTATGCTGGGAAGGAAGGGAATGGGATTTTTGAAGAGTAAAGATACTAAAAGCACAGAAAAGAAATTAGCATTCATTAGGACAGGGAGTAAATTGAAGATGGGCAACATGACAGATGGAAATATATGATCCATCCCAGCAAACAATTGATTATAGAAATAAAAATCAGATTAGGCTCTAGGATAACACTAAAGTAGCAAACTGTCAAGTCAAAACACAATGCTGGAGAAACTCAGCAGGTCCTTTATATAGCAAAGGTAAAAACATCAGTTATGTATTTTAACCTTGCTATCTCTCCAGCATGGTTTTTTACTTCAACCATGGTGTCTGCAGGCTTTTGTGTTTTACTAGTAAACTGTCAAGTTCTGCCAATGCTGAGATCAAATTAAAAGTAATTCCATATTTTTACTGCTTTGCAGGTAGACTTTTCCACTTACAATGCAAGTACCTACTGATTGAGAAAGAACTCTGGGGCACCAAGAGAAGTAGGTGCTCCTTTTCATGAGGGCTTTGGTTTCTTTTGCATGTATTGAACCAGAGAGATGAGCGCCTTGGTTCATAATGCAGGGTGCATTAGCAGAGGTGCTTTATCAGCTCCTGATTGAATTATAAATGTCCGCCCTTTCATCTTGGATTTGAACACTATCAGTTTGGTACAATATATATTTCTTGAGGAGGCAAAAGGTTATGAAGCAGTAGCATTTTTAACATATAACGGTGTAAGCCAGTGATTGCAGCTTGAATCTGGTGCCATAATCCTGCCACACAAGAAATATATCAGAGTACATAACGGATACATGATGAACTAGAACTAGACACAAGTTAATCCTGAGTCAATAAATTAAATTACACCTGTAAGACAGATGGGAACATATATAAATGGGAAGGACAGGACTAATGTCAAGATGCTCTGTTGATGGAGTGATTAATTTTCAAAGTTGGGGCAGACATAATCTGTATTGGATTGCCCAGAAATTTCAGTGGAGGGATGAGATGTATGAGCAAAAAGACCTCATCATCTGAATTTACTTTTATGTTTAGATTGACTCAGCTCAGGCAAATCTGCAATCATCTCACAGTGTGGTTGATGCCAACTCAAATGCCAAAGAAAATAAAATTAAGAATAGTGCAATTTGTTCAATATTTATTCTGCAGTATGCAAAAACGTCTGTGGTACAGGTTGTCTTTATTGGAGGGCTCTCTCACATAACACGTCTCATAACCTCGGACTCCCTGTGCTATTAAAGACAATGTTTTGACTGTCCACTCGATGAAGAAACCATTTTCCAGAAAGGGTTTATTCTGCTCTAATAAGGTCTGTGGAGCTGTAATTTTCCTTGCATTCCCACCAATCGGTTTTCACCCCCAGAGTCAAATCAAAAAATGAGCCGCTTGGTTAGTGCAACACCTTTACATTGCCAACGATCGGGACTGGGGTTTGAATCCCACGCTATTTGTAAGGAGTTTGTACATTCTCCTCGTGTCTGTATGGGTTTTCACCGAGGGCTCCAATTTCCTCCCACCATTTGAAACGTTCTGGGGGTGTAGGTTGATTGGGTGATAATTTGGCCCATGGACTAATGGGCCAAAATAGCCTGTTACCCTGCTGTATGTCTAAATTTAAATTTATATAAGGAAAAACATAAGAACAGCAGATGCTGGAATATTGAGCAAGAAAGTGGAGGGACTCAGCAGGTCAGGTAGCACGTGCAGAGCTGTTTCAGGCCGCGACCCACTTCCAAGAGTTTATTTCTCTCCATGAGTGCTGCGTGATCTACTGAGTCCCTTCAGCATCTCATTGTTTGCATCAAAGGAAGGAACTGGGCCCTCTGTGGAGAAACCCACCAAGGTTAAGAACAGGGAAGAAAATGAAATAAACCAAGAGTGAAACACGAAAGTCTGCAGACACTGTGATTGTAGTAAAAAATCCACCAAAGTGCTGGAAGAACTCGGCCGTCTTTCAGCATCCATAAAAAGCAAAGATCTATTGATATTTCAGGCCTGAGGCCTTCTTCAAGGAAGAAGCAGAATGAGCCAGAAGCAGGAAACCTCAATGTCTCTGGATTGACAATGGTGACTGGGGGAGGAATCCAGGCCCACAAAAGGTGTGATTGGGGGAAGAGGTGAGAATTTATAAGGTCTCTGCAAAAGGAGACAGAGAAGGGAGAGAGAGCTGAGGGAAAACCACGGGGAAAGAAGGTGGGGGTTAACAAAAGCCAGAAGAATCAGTATTGATGCCATCTGGTTGGAGGGTGCCCAGATGAAAGATGAGGTATTGTTCCTCCAATTTGCAGGTGGTCTCAGTCTGACAGTGCATGAGGTCATGGACAGGCAGATGGGGAATTGAAATCAGTGGCCACTGGAAGATCCATGCTATTGTGGCTTTAGGGCCAGTCAAGAAAAGGGCAATGGCAAGATTAATCCTCAACAGCATAGCACAGTTAAATTAAAGGGGGGGCTCAATGAGGGAAGAAGAATATGTGAGCTGCAGTTTAAGAAGGTGATGCTCTCAAATCTAAATAATAAACATTGTGTATTAATACGTGGCACAATAATACAGCTTGCCGAGATGCTGCCTCACCACTTGTGTGACCCAGGTTCAATCCTGATCAAGTGCTGTCCTGTAGAATTTGTACATTGCCCTTGTAACCATCTGGCTACTCTGATAATCCCTCATCCCAAAGATGTATGGATTGCTGGATTAATTGAACCTCAGTGTGTAGGAGATTGGTATAACCTGGAGGGAGCTAATGACAATACAATGTAAGACGATGTAAATGGGTGCATGGCAATTGGGATAGACTCAGTGGGGTGACTCTTTGAATTTTATCTGTATTAGCGTTTTTAGACCGCAGGGATGCAACAGCACAATCAACAAAATTTGCTGTTACACAGGGAGTCTGAAAAGGAAAGTGCAGGAATTTTTAATCAATTCCCACAATTTATCCTGCAGGATTCCTACTAGTTTTCGGGAAGCCTGCAGTCTAGATCGCACTGCAAAACTCACCTCATGAATTTGACATCCAGATGATGACTCAGGCCTCGTTGCTCCACGTAAAAGCACCGGGACTAAAGCGCACAGGAACTTAAGGCATGGAGTGTCAACGACCTCAAGGCGACTAGCCTTCCTGGGTCCCAGGTGCAATTACTGGGGCAACGGTGCTAGAAGCTTTCTTTTAAACTGCAGGGGGATCTACCTGGTGATTTAAGGGGGATCCCGCCCCAGCAATGATGCTTCATGTACTTACCAGAAGTACTACCGGATGTTCGGATGGTGGTTGCCCAGTAACGCACGCATGCAAGCGCTGACATCACCAGAATAAGCAGGTTGGCCATTTTTGTTTTCAAATCTCCTGGGGACGTGACCTAGTTAAGTTTAACTGGGTTCCCTGACGACCTCTTGAGGTTGGTCAGGGGCCCGGATGGATTCCGACAGGGTTGACTGGGTCAGACCCTTTCTAACTGCCACGTAACTGGGGCACTAACCGTGCAAATTGCCCGGTTAACCCAATTGTACATGGTAGTTTGGAAGGGCCTCTAAAAGAGGCATGAATACAATCTGCACCAAGGTTTTGCTGCATTGGAAAGTGTCAACAACCTCTGTTAAACCAAGGTTTTGCCTGTTGCTTTCACAACAAAGTAAAAGGTCCCAAAGACAAGGGAGTTATTTTTTGGTGTCCTGCACAATAATAATCGCTAATCAACATTGCTAAAATAGGTTATCTGGTCATTTTCACATCGTCGTTGTTTGCGTGAACCTGCTGTGCACTATAAAAGTACTTAATTGCCTCAAAATGCTTTGGGCATCCCAGGGTTCTGAAAGGAGTAATATAAATGCTAATCTTTAGGATTAATAGTTGAATACTTCAGGTACTAATGAGTTGGTGAAAGTAGAGACTGCCGCTGTATGTTAGGTTTAGCCTGCATTTGGCACTTGATGCTCCCTTGCCTGAGGAGTTAAAGACAAATGTTGGGAATGGATGTCTGTAGGTTCATTAGGTGTCTGAATGCAATTTAGCTCCTTGCAGAGAGGGCACATGTTTTTGTGGTTAATGTCATCTTATCAAACTCTCCAAAGTCCCAACATCTGAACAGGAGTAATTAAGTTCACACTGAGCATTTAGAATGGTTCTGAAGTCCTTCCTTAGCTTTCTGCTTTCACCTGCTGATTGAAATGGATTACTATATATACAGGCAGTCCCCAGGTTACGAACGAGTTCTGTTACCTGGGTCTGACCATAAGCCAAATTTGTACGTAAGGCAGTACTTCAGGTTCTTATTTAGCATTCGTGAGGAATTTAGCATGCGTGAATTGGGGAACAATCCGTTGTTCGTAATCCGGACGTTCGCAACCCGATGACTGTCTGTACTCGTGTAAAAGTCAATCTCATGTAAATGTCGACCCCCTATTTTTGGCCAATAAATCTGGAGTTTTCCTTGAAAACCTTGACCCTCAGTCGCGAACTCGCACCTAGGGCCCGGCCGCTCGCCCATCGGAGCTCATGACACCTCCGACGATGCAGATACTTACCGTGGCCTCGACCTCATTGTGTTTTTGTTCTTTATCTGCTCAGACATTATTTGGATTTCTGATACTGATACAATATTTAGGATTCCAGTGTGAATGTCAGCCCTCCATGTAATAGATGACCCCATACATTTAACATTATTAAATGGTCTATAAAATTCAACTTATACACAATTATATGTGGTACGTTGCATTTGACTAGAACTATTAAACATCAAAGAATTTTTATGCTTTGTTGAGACTTTACCAACGCTCTACAAATACTTTTCCTCAACATCTGCCAGCACCCAGAGAGTGTATCCTGAGCTTCTCAACCTAACTGGACACATGGCGAGAATCACCCTCAGATAGACAGGTGCTAGTCCTGGTAACACTGCCAAAGGAAGTTATGGCAAGATAAAACACAGAAACAGCCCCTTCTGTCCATTGATTCACATCACCCACCAACCACCCTTCCATTCTTCTCACATCCTCCACTCTCCCCAAATCCTACCACTTATCTAGATCGTAAAGGCAATCTACATTAGCCAATTAACCTCCCAACCTGAACATTCTTTGAGATGTGGGATGAAACCAGAACACCTGGAGAAAACCCATGTGGTATTAGGAAGAACATGAACACTCCACATAGACGGCACACAAAGTGGAGCTTGAACTGGGATCTCTGGCGCTGCACTGTTGTAGAACAAAGAGACCGGGGGGTGGGGGGGTACAGGTCGTAGTTCCATGAAAGTGATCATGGTGGTAGACAGGATGGTGGACAAGGTATTTGCCTTCCTTGAGTACAGGAGCAGGAATGACATGATGCTGCAGAATAGGGCATTGGTGAGACTGCTATTGGATGGTGTTTTGGTTACCCATGTCAGGCAAAAATTTCATTCGTTTGGAAAGCTTGAATTATAAAGAAAGGTTGGATAGACTGGAACTTTTCTCCCTGAAGTCTAGGAGGCTAAGGAGTGAACTTAACAGAGGCTTACAAAAATGATGAGGGCTACAGATAAGGTAAATAGTCTTGGTCTCTTTCGCAGGGAAGGCAAATCGAAATCTAAAGGGCCTAGATTTAGGTTGCGATGGGTAGGATTTAAAGGGGACCTGTGGGGCACTTTCTTCACACTGAGGATGGTGGGTATATAGAATGAGCTATCAGAGGAGGTGGTGGATGAGATGTTTAAAAGACATTTAGACATGGAAAAGGAAGATATAGAGTGATGTGGGCCAAATGCGGATGATGCAGCAGTGCAGTGTGTAGAGTTACAGAGTTAAAAAAACACAAAACGCCGTGGAAGCTCAGCTGGTCAAACAAAGTACTTTATGTAGCAAAGGCAAAGATACAGAATCGACATTTCGGGCTGGAGCCTTTCATCAAGGTCTGAGAGAATGCAGGTAGGCATCCGAACAAGAGGGTGGGGGGGGGGAAGGGAGAGCGGGAGGGGGTAGCAAAGGCAGGAGATGCTAGATGGATGAGGGGAGGGAGGAGGACAGCAGCAATGAGGGGGAGGAGAGATGGCTGGGTGGGTAAGGGGGAAGGGAGGGGAAGAACTGGTAAAACTGGAAAGGGGAGGAGAAAGATACAGGTGGGGAGCAGTGGGAGAGAACTCCCTTCGGAGAGCAAAGGCAAACTTATTCAGGGTAGGCCTACTTGAAGAGCTTTCACAGAGTTGTTACAGTGGTTCAGGGTAGGCGTTCCTAAGAGTTATAGACTTCGATGGTCAGGAAAAAGTCCCTTCTGTCCATCTTTTCCATGCTGTAGAACTATGACTTTACTAGGTGCATTGCTGTGTCACCCATCTTCTGCTAGAGGGCATGGAGGAGGAGATGTGGGCACAAAACCTCCATAATTACGATGAAGTCGTAGGAGTGTCTGCATGAGTGTCTCTCCACTCAGTTTTTTTCTAAAATTGATTTTAATTTCCCAGGGTGCATTTATTACCAATCTCCAAATGAATTAGACCAAATAGTTTGCCAGATTGTTTCAGAATTGACCAGTTTGTTGGGTATGGTATCATAAATAGGTGGAAGTAACAGATTACCTCCTGGAAAGACATCAGTTAACCAGATGTACTGTATTTTACAACCATCTGTCAATCCATGGCCATCACTGCTAAGGTCAGCTGTTCTTTTACAAAGAAATTAAATGAATTTAACTTCCACAGCTGCCATGGTGGGGTTTAAAACTCCAGTCTCTGTTTCATTGTTCAATTTCTTAGTGTTGCACCATTACAGCAATGCTCTTGCCGGTGCACGACCCGGTAAATGAGAATGTTCTGATTCACTGAGAAGGTCATGGGCCTCGTGGAATACCAACAGTGTGATATATTGCTTGTGCAGAGAAGCCCACAGCAGCGTTTAACATTGACTTTGCTTGAACTGGCTAGACTAGTTGTTCTTGCTCAAAATGTTGGTAATATATCTTTACCTCTTATGGACCTACTGAGTCCTGCCAGCGTTTTTTTAACTACAATCACAGCGCCTGCAGACTTCTGTGTTTCACTCCAGTTTAGTTATGACACAATAATATTAACTGGGTGAACATAAATCTGATAAAAACAGCTTCATTTTCACCCTCAACAGGTATTATGGGGGAGGGGCATTCATGACTCACGCCCACCCATATGAGTTATTGTGCCCCCACCCACCCATCCGCAGCACTAGTGTCACTGGGGTGACACCATCAGACGTGGTTTTGTTAGCACGCGTGTATGTCTGCTACGTCGGAGGGAGATGCAAGTGCGATGGCGGCACACGGAGGAGGTTCATGGCAGGTATGGCACCTGCTCTTCCCCCCCTCCCCCACCCCCCGCCCACTGCTGAGTGAGTTCTCAAAATTCAGTCTATGCATCCCTGGCCCTCCCCGCGGCTATCTCCATTAGACTTGATCTGATGCCGACTCTGATAGAGTTGTAAGAAAGTGATAATTTGTATACACTGACATGTGCAGATAGCATGGTCTGTTTTGGAGTTGTCCAGGAGGAGGCAGGATGTGCTGTTTTCCAGTCTGATACCCTACCCCTTCTCTAAGCTCCCCCATTGTCTTCCCTTCCTGCTCTCTCTCTCCAAGCTCCTTGAGCCTCTGTTTTCTGCATTCCCCAAAAGTAACCTCAATCTCTCCAAAACTCCCTGGTCTCCTTACTCGCTACACTCCCTGAATTATGAAGAAGTAAACTGACAGCATGAGAATTTGGCAGGATTACAGAATTCCTTATGACCCAAGGTGCCACTGGCACTCCACAAGCTTCCAAGCAGTAAGGCGGCAGAAGATGGCAGAGAGTGATAGTCCTGCGTAAGAAGGGCCAATGTGCGGCACAGGCCAAGTCCAGGCAGACAATCACATCTGCCCAATGCAGAGAAGATGTGGAGACCACAGAGAAATGGGCTTCAGGACAAAAATAAGCAACGCACTATAACTATAACTAAGACCACTTAGTTCTTAGTTATCCAGTTAAATTCAGAGATGTTCAGGAACATCGAGATGTTCCATTGCAACATTGTATACTGTGTCAATATCAACTGGTTTCGCATTCTACTGAGAACACCTCATAATCATTAAATGGCATGTAAATTGTGCACTAAATCTAGACTTCCTATAATATTTCATCTACGCATAAGACACATTCCACATGCTTATCATTTTTTTTAATACACAGAAATGATGGAGAAACTCATGCAGTATTTTTTATGGCAGATATGTCAGGCCTGGGCCAAGCCCCAGTCATCGGTTATGTATCTTTGCCATCAAGAATGTTGCATGAGCTGCTAAATTTCTCCAGTACTTTTGTGGATTCAATTACAATCACAGCATCTGCAGACTTTCTTGTTTAAAAGCCATTCTTTTTTTTCCTTCTTTTTACATCAGGGCAACTCTTTTGATTCGTCATTCTTATTCAGGTAACTAAAATGTTGGGAAGGCCTTCAGCCCACCTTATATACTCCACCAGATGTTACCAGGTCATTTTTATGTGGTATGCCTGGCAGGAGAAAAGCAACCTGGCACGGGAAGGAGAGGAGGAGGAGGAGGAGGAGGAGGAGGAGGAGAAATATCAATGCTGCTCAGCCTTGGGCACCTGAGGTGACTGTTGCTGGCAGCTGCAGAAACTTGTAACACTTGTTGTTGAGCTGAGCTCAGTTTGGAGGCCGTTTAAAGCTTTCTTCCCCTCCTAAGTGGTGCCAGGTTTTAGGCGCACCACTGCGTTGCTAAGGCAGAAGATTGCTTCAGATGAAAGGTCGGCAATGACGGATAAACTCTTCAACAACAGGAGCTTAGGCAACGAGTGGACGCAGATTTAGGAAAATTGGCCAAGAGAAACAGCATGTGCAGTTCCGGGGAGGAATTGAGGAAATTAAGGGTTTTTTTTTTAATGCAACGAGTTGCATTGAGCTAGTACTGAGGCAGGAAAGGGGCCCTTGGACCCTCCAGCCTGCCCTACCGTTCCATATGACCGTAGCTAACCTGCACAGGTCTCCGTTCCTCTTCTCTGTCAGTTCCCCTCTGCCAGTCTTTCAAATAAAAATCTTCCTCCTCGAGCTGGAATACACTTTCTGGAAGGGTGATGAAAACACACACTGAACTTACAAAAGAGAAATTGGATAAATAAATAAAGATTCATCTAGTCCTAAAAGGAACTGGAAGAGACTAATTGGATAGTTTGACCAAGAACTTTCTGTATGTGTGTGTGTATGTCTACATATGTGGTGATATGGTAACCTATGGCCATGTCCTCTTTTGGAATGGCCACCCTATCTCTAATTTTCTATGACAAGATATAGGAGCAAAAGTAGGCCCATTGGCCTATAGAGTCTATTCCACCACTCTAATCATGAGCTGATCCACCCACCCACTCTGCCCCACTCCCTGGCCTTCTCCCTGTTACCCTTGATGCCCTGACTAATCAAATACCTACCAATCTCTGCCTTTAATACACCCAACAATGGCTGTATGATTCTGTGGTTTAGTCAGAAGCAATATATTTGAATTTGACTGTCTCCAGAACATGTCATTATCAGTGCTAGATTGGCAGGAGTGAGGATGGGTTGCAATTCCTTCACATGCATGCTCAGTAAGAACCTTTTGGAAAATCCAGGTCAATGAATTGGAGCAGATGTGGAATGGTTTGAACCATGAAAGGTTCCGGTAAGTCATAAGAGCATTCAAGATATTGTGTTTCGAAGTTTGAGTGGTCATTTCACTGATGGGATTTGGGCAGGGCCAATGTTTACTGCCCATCCTTAATTACCCTCATGAAGATGGTGATCAGCCTCTTTATTGAACAACTACAGTCTAACAGCATGAAGGAGGACCCAGCGATGGCATTTACAGAATCTTAACTCAGAGGTGATTAAGAGAGACTGAGAGATCAAAAGAACAAAACTTCGGATGTTCAGTGGAATGGAAAAATGTTTTTTCCAATATTATTATGTGGAAGAGTGAGTGAGGAAGGAGACTCAGGTGATAAAAAAAAATAGATTTATCACTGACATTAATCTAATCCATCTTTTTCAATGTGCTTCTGATTATTTTGGCATCATCTGGAGAGGTGTGGATTCTCCACAAATAACAATTCTGTGGAATGAGGTCTGTATTTTGAGTTTGTGATCATTCAAGAGGGTGAACCCTCGCAAGGCATCAGGCCCTGATGGCGTACCTGGCAGGGTACTGAAAACCAACCAACCAACGGGAGGGTTTACGGACATTTTCAACCTCTTATTGCTGCCGTCAGAGATTCCCACCCGCGACTACCACCCAGTAGCACTAACTTCTACTGTGACGAGTAGACACTGTGGTTGAAGTAAAAACAAGAAAATGCTGGAGAATTACTTCTAACACTGGTCGATCTACTGTGATGAAAAGCTTTTGAGAGGCTGCTCATGGCCAGAATTAACAAACGCCTAAGCAAAGATCTGGACCTGCTGCAATTTGCCCTTCATTACAAGCGCTCCACAGCAGATGAAATATCGTTGGCTCTCCACTCAGCTCTGGATCACCTTGAACACAGATGACTGCTCTTCATCGACTACAGCTTGGGCTTCAACACCATTACTCCCTCAGTGCTGATCAAGAAGCTACAAACTTTAGGCCTCTGCACCCCTTTTGCAACTGGATCCTTGACTTTCACATTGGAAGTCCACAGTCAGTATGAATGAGAAACAACATCTCCTTCTCACTGATTATCAATACAGGCACACCCCAAGGATGCGTGCTTAGCCCACTGCTCTATTCATTATACCACCCATGACTGTGTGGCCAGGCACAATTCCAATGCTATTTACAAGTTTTCTGATGACACCACTATTGTCGACAGAATCACAGTCGGCAATGAGAAAGTGTACAGGAGGGAGATAGATCAGCTCATTGAATGGTCAACTTTAGCAAAACCAAGGAGATGATTGTGGACTTCAAATGGAAGTCAGGGGAACACAACCCAGTCCTCATCAAGGACTCAGTAGTGGAGAGGGTCAAGACCCCACCATCCAAGCCACACCCTCTTCACCCTGCTACCATTGGGAAAAAGGTACAGGAGCCTCAAGACGAGCACTCAACGATATAAAGACAACTTCTTCCCTGATGCCATCAGATTCCTGAATAATCAATGAACCAAAGACACGGCCTTTTTGCGCACTATTATTTTTTATTTTTTATAGTAGTGTTTTAAGATGGTTATAATATAAATGTTTGCATGGTGACGCTGCCGAAAAACATCAAAAATCATGACTTGTTCATGATAATGAATTCTGATTCTGAATTCAATTCTTGAATTATAGGGAAAATTGACCTTTCGTTCTGTTAATATGGAAATATCACTCAAAATAAAAGCAGCAGGGTTAGTATTTCCCACTGCTTTCTGACTTCACAATTCAAGTAATTCAAGCCAAAATTATAATCTGATTGCACAAGTACGTCCCAATAAAATGGTGTTCTCCAGTCCTCAGGGCAAAATATGCAGATACATAACCAGATACAGCCAGACAATGCATATGTAAGAGAAGTATTCTTATAAAAATCAATAAATATTGTTTTGTGAATATGAAAGTCTTGGGTGGTTAGTGTGAGCCGTTCCTTTGGTTGTTCAGCAGTCTCACTGCCTGTGGGAAGAAGCTGTTCGTCAGCCTGGTGGTGCTGGCTCTGATCCTCCTGGATCTCTTTCCTGACAGGAGTAGCTGATTTTGCACACCTTCTTCAGACAACGATCGTGGTAGATCACATGGATGGGAGGAGGGGGAGGAAGACTCTAGTGATCCTCTTTGCCACTCTTATGGTCCTATGGATTGACCTCCAATCCATTTCTCTGCAACAATTGTACCACACTATGATGCAGCTGGCCAGGACGCTCTCAACAGAGCTCCTGTAGAAGGTTGGCATGATGGTGGCTGGTAGTCTTGCCCACTTTAATCTTCTCAGGAAGTTCAGCCGCTGTTGGGCCTTCCTGGCAAATGAGGAGATGCTATGCATCCATGATAGGTCACAAGTGAAGTGAACTCCAAGGAACTTGGTGCTTTCCACTTTTTCCACTGCAGTGTTATTGATTTGCACAGGAGAGTGGTTATTCCTGGTCCTTCTGAAGCCTAAGATCATCTCCTTCATCTCGTCCTCATTGAAAATCCACTGGTCCTATCTGAATGGGCAGATTAGCTCCAACCTTAATTACTTAGCCTGTGCTTTCTTGCAATGTGTTGTCAACGGAATTAGCCAGGAACAGTTCTGTGCACTGTTCATTTTAATACTAGTGGGGATCCTCAGATACGTAACCGCTCTGAAACTCTCTTTCCATGCATAACAAAACTGACGGTGACCCTTGTGTCTCAGTAACTTACCCATGACATTGAGAAAGACCCGCCCATAGGCTTCCAGAAACTTCTTGCGGTTTGTCCTGTCATAGATGCCAACATGACACTCGAAAGGCCCATTATCCAAAATGCGAACTTCAGGAATGCTGTTTATAAAAATAAAATAGAAAAGAAAAGTAGAAATGTTATGTGGTTATATACATGTTCCACTAAATTAAAATACAGTTGAGTCCTTCATCGAGAGAGACAAGTCTCTGACACAGCAGTGAATTTCTACACTCTTTCTCCATCTGCACCCCCACTCCTTCACTTTTCCACAGGGGCTTACCTGAGCCGACAAGATAATTATAGTACCCTGCTTTGTAACTACCTCATGGTATCTTCAAAGATAAAGAGATATGGGACACAATAGATACTTTAACATCATTCCAGACACTTTTCAATATTACATTATGATGTGACAATTTGTTTTGCCATTTTCAGCAAATTTTGTGGAGTGCAATGGATTGGTATTCCTGCTCTGTCCTCTTGGTCTGGTCAGTATTTGGCACAGGATACCACTTGGGAGTTGCTGCCTTTGGTAACAAATATTCCTTGCAGCAGACTGTATTGAGGAAGGTAATTGCATTCAAGATTCAATGGGTGGCCATGTAATCAGATTCACCATCAGCAGAATTTGCTGAAATGCCTCTTACAGTCAGAGAAAGAGAACCAAAAGAGAGCCCCCCCCCCCCCCCCCACCCCCCCCAGAGTCAGCTTTTGTCCATGGATTTGCCTCCAGTGCTTCCACAGCCCCCACAGCCACTGAGTCCAGTCACACACTGGAAAGAATAATGTGATTGGCAAGGCTAGAGAAGGTATGTGGTGGGTAAATGGAACACTGAACATGGCTAAAGAATAGATGGTCTTTTAGTGAGCTCTCACTCTGCTCCCAATGGCAACACATCCATATTTCCTGTGCCTGATGGCCTTTATGAGTAAAATGGCAATTTTGCGCTGATTCCTGTTTGGAGGGAAAGGTCCCGAAGTGCAGTGAACTTTTCACATGGGAGCATAAGAGGCAGACTGCTCATTCCTAGCTCAGGACCCAAATGTGAATAGTCAGGGCCTAACTCTGCATTCCAATGTTCCCATGGCTAGGAATTAAATATCTTGACACTTGCCTGGATGCTCGTGCACTGCAGTTGAGTCTTAAGTATTACTGAGTGATTATTTCTGCTTTACATGTACAGCGATTGTTTAAAATGCAAATCAGCACCATGGCCACTTTCCAGCAGCCTTGCTAACTGTTCGATTTAAAACCAGTTTTGTGGGACAGCAGGCTGGACAATCAATTCTCAAAGTTAAGAGTGACCAATTTACAACACCCTGATTGTTTGGTTACAAATATGAATATTCAGAACACTGGAATTATTATGGAACAAGTAGGCTATCCCTTCATCAAATTGTCAGATCTACCTGTCCATCTATATCACATTTATCATCAGGTCAAATTCACTCTGAGACAACTACCTCTCTAGGCCCACAAGGAAGTGAAGTTTCAGTCAACAAAATGCATAAAGTGGCATAATCTGATCTAAATGTTGGGCTCAACAGCAACTTTACATTGCTGATATTTTCTTGACAATAGTCTTGGTTGGACGTGTGAAAAATTAAAAAAGACTACATATGTTGAAAAAGAAATGGGGTTAATTTCTCGGGTCTGAGACCCTTCGTTGTTGGCCGAGCTTCTGAGTTATGAAAAATAGCATTTCAGTTTGCACTTGAGAACCACATCATTTGTGTCCCCTTGTGGATTGTTTGAGCGATATGGAGCAAACACAACTCCTTTTCAGAATTGAACAGCATAGAAGCTTGTGGGTACCCAGCCAATCCTTTGCATTGGTTGACAACCTGCTTTCTTCCTGATTGCTCCCAGATTTAAGTGGTTGCGAACTGGAATTCTCACTCTGTGAGGATGCTGGAAGCAGAAACGATCAATGAAATAACTTTCAAAAGAACCTTGTAGGTCAATGTGGATTGTTCTGGAGATAGCTAATTTGATTTTGATGACTAAATTGCTTCCTTTCTGGGCTTTATAACTCCAAGACTTCACTGAAGTGCTCTTTTAAGTGGATAGTTTATTCAGATTTCTTGACCTCTGTCAAGGACTGCTCATTCTCTTGGTTGATGGCCAGCTTCTCCCAGGCAGGGGCACTGTGGTTATGAAGGACAGCAGCCATGCACTTGAAAGGCCTGTTGCTACTAGCTCTCTGCCTTAGTACATCATCAGCACTCAGGATGGAAAGCCAAGACTCTCTAAATCTTGTAGGAGGGCAAGATAAAGTATTTCAACGATATTTGTCTTTTATATAGATTCTGCTGGGTATCCCTTCATCCCCCAAGGGTGGTACGGTTAGCATAGCGTTTAGTGCAATGCTGTTGTAGCGCCAGTAATCGGGTCCGGGTTTTGAATCCCGAACTGTCTGTAAGGAGTTTGTACATTCTCCCCATGTCTGCTTGTGTGTATTCTGAATTCCTTCAACCGTTCAAAAATGTACAGGGGATGTATATTTGGCCGGCATGGGCTCCTGGGCCAAAAGAGTCTGTTCCTGTACTCTATATCTATATGACTAATTTTTTTTTTAATTAACTGCTCTGTTCATCAGTCTATATTCTCTCATTCCTGGCCTCTCATCTGGATTATTAAACCAGGGGCACATCTCCCTCAGATCTGGGCCCCGAATAATCATTTTGGGAATTCCCCAGCGAGCATCCAGTCTCTGACCTATCTACAACCCATATCCCGTTCACTGTGTCTAGGAACACTTGCCCAAAAATAGAAAATTCAACCTCGTGACAATGATTGAAAAAATAGATTCTGGGATAAGACAACATGGGATCCAGGAATGGAGCAGCACAAGAGAACAGGATAAGGCTGCACAAATCCAGGAATATAGCCGCATATTTCTGGTTGAGGGCTGGAGGTGCGTATGAAGCAGGAATGGAAATGCACAGGGAAAAGGGTTGATATTACACACGAATAGGGATGGTAATATACAAGGACAAGTACAGAAGTATACAGGAGTTAGAGATAGGATTACATAGGGACAAGATGGAGCTGACCAATTCAACTAGTTATGCAGATTCTTGTTCAAAAAATTGTGTTTGATTGATACATTTGTATTGTAAATCATTTTAAACAAACAATGCATCAACGTTAATTAATGATACTCGTATCTCCAAAGATATTTCAGGAATAAATCGAAATACACATTACCAGTGAATGTAAACAAACCATACGTTAATCCAAACACACTTTATAAATACATTTGAGCTCAAGCTTGGAGTCAATCAAACTTGTAGGGCAGGTTTTATTTCTCTGCTAAATGCTGAGTAATATCATTTTTAAACAGCTGTCACAATAATTTCCCGTCGATAATTTTCGCACTTACCCCCCCCCCCCCCCCCACATAGTGGCCGTTCAAACTGGAAGGACGTTTACACTAAAATACCTGTCACTGCGTCGACGCCCTAGTCATTTAGCCCTTTGTCCTGGACCACCTGCAGTTCAGTTTAGACTGCAGGCAGTCCGCAAATTTGTCTAAGGGTGCCGCTGGAAAAATTTTGGAATGGGAATGAGTCACTCATTTCCATTCCGAACTTTTTAACACAGCCTGCATTACGGGAAATTTTTGAATATTTCCCGTTATGCAGCGGATTTGAAAAAACTATGTAAGGGACATAGAGCTTCACTGCAGAATCTATTGGATTGCAGACAGATGTCTAAGAGGTTAAAAAAAAGTAAGAATAAGTGCTTAAATCTCAAACTTTAGTAGAGTTGAAAATTAAAGCAATCACAAATGGCTCTGCCTTCATGTTCTCCTTCAAGTCACACACTATGTTATGCACAAGTCACCCCCACCCCCCACCCCCACACCTCCATGGATCTCCTCTCATACCATATAGAATCTTAGTAACATTTTTTTGAAAAAAGCAACAACTATAAAAACACCAGCAGCAACAAAAACAACAGCGTGTGCTTATAACGCATGCAGATGAAAACGTCATTGTAATTGGGTAATAAGGACAGCTTTGGTTCCAAAAGTAAATTAGTATAGTGTTTCAGCCTTTTAGGTATATGATACATGTAAGCTGGGCTTGTGAAAAGTATTTTTGTTGTTATAACTAACTACAGGGATAGTTTTATAAATAAGAATAAATTTCTGCTGAAACATTGCACAAAAGTTTTATAGATAGTCATTTTGGTCTCTCCCCCCCACCCCCCAACCTGGATGGTGTCATCCAGTGCAGTATGTACCCCACCTCTGCAACCCCACCTTAGTGATGCCAGTGTAGGACATGCAGCATCCATGGAGTGTAATGGACAGCGAGCACTGCTGTAATTGTAACTTTAGAGTCACATACAGACAAATCCAGGCAAAGGTAGCAGATTTCCTTCCCCAAAGGATATTTGTCAATTTTTACTCATACCTTGAAGAAGGGGTCAGACTCGAAACGCCATTTATATATCTTTACAACCTATGGACCTGCTGGATTTGTCCACCATCTTTGTGTTTTTAATATTAGTCAATCCTGCCCATCTCTGTTTAGAAATCATCTTTGCTTCTTACCAGCCGCCACCCAATTCTAGACTTGATTTAATCAAATGATTTGGAGCTCCCTATTTGCCTTGCTTTGATCTTGCATTGAATTCATAATTTCAAGTTTGGATTTCTAGTCCAGTAATGTAACTAAGAACTGTTGTATCCAGTGGGGTATAAGCTATCAGATTTCCAATGAGGTATTTTGGAGTCTTGGCGAACATTGAAGGAGGTTTCAATTTTTAAATGGAACAAATCTATTGAAGTGATGAGGTTCACGAAACAAGGCCAGGACTATTGCCAGGGGAAGCATTATTCTAAAGATCAATTAATGCTGAGAGGTGGAAATTGTTGGTTAGAATTGTCAGCCAGAAGCATGTCCTTGAATAATAAATGCCTATAAATAGAGATGTTCACTGATAAATTCACAATATTCAATTCCTTAGCAAAGTAAGACCAAGGCCAAAGTCAAGCTTGGGTTGATAGCAGCAAGTAATATTATCACGAAAGAGCAGAGAATAACGAATAAAATAATTTAACCCATCCTTGGCATTTACAGTTCAACTCCGATCAGCACCTACCCAGGGTAATGGCCTGAATACGCCAGAGATTGTCTCATCTTGGAAGGTAAGCAGGCTCAGGACTGGTCAGTACTTGGAGGGGAGACTGCCGAGGAACACCAGATGCTGTAGGTTTCTGTGAGGGACACTGGACAAAGTGGCAACTATCTGCCTGGTTCACGGTAGACAAAATTTAAAAATTTCATGTATGTTACACGTAGTATTACGTGACATAATGGATCCTTTACCATTTATCCAAAATGGTCAGGACTGGACCTATTTCGGATGACTGAACTTTTCGGATAACTGGTAATTTTTTAACAAACAGCCCAGTAGCAACAGCAAATCACTTGTATCAATGTTTAAACAACACAAACAACAAGGGAAGGCTTTTTAAGCATTAAAATAATGATTAATTCTCACCAAAACCACCATTGATCCCCTACACATCCCCACCACTGCTGCCGAACCCCGGGGAAGCTTCCAGGCCGGTGGAACACTCACTGGTGAGACTCACTGGTGTCTCCCTGTAGGCTCATTCCGGCTAGGGCTTTTCCCGTTTCGCGTCCTGGTTCTCAATGTTGGAGGCCGACACAGACCCAGTCTTCGCCTGTGCACACCCCCCCCCCCCCAACAACCGCTGCCGCCAATCACTGACACCTCCCCACCGAGGTCACATTCCTGCCCGGGACAATGAAGTCCTGCTCCTGCCCGGGAGGCTGTTCTCCTTGAGGACAATGGGACAAGGGATTCTTCCAACCGCTTGTGGCTGCGAGACAGTTGCACACAGTTTGAGAGGGAGAGTTGAAGAGAAAAGACAATAGGGGAAGGTAAAGAAGAAATGGAATGAGACAGAGGAGGGAGTAACCTAAAATGAGAACAATCGTCATTCTGATTTCATGTCGGGTGAATTTTTTTTCAACCTGCGAGGTCAATTGGGCTCAGAAAATATTTTGGTTGAAGGAGGATTTCTGATATCCTTATTTATTTGAAAATTTTCAGAGGCGAACGGACATCACTTCTGGTCCAAAGTTTTAGATAAATGAGGATTTAGGATAATCCAATTTCAGATAATCAGAGTTGTACTATAAATAGCTTCACCATCATGTATCTGTTCATCAACCTCCTTGGTGCGGGAGTTGGGGAGGCAGGTTATTATTGAACAGAAGGATAACTGCTCCTCTTCCATTGTCTCCTTTCTCCAAATCAAATTCAGTAGCCATGGGCACTCGTAATGGTCTTGGCTACACACAAAAGGCCCCTCAACTCTTCCTCCTCTATATTGATGATAAAATTGTCAACTTCATTCACTTTGCTGTCGTCTTCCACCCTGATCTCAAATTCACCAGGTCCATCTCCAGCAACATTCTTGATCTCTCTGTTTCCACCTTGGGAGACAAACTTTCACAGACTTTCTCTCAATTTCTCCATCCCAATCGTATCTGTTCCCACCAGTCCAGATCTTCCGAAATGTCCTCCTCTTCTCCATCTCCCACTCATCTGCCCTGGCTTCCTCTGGCCCAGATGCAACAAACACAGAATCCCCCTCATTCTAACCTACAACCCTACCAGCCTCCTCATTCAACAAATTATTCTCCGTTCCCACGCAATGCAAAGGACAGGAAAAGCTACTGAGAGTTGTGAACTCAGCTGGTGAAGTGACTGGGAACATCACAACCCACAGGTCCTAACTTGTAACTGCATAGCCAGTCAATTAAGATTATTTTATTGTCATATAATAAAACAGAAAATGTGATACTCTGGTGGCCCGCCACCGCAGAGTTTGAGACGGCACATTGCGTGGTGTGCGTGATAGTTAACAGCTGCATAAGACACTGTAACACGTCCCTTAACACAGCGAACCGGTGCGGTTGAAAGCTGGAGCAATACAAGACCAGCAGTCCTAAAATGGCGCTGGCCAAGCTGCCCAGCTAACAGATCAATAACAGGCTGGGGAAGAAGGGGATTCACATGCAAGAATGTTCCCGCCCGCTATTGTTATTCATGCAGCTGATGTCAGCCAAATGAAACAAATGGTGGGAGCTCCAACCATATAAAAGGAGCCTTTCTAGCCTCAATAAATCTCAGATCTTAACCTCCCACACTGTGAGTATGTGTGTTTCTTTGTAGCAGTCGGTTGCAATATTGAACAAAATTTCCTTTAGTCTCCCGTAAGGCAGTCAAAGCTTCGCTATCGGCAGAAATTGCCCAGGGCTTCTTTTCAATCAAAGTCCCCCCAAGAGTGGCTGAGTGTTCATAGATTTGCCTCATGCAGTTCTGCTGCCTCCACAGCCACCCAACCTTCAGTCCAAACCATCAGCAACCCAGGTCCAGATACAAAATCTGACATGATCAGGAAACCTCCAGTGCCCTCAGCAACCCCTCCGACATCGGGTACCCTTTCAGCCTATCTCGACCCAATCTCCAGCAGTTTGCAGCTTGGCGGGAGTCTCTTGATTGCAGCCCGCAGTCTTGTGGGTTCCTCACCTCAAGTCGCTAACAGCCCACCACCTGTGAGTTCTTCAGCTTCATAGATCCTGCTGTGTTCACTATCCCGTGGCTTGTCTCCTCTGCTTCTTCTTCTCAAACAAAGAGTGGTCTCCCTGTTTGCTGGTGCTCTATGGTGCTTCCCCAAAGTCTGCAACCCCTCATGGCCACAGCCATACATGGATGCCACCAGCTTGGGATCAGACGCTATGGTCACAATATTATAAAACAAACCACCATCAGCTCTTTAACAGGCCATTTAAAACCTTTTTGAAGCTGATGGCAGTCAGACTGGGTAGTTAGACCCTGTGGGGGAGGATTGTATCTCCCCTCCCCACTCTCTGTAGATCTGCTCTAGAAGCAGCGTTGCCATTACAGCAGCTCTGCAGGCATCGTCATTTTTCTTTAGAGAATGCTATTCGAAATATATCCTCATGCTTTAAGAGCTTCCTGACACTAAATGTCTAACTAACAATAACACTAACATTATTGTTACATATAAACCTTTTCTGACAGCAGTATGCAACTACCTTTACCAGAAAGACTGCATCAGTTCAAGAATGTGGCTCACCACCACTTTCTCAAGGGGATTTAGACATGGGTATAACATGGTTGGCATCCTGACTCTGAAAAATGAATGAAAAGGGAACTGAAAAATCAGCTGAGCAGAAGGAGTACAGAAGATCAAAGGTTTAGTGCTCAGAATGAGAAAGTCTCAGATAAAGCTTTGGCTTTAAAAAGGATGGGGGACATGCCATGCCCGTGAACATATACCCCAAGTCATGCAATGCCATTCTAGAACCTTGAACCTAATGTTAGGGTATAAGATGAAAAGAGATTCCTTCTGGGAAACACTCCTACTTCTCATTAATAATATATTCTCTAACTTTAATAACTGGTAGATGAAAAATTAGTCCGAGATATTCCTCTCTCCACCCTCCCCCCCACTCTTCCTCTCACTCCAGTTCTCCTCTCTGCTGGGAAAGATTTGAATGAGGGTTACACTCAAGAGTTTATTTTGAGACTGTTAGTGTTAGGAAGCTCCTGATGATATATTTTAAATAGTATCCTCCCATGGTCTCAAGCTTTAGTTCAGAAACCATTGGAGAGCAAGGAGGAACCAGGGGGAGTGGTTTCGCTCAGAATTGCTGCAGTCAAATTTAATGCCGATACATTTTGTTTGGGCACCTGTCTACATTTTGCTCACACCTTAATGAAGGGCTCAAGCCCGAAATGTTGGTTATGTACCTTTATCTTTGCTATATAGAGTACACTGTTTGACCGACTGAGTTTTGCCAGCATTTGGTTTTATTTTATTGCCCATACTATCATCTATTCATCTGGTCAGAAACCTGGCCTGGAATTGAATCCAGGAGGTAAGAACAGTAGAAATAGAACAGGAACAGGCATTTAGCCCTTTGCTTTTTCTTATTCTATAATATCTAAAACCCTATTGTGAGAGATGGGAAAATTGATCTAAAATTATGAACATGGAAGAAACTAAAGTTCATCAGTAAATGGCTGTAACCAGTTCAAACAGGATAAGCTTGGGGCTTAGGATGCAGGAAAGCAGAGTCAGCACGATTAACATAAGAATCTTCTAGTCTTTGTGACAAGACCATAAGACTAAGATAAGGAATGGTAAGGTACAATAGAATGTAGGAAGTTGAGGTAGTCTGGATCAGATAAGGGTCTCCTAGCCCTGGACAGAAGTACCAAGTCATACATTTCTAATTAGCTAACCATACACAGATTTATACATATGAAATTAGCCAACCCTAGATAGAATGAGTCAACTCTGCATATCAAGAGACTGTAGCCCCGAGAATCAGGAAGGTGTGAATAAGGACAATGACATGATGGGGCACCCACAGGATACCCCCTGGTCCTCCAAGTGTACTGAAACTGCACGTAGGCAGGAAGGATTGCCTATGCCAAACCCATCCAGGGGGCAGAAGAATGTAAGGGGGAGGGCACTCTGATACTGAAATTGACTGTATAAAAGTTGGGTGAGCCCCAGTGTAGGTGTGTATTCCCAGGGTAAGGGGAAGCACCCAACTTTGGATTGTTGTAGTAATAAATGTTCTTTGTTCTCAATTTTTGTCTCGAGCAATTTCTTTAAAGGTACTTTAATTTCTAACACTATTGATCTCTGTCTTGTATCTGCTCAGATACTGGGCCTCCATAATCCTCATAGCTACATAATACCAAAGATTTGGGTGAAGACCTTTCTTCTCACATCAGTTCTGAATAGCTGTTGGTTCTTGAGATCCCAGCCTGGAGAAACATTAAGCCTACATCTTCCCAGTCTTTACCTGTTAGAATTCTGTAACTTGCAATGAAATCGCTTCTCATTTTTCTATAGTTCTTGCACCCTGGTTGAGCTAACAGGGAATATTCAAATTCCACCCTGGTCATTTGCCAGTCAATAGATATAAAAGGATCTCATACTCACCACAATTAAGCGGGTTGCCAAAGCATTTAAACTGTTCATGCTTAATACTTTGCATAATCTCACTGAACTCCAACTGTGATCCTCATGAAGAAGAGCTTTAGTTACTGTCAGTCACTATACAGAAGAATAATTTAATACAGTAATCCCGTTTGTACAATCCCACAAAGTAATCACAAAACAATGGGCATTATCTTAAAGAACCAATGCTTCTGTTGGTAAACACATCATCTTACTTTGGAAATAAACTCATTGCAAATCTAGTCCATCAAAGCTCCAAGTGAAAGCATGAGTTCCAAATCCTGGTGCATAACTGAAAGACCTAAGATCACCCGCTTCTGATCAATTGCAGTGCCCCTGATGGAAAATCAATGCGGCAGCAACAAGTTTGGAAGGAAAAGATTCCACCACTGAAGTAAAGGTAAAGACGTAATTATTGTCATGTAATACTACGTTTAGAATGTAACAGACATGAAATTCATTAACTTTTGTCTACTGTAAGGCAGACAGAGAGTTTCCAATTTGTCCAGCACCCCTCACAGAAACCTACAGCACCTGGTGGTCCCAGGTGGTCTCCCCTCCAAGTACTGACCAGGCCTGTGCCTGCTTAGCTTCTGAGATCAGACAATCCCAAATTCCAGGTGTACTCAGGCTATTAGGTGCTGACCACCCTCCCTTGACCCTGCCTCCATTGTCCACTAGATATTCATTGAGTAAGCATGGATCAATAAGCATCTTTAGGGCTTTATCCCATCATCACCAGGAATGAGAAACACGTGAACATTTCACTGAAGTGTTTTGAAGATTAAATCATCGTGGGCTCTTTGGTCCAACTTATCCATTCCATAGAACCAGAGAACATTATGGCACAGAAAACAGACCCTTTGGGCCTTCTAGTCTCTGCCAAACAATTTTTCTGCCTAATCCTACTGACCTGCACCCAGTCCATATCGCTCTATACCCCTGCCATCCATGTACCTGGCCAAATTCTTCTTAAATGTTAAAACTGAGCCCACATTCATTAGCTCATTCCACCCTCCCACCATGCTCTGTGTGAAGAAGTTCACCTTTATTCACCCTAAACCTTTTGCCTTTCACCCATTTTTTCCAAACAAGTTAACATTCTGTCTTGTCCCATTTGCTTGCATTTGGCCCATATCCTTCTTAACTCTTTACATCCGCGTATCTGTAATTATACCTGCTTCAATGACCCTCCCCTATCAGTTCATTCCAGATAAGTTCGATCTTGTAAGTGATCCGCTGTTCCCTCTAAGCTGTGTGCATGCACACACATTTTGCAATCAGCACACAAAGGAAATTAATGAATGTACAAAAGGATAGTTACCTAAAATAATGCAGTAATTAATAATCATACTTATTGAAAGTAATCTCTTTGCTAACTGCTTCTTTTAACTAGTAAGTCGGTTAAACAAGTAGTTAATCATACTTATATTATATTAAACATGCCAATTCAGTTTTATTGGCCATGAGAGATTTTTTTTTTCTTTGGCTTGGCTTCGCGGACGAAGATTTATGGAGGGGGTAAAAAGTCCACGTCAGCTGCAGGCTCGTTTGTGGCTGACCAGTCTGATGCGGGACAGGCAGACACGATTGCAGCGGTTGCAAGGGAAAATTGGTTGGTTGGGGTTGGGTGTTGGGTTTTTCCTCCTTTGCCTTTTGTCAGTGAGGTGGGCTCTGCGGTCTTCTTCAAAGGAGGCTGCTGCCCGCCAAACTGTGAGGCGCCAAGATGCACGGTTTGAGGCGTTATCAGCCCACTGGCGGTGGTCAATGTGGCAGGCACCAAGAGATTTCTTTAGGCAGTCCTTGTACCTTTTCTTTGGTGCACCTCTGTCACGGTGGCCAGTGGAGAGCTCGCCATATTGAAACAATTTCATGTTGACATTTGGACAAGCATTCAGTGTGCACATACTTTCGTCACAGGAAAAAATTTTGCACAAGATTTTTGTGCACACTGACTACAAAATAGTACAGGGACCATTGCTCAGATCCCTCTTAAACCTCTCCGCTCTCATCTTAAACCTCTACGCTCTAGTTCCAGGATCATCCACCCTGTGATAAACAATGTGAGCATTCACTTTACCCATGCCCCTCATTATTTTATATACTAACTAAAATAAAATTTCATTTATTTTACTCCTTTTATTGTCATGTTACAAATTTAAAAGCTGAGCTGCAGAAAATATTTATTAAGAAATCATAACCCCTGCAGCACCTTAGAAATATTAATACAATATTTTCTCTACTCGAGTGTCAGCTGCTTGCCTTTGACATGTTAAATTTTCGTGACCAGGGGCTGTCTTGGAATTTAAATCTTTTCTACTCAGTGGAAGGAACCTATTCTGTTCCAAAACCCCAAAGCTCTGAGCTGGGGTCAGGCACAGGGTAAAGAGGCCTCCGTACATGTCCAATATCATTTCTCAAGCCTTATAAGGGCACACACCTGGAAATGAGTCGAGATAGACTAAAATGTTTTTTCACTTGGTTTTCCCTGCAGTTAACAGGATAAAAGGTGCCACTTGATTAACCCAAGAAACTGGGCTTGCCAGCAGGAAAGGTGCAAATAAATTACAAAAGATGAGAAAAAATTAGATAGTGCCAGTAATTCATTATTCATTCAGAAACCTGATGGTGGAGGGGAAGAAGCTGTTTGTACTGTTGGGTGTTCGTCTTCAGGCTCCTGGACCTCCTTCCTGATGGTGGCTGTGAGAAGAGGGCAAGGCCTGGGTGTGAGGGTCCTTGATGATGGAGGCTGCTTTCTTGAGACACCATCTCTCATAGATGTGCTCGATGGGAGTGAAGAATGATGCCCATGATGGCTCTGGCCAAGCTCACAACTCTCTGCAGCCTTTTCCTGTCCTGTGCATTGGCACCTCCACACCAAACAGTGATGCAACCAGTCGAAAGCTCTCCACGGTACACATGCAGAAATTTGCAAGAGTCTTCGATGGCATACCCAATCTCCTCAAACTCCTGACAAAGTGTAGCCACTGGCGAGCCTTCTTCATGATTGCCTCATCATGAAGGCCCCAGGAGAGATCTTCACAGATGTTGACATCCAGGAATTTGAAGCTCTTTACCCTTTTCACTCGATGAGGACTGGTTTGTGTTCTCCTGGTTTCCCCTTCTGGAAGTCCACAATCAGTTCCTTAGTTTTGATCACATTAAGTGCAAGTTTGTTGTTGTAGCACCAACAACTATCTAGTGAGATAGATTTTTTAAAAACTTCTGAAATATTGCTTGTAGGCCAGGTATCTTCCCTCTGAATTGAAAGGTCTGATTAAATTAGTGCAGATTGTTTAAAGTCTGAACAGATATTTGATAAATGACAAGAAACCAGAATTCCGTATTCTCTGGTGATATCCCTTCCCTTGATGTTGAATGATTACGGTGATTATAATTAGCAGATACCACAAACACCGTTGCTTTCTGTCTACTTACTATAGCTGCACCTTCCATACTCATGGCCATGTCAGGGGCCAATTGGCCAGTCATCCAATGAAGCGTGACTTGATAAATTACCAATGCATTCTACTTGTCGACTACTAGTTTACCCTCCCTTCACTGCAGTGCCCTTGCACCTGAGAGATCTTACCTCTATGCTTCCTCATTGCCATCTGTGATTCTCCCAATGACCATAGTTTCATCAGAAAATTGATAGATGGCATTTGAATTGTATCCAGCCACACAGTCATGGGTGCAGAGAGAGTAGAGCTGTGGGCAAACGCACACGTTTGTGTTGATTGTCAGCGAAGAGGGGTGGGGGGGGGGATGGAGAGGGGTGCAGAAGCCCAGGTTTTGGAGCTTAGTACTGAAGGGATGATGGTGTTGAAAGCTGAGCTGTAATCAATGAAAAGGAGCCTGATGCACGTGTAGCTGTTGCCTTGATGATCCAGTGCCAAATGGAGACCCAGTGAGTTGGCAGTAGGTGAATTGCAGTGGGTCCAGTCTTGACTTAGGTACAAGTTATTTCTGGCCATGACTAACCCCTTAAAGCACACATGTCAAACTCAGGCCCGTGGGCCAAATTTGGCCCGAGATATAATTATATTTGGCCCGCAAGATCATATCAAATATGTATTAGAGCTGGCCCACTGGCCGCCGCACCAGTATAGCGCATACACAGCTAATACTACAAATCCCAAAATGCTTTGCAAATGCGTTGGCGCCGGCCTGTCAGCCCGCTAATCGCCCCCACCTCCTCTCTTTACTTTCATTGGCATCTGTGACCTGTCGCCGAACTCACGTGTAATAAACCCCTTACGAAAAATGGCCAAACGAAAGACAGGAAACAGGACCTTTCAACACAGGTGGGAGGCAGACTATATGTTCATCATTTTAAAAGACAAACCTATTTGTCGTTGAAGCAAGTTGTTTTTTTTGACTTGTTGACTTGTGAAAAAAAATACATTTAAAAGGAGCTTAAAGGCTATAGAGAAATATTATTTATTGAATATTTTATTTCTCATTTGTTAATGCTTCTTCTGGAAAGAGTTTAACCAAAACTATTATTAAACATTTATTTTAATAAGAAAAAGTTTAACATTACATATGTTGAAAGAAGAGAAAACATGCAGATGTTGTTGAAAATTTTCAATAAATATTTAGTTTGGCCCACGACTTAGTCCAAGTTTTTAATTTGGCCCTCTGTGAATTTGAGCTTGACACCCCTGCCTTAAAGCATCTCATCATGGTAGATGTGCGATAATTATTGAGGCATCTCTACTCTTCTTGGGCATTTCTGAAGCAAGTGGAAAACCTCCGAAGGCAGCAACGAGAGACTGAAGTGTCTGTGAACATTCTGCCTCAATGGCTGGCACAGCTTTTCAGTCACCCTGCCAGGGACGCCATCAGGGTCCGATGCCTTGCAAGGGCTCGTCCTCTTGAAAGGTGTTCTGACATTGGCCTTAGAAAAAGATATCACAGGGTCACCAGCCTCTGCAAGGATTCTCTTTGGTCTGTTTGAATTCTCTTTTTCAAAGTGGGCATAGAAGGTGTTCAGCTCATTGGGTAATGAAGCATCACAGCCATTGATGATGTTAGGCTTTGCCTTGTAAAATGAAATGGCCTACAAGCCCTGCCATAGCTGGCGAGTATCAGACAAAAAAAACCCAATCCAGCACATTAATCTTTTATAAAGGAGAGGCTATTGTGGTGCCTGCTATTATATTGTGGTTACAATAATCTGTGGCTTTTCATGATACACATCGATGAAATTCATCGCACAGTTATGAATAGGCTCCAAATGTCCAAGCTCTGTCCCAAAGCCTTTGGAAATGCTTTTGAGTTGGAAACCATTAGAAAAGCACTTCATCTGTCCAAACAAAGAAAGAGCTGGTACAAGCAAAATATGGCTGTGTGTCAAGGAGCAGTTTGTTTACACGTGACATGTTGAGTCAACATTGTGTGGGTTAATTTCAACAAAGCACCCCAGATGCAGGTAAATCTTTTGAGTTTACAGACATAAATCTACTATTGAAAGCAACTTCTCGCCTGAAAGTATTGACACCTAGTGTAACCTTTGAAATTGTGATCACCTTGAGTCAAAGTTGCGATTTTCTATCAGATTACAATTACCGCGAAGATCTATAAATTGTGCCACTGGAACGGAATGGAACAGCTGAAGTCCTGTTTGCTTTGATCAGGGGAGGATGGAGTGCTAAGTACAGGGTACAGCATTAATTCAAAAGGAAAACTGCAATTACGGCTACCAGCGATGTACCTCAGAGATAAGATCTCTCAGGTCCAAGGGTACTACAGTGAAGGGAGGGTAACCTAGTCAGTCACAAGTAGACATTGGGAAGAATGCATTGGTCATTTACCAAGTCAAGCTTCATTGGATGACAGGTCAATTGGCCCCAGACATGGCCATGAGTATGGAAGGTGCATCTATAGTAAGTAGACAGAAAGCAACGGTGACGGTGTTTGTGGTATCTGCTAATTATAATCACCGAAATCATTCAACATCAAGGGAAGGGATATCATCAGAGAATACGGAATTCTGGTTTCTTGTCATTTATCAAATATCTGGTTCAGACTTTAGACAATCTGCATTAATTTAATCAATGCAGAGGGAAGATACCCAGCTTACAAGCAATATTTCAGAAGTTAAAAAAACAATCTTGGAGTGAAATCATTTTCGTTTTTGATCGTGTGTTCCACGTTTGGGAGATGCAATGTTAGCAGTGTTAGAGACAGAAAGGCCCTGACTGGTTAATTTTATCCCAAAACTAACATCGTCTTTCAAAATTCAGGTTAAAAATCATTTCGCAAAAAAAAACAAGTTGATGCCATACTATTGAGGGAGGGTGTTGGAGCCTGAAATGACATTCCATTGCCGAGAAATGGCTGTTGATGATATCGGGGGTGGGGGGGGGGGGGGGGGGGGGAACGAGGTTTTAATTGTTTTCTGGTATTTCTCTCTGTTTGCAAGTCACTGATCCATTTCACTGTAAAATAACAAAGGATCCTCAGTCTAACATAAAGGACATGTTTCAGCAAGTTATGCTAAATTTTTATAATAATGCAACAAGAATCTCATATTATTATAATGTCAATGTCTATATTATTGTTACACTATTCCTTTCATTTTTATGCATTATTACATATTTTTTTAATGAAAAAAGAAATAAAGGACACAATACATCAAAAGTGCTTCCGCTGCTTGTTACACTTCAAGCGTTGCATTTAGATGTTAATCCACAGCAGTACTTCAGATATTTGCGAAATTTTACGACAGTACTATTAGTTTGTTTGTTTTGTTGTCACAAAATCTGTTGAAAAGGGAACTGACCCAGGGAGGCAGTAATTCCTCTGGGTCTGTTATGAATTAAATATATCTTTCTCAGAGTGTTACCTGTTCACTTTGCTGCTTATCTCAGCACGCATCACATCCTGCTGGGAATGAAATGGTGCAAATCTGAATGCAAGTTTCAAACAAATGTTTATTTGAAGATTATTCCGAGGCACTCCTGTCTTACTCTCCCACTATTCTATCTCCTTGACAAGGCAGTAATTGCAGGTAAGAATGTAAGTGCAGCAGAACAGGGAATGCCGATTCTGAAACCTACCAATGAAATACTAGCCCATGACAGAGCTGGCAGTACCTTTGGCTTTGCTGGAAAATTAAGGGTTGTTTCAAATCCCTTTCCAGAAGCTGGAGAAAAAAAATACTTGCCCGACAATGTGCTACAGCTCTGGGGTGATTTTGAATACAACATTAAATGGAGACCCCCCCCTTCTGTTTTTCCATGTGTATTTAAGACATCACCTGACATAATTTCAAGGAAAAACAATGGAATTTGTCCCTGGTATCCTGGCCAATGCTCACCAATAATATGATCATTAGGTCATTTCTCGACACATCAGTTTGCTATGCACAAACTGGAACATTTCCAAATCTTGTGTTAATTATTCACCTACGGAAGTTGAAGTGTCGCTGACAAAAATGAGGAGACTTCATTAAATAGGCAGAAGATTCCACTTATTGTCCAATGTGGGCAATCTCAGATATAAATAGTGTCCTCTGATACTTCGTGCATGGTGCAATGACAAGAGTTGACACTAAGACACAATCAGGCCATGTGAGATTTGGTTCTCTTTCTTTATCTGTTCTGTGGTGTTTGTACAGAGAAGTTAATTCTGAGGCTTTCACAAGGCATTGATGACAAGATGAAAGCAAATCATCCTCTGTGAGTGCCAGAGATGCGTAGAGCCAACAATACCAGATGTGAGTGAATTGTTAGCTTTTATTCAGTGCAGTCTTAATGTATAGCAGATAACATTGAGAAATGCACAAGCTGTACCATATCAGACAGCTGGAAATGATTAGCTTTTTTACCATGGATGCAATGAGGGCTAATTTTAGCAGGGTTTTAAAGCCATTTTAAACACTATCTGCCTGCTGTAAACTATATTTCAACTGTAATCCACAGGAGATCACTCAGTAAATGCCTCATCATAATTGCATATAAAAAATATGGATAGCTGTGAGTTATTGCACAGTAGGAATCTAATCAAAGGTTCAGCAGAGGTTCCAGGCCCTAGGAATGATCCATAACCATTGCAGAACAGTAAGAATAGATTATAGCCTTAAACTCATTCCTTGTAATCTTTTCCTATTTGAAGCATTTTTATCGTGCTCATTTTTTTCTGGTATTTATTTGCATTTATGGTAGTTCGTGAGGAAACAACTATTGCTGTGAGAGGAATTCCCTACTTTGAAATTAGATCATGTTGATGAGAAGAACCCTTGGAAATTGAACTGTTTATATAAGAGGGATCATTCTCAGAAAGAGACTGTTTCTAAAAGGGTCCCTTCTATTTTGACATCAGACTATTGAAATTTAATGCGTGTACTTGCGGCTCTCTGGGTTCAGTCGTGAGGGTTGGGGGTTCTAATTCTATAATGCAACAACTCATATCAAAATGTACTTTATGCATAATAATGGGACAGCGCCGATAGCGTAGTGGTTAGTCCAATGTTTTACTACAGCTACCTGGGCTCGAATCCCACGCTGTCTGTTTGTACATTCTCCCCGTGTTTGTGTGGATTTCCTCTGCGTGCTCCGGTTTCCTCCCACCTTTCTAATGACTCAGGGTTGTGGGTAATTGGGTGGCACAGGCTTGTAAGCTGGAAGGCCCTGTTACTGTGTTGTATGTCTAAATTACACTAATGTATACAGGAAATACAACTGGTGCATTTTTTTTTGCCGTGCTCATCCTACTATCAGATCTGCCAAGCAATTTAATCAAGCTTTTTAGGGCAGTACTGATGGGGTCATTGTTTACTGGATGAGACAGTAGACAAACCTACAGATAGAACACATTTAACTCAAAGTAAACAATCATTAAAAGGGTGGGTGAGTCTACAGCAAAGGTAATTTTCCAGCTTTCATGCATAAAAATTGGCCTAGCTTCATATCCCAGCATATCGTGAGGAATCAATAGTCTTTTCAATAAACATTGAAAGTCAAAAGTGCTGAAAGGTCTGTTTCTTTCTCTGAAACTCAGAGTTCTTAGCTGTTAAAAACGAACACGCAGATCCACAGCAGGTTTGGGTCAGCCGCATTAAGATTTATCACCGAATGCTCGAGTGATTGCTGCAGCCCCGCTCAAAGAGCACAGAACTCTTCGCATCGAAACCCTTTTGCTTGGTACGGCACACAAAAGTGCTGGAGAAACTCAGCAGATCACGCAACATCCATGGGAAGTCAAGGGCAGTCGGTATTTTGGACCTCAGCCCTTTCACGTCACAGGAAGGACTCAGACCCAAAATGCAGGAAAGATCAGGCCCAAAACGTCGACTGCCTTTTGCTTCCTATGGACGCTGTGTGACCTGCTGAGTTTCTCCAGCACTTTTGTGCACTGCACCAGACCCCAGCATCTGCAGATTTTTTGTTGCCTACCCTACCTTTGTCTGATTATGAGTCCAAAGCCAAATAAAATGGTATTTCTTCAATGACAATAGACTGGCTCACTTGGTTAAACAAGGAGACTGCAGGTCAGTGGGACTAGCGGAAGGATGTTTTGGCACAGACTAGAAGGGCCGAATGGGCCATTTTCTGTGTTGTCGTTTTCTATGGTCCTATGTTGGAGAACTGGAACAATTCTCAAAAGCGCTGGAGGAACTCAGCAGGATTTGCAGCATCCATGGAAAGCAAAGGCCATCGATGCTTTGGACCTGAGCACTTCCACCAGGGATGTCAAAGACTGGCTCAATAAGGAGGCAGGTGTAAGGGTGCAGGAGCACAGGCTGACAGATGAATCCCAGTGGGGAGAGAAAGAAAGGAGCTGAGAGGTGATAGGGAGAGGAGGCAGAGGGCTGATTGGAGGAAGAAAGGAAGAGGGTGGGAAACTGGAGGAAGGAAAGGAGATGTGACATGGAGAGGTAGGGGAAGAAAATTAGTCAGAGGGATGTGGGGGGAGATAAAAGGGGAGGGGGTTACCAGAAATTGGAGGTCAACATTAATGTCATCTGGTTGGAGACTGCCGCAACGGAATACAAGGTGTAGTTCCACAAATTATGAGTAGTCTTAACCTGGCAGTACATGAGGCCGTGTGGGAATGAGATGTGGAACTGAAGTGGCTGGTCATCCATCCTCACTCCTTTCCTTTCATAAGGACTTCAGAAATAGGAGCAGGAGTCAGCCATCTGGCTGAACAGATCATTGACTTATCTCCACCTACCTTGCCTTTTCCCTATATCCCTTAATTCCCCTACCATGTTAACAACCTTGTCTTAAATATGTTTACTGAGGTAGCCTTCACTGCATCAATTGGCAGTGAATTCCACCACCCTCTGGGAAAAGCAGTTCCTCCAAATCCTAGTTTTAGTCTCCCATCTCCCCCACCAATGGAAACAACTTACCTACCTCCATGACTTATCCATGACTTTCAGAATTTTATGCATTTCCATAAGATTCCCTTATTCTTCTTAATTCTAGTGAGTACAGTCCCAGAGAGTCCCTTCTCTTACCTGTGCCTATACCCCATATCCTTCAGCTCGCTACCACCTTCTTGTCCTTCTTCCTATCAGAGAGCATCATTCTCAGCCCTCCACCCTTTGCCCGTTCTACCTCCATCCACCTATCACCTGTTCCTCTTCACTCCCTTCCCATCCCCCCACATTTTCAATCGGGTATTTGCTGAACTCTACTTTTGATTAATGAAGGAAACGTCAACAGCTTAATCCTCTCCATGGATGCTGCACGACAACCTGGTCCACTAAATTGACCGAATGATTTACTGCAAACACTATTAAGGGCGACATGGTTGGCTTAGCAGCTAGTGCAAGCAACATTGTTACACCTCCAGGACCGGGTTTCGAATCCCACGCTGTCAAGACTTTCTCCCCGTGTCTGCAGGGTGGGGTTTCTGGTTTCCTCCCACCATTCAAAACATACCGGAGGTTGTAGGTGGGTAATTAGGTGTTATTGGGCAGCAAGGGCTCATGGGCTGAAAGGGCCTGTTACCATGCTGTATGTATAGATTAAAATTTAAATTAAATAAAAAAATCTCACAAACACATTGCTATCAAGCCTTGCAGTTACTTATGCATAGAACATCACCCACTATTTTAATCATTTGAAGCTTACCTGAGTTGTAGACATATGATCAATTGAATTGTACGAAGTCAAGATAACACAGTTTGACTGAATTCCTGTGCACACACTAGGCTGTCCAATAACATAACAAGAAAAGCTGCAGCCTCTGGATAAGGTTGTGTAAGTAATTGGAGCACTACCTCAGATCTCAGCTCGTATTTTGAGGAAAAGGGCAAAATAATAAAAAATATTTATTTTTCCCAGGGCAGGAATAGCAAACACAAGGGGATATTTCTCCAAAGTGAAGGGAGGAGAGTTTAGAGGAGACATGGGTGCCTGGAATGCCTTGCCAGGGATGGTGGTGGAGGCTGAAACATTAGGGGCCCTTAAGAAACTCTTAGCATGGATGAATGAAAAATTGAGGGTTATGAGGTAGAAAGGGTTTAGTTTTTGGGGGGTTTTATTTTGGTATAGGTGTAAGGTAAAACATCATGAGATGGGAATGTGTAAGGAGTTACCCTGTGCAGGGCTGTAACAAGAAGGGGAGGTGTCCTTGTACTCCTGTTAGGTAAAACATCATGAGATGGGAATGTGTAAGGAGTTACCCTGTGCAGGGCTGTAACAAGATGTGAATGCATCCTTGTACTTACAAGATAAGAGAGACATTGATGGATTGAGAGGCAGGAAGCTAGCAGGGAAAGGATAGCAACAGTTTTAGTCATTGGACAAGTAATGATATGATGATGTTCTAAGCACGTATCCAAGGGTATAAAAAATCATCATTTTGCTGATAACGGCAGAATGCATTCTCCGACTAACATGGTTAGTTGCAAGTGTTACAATCCGGTAATAAAGAACAAAGAACCCTGATTTCGACTCAGTCTGGTGTTTGTCTCACTCATTCATGAACAAAGCAGACCTAACAATTTGGTGACCCCAACGTGATGGGTGAGTGAACACTGGACGACGGTTTCTGTTTTTTCTGACAATCATCTCAGCCGGCTGATAAAAAGGTCCAGAGAAGCCTGTTTTAACAAAATTCTCTTTTTTTTTTAAAATCTTTATGATTGTCAGTAAGAACTGGAGATCGGACAAATTAGACGACCACAATTGAAGGTCGCATGCCAGGATTGTAACACGTAAGTGATTACAGACAAGATAAAAGTCCTTAAGGTGTTTGAATGACATTTATTAAGTGCTTCGCAAGAAACTACTAGAGTTTAAAAGTCTTTATTGTGTCGTTGCAAAGTCCAATAGAGTGAGAAGGTGGTCTATAAACAATTGAGGACCTGAGTTTTCTGCCCTAAACTGGTTATTAAGAGGAGAAATCTCCCACGTGAAGGTTGGGCTTTGAAAGAAAACAAAGGTTCAGGCTTATTGGCCTCAATTGTATCTGAGAGACTGACTTATAAATGTCCGGTAGGTATGATAATGTCTGTACACTTGAGAAGTTAAGAATTTATTTCCCCAATTCGCCGTGGTGTAATACCACAGCAGACACTAGAGACCTTGAGACAACAAAAAAAAGTACTCAGGGACGCCTGCCTGGTGAACAAGAACGACGACAGAAGGCTGCGACAGCTGTGTCCGGATCAGGTAGGAGATATTAATGAAAAAGTTGATAAACTCCTAAGAGACACCCGGTTTATTCTAAATACTTTTGATAAGTTAAATGAGAGTATTCCCAACATCACCAAGGAGATAAAGTTACGTAAATTCATAGATTGGTACAGGGAAACAGGACAAAAGTATAGCCCAAATATTTGGTTTTCTAGTTGTAATTTAACTTTCAGACCCCTTTGGGAAAACAGAGAGTGGAAAACGAGCAATCAGAGTATACAGGACAGTCTGAAGTCAATTGGAGGACAAGACTTAGAGACTGTTCCTTTAAAAGATATTAGTCATCCAGCTTGCAAGGAGACATTTTTAAAAGCAATTTTTGTTGACATAGATCCCCTAAACGGACAAGAACCTAAATTAAAACAGGCATTAGAAAGCGGTCCTGCAGCTATGGCTGTACAGTTGCCTGCTAAGACTTTTGACCAAGTTATTAAGGAAATTAATCAGGAATTAGAGGAGCGAAATACCAGTAATGCGGCATTGGAAAAACAAAAAATGCTCCGAAAATGTGTAGACCGCTGGAGGAAGAGGGGTTGGTTACCCGGGGGCACTGAGATGTTCCTGACAGCTGAGGGAAACAAAATTTTAAAACGTAGAGTCTTAGGCAAGCTGGAAGAAACAAAACGGGACACAGAAAACAAAATCTTTAATCGCGAGTCAGCAAAAAAGAGGGTGAGAGACAAGGAGATTCAGTACCGCGATGTCCTAGCTCTATTTGAAGAATTTGGTCTCCCTGGTAACCCACCTGTTACTGCCCCTGTAGAAATAGCTTGTAGACCCCCGCCCTATACATATGTGGAGTCAAAAGGTGCCCCTGGCACCCCAGATGGGATCCTGGAGTCACGTCCCTTATATCCAGATATTGAGACACTGGGGTGTGACAAGAACCTCGGGAATAGGGACACATCAGACGAGGTACAGGCCCCTTTAATAAAAATAGAAGGGGGAGTAATAGATGTGGAGACCCTTCTGGAGTCCAAGAAAATAGAAAAGGAGTTAGAGATACAGAAATGGAACATGAAAAAGGTTCAGGATAACATTAAAAACTTAAACAGAGATATTAATGTGCTGGGGCAGATCAGTGAGGATCAAAAAGAATTAATGGTAGGTGTATTGAAGGAAGTGGAAAAGATAACGAAGGAGGTGGACAAGACAACCGATAAATTGGTGAGAGCCATAGAACATATAGGGGTTAAATTAGCGGCCCAACAGATAGTCCCACAGGTCATGGGGCCAGTGATAAATCCGGGACCCCAAGTAAGAAATGGTTGGGAAAGACAGCTAGGTACAATGTATAGAGGGGAACATGCAGTATGCTGGTACTGCCAAAATCCTGGACACTACCAGCGGAACTGTCCGGAGGCTGGGAGAGCAAGGGGAAAAAGATTACCCTCTATTAGAGGCTATCAGGGAAGAGGAGGAAACTTAAGAGGTCAAGCAAGGGGTAGGGGTGGACACATTGATGGGCCCCAGAGAATCGGGGGGTGGCAGAGTGATCAACAAGTCCAGGCACCTCAGTGTAATGACTATATTGAGGAAGGTGCTGAATTTGATTATTGAAGGTGCCCTGGAGAATCAAAAATCACGCCTCCCTGGGAGCCACCAAAAGTTTGGGGGACGGTAAATGGAGAAAAAATTGAATTTATGGTTGACACAGGGGCAGCAGTTACGACAGTGATTAAAAAACCCCCAGGGAGCACATTTTCGGGCAAAACATTATCTACAATAGGATTCTCCGGGATAAGGGAAACACAGCCCTATACAGATAACATCGACATGACATTTGGACGACAAAGGGTTAAAACGCCTGTCCTGGTTGTGCCAAGTTGCCCCATTAATTTATTAGCAAGGGACATTCTTACCAAACTAGGAATAACCATACAATGTTCTGAGAAGGGCCTTCGGTTAACATACCCAGGGGATACAATAAGAAGGGGAGGACAGTTTATAGTAATGACCCCATCTAACGCTTCAGAAGACTCTGTGGAGGTTAGTATTTTCTGGAGTCGGCTACTGTATGATGAACCAGGCCCAGGGCTGATTAAACAGTTTTTTGAGTGGAGGGCCAGTATTCCTCGGTATGGGGATTACCATTATCCACTAGATCCTATGCATGTTACATTAAACTACACCATCCACCCGGACCAGGAATATGAGGAGAGGTGGGACTCTCTAAAAGAAGGGAAGACAGAAATGATACATTGTCCATTTATCTTTGTAGGTAAGGAGGGAATAGCTGCTATGGTTGTCATGACAGAAGAACAAATGGAGTGGTTCTGCTTAGGAGTAGAAAGTGTGCCTCATGTGACCTTGGGTATTGCCAAAGATCATCACGCTCGACAGCTGGGTCCGATGGTAAAGGAAGCGATAGGGTGTGAATACAGGCAGACAGAAATCCCGGGATATTCCACCTCGGAGGGAGGAAAATTTGTCAGACTGAATATTGAAGCATGGGACCAGGTAGTGAATGAGAAAGTAGAAAGAGACCGAGCCATAGAAGGAGAAAATATTGATCACAGAGACTCAGACAAATATCTTTCTAATCTGTGTCCACATATATGGACAACGGGGCCCTATGATGTGGGAGTAATAAAAGGAGAGGTATTTCTAGAATTGGCCAAGCCCGGAATATTCCGGACGAATTTAAATTAGCCGATGAGATTGCAGCTGGGTTTGAAAGTTTTCCTGTTTTTAGTGCAATTTTTCCCATCACTGTAAATAAGAATGTTAATAGGATCAACCTTATTCACTATAATGTCCAGCGCCTTGCAAATTTGACCAGGGACGTTGTTGAGGCAATACATCAACAACTGTCAGAAACTTCCCTTATGACACTTCAGAATAGGATAGCGATTGATATGGTCCTGGCAGAGAAAGGTGGAGTGTGTGCTATGTTTGGAGATCTATGCTGCACTTCTATCTCTAATAACACAGGGCCAGATGGATCACTCACTAAGGGGTTAACGAAACTTAGGGCATTGGCGAAAGAATTAAAAGCCCAGTCTGGAGTCTCCAATCCTGTTTTATCCTGGTTACAGGGAGTGTTTGGGAGATGGAGCAAAAGTTAGGACAACTTTTGCTGGGTTTGTTCATTTCTGTATCAATTTTTATCACTTGTGGCTGTTGTTGTATTCCATGCATTCGAACGCTGGTCATGAGGACCATAGAGAGAGCCTTTGCTGACCGTGATGAACTGCCTCCGAAATATCAAGCTGTGCAGGCTGTGGAGCAAGACTATCTCACATTACAGGAGGCGGAGAAAGTTGCTGAGATCGATCTGGAGTCTGATGGGGAATGTGATGGGAAGGAGGGATTGTGAATTAGATTGTTACACATATAATTTTAACCTTGCTTGTAACCTAAATATTATAACCTTGATTGTAGAACAAATATTATAACATTGATTGTAACACAAACATTATTAATCAGATTGTAGAACAAGTATTATGAATTAGATTGTAGACCATATGTTAACTTGGGAATTTACTAATGTACGGGGGGTTAGCTAGTTTTTTGCTTGGGGGCAAATGGGATGAAACTTGTAAACGGGCAATGGGATCGGGGTGACGGATGGGGGGTGTACGCAAAGGAGGGTTGGGGGAGCCCTCGCCCACCAGCCGAACTACCCTGTGAACAGAACCCGTATAGAGCTTGGCAATAATAGGCGAATTAATGTAATGCGGTGGTAGCATAGTCAGGGCGAGATTGTCCTCTAAAGAGGACAAAGGAGGGATTGTAAGGTAAAACATCATGAGATGGGAATGTGTAAGGAGTTACCCTGTGCAGGGCTGTAACAAGAAGGGGAGGTGTCCTTGTACTCCTGTTAGGTAAAACATCATGAGATGGGAATGTGTAAGGAGTTACCCTGTGCAGGGCTGTAACAAGATGTGAATGCATCCTTGTACTTACAAGATAAGAGAGACATTGATGGATTGAGAGGCAGGAAGCTAGCAGGGAAAGGATAGCAACAGTTTTAGTCATTGGACAAGTAATGATATGATGATGTTCTAAGCACGTATCCAAGGGTATAAAAAATCATCATTTTGCTGATAACGGCAGAATGCATTCTCCGACTAACATGGTTAGTTGCAAGTGTTACAATCCGGTAATAAAGAACAAAGAACCCTGATTTCGACTCAGTCTGGTGTTTGTCTCACTCATTCATGAACAAAGCAGACCTAACAATTTGGTGACCCCAACGTGATGGGTGAGTGAACACTGGACGACGGTTTCTGTTTTTTCTGACAATCATCTCAGCCGGCTGATAAAAAGGTCCAGAGAAGCCTGTTTTAACAAAATTCTCTTTTTTTTTTAAAATCTTTATGATTGTCAGTAAGAACTGGAGATCGGACAAATTAGACGACCACAATTGAAGGTCGCATGCCAGGATTGTAACACGTAAGTGATTACAGACAAGATAAAAGTCCTTAAGGTGTTTGAATGACATTTATTAAGTGCTTCGCAAGAAACTACTAGAGTTTAAAAGTCTTTATTGTGTCGTTGCAAAGTCCAATAGAGTGAGAAGGTGGTCTATAAACAATTGAGGACCTGAGTTTTCTGCCCTAAACTGGTTATTAAGAGGAGAAATCTCCCACGTGAAGGTTGGGCTTTGAAAGAAAACAAAGGTTCAGGCTTATTGGCCTCAATTGTATCTGAGAGACTGACTTATAAATGTCCGGTAGGTATGATAATGTCTGTACACTTGAGAAGTTAAGAATTTATTTCCCCAATTCGCCGTGGTGTAATACCACAGCAGACACTAGAGACCTTGAGACAACAAAAAAAAGTACTCAGGGACGCCTGCCTGGTGAACAAGAACGACGACAGAAGGCTGCGACAGCTGTGTCCGGATCAGGTAGGAGATATTAATGAAAAAGTTGATAAACTCCTAAGAGACACCCGGTTTATTCTAAATACTTTTGATAAGTTAAATGAGAGTATTCCCAACATCACCAAGGAGATAAAGTTACGTAAATTCATAGATTGGTACAGGGAAACAGGACAAAAGTATAGCCCAAATATTTGGTTTTCTAGTTGTAATTTAACTTTCAGACCCCTTTGGGAAAACAGAGAGTGGAAAACGAGCAATCAGAGTATACAGGACAGTCTGAAGTCAATTGGAGGACAAGACTTAGAGACTGTTCCTTTAAAAGATATTAGTCATCCAGCTTGCAAGGAGACATTTTTAAAAGCAATTTTTGTTGACATAGATCCCCTAAACGGACAAGAACCTAAATTAAAACAGGCATTAGAAAGCGGTCCTGCAGCTATGGCTGTACAGTTGCCTGCTAAGACTTTTGACCAAGTTATTAAGGAAATTAATCAGGAATTAGAGGAGCGAAATACCAGTAATGCGGCATTGGAAAAACAAAAAATGCTCCGAAAATGTGTAGACCGCTGGAGGAAGAGGGGTTGGTTACCCGGGGGCACTGAGATGTTCCTGACAGCTGAGGGAAACAAAATTTTAAAACGTAGAGTCTTAGGCAAGCTGGAAGAAACAAAACGGGACACAGAAAACAAAATCTTTAATCGCGAGTCAGCAAAAAAGAGGGTGAGAGACAAGGAGATTCAGTACCGCGATGTCCTAGCTCTATTTGAAGAATTTGGTCTCCCTGGTAACCCACCTGTTACTGCCCCTGTAGAAATAGCTTGTAGACCCCCGCCCTATACATATGTGGAGTCAAAAGGTGCCCCTGGCACCCCAGATGGGATCCTGGAGTCACGTCCCTTATATCCAGATATTGAGACACTGGGGTGTGACAAGAACCTCGGGAATAGGGACACATCAGACGAGGTACAGGCCCCTTTAATAAAAATAGAAGGGGGAGTAATAGATGTGGAGACCCTTCTGGAGTCCAAGAAAATAGAAAAGGAGTTAGAGATACAGAAATGGAACATGAAAAAGGTTCAGGATAACATTAAAAACTTAAACAGAGATATTAATGTGCTGGGGCAGATCAGTGAGGATCAAAAAGAATTAATGGTAGGTGTATTGAAGGAAGTGGAAAAGATAACGAAGGAGGTGGACAAGACAACCGATAAATTGGTGAGAGCCATAGAACATATAGGGGTTAAATTAGCGGCCCAACAGATAGTCCCACAGGTCATGGGGCCAGTGATAAATCCGGGACCCCAAGTAAGAAATGGTTGGGAAAGACAGCTAGGTACAATGTATAGAGGGGAACATGCAGTATGCTGGTACTGCCAAAATCCTGGACACTACCAGCGGAACTGTCCGGAGGCTGGGAGAGCAAGGGGAAAAAGATTACCCTCTATTAGAGGCTATCAGGGAAGAGGAGGAAACTTAAGAGGTCAAGCAAGGGGTAGGGGTGGACACATTGATGGGCCCCAGAGAATCGGGGGGTGGCAGAGTGATCAACAAGTCCAGGCACCTCAGTGTAATGACTATATTGAGGAAGGTGCTGAATTTGATTATTGAAGGTGCCCTGGAGAATCAAAAATCACGCCTCCCTGGGAGCCACCAAAAGTTTGGGGGACGGTAAATGGAGAAAAAATTGAATTTATGGTTGACACAGGGGCAGCAGTTACGACAGTGATTAAAAAACCCCCAGGGAGCACATTTTCGGGCAAAACATTATCTACAATAGGATTCTCCGGGATAAGGGAAACACAGCCCTATACAGATAACATCGACATGACATTTGGACGACAAAGGGTTAAAACGCCTGTCCTGGTTGTGCCAAGTTGCCCCATTAATTTATTAGCAAGGGACATTCTTACCAAACTAGGAATAACCATACAATGTTCTGAGAAGGGCCTTCGGTTAACATACCCAGGGGATACAATAAGAAGGGGAGGACAGTTTATAGTAATGACCCCATCTAACGCTTCAGAAGACTCTGTGGAGGTTAGTATTTTCTGGAGTCGGCTACTGTATGATGAACCAGGCCCAGGGCTGATTAAACAGTTTTTTGAGTGGAGGGCCAGTATTCCTCGGTATGGGGATTACCATTATCCACTAGATCCTATGCATGTTACATTAAACTACACCATCCACCCGGACCAGGAATATGAGGAGAGGTGGGACTCTCTAAAAGAAGGGAAGACAGAAATGATACATTGTCCATTTATCTTTGTAGGTAAGGAGGGAATAGCTGCTATGGTTGTCATGACAGAAGAACAAATGGAGTGGTTCTGCTTAGGAGTAGAAAGTGTGCCTCATGTGACCTTGGGTATTGCCAAAGATCATCACGCTCGACAGCTGGGTCCGATGGTAAAGGAAGCGATAGGGTGTGAATACAGGCAGACAGAAATCCCGGGATATTCCACCTCGGAGGGAGGAAAATTTGTCAGACTGAATATTGAAGCATGGGACCAGGTAGTGAATGAGAAAGTAGAAAGAGACCGAGCCATAGAAGGAGAAAATATTGATCACAGAGACTCAGACAAATATCTTTCTAATCTGTGTCCACATATATGGACAACGGGGCCCTATGATGTGGGAGTAATAAAAGGAGAGGTATTTCTAGAATTGGCCAAGCCCGGAATATTCCGGACGAATTTAAATTAGCCGATGAGATTGCAGCTGGGTTTGAAAGTTTTCCTGTTTTTAGTGCAATTTTTCCCATCACTGTAAATAAGAATGTTAATAGGATCAACCTTATTCACTATAATGTCCAGCGCCTTGCAAATTTGACCAGGGACGTTGTTGAGGCAATACATCAACAACTGTCAGAAACTTCCCTTATGACACTTCAGAATAGGATAGCGATTGATATGGTCCTGGCAGAGAAAGGTGGAGTGTGTGCTATGTTTGGAGATCTATGCTGCACTTCTATCTCTAATAACACAGGGCCAGATGGATCACTCACTAAGGGGTTAACGAAACTTAGGGCATTGGCGAAAGAATTAAAAGCCCAGTCTGGAGTCTCCAATCCTGTTTTATCCTGGTTACAGGGAGTGTTTGGGAGATGGAGCAAAAGTTAGGACAACTTTTGCTGGGTTTGTTCATTTCTGTATCAATTTTTATCACTTGTGGCTGTTGTTGTATTCCATGCATTCGAACGCTGGTCACGAGGACCATAGAGAGAGCCTTTGCTGACCGTGATGAACTGCCTCCGAAATATCAAGCTGTGCAGGCTGTGGAGCAAGACTATCTCACATTACAGGAGGCGGAGAAAGTTGCTGAGATCGATCTGGAGTCTGATGGGGAATGTGATGGGAAGGAGGGATTGTGAATTAGATTGTTACACATATAATTTTAACCTTGCTTGTAACCTAAATATTATAACCTTGATTGTAGAACAAATATTATAACATTGATTGTAACACAAACATTATTAATCAGATTGTAGAACAAGTATTATGAATTAGATTGTAGACCATATGTTAACTTGGGAATTTACTAATGTACGGGGGGTTAGCTAGTTTTTTGCTTGGGGGCAAATGGGATGAAACTTGTAAACGGGCAATGGGATCGGGGTGACGGATGGGGGGTGTACGCAAAGGAGGGTTGGGGGAGCCCTCGCCCACCAGCCGAACTACCCTGTGAACAGAACCCGTATAGAGCTTGGCAATAATAGGCGAATTAATGTAATGCGGTGGTAGCATAGTCAGGGCGAGATTGTCCTCTAAAGAGGACAAAGGAGGGATTGTAAGGTAAAACATCATGAGATGGGAATGTGTAAGGAGTTACCATGTGCAGGGCTGTAACAAGAAGGGGAGGTGTCCTTGTACTCCTGTTAGGTAAAACATCATGAGATGGGAATGTGTAAGGAGTTACCCTGTGCAGGGCTGTAACAAGATGTGAATGCATCCTTGTACTTACAAGATAAGAGAGACATTGATGGATTGAGAGGCAGGAAGCTAGCAGGGAAAGGATAGCAACAGTTTTAGTCATTGGACAAGTAATGATATGATGATGTTCTAAGCACGTATCCAAGGGTATAAAAAATCATCATTTTGCTGATAACGGCAGAATGCATTCTCCGACTAACATGGTTAGTTGCAAGTGTTACAATCCGGTAATAAAGAACAAAGAACCCTGATTTCGACTCAGTCTGGTGTTTGTCTCACTCATTCATGAACAAAGCAGACCTAACAATTTGGTGACCCCAACGTGATGGGTGAGTGAACACTGGACGACGGTTTCTGTTTTTTCTGACAATCATCTCAGCCGGCTGATAAAAAGGTCCAGAGAAGCCTGTTTTAACAAAATTCTCTTTTTTTTTTAAAATCTTTATGATTGTCAGTAAGAACTGGAGATCGGACAAATTAGACGACCACAATTGAAGGTCGCATGCCAGGATTGTAACACGTAAGTGATTACAGACAAGATAAAAGTCCTTAAGGTGTTTGAATGACATTTATTAAGTGCTTCGCAAGAAACTACTAGAGTTTAAAAGTCTTTATTGTGTCGTTGCAAAGTCCAATAGAGTGAGAAGGTGGTCTATAAACAATTGAGGACCTGAGTTTTCTGCCCTAAACTGGTTATTAAGAGGAGAAATCTCCCACGTGAAGGTTGGGCTTTGAAAGAAAACAAAGGTTCAGGCTTATTGGCCTCAATTGTATCTGAGAGACTGACTTATAAATGTCCGGTAGGTATGATAATGTCTGTACACTTGAGAAGTTAAGAATTTATTTCCCCAATTCGCCGTGGTGTAATACCACAGCAGACACTAGAGACCTTGAGACAACAAAAAAAAGTACTCAGGGACGCCTGCCTGGTGAACAAGAACGACGACAGAAGGCTGCGACAGCTGTGTCCGGATCAGGTAGGAGATATTAATGAAAAAGTTGATAAACTCCTAAGAGACACCCGGTTTATTCTAAATACTTTTGATAAGTTAAATGAGAGTATTCCCAACATCACCAAGGAGATAAAGTTACGTAAATTCATAGATTGGTACAGGGAAACAGGACAAAAGTATAGCCCAAATATTTGGTTTTCTAGTTGTAATTTAACTTTCAGACCCCTTTGGGAAAACAGAGAGTGGAAAACGAGCAATCAGAGTATACAGGACAGTCTGAAGTCAATTGGAGGACAAGACTTAGAGACTGTTCCTTTAAAAGATATTAGTCATCCAGCTTGCAAGGAGACATTTTTAAAAGCAATTTTTGTTGACATAGATCCCCTAAACGGACAAGAACCTAAATTAAAACAGGCATTAGAAAGCGGTCCTGCAGCTATGGCTGTACAGTTGCCTGCTAAGACTTTTGACCAAGTTATTAAGGAAATTAATCAGGAATTAGAGGAGCGAAATACCAGTAATGCGGCATTGGAAAAACAAAAAATGCTCCGAAAATGTGTAGACCGCTGGAGGAAGAGGGGTTGGTTACCCGGGGGCACTGAGATGTTCCTGACAGCTGAGGGAAACAAAATTTTAAAACGTAGAGTCTTAGGCAAGCTGGAAGAAACAAAACGGGACACAGAAAACAAAATCTTTAATCGCGAGTCAGCAAAAAAGAGGGTGAGAGACAAGGAGATTCAGTACCGCGATGTCCTAGCTCTATTTGAAGAATTTGGTCTCCCTGGTAACCCACCTGTTACTGCCCCTGTAGAAATAGCTTGTAGACCCCCGCCCTATACATATGTGGAGTCAAAAGGTGCCCCTGGCACCCCAGATGGGATCCTGGAGTCACGTCCCTTATATCCAGATATTGAGACACTGGGGTGTGACAAGAACCTCGGGAATAGGGACACATCAGACGAGGTACAGGCCCCTTTAATAAAAATAGAAGGGGGAGTAATAGATGTGGAGACCCTTCTGGAGTCCAAGAAAATAGAAAAGGAGTTAGAGATACAGAAATGGAACATGAAAAAGGTTCAGGATAACATTAAAAACTTAAACAGAGATATTAATGTGCTGGGGCAGATCAGTGAGGATCAAAAAGAATTAATGGTAGGTGTATTGAAGGAAGTGGAAAAGATAACGAAGGAGGTGGACAAGACAACCGATAAATTGGTGAGAGCCATAGAACATATAGGGGTTAAATTAGCGGCCCAACAGATAGTCCCACAGGTCATGGGGCCAGTGATAAATCCGGGACCCCAAGTAAGAAATGGTTGGGAAAGACAGCTAGGTACAATGTATAGAGGGGAACATGCAGTATGCTGGTACTGCCAAAATCCTGGACACTACCAGCGGAACTGTCCGGAGGCTGGGAGAGCAAGGGGAAAAAGATTACCCTCTATTAGAGGCTATCAGGGAAGAGGAGGAAACTTAAGAGGTCAAGCAAGGGGTAGGGGTGGACACATTGATGGGCCCCAGAGAATCGGGGGGTGGCAGAGTGATCAACAAGTCCAGGCACCTCAGTGTAATGACTATATTGAGGAAGGTGCTGAATTTGATTATTGAAGGTGCCCTGGAGAATCAAAAATCACGCCTCCCTGGGAGCCACCAAAAGTTTGGGGGACGGTAAATGGAGAAAAAATTGAATTTATGGTTGACACAGGGGCAGCAGTTACGACAGTGATTAAAAAACCCCCAGGGAGCACATTTTCGGGCAAAACATTATCTACAATAGGATTCTCCGGGATAAGGGAAACACAGCCCTATACAGATAACATCGACATGACATTTGGACGACAAAGGGTTAAAACGCCTGTCCTGGTTGTGCCAAGTTGCCCCATTAATTTATTAGCAAGGGACATTCTTACCAAACTAGGAATAACCATACAATGTTCTGAGAAGGGCCTTCGGTTAACATACCCAGGGGATACAATAAGAAGGGGAGGACAGTTTATAGTAATGACCCCATCTAACGCTTCAGAAGACTCTGTGGAGGTTAGTATTTTCTGGAGTCGGCTACTGTATGATGAACCAGGCCCAGGGCTGATTAAACAGTTTTTTGAGTGGAGGGCCAGTATTCCTCGGTATGGGGATTACCATTATCCACTAGATCCTATGCATGTTACATTAAACTACACCATCCACCCGGACCAGGAATATGAGGAGAGGTGGGACTCTCTAAAAGAAGGGAAGACAGAAATGATACATTGTCCATTTATCTTTGTAGGTAAGGAGGGAATAGCTGCTATGGTTGTCATGACAGAAGAACAAATGGAGTGGTTCTGCTTAGGAGTAGAAAGTGTGCCTCATGTGACCTTGGGTATTGCCAAAGATCATCACGCTCGACAGCTGGGTCCGATGGTAAAGGAAGCGATAGGGTGTGAATACAGGCAGACAGAAATCCCGGGATATTCCACCTCGGAGGGAGGAAAATTTGTCAGACTGAATATTGAAGCATGGGACCAGGTAGTGAATGAGAAAGTAGAAAGAGACCGAGCCATAGAAGGAGAAAATATTGATCACAGAGACTCAGACAAATATCTTTCTAATCTGTGTCCACATATATGGACAACGGGGCCCTATGATGTGGGAGTAATAAAAGGAGAGGTATTTCTAGAATTGGCCAAGCCCGGAATATTCCGGACGAATTTAAATTAGCCGATGAGATTGCAGCTGGGTTTGAAAGTTTTCCTGTTTTTAGTGCAATTTTTCCCATCACTGTAAATAAGAATGTTAATAGGATCAACCTTATTCACTATAATGTCCAGCGCCTTGCAAATTTGACCAGGGACGTTGTTGAGGCAATACATCAACAACTGTCAGAAACTTCCCTTATGACACTTCAGAATAGGATAGCGATTGATATGGTCCTGGCAGAGAAAGGTGGAGTGTGTGCTATGTTTGGAGATCTATGCTGCACTTCTATCTCTAATAACACAGGGCCAGATGGATCACTCACTAAGGGGTTAACGAAACTTAGGGCATTGGCGAAAGAATTAAAAGCCCAGTCTGGAGTCTCCAATCCTGTTTTATCCTGGTTACAGGGAGTGTTTGGGAGATGGAGCAAAAGTTAGGACAACTTTTGCTGGGTTTGTTCATTTCTGTATCAATTTTTATCACTTGTGGCTGTTGTTGTATTCCATGCATTCGAACGCTGGTCACGAGGACCATAGAGAGAGCCTTTGCTGACCGTGATGAACTGCCTCCGAAATATCAAGCTGTGCAGGCTGTGGAGCAAGACTATCTCACATTACAGGAGGCGGAGAAAGTTGCTGAGATCGATCTGGAGTCTGATGGGGAATGTGATGGGAAGGAGGGATTGTGAATTAGATTGTTACACATATAATTTTAACCTTGCTTGTAACCTAAATATTATAACCTTGATTGTAGAACAAATATTATAACATTGATTGTAACACAAACATTATTAATCAGATTGTAGAACAAGTATTATGAATTAGATTGTAGACCATATGTTAACTTGGGAATTTACTAATGTACGGGGGGTTAGCTAGTTTTTTGCTTGGGGGCAAATGGGATGAAACTTGTAAACGGGCAATGGGATCGGGGTGACGGATGGGGGGTGTACGCAAAGGAGGGTTGGGGGAGCCCTCGCCCACCAGCCGAACTACCCTGTGAACAGAACCCGTATAGAGCTTGGCAATAATAGGCGAATTAATGTAATGCGGTGGTAGCATAGTCAGGGCGAGATTGTCCTCTAAAGAGGACAAAGGAGGGATTGTAAGGTAAAACATCATGAGATGGGAATGTGTAAGGAGTTACCCTGTGCAGGGCTGTAACAAGAAGGGGAGGTGTCCTTGTACTCCTGTTAGGTAAAACATCATGAGATGGGAATGTGTAAGGAGTTACCCTGTGCAGGGCTGTAACAAGATGTGAATGCATCCTTGTACTTACAAGATAAGAGAGACATTGATGGATTGAGAGGCAGGAAGCTAGCAGGGAAAGGATAGCAACAGTTTTAGTCATTGGACAAGTAATGATATGATGATGTTCTAAGCACGTATCCAAGGGTATAAAAAATCATCATTTTGCTGATAACGGCAGAATGCATTCTCCGACTAACATGGTTAGTTGCAAGTGTTACAATCCGGTAATAAAGAACAAAGAACCCTGATTTCGACTCAGTCTGGTGTTTGTCTCACTCATTCATGAACAAAGCAGACCTAACAATTTGGTGACCCCAACGTGATGGGTGAGTGAACACTGGACGACGGTTTCTGTTTTTTCTGACAATCATCTCAGCCGGCTGATAAAAAGGTCCAGAGAAGCCTGTTTTAACAAAATTCTCTTTTTTTTTTAAAATCTTTATGATTGTCAGTAAGAACTGGAGATCGGACAAATTAGACGACCACAATTGAAGGTCGCATGCCAGGATTGTAACACGTAAGTGATTACAGACAAGATAAAAGTCCTTAAGGTGTTTGAATGACATTTATTAAGTGCTTCGCAAGAAACTACTAGAGTTTAAAAGTCTTTATTGTGTCGTTGCAAAGTCCAATAGAGTGAGAAGGTGGTCTATAAACAATTGAGGACCTGAGTTTTCTGCCCTAAACTGGTTATTAAGAGGAGAAATCTCCCACGTGAAGGTTGGGCTTTGAAAGAAAACAAAGGTTCAGGCTTATTGGCCTCAATTGTATCTGAGAGACTGACTTATAAATGTCCGGTAGGTATGATAATGTCTGTACACTTGAGAAGTTAAGAATTTATTTCCCCAATTCGCCGTGGTGTAATACCACAGCAGACACTAGAGACCTTGAGACAACAAAAAAAAGTACTCAGGGACGCCTGCCTGGTGAACAAGAACGACGACAGAAGGCTGCGACAGCTGTGTCCGGATCAGGTAGGAGATATTAATGAAAAAGTTGATAAACTCCTAAGAGACACCCGGTTTATTCTAAATACTTTTGATAAGTTAAATGAGAGTATTCCCAACATCACCAAGGAGATAAAGTTACGTAAATTCATAGATTGGTACAGGGAAACAGGACAAAAGTATAGCCCAAATATTTGGTTTTCTAGTTGTAATTTAACTTTCAGACCCCTTTGGGAAAACAGAGAGTGGAAAACGAGCAATCAGAGTATACAGGACAGTCTGAAGTCAATTGGAGGACAAGACTTAGAGACTGTTCCTTTAAAAGATATTAGTCATCCAGCTTGCAAGGAGACATTTTTAAAAGCAATTTTTGTTGACATAGATCCCCTAAACGGACAAGAACCTAAATTAAAACAGGCATTAGAAAGCGGTCCTGCAGCTATGGCTGTACAGTTGCCTGCTAAGACTTTTGACCAAGTTATTAAGGAAATTAATCAGGAATTAGAGGAGCGAAATACCAGTAATGCGGCATTGGAAAAACAAAAAATGCTCCGAAAATGTGTAGACCGCTGGAGGAAGAGGGGTTGGTTACCCGGGGGCACTGAGATGTTCCTGACAGCTGAGGGAAACAAAATTTTAAAACGTAGAGTCTTAGGCAAGCTGGAAGAAACAAAACGGGACACAGAAAACAAAATCTTTAATCGCGAGTCAGCAAAAAAGAGGGTGAGAGACAAGGAGATTCAGTACCGCGATGTCCTAGCTCTATTTGAAGAATTTGGTCTCCCTGGTAACCCACCTGTTACTGCCCCTGTAGAAATAGCTTGTAGACCCCCGCCCTATACATATGTGGAGTCAAAAGGTGCCCCTGGCACCCCAGATGGGATCCTGGAGTCACGTCCCTTATATCCAGATATTGAGACACTGGGGTGTGACAAGAACCTCGGGAATAGGGACACATCAGACGAGGTACAGGCCCCTTTAATAAAAATAGAAGGGGGAGTAATAGATGTGGAGACCCTTCTGGAGTCCAAGAAAATAGAAAAGGAGTTAGAGATACAGAAATGGAACATGAAAAAGGTTCAGGATAACATTAAAAACTTAAACAGAGATATTAATGTGCTGGGGCAGATCAGTGAGGATCAAAAAGAATTAATGGTAGGTGTATTGAAGGAAGTGGAAAAGATAACGAAGGAGGTGGACAAGACAACCGATAAATTGGTGAGAGCCATAGAACATATAGGGGTTAAATTAGCGGCCCAACAGATAGTCCCACAGGTCATGGGGCCAGTGATAAATCCGGGACCCCAAGTAAGAAATGGTTGGGAAAGACAGCTAGGTACAATGTATAGAGGGGAACATGCAGTATGCTGGTACTGCCAAAATCCTGGACACTACCAGCGGAACTGTCCGGAGGCTGGGAGAGCAAGGGGAAAAAGATTACCCTCTATTAGAGGCTATCAGGGAAGAGGAGGAAACTTAAGAGGTCAAGCAAGGGGTAGGGGTGGACACATTGATGGGCCCCAGAGAATCGGGGGGTGGCAGAGTGATCAACAAGTCCAGGCACCTCAGTGTAATGACTATATTGAGGAAGGTGCTGAATTTGATTATTGAAGGTGCCCTGGAGAATCAAAAATCACGCCTCCCTGGGAGCCACCAAAAGTTTGGGGGACGGTAAATGGAGAAAAAATTGAATTTATGGTTGACACAGGGGCAGCAGTTACGACAGTGATTAAAAAACCCCCAGGGAGCACATTTTCGGGCAAAACATTATCTACAATAGGATTCTCCGGGATAAGGGAAACACAGCCCTATACAGATAACATCGACATGACATTTGGACGACAAAGGGTTAAAACGCCTGTCCTGGTTGTGCCAAGTTGCCCCATTAATTTATTAGCAAGGGACATTCTTACCAAACTAGGAATAACCATACAATGTTCTGAGAAGGGCCTTCGGTTAACATACCCAGGGGATACAATAAGAAGGGGAGGACAGTTTATAGTAATGACCCCATCTAACGCTTCAGAAGACTCTGTGGAGGTTAGTATTTTCTGGAGTCGGCTACTGTATGATGAACCAGGCCCAGGGCTGATTAAACAGTTTTTTGAGTGGAGGGCCAGTATTCCTCGGTATGGGGATTACCATTATCCACTAGATCCTATGCATGTTACATTAAACTACACCATCCACCCGGACCAGGAATATGAGGAGAGGTGGGACTCTCTAAAAGAAGGGAAGACAGAAATGATACATTGTCCATTTATCTTTGTAGGTAAGGAGGGAATAGCTGCTATGGTTGTCATGACAGAAGAACAAATGGAGTGGTTCTGCTTAGGAGTAGAAAGTGTGCCTCATGTGACCTTGGGTATTGCCAAAGATCATCACGCTCGACAGCTGGGTCCGATGGTAAAGGAAGCGATAGGGTGTGAATACAGGCAGACAGAAATCCCGGGATATTCCACCTCGGAGGGAGGAAAATTTGTCAGACTGAATATTGAAGCATGGGACCAGGTAGTGAATGAGAAAGTAGAAAGAGACCGAGCCATAGAAGGAGAAAATATTGATCACAGAGACTCAGACAAATATCTTTCTAATCTGTGTCCACATATATGGACAACGGGGCCCTATGATGTGGGAGTAATAAAAGGAGAGGTATTTCTAGAATTGGCCAAGCCCGGAATATTCCGGACGAATTTAAATTAGCCGATGAGATTGCAGCTGGGTTTGAAAGTTTTCCTGTTTTTAGTGCAATTTTTCCCATCACTGTAAATAAGAATGTTAATAGGATCAACCTTATTCACTATAATGTCCAGCGCCTTGCAAATTTGACCAGGGACGTTGTTGAGGCAATACATCAACAACTGTCAGAAACTTCCCTTATGACACTTCAGAATAGGATAGCGATTGATATGGTCCTGGCAGAGAAAGGTGGAGTGTGTGCTATGTTTGGAGATCTATGCTGCACTTCTATCTCTAATAACACAGGGCCAGATGGATCACTCACTAAGGGGTTAACGAAACTTAGGGCATTGGCGAAAGAATTAAAAGCCCAGTCTGGAGTCTCCAATCCTGTTTTATCCTGGTTACAGGGAGTGTTTGGGAGATGGAGCAAAAGTTAGGACAACTTTTGCTGGGTTTGTTCATTTCTGTATCAATTTTTATCACTTGTGGCTGTTGTTGTATTCCATGCATTCGAACGCTGGTCACGAGGACCATAGAGAGAGCCTTTGCTGACCGTGATGAACTGCCTCCGAAATATCAAGCTGTGCAGGCTGTGGAGCAAGACTATCTCACATTACAGGAGGCGGAGAAAGTTGCTGAGATCGATCTGGAGTCTGATGGGGAATGTGATGGGAAGGAGGGATTGTGAATTAGATTGTTACACATATAATTTTAACCTTGCTTGTAACCTAAATATTATAACCTTGATTGTAGAACAAATATTATAACATTGATTGTAACACAAACATTATTAATCAGATTGTAGAACAAGTATTATGAATTAGATTGTAGACCATATGTTAACTTGGGAATTTACTAATGTACGGGGGGTTAGCTAGTTTTTTGCTTGGGGGCAAATGGGATGAAACTTGTAAACGGGCAATGGGATCGGGGTGACGGATGGGGGGTGTACGCAAAGGAGGGTTGGGGGAGCCCTCGCCCACCAGCCGAACTACCCTGTGAACAGAACCCGTATAGAGCTTGGCAATAATAGGCGAATTAATGTAATGCGGTGGTAGCATAGTCAGGGCGAGATTGTCCTCTAAAGAGGACAAAGGAGGGATTGTAAGGTAAAACATCATGAGATGGGAATGTGTAAGGAGTTACCCTGTGCAGGGCTGTAACAAGAAGGGGAGGTGTCCTTGTACTCCTGTTAGGTAAAACATCATGAGATGGGAATGTGTAAGGAGTTACCCTGTGCAGGGCTGTAACAAGATGTGAATGCATCCTTGTACTTACAAGATAAGAGAGACATTGATGGATTGAGAGGCAGGAAGCTAGCAGGGAAAGGATAGCAACAGTTTTAGTCATTGGACAAGTAATGATATGATGATGTTCTAAGCACGTATCCAAGGGTATAAAAAATCATCATTTTGCTGATAACGGCAGAATGCATTCTCCGACTAACATGGTTAGTTGCAAGTGTTACAATCCGGTAATAAAGAACAAAGAACCCTGATTTCGACTCAGTCTGGTGTTTGTCTCACTCATTCATGAACAAAGCAGACCTAACATAGGTTGACACAAAATAGACTGCTGAAGGGCTTGTACTGTGCTGGAATGTTCGATGTTCACTTGATATCACTAAAGTATCTCAGTGATGTATTATCACATTCCTTGAACCACCAAATTGCTACCCTTTGTTCAGACTTCATGGCCAAGGAAATTGCTAAAACAACATGAAATTGCAAATATTTGGGAGGATGCATCAGAAAGGCTCTCACTCTCTGACTGGACTGCCTAAATGCATGGGTACTCAACTGTGTGATCAGATTATCTGTGGAGAGAGGCCCCTCACTGTAGATCAGTTATTAACATGCCTGTATGAGAGAGACGCAAGGTCGTGTGGTTGGCCTGTGCATGTGATTTGTCAGTCTGCCTAATCCTTCAATCTGTGTGACACAACTCTCACGGTGATGCTGAACAATCTGTATGAAAGGAATTGTGTGATCAGAGGCACTCTGTGAGAAGGATAATCAACATGGTTCTGCGCCTTCAGCTTGGCAGTAGGCACGAAGGTGGGAGGGCTCAGACCACGTTTAAGATCTAACTGTAAGGGGGTTCTTAAGTTCAGACATAGTTGGGAATCAGACTTCAATGTAAGAACTATGTCAGGATAGTATGACTAACAAAATAAATGTAAGATATAAAATAGTACAATACAATTTTTTGTATCAATTATAGCTCACACCACAGAAATTAAACAAATTAAATTCAGACCTAGCAGACTGATGTTTTCGATGTGGCGAGGAGGTAGGAACTTTTTTACATTCAACTTGGTTATGTTTGAAAATAAGGGCTTTTTGGGTTGATCTAGGAAATTTCTTAGAGCAGATCACAAGAATCAAATTTCCACAAAACTCAGAATTATTTTTGACTGGGAGGCATTACAGGGATAAGATCTAAACTGAAACTATCCAAACATCAAGCAGAATTTGTTAAAATTATGTTGGTAGTGGCTAGAAAATGTATTGCAGTTGCACGGAAGTCTGATTCATATTTGGGTGTGGTACGTTGGAATGCAGAAATACACAGCTGTATTCCCCGCGAGAAAATTACATATAACTTAAGAAATAAGTACGGCATATTTTTGCAAGTTTGGGGTCCTTATTTACAAATCTTTGGTGTAAACCTTTAATTATGTTCATTCCAATCCTCGAAACCTGCGATGATCTTCTCCAAAGAAAATTAATTGAATATGAATTTATGATCCGTGGAGTGTGTGGCTCTTTTCAACAGTCCATCTTGCTTTTCTTCTTGCAAATCTTTTTTCTTGCTTGTCTTTCCAAATTTATCTTTTCCTTTCCTTTGGGGTCTTTCTTGGGGGGTGGGGGTTGGGAATTTGGGGTATAACCATCATAGAGTAAATACTGGATTTATTTGGTACTTGTATTTTTAATTTTGTAATTGACTGCAAGTATGGTCAAAACATTTTAAATAAATTAATAATAATTAAAAAAAGATCTAATTGTTGGCTTTATGTTAAGCTATGAGTAGAGAACAGGAGAATCAGAGCAACTGGAGGATCTGACTACCCGTGGGAGAGGAGAATCACTGCCAAAGCAGGAATTGTTTATTAGGGTCAAAATTATTGTTTGGAGCTGGGCAGGACACCTTTAATTGGCTCTCGGTATAAGGGTGGAAGCTCAGAGTGACATCAGGTCATCTGTTTGAGAAGGGAGGCTCTATCACCCTGGGTTTAATATTTGTATATGATGGAATTACCACAGTGCTATTGAACTATCAATATACTGTGTACAAGGGGGACTTTAATGTAGCATTGGAGAGTCTGTGTGAGAGAGGACCTCGAATTGAATTGTCTGTAGGAGTTTCTGAGATCAGTGACGACATAAAAAGGTCTGTCAGTATATAATGTAGGAATGGGCTTTATGGCTGGATGAGAGGGGTCCTTTGTGGGACTGCAATGTGTTTATGGTCTTTTAATGAGGATCAGTCTGTCTATTTGACAGATGACTTTCACTGCAGGGCTGAACTGCACATACAGGCAGAGAGATTCAGTGTGGCAAAAGATACCAGTAAATGAAGAGACAACCCTGATGGAATCAGACTACTGACCACTCACTTTTTGGATAGGGCTGTGTGCATGACATGGTATTCCCAGCCTGGGATAGGAATGTCGATTTGAAGAGGAAGTCTCGCCCATTTCTCTCTGTGCACGGAGATCCTTTCTGAGGATAAAGTGATGCTTGAGAGATCATTTTCATTTGCAATCAGACTTGCTTTATGCATAAAATGCTAAAGTTTATTGCCTTAAGGATTGCCTTTCATGGGGGGGGTGGGGGGGAAACGATCAGCATGGGATTGGAACTGTTAAAATGCTGCATTATTGGGTCCTGATTAAAAGCAATTGAGATCAGCTCATAGACTGACTGAACAGAGCTGAATGAGTAGAACTGTAACCTAGTGAATACGGTTTAATGTAATAAACAGTTAAGTTGCTTATTGCGATGGTGGCATCTAATTATACTGATGCATTTTTAATTAGTGGTTTTACTAAAGCCAGGCTGTCTGTGTATGTGTTCCTAGCCAAGAAGCAGCATGCAGCTTGCAGGGTTCTACGTAACAAAACAGCAGTGGTCATCTTGTCTCCTATGTTTTTCTTTCATTCATTTCTCTTTTTTACAATCGGAGTTCACTGTGGTTACAAAAGGTGCTTACTGCTAAACGTGACAACATGAGATTTATAGTGAATGTTAAGGCTGCAGATAGTGACCCCACTATTCCAAGACAGATCGGGAATGATTGGATAACTGGACCAAGATTGATCTTTTTACACCTATAATTAGTGCATGGGGAAAAAAAACTCTTGGAATCTCTATCAAAAGCACCAGGGCTGGTTTGATGAGAGAGTGAGAACCAGGAATTAATTATCTGTAAATGCAAGAGTTCCAAGACTAGAGGTTCCAACATGCATCAAGGGAAAAGAAACAGCTCTGTAGGCATTAAAGGCAGAATGCCAACAGAAAATCCATGACCTCTAAGACAGATGGTAGGTGAAGAGAGAGCAGAGGGTAAGGCATTTCAAGATTTTTTTCATGATAACATAATATTGTAGCGGCCGTGTAGCTGGCCAAGCGGGTGCACGGCGCGGTTCTGCAGGCTTGCGGAAACCATCATACGGACAGCTGAATACTCACCTAATGGACTGCGCGCGAGCGGTGCTGCGTGCTGAGGAACAGCACGCTGATCTGCTGAGTCTCCTGCCGGAAGACGCGGGACACTCACAGGGCTTAATTTAAACCTGCCGGTCCCAGAGATCAGCAGCAAGCTCATGGCGATGTCCCACCTTGTCCCGTGGAGCCCGGGGCGTGCCGTATATAAAAGAAGCTTGTCAAGTCCGATTAAATCAGTCTTGTGTTGACTAACCTGGTGTGTGTGTGAATTGCTTTAGTAAGCTCTACTGAAGTAGCTGCTACAATATAACATACATGCATATATTTCAACTTCTGCCTGCCGTAAGGCAAACAAAGTGGCGCCATGAACACTGTAGGACCCCCCTAACAATAAGAGAAAGAGAAGCATATTGAGTGTCCGTGTATTCGCCTCCAGCGCACCCGCCATCTCTGCAGTTGCACAGATGCCTGCTCAAACCATTTGCCTCCCAAGGTCCAAACCTTCAATACAATCAGGAAGTGCCTCCCTCTGCAACTGGGAGACCACAGTCAGTGCAGATCGATAACAAAGTCTCCTCCTCACTGAGAATCAGCACAGGGGCACCTCCAGGATGTGTGCTTACTCACTCGACATGCATGATTGTGTGGCTAGGTGCAATACAAATCCTATCTAAAATTTCCTAATGACACCACACAACAGAAATGAGGAAACATACAGGAGTGAGATGGATCAGTTAGTTCAGTGGTGTCAGAACAATGCTATCAAAACTAAGGAACTGATTGTGGACTTTGGGAAGGGGAAACTGGGAGGTATCAGCTGTGGAGAGGGTAAAGATCTTCAAATTCCTGGGTGTCAACATCCCTGAAGATGTATCTCGGAGCCATCATGTCGATACAATACTGTGGCAACTGCAGAGGCTTCTCCCCACTGATTGCACATGGAGAGTTATCATCTGGGCATTCCTCAACCATATTCTCCAATTACCAAAGACCTGCTCCCCAAATCACAGTTTACATTCTGTTCAGGTAGAGGCAACATGATTTTCATTGCATAATTTCTCAATGTCATGAGCAACCTTAACTATTATAAATGCCTATTTTTGACTTTCAAAAGAAAGGACAGTGGAGAATCATTCTCAAACTTTGTCACCTGCACAAATATATGCATCACTTCAACATGCTTGTACAATGCTAACCAATGGGAAGCTGGAGGTCCAAGGGTATACAATGCTAACCAATGGGAAGCTGGAGGTTCAAGGGTATACAATGCTAACCAATGGGAAGCTGGAGGTCCAAGGGTATACAATGCTAACCAATGGGCAGCTGGAGGTCCAGGGGTATACAATGCAATTGGGTAAAACACAAAAGTCTGAAGACACGGTGATTGAAGTAAAAGTTCAGCACTGGAGAAGCTCAAGATCAAACAGTGTACTTTATATAGCAAAGATAAAGGCAGATAACCAATGTTTCGAGCTTGATAACATCCAATGTTATCATCGCCCCAACTTTCTTGCCACTTTGTTCATCTCACTTCCAAATACTTGGCTGTTGGAATGGACCTCTTCTACATGACAAATGGATGGCTACTCAGTCTGCAATGTCCCCCCCCCCCCCCCCCCATCTCCCACCACCCCACCCCCCTCAGCATTTTGTTTGGGGGCCTGCCGACATTCTTTCATACTTTAATGAAGGGCTCAAGCTCGAAACATTGGTTATCTGTGTCTATCTTTGCTATATAAAGTACACTGTTTGATCTTGAGCTTCTCCAGTGCTGAACTTTTACTTCAATCACCGTGTCTTCAGACTTTTGTGTTTTACCCAATTGCATTGTATACCCTTGGACCTCCAGCTGCCCAGGTTCTCTCTCTTCAACCACTCCAGAGCATCCACTACCTTCTGCTGAATGATCACTGAACACCATTTGCAGTACCCTCAACATCCTAAAGACAATGTACTCTTTATGACCATCAAGAAATTCGTGAATCTCTGGTTTCAATGGTGGGGGGGAGGGGGGAATGACGACAGGGACTCATTCATTCAGTAGTGGACTATCTGATATGTTTTTTTTATGTAGAAGTTATGGATTATTTCTGTTCAAAAATGTTTTCCTATCTCTTGGAGTGTCTGTTCACATCACACACGAATGACCAAAACTCAAAATCCCCGGTCCCTTGCACGATTTTATACAGAGGCGAGACTTCAGTAATCTGATGTTGCGTACTGCCTGCAGTTCAGTTTCGCTGTTGCAGTCTGCAACAGTGTCGACGGCTGCTGCAGGAAAAGTTTTGGAATGGGAACGAGTGTCTCATTTCTGTTTCAAACTCTTTATACAGCCTGCACTGCAGGAAATTTTCCATTGCGCAGTAACTGTGTAAAAACCATATGAGATACTTGCTTTGAGGCTCTTATAACGCTGATCCATTCTACCTCTTTAGACTTGGAGTTCCAGTATCTAGTTTCATGCAGCTAGTACGGTGTCTTATCTGCAGTTCTGGACAGCAGAAGGGACTTAAGAGACCATATCTCAGCTAAAATCAGCATTGTAGTTGAGGAACTTTGAAACTGCGGTTCAAAATGGAGTTACCGGGCAACTTGCCTGTTTAGTGCCCCAATTACACGGCAGTTAGAAAGGGTCCGATCCGGTCAACCCCTTCAGAACCCATCTGGGTCCCTGACCTACCTCAGAGGTAGTCAGAGAGCCCAGTTAAACTTACCTAGATCGTGCCCACAGGTGATTTGAACAGGAAAATGACCAACCCGTTTATTCTAGTGCTGTCAGTGCTTGCGTGTGTGCGTTACCGGGCACCCAGCTTCTGATCATCCAGCAGTACTTCTGGTGAGTGCGTGACGCATCATTGCGGGGCTGGGATCCCCCTTAACTCGCCGGGTTGGCAATTTAATGGGTCGATTCCCCCCACCTGCGATTTGAAAGGTGCGCACCTTTGCCCCAGTAATCGCACCCAGGTCCCAGGAGGGCGACCCGGGTGCTGCAGTTTAAAAGGGACTACTGATAGGACAATAGTGTTTAATCTGATTCTGGATTGGCTACCTGCACAAGGATGAAAAGAACAATTTCTTCCACTTTACACATCTTCTGCAGCAGTGGCATTTCCATAGGACAATCTCAGCGGGTGAGATTAATATTCCACTGTTGATGGTTACAAGGAGGCCACATCTTAGCAGTCTGTTAAAATTAAATAAGTTTCATTTAATTCTGTGGAAATCTCAGATTTCCATGACCCAATTTAGAGAGCTGGAGGAAGAAACAAATAAAATATTTAGGGCAAAAATGGAAATGAGGAAAGGCAGTGAAAAACTATTAATTTGAAACACATTTCCAATTCTTGAAATCTTTGCCTTCTCCTGTCCGCCAGATTTTTCATTTAGGTGAGCGGGTTTTAGGTAGAGCTAGAATGTGGAGACTCATTTAGTGGGGTGGCCTGCACCCTGGCACCCAGTAACCTTTATTTCCCCATTCCTGCCTTTTCAAACTGGCTTTCCTTATCCTTCAAATTTTCTTGGGGTTCATCTTTTCTTTACTTGTCCCACCATCCCTTTCCACGCTCCCTACTTCTATCTTTCACCATCTTCTTTATCATTTAATCAGTTCTCTTGCCCCATTTGTAAGTTTTCTCCATTTTCCTGGTGGAGGTCTAGACTTGAGATCCCATTGTCCAAGGAGGAGATAGCCACTCAGTACTGAAATATGGAGACGTGTCTTCAATCTTGGAGCACTGAATCTTTGGCATTCCATACTCCAGAGAGCTGTGGCAGCTGAGTCTTTGTTATATACTGAGATTGTTAGATAGCTGGGGAATTAAGGGTTATGGGAAGAGGAAAGCTGAAGCCAAAATCAAATAAATCTTGATCTTATTGAATGGAAGAGCAAGCTAGAGGGGGTCACTTTGAATATTCCTGCTCATATTTTTGGTTCTTGTGTGTGGAATTTGGCTCCATGTACTAGTGGACACTGCAGTGAATCCTGAACAGGTTAAAATCCGCACTTGGAAAGGTGGGGCTTAATCAAAGGAATGCAGGATGCTTCTGTTAGAGAGAGAGAGAGATCCTGTCTGATCAATCTCACTGAACTTTTCAGAGGTAAGAAAATGAGGGCAGTGCTGCTTATGTAGACAAAATGGACTGTCGAAACTTTGACAAAGTTCAATTTGAGAGACTGGTCCAAAAGATTAAAGCCAAGGGATCAAGGGAAAATTGGATCCAACGTTGGCTTGTTAATCGGAGGTAGAGACGTAACATTGGTGGATTGTTTTTGTGATTGAAAGCTTGTGATCTGTAGTGTAACACAGAGATCAGTGCAGAAATCATTAGAAATTGTTCTATGCATTAATGTCTTGGATATGAACGTAGGGACCAAGATTAATAAGGTTACAACTGGCACAAAAATCTGGGGTGCTGTTGACAGTGAGGAGGATATGTTATGACTGCAGTTCTAAAGGATTAAGTAAATATCCAATGCTTCTTCCCTCTGCAGGAAGTTGCCTTGGAAGTCTTCACACAGCAGTGGCAAATCAACTGCACAAATCTGAATGACTATTGTTACATCATAGACCACCATCAATAGAAGTTCACCGAGACAATTATATTTTTAAAGCAAAAAATGTATTAATAATTAATAATAATATAACATCTTACTTAAATCTAAACAACCCCAACTCTGCGCAAATGTGTATATGTGCGTGCACGCTTGGGCACAATTCTGAAAAGTCTGGATATTCCAGTAGCTTCTCCAGAAGCTACTGGATATTAATCAGCTGGTTCAAAACAGGTAGAGCAATGGCAAATGGCATTAAATCCTGTTAAGTGTGAGGTGATACTTTAAGACTGACATAACCAATGGTCATTATTATTTACATACAGCATGGCCCACAAGACCATGCCGCCCAATCACATCCAGTTCACCTATAACTACCATACATAATCATAGAAAGAAAACAGAGCCAGATCAACTCACCACAAATGAAAATATTGAATAAATGGTCGCCAGGTTAACTCAAACTTAGAAGGGGATTCAAAGACAGAGTTTCTAATTTTCTCTAAATTTAAACATAGTATAGTTTGGGTAAACCATTGGAAAACAGTGGGAGGATTAACCTCTTTCCAATTCAATAGTATAGATCTTCTAGCCATTAGTGTAAGAAAAGCAATCATACGATCCGCAGGAAGAGATAAATAAGTCAAATCTATCATAGGTAATCCAAAAATTGCAGTAATGGGATGTGGTTGTAAATCAATATTCAAAACAGTAGATATAATGGAAAAAATTTCCTTCCAATAATTCTGTAAAGAGGGACAGGACCAAAACATATGTGTAAGGGAAGCTATTTCCAATTGACATTTATCACATATAGGATCGATATGAGAATAAAAGCGATGGAGTTTATCTTTAGACATATGAGCTCTATGAACAACTTTAAACTGTATTAGTGAATGTTTTGCACATAGAGAAGAAGAGTTTACCAGTCGCAGAATTTTATTCCAATTTTCATTAGAAATATGAAGGTTGAGTTCTCTTTCCCAATCATTTTTAAACTTTTCAAAAGCTGCTCTCCCTTTTACTCTTACTAAATTATATAAAAAAATTGATAATCCAATGGCTAAACATACACTACGTATATGGTTTCAATTCCGGAGATTTTTTGGCCTAAGTCATTTTATCTTGGAAACTCCTATTGTACTAAATTTCCTTTTTCATCTCTCTCTAATTGATCAAGCTTATTTACTCTAGAAAGTTAAAGGTATAACATGCTTTTCGGATTTATTCTTGGATAACTCTTTCATGTCATTTGAACAATTATCCATGAAATATGATTTACCTCGATCTCATTTCTTTCGATATTTGCAGATTAGGAGTTTCTTAGTTTCGACTTTACCCTCTTTACCCAATCGGGAGACTACGACTGTTTTAGAGGATATACTATATTCAAAATTCCCTCCAAAGGGTGTGATATCTAAATTATATAATATAATCACCTATAAATACCGCTCCATTTCAAACGGTGGGAGGAAATGGGAGACCCCAGAGAAAACTCACACAGACACGGGGATAACATACAAAATCCTCACTTACAGCGTGGGATTCTAACCCCAGTCCAAATTTCTGGCGGTGTAACAGCGCTGTGCTGACCACTACACTAACCGTGCTCCCTGTGATCTTGAGAGAATGCAGCAATAGGGATATACTTCAAGGATTTCAGAGACCCCCCTGAGAGTGGACAAACAGGTAGATAAGCAGTGAAGAAGGCAAGCAGAATACTTGGTGCCATTAGTCAGGGCACAGAATATAAGCGCATTGAGGTTTTGGTACAACCAGAGTATGGGTCTCCAGAATGCAGGAAGGACATGTTTGCACTGCTGATGGGGCAGAGGAAATTCTTCAATATGCTAACATAAAAAACAAAGAATTTGGAATTGATTTGGATGATGCACAAAAAAGATTTGTTAAGATAGCTCTAGCCGTAGCAAAAAAATGTATTATGTCAACCTGGAAATTGGAAGATAATTTGAAAATACAACAATGGTATATAGAAATGAATAAATGTATTCCATTAGAAAAAATAACATATAGTTTAAGAAATAATATTGAAATATTTGAACAAATATGGGAGCCTTACATGAAACACAATAGAGAAAACCTACCGGGGACATTCACTACCTAAATTAACGAAAGGAGATGGAAATGAAAAGAATTGACTCAGTGGAATTTCTTGTTTATTTTCATTGAATGACAACATTGTTTGACTGGTTTAATGTATCCTAGATTTTGTACTTTAAATGGACGGGGGGGCGGGGGGGAGGTAGGGAGGGTGGGATGGGAGGAGGGAGGGGGGGGAGAAAATGGCACTGTATATATTTGAAAAGGAAAAAGTATGTATCATGGTTAATGTGGTTTATGGTGTGAAAAAAAAAATTTAAAAAAAAATGCTACTTGTGACGGAAGGTTTCAGTCAAGGAGAGACTGGGCCTGTTTTCATTGGAGTAGAGGATATTGTGGAATGTGATAGAGGTACACAAAATTATGAAGGGCATTGGGTATATAGTAGGATACCTTTTTTTTATAGCAGAGGTAGTTAAAACTGTTGGTTTTAAAAGATCATTGGGTTTAGAGTAAATGGTAAGATGTTTGTAGGAGATCTGAAGAAGGATGTTTTTCTCCCAGAGGGTGTTTGGAATATGGAATATTGGTGCCTCTAATATGTCAACCTTCTGGCCGGCTGCATCTCAGTGTGGTACAGTTGCTGCAGAGAAATGGATTGGAGGTCAATCCACAGAACCAGAAGAATGGCAAGAGAATCACTGGAGTCTCCCTCTCCACCATCGACATGATCTACCAGGATCATTGTCTGAAGAGGGTGCACAAAATCAATGAAGACCCACCCTGCACACGGCATCTTTCAGCTGCTCCCACTGAGAAAGTGATACAGGAGTATCAAAGCCAGCACGACCAGGCCTAGAAACAGCTTCTTCCCACGGGCAGTGAAAATGTTGGACGACAAAAGGAACTGCTCACACTGATCATACGAGACTCTTATATTCATGAAACAGTTTTTTTTTGTATAGATGAATACTTGTTCTGTATATCTATTGTTTGTCTGTATGCATGTTATGTCTGGTTGTGCGCCTGCATGTTTTGCACCGAGGACTGGAGGACGCTGTTTCGTCAGGTACCTTAATGAAGGGTTCAAGCCTGAAAGGTTGGTTTTGTATCTTTATCTTTGCTTCATAAAGTACACTGTTTCACCTGCTGAGTTTCTCCAGCATTCTGTTTTTACTTCGTCGGGTGGTACTTGTGCAATCAGATGACAATAAACTTGATTTGAAATAGGAGCAATAGCCACCAGAAATTGTTGGAGATATGAAAGACTGCAGGTGCCGAAATCTGGAGTTTTAAAAAAATGAGTTGCTAGGCAGCATCTGTGGAGCGAAATGGAGAGTCAATGTTTTGGGACAAGACCCTGATTCCAGACATTGTTGTCTGGTATTTGATGGATGCATGGGGTGTGAAGCAGACTGAAAGGGAGGTGTCATCTATGTAGGATTTACTGCTGTATCCATCCACTTTGATTATGCTTAAGATTTGTGGGCAGCCTCCTCCCACGAGCACTCTATTTATGCTCTGAGTTTGTTGCCTTCAAGAATGCACAGCCTCTTTGCCACGTTTTATGTCTTCATCCAGGAGGGTATAGTGCTGCAAGCTTTTTTTTAAAGTGAGTGGTTACTTTGAGGGTGGAACAGGATGCAAAACACTCACAGAGTTCATAACATTTTCAGACAGCCTGGCACCCATAAGTAACTTAAGCAAAACCATAAGCAAAGTTAATGGTTTGGAAGAAAAAAGAACAATGGTTGTTATATCAGGAAGAAAGACCAGATGGGACATTTAGAACTCTTATGTCTATGAGTCATGTTTTGGGAAATTTAAACAGAAACTGAAGGTAGTATCATCAACCAGAGTCACCTGAAAAGACAGAAATGAAGTAGCTCTGTGTGAGATAGATATTGCTGTTGTTTTCTCCTTGTCAGGGGTGGGGGGGGGGGGGGGGAAACAGTGATCTGCTTTGGCCATTGTAATGGTCACTTTGATTGACCTGTTTCTGGGTAAAGAAAGCAAGACAATTCTTGCATTTGGATTGTGACAATTTTGATGGCTATTTTGTCTGACCTGTGCCTGGGTCTTTCAAAGCATTGTGCAAGTTACATGTTTTGTTTCCCCTATGCAAGAAAGAGGGGAGTTGTGACCATCATTCATATGAAAGAACATTTCTCTGGAAGCAACTCATTAAGGATTTGTGAGTTTTGAACAGTTTGATCAAGCTGTGTCTCACCTACTTTGTAATTATTTCTAAACCACAGTTTAAAAGTTCTGAGATTCAATACAAGATTTCTAAGACTGAACTTTCAATCGACTTTTCAGAATTGTGCCCAAGCATACACGCACACACGCACACATACACATTTGCGCATAGTTGAGGTTAAGTTTAGATTTAAGTAAGATGTTATATTATTATTATATTATTAAAATATTGCTTAAAAATATAATTGTCTCGGTGAACTTCTATTGATGCTGGTCTATGATGTTACAATAGTCATTCAGATTTGTGCAGTTGATTTGCCACTGCTATGTGAAGACTTCCAAGGCAACTTCCTGCAGAGGGAAGAAGCATTGGATATTTACTTAATCCTTTAGAACTGCAGCCATAACATCAGTGGCAGCTTGTATATGGGGACCCTGAAATTCTTCCTCTAACTTGTGCGTGCCTAGCAGTGGTTAACCACTACAATCACGTCTGTAGCTGTGCATGTGAATTTTTAGCTAGATGTGGGTCTCTAACACATCTCTACTCTAAGGCATATTTTTCCATGCAATCAAATTTCTGGGCCAATGAATTTAAATGACAGATGCACTTAGATTCTTTGGTCCCTTGCTCACCTTAAATCAATACATATTTGCAGGGTTTAATCTTCACCTTCTTAGATTACAGGTTAAAATGAGAGAAACCAAGCTACATAATTCAAACGGTGAAGCAATGAAGTGTGATTGATACAGTTACCTGAATGACTGACGGTTCATTTATAAATGTAATTCTGAGTAATTCAAGTCCTGGCAATTGTTTCAAAGTTGGGATAAAATAGTATTTGAAACCTTGGCTGTTTCATTAAGAGAGTTTAAAAAAGATGAAAGCCCTGGAAATTGCTTGGAAATGGACAGAAGGTGTAAGTAATGCGCACACTCAGTCTGCAATTGAAATTAGCCAAGACATCTCCTTGGATCTGTATGATTCCACTGCCTTTACGAGTTGGGGACCAAACATCTGCCTCACGTTGCCTTGAACTGTGACTGGTCACCACATGATTCTTTCAGGTGTGGTTGCTTCCCAGAGATGGTCAGCAAACAAATGGGCTGATCCAATAGGGTGGTTCAATTTTTGGATGGAAGCCTCTTCTTTGTCACTTGTACTGAAGGAGGAACTGCAGTAATAGCAGCCTGCTACACCCATCAAGATCCTATGATTCAGAAGTGGAGTAAAGCAAGGAACAATTATTTACTGCTGCCAGCTTAAATAAGAACATAAGGAATAGGAGCAGGAGTAGGCCATATGAGCCATCGAGCCTGGTTGATTATAGGCTCATCTCCACCTAACTGCCTTTTCCACATATCCCCTAATTCCTTCACTATGTAGAAATCTATCCAACCTTGTCTTAGATATATTTACTGAGGTAGCCTCCACTACTTCAGTTGGCAGTGAATTTTGCAGATTCACCATCCTCTGGGAAAAGCAGTTCCTCTTCATCTTCATCCTAAGTTTACTACCCTGAATCTTACATACCCTGAGGCTATGCCCCCCAGTTCTGGTCTCCCCTACCAATAGAAACAACTTGCTTATCTCAATCTTATTTATGCCTTTCATAATTCCATTCTTCTAAATTCCAGTGAATACAGTCCCAGATGACTCAATCTCTCCTCATAGGCCAACCCCTTCAACCCTGGAATCAACCTGGTGAACCTCCCCTGCACTGCCTCCAAATCCTTCCTGGTTTGGTGCTAGGAACTGAAGTACATTTCCACCCTTTGTACTTAACGTGGAGATGTGAGAAGCAATATTACTCTTTCTAGAACTATTTAAAATTAATGGCAACAATCTCTTGCTGATTTTGGCCAAAGATGAATCCATCCCCTCAGTATGGCCACTGTTGAATGGACTCAGTTTGAGCCCTTGGTTTGGCCATTTGATTCAGTCACCGTGCACCGAGGCCCTGCTTTATCAAATAGCTTCCGGTCGGAAATAATGTACAAATAAGATAAATGGCCCCATTTTTCACTCTTTATATTTTTTATAACATGCACAGTGATGGCAATAAAATTTTCAGACCACATTGTGTTTATGAAAAAGATTAATTCAAAGCAATAGTTATTTACAGGTTGTAGAAAACTGCAATATTTCTATTGAGGAAATAATATATATGCTAAATATATACGTGTATTGTATCGTTGTCAAATCTTGCTTGTTCACGTATTATTCAAGAGCTATTAAATTAAAATGAGGTCAGAAGTGATGAATTTTGATGGCAAGAAAATTACTGTACAGCTCCAAGAGTGGTTCAAATAATTAATGGGAAAATTTATAGTCTTGATCGCATTATTAGAAACAGCTCAGGAGCTATACAGACATTTCTTCTTGTAACTGCGAAGTGCTAATATTCAATAATGAGAGTAGATTCATGACCCAAAATATCTACAATAAGGAGTGTCAGAGGCAGCCAAAAGTGTTCACATTGCACCATCACTGTGAGCCTCAAAGTTGCCTGAATGGTGCACAGCGCTCCCGGTTGGAAGGGTTGAATCTGAAAAGCAGTTTGAGGGTATGTTGGCTCTTTGCCTCGTGATTACCAGAGAAAGTGAAGAGAATGGGGCCAGACTGCTGCTGGCCGTTTTGGGTTCAAAATTATTCACTTAGTTGATCCAATTGTATTTCCCTCCGGCTCCGATAATCTCCTGATGGTGGCTACAGACATGACAAGTGCCGACAGTTAGATTGATGTCTCAATCCTACGAAGAGTTAAGTTATTCACACCAGCTGTTCAAAGCTGATTGTTTGTTTCAACAGTGAACCAAAGACCAGCTCTAGACAGGAGCTTGCTTCAACAAACCTTTGGTCCATGGAATTGATAAAATGGACATCTGCAGGTTAGAGTATTCTTCCCAGTGAATTAAATTTTGTAAATGTTTAGATTTTAAATTTAAATTTGGATGTGCAGCACAGTAATAAAGCCCTTTCAGCCCGTGTGGCCCAATTCCACCCAATTGACCTGCAACTTGGGTACATTTTGAAGGGTGAGAGGAAATCGGAGCACCCGGAGGAAACCCACGCAGACACGGCGAGGCCTTCAACTCCTTACAGACAGCGCCGGATTTGAACCCAAGTCGCTGGCACTGCCACAGTGTTGCACTAACTGAATCCATCTATGCATTTTGTGGGTGACAAGGTTGGCGTAGAGGTTAGATCAATGCCTTTACAGCGCCAGCGATCGTGACTGGGGTTTGAATCCCATGTTGTCTGTAAGGAGTTTGAACGTGTCTGCGTGTGTTTTCCCCGGGGGCTCTAATTTCCTCCCATCATTCCAAACATACCGGAGGGTGTAGGTTAATTGGGTGTAAATTGGGCGGCATGGACTTGTACACCGAAATGGCCTGTTACCATGCTGTAAATTAAATTTAAATTTAAAAAATTGAAAATTTTGTTCAGCCAGTTGTTAATCCAAACTCAATTCATCTTAAATCTGGCTGCATTAAGTGCAAATAGCTCAATGGTTGGAGCACTGGCCTTGTAAACCAGGGGTTGTCAGTTTGTTCCTCGCTGGGGCCTCATTTCCGTGAGGGGCACTGGACAAATTGGTGACTCTTTGTCTTGCTTGCAGTAGAATTTCATGTATGTTACATTCTAAATGACCTATTACAATGATGGAATCTTTACGACAGGGTGCACGGAAAATACAGCCCATAATCTTGTCAGTGGGGAGGGAGCACTTTTTAAAAAGTGGGTGCAATCACATCGGGACAGAGTCAAAGTCCTAACCGTAATACAATCTCAAATGCAGTAATGTTGAAATTTATTTCAGTGAGAGTTAGGGAGCTGCGATAAAGGCTCTAAACAGATCTGCCAGGCAGTTATTCTGAAAGAACAATAATGAATATATCAATTTATTACAATAAACTCTCCAGCATTTCCATAAATTGTCTGATGCTTTGACTCTCTCTGCTGTTTCTTCCACATTCTAAATTTGAAATAGAAGATAAAACATGTTGCAATTTGGATGAATTTCATTCTGTAAATAACACTTGAGACTACATTAACTCATTTTGTGGTATGAATAATGCTGAAGGCAACCTCTGATAACGCTATGAAGGAGTGAAGCTGGCGACAACTTCTGGAATCTGTGACTGGCCTGCTCCCCCTCAGGCTTTGCCTCATCTGTACCTTGCTCGTTTCAAACAAGAACGCAGAGGTCCAAGCCTCTGAAGAAGTTCTGTTGATCATTGGAAATGTTGTCCCATAACATAATAGTAAAGCAACAAATTACTTTCTTTGTCCGGGAAAACAAAACTGATACACCTATAATTTCTCATACGGTGTTTGGATTGCCACGCAATACACCAAAAATGAAGATGTTATTATTAACAAAAAATAGTTTGTTTTTAATCAGAAATTGCAGTGTGTGAAGGTCAGGTTCTTTCTGGTTTAGATTGGTGCTGATTAATACATCAACTACATGAACACAGCAAAGAATTTACCAAAAATGAACACAAATATTATGCTGGGACATTTTCAGGTGACTTGAAGTGCCAATGCCCTGACCAAGGACAGCAGAGGTCCTGGAATGTGGTAATGGCAATTTGACTTGATGAATTTCTGACAGTTTTGTTTCTCTCTAGGGTCATGCGATTTACAGGTATTGGGGGTATTGAAACAGTGGAGGTACCTTGGGCCTATGCAATTAGTCCACAATATTGTGCATCATCTAGTGGAGCAAATCATTGCTTAATATTGCTGCTGTTGCAAGGGAAGTAACTGTTTTAGGATTGGGTAATGCCAGGTAGCATTGGACAATTTAAACCCATGCCTTTTTATGTTCATTGAGCTCCTGGATCCTCTGCAGAGGTGATGGATCTCCCACAGGCCTATGTAACAAATAAAGAGAATTGGCTGAAGTCTGAGTCCTTCATTCCTCAGAAGAGTAAACTGCTGAATCAGATCTCACCCCAGAATCTGTATTGAGGATTCACACCGATCCTCCACAAGTGCGATGGTTTGATACCAAAAGCGCAATCCCAACATCTCACTGGGGACTACTCCATTCAATCAAAATTGATTTCTGGTACACATAACTGCTATGCTTGCCTACATAGAAAAAGCCAGTACATTCCAGAATCAGTTTTGTTTGTGAAGTGTCTTGGAATGTCCTGGTAAATCCAATACTAATACAGGCTCCCTTACTTTAATCTTAAATAGGAAAAGATTTGGTTGCCTAGGTTGTTCAACATTTATTTAACTATTAATATAATCATTGGTATCACACCTGGACAGCAATTTCAGGCTCACTTATTTAACTTGGGTCATGTTATGGGGCTGCCTTACTTCAGAAATGCCCATTCTTCCCTCAACCACTTCTTCCAACTTACTAACATTATTTGTGCATTGAAGTGTAAGGGTTGATTTTGTAGAGTTCAGGTCAAATGATGGTGCTTTTTAAAGATGGGAATATGGTTGGGAGGTTAAGTCCACATGAGCACAAAGCCAGTTCCTGAATGAAGGCTTGTAGTTTGGACCTGGGTTCATTTATGACCTTGGGTGCAATCTGTGCAGAGTTTGTACTTAAAAACATAAGAAATAAGAGCACGAGTAGGCCATCCGGCCCATTGAGCACATTCTGCCATTCAATGAGATCATGGTTGATCTTTGATCTGATGATGGGCTCATCTCCACCTACCTGCATCTTCTCGTATCCCTCAATTTCCCTCTTTGTATAAATATATTCACTGAGGTAGCTTCCAACTGCCTCAATGGGCAACGAATTCCATTGATTAACCACCCTCTGGGAAAAGCAGTTCCTCCTCATCTCTGGCCTAAATCTATTATCTTGAATCTTGAGGAAATGCCCCCTAGTTCTATTCTCCCCTACCAATGGAAACAACTTACTATCTTATCTATGCCTTTCATAGTTTTATGTTTCTATAAGATTCCCTCTCATTCTTCTAAATTTCAGTGAGTACAGTCCCAGATGACTCAATCTCTCTTCATAGGCTATCCCCCTCATCTTTGGAATCAACCTCCTCTGGATCCTCAAATACACCTTCCAGATGGAACCTCACCAGTACATTGTACGGTTGCAGCATAACCCCTGCTCCTAAATTCTTGCAATGAAGGGAAACATTAAATTTGCATTCTTAATATTTGCCTTCTTCATGCCCAACCCCAACCAACCAATTTTCCCCTGCAACCGCTGCAACCGTGTCTGCCTGTCCCACATCGGACTTGTCAGCCACAAACGAGCCTGCAGCTGACGTGGACATTACCCCTCCATAAATCTTCGTCCGCGAAGCCAAGCCAAAGAAAGAAAGAAGAAGCATATTCCCCTGTGACATTCCTCCCACAGTCTTGGCTGTAAATTGCCTCCTGTGTGCTTGTATTTGGTAGAATCTGTAATGTTAATGGGAATATTCAATGAATAAAAAGTGGGAAAGGTGGATTGGTAACACTGGGGAAATTGGTGGTTGCTGCAGATGGTGGACCAAAAAAAGCCTGTTTCACTGCTATTCCTCTCTTTTCCCACATACAAACTTTGAAAGTCCAAGCAGAGTATTATGTTCATTTGAGTTTGATTTACTATATCCTTTGTTGTTGTGCAAAGCTCATCACAAGACTTTTTTTGTTTTTAACTTGAACGTACTAGTTTCTAAGGGAAGGATATATTTCTTTCCTTATTATTTGAGATCCAGAACAACAGTTCACCTTTATGTTCTACCATTAATGTGAAAAATCTCTGCAAGCATTTTAGAGAAAGGTAATCAGATGAAACTGCAAAGTCGCAATATAAAGATTAAATGCACAATTCTGAGTTAACATTCCACTGGTTAATTATAGCACAGAGGATTATCCAACAGGTCACGCAGGAAGCTGGTCAGGTCAGTTTCCATGTACTTGCAACCTGGAGGGTCACCTGACCACCCAGACAGGAAGGAGGACAAAAGTCACTTCCCCCTGTCAAACAATGTCAAATTCATCCACAGGTAAAGCCACCTTCCCATTGGTCCTCCTCCCCACCTAAAGTCAAATGGGCCCACCTGGCCAGCTGCAGTATTAAACCCAAGAGTAGGATGGCCTACTCTTGCTCCTATTTCTAATGGGATTTTTTTCTCTTTGAAATCATACCTAGACTCCACTCCAGGTTGTGCACCATGGCCAACAGTGGTGGACTAATTGTAATTTATGTGCATACACCCGGGAGAAACTCTCGTGTCTCACCTGATGTAACTTGTAGTGAGATGTATAACCTGTTAATCAGTATTCCATGCCTGCTTGTCAAGGGAGGGGTGGTAGTTATTGTTTACTTAAACTCTTCAAGTAACAAAGGTATTGTTATACATTGCTTGTTTAACTCTAGAAAAAAAAATCAGATATGTGATCAAGGATTCAAATGTCAAGTTTCAAAAGACTTTGGGCCCATTTATGAACCATTATATCATAATTTCAAGAATTAGTGTTGTTCTGGAACTTTGGCACTGTGTTGTCCCTCTCCAGGTTGGGGTCACTTGATTTCTACATGTCAACTTCCTACCCAGCTTAGAGGAAGGGGTTTTGAAATTTTATTTTCCTTTTTTTTTTCTTTTGGGTTTTTTTGTTGTTAAATTTTACATTATTATGCTCTGGATTTCCTTATTATGAGAACAATTGTAAAAAAAATTCTTGAATCTTATAGCCCATTATATAATGGGACTGTTCAATTGTTTATACTGAAAAATATTAATAAAAATGTTCAAAAGAGAATAATGTAGGCATAGTTTAGCTAACTTGTATCAGAGAATGGTTGCAGGGTGACCAGATGGAGGTCTCAGTGCATGACATGGCCTTAAAATCGGCCTCCAGTCTCTGTTAAATCCCCACTTCACCTCCCCTCACCTTAGTCCTCCTGTCTCCTTTTCTCCAGTTCTGTCGCTCTTTCTCTCTTCCCTTTCCCTCTGCCTCCTTTCACAGAGCCAAAATCAATTCTCACTTTTCCTCTTATCATATCCAGTTAACACCTTTTGTTTGTGGGTCTGTACTTCTCCAATTCCCATTCTTCCATCCTTCTCTCTCAGTCTTTATTAACACACCTGCCTACCTTGAATATTGACTCAGGCCCAAAACATCAGTAATACAGTAAAAGTCCTAAAATTCAGACTACTTGGGGATTGGGTCAGTCCTGATTTTCGGATTTTCCCGATTCTCAGCCAGTACTTCAAAAATTCAATTTTAAGGAGAAAAAAGAAGAGATGAAGAAGTAAATTTTGATAGTTTATACAAAATGCAAAGTACACAAAAAAAAATTATTTGTTCATTTGTCACTTACACAAAAGCCTGCTAAATTTAAAAAGTTTGGGAGTTTTCGAGAAGTCTGAATTCTTGAGTGGTCTGAATATCTGGCATCTGGATTTTTGGACTTTTACTGTATACCTTTACCTCCTATGGATGCTGTGAGATGTGGGTTCCTCCAATGTACAATCACAGCATCAACAAACTTCTGTGTTTCACTTCTACTAATGCATGTCCAGTATTGAAACTCTTGGAACATGTTCTGCCACCACATTAATGCATGGCAATTTTCATCATGAAAAGCCAAAAAAAAACCTGCATGTGCTTGAGATCTGAAATTACAAATACTCATCTGATCAGGCAGTACCTATGGAGAGAGTTCCCTCTATGCTAAGAGGTCTTCCAACGTAAAATGCTTCTTTTTCCACAATTTTCTTTGTCGAATGGTTCCAGTCACTTTTTATGAGATCAAGGGAAAACAAATTTCTCTTCAATTGTTCATCTTGAATAAATATTTTTGAAATTGTAGATTGAGATGATTTGTAAACTCATTCAATGATATGATCAACACTGAAATATTTTCAAATAAAGGTTCTTTAACTCAGAAGTGATTACAATTATAAAGTGCTCCACAGACATTAGAATTACATTTCACGCGGGATTATCAGTATTTTGCCTGGTGAGTAACAAATTGCAATTGGGTTGCATTTAGGTGTGGCACTGAATCTGCCATTGAACAATTTCCATGCTAAATAAAATGAACTGGAAGGGGTTTGGTTGATTGGAATTATGCCCACTGATATTTTATCTAACTGGATAAGGGATTTCGTCCATAATTCTGTGACTCAATTAGGTCTTCACTTTCTCATATCTCTCATTATCATTTGCAGGTTGTCTGAGGTTTTGTGTTCACATGAGTACAATAGAGGATTTCTAACCCAGGGAAAAATGTAATTTAGAGATTATAGAACCATATCCTACAATTAATTTCACTCCTTGGCAATCTCACAATTTGCAGGAATGGAAAATGTGCGGCTTTCTGTATTAGCATACATCTGAGCTCAATTACTTTGGATCGCTGAGTTGTGTTGGTCTAAAGCCACTGAGCCGCCAATCATGAACTCAGTGGTTGCGGTATCCACTGTTATCAGCAGAGGGCTAGAGTGACCAGACCTTGTAGGACACACAAAATTTGCACAACAGAAGGTGTTGGGCCAAGATATTTGTTGGAGACCTGCCGCACCGAAGCAGGCCATTTTGCCTACAAGGCACATCAAGAGGCTATTTTCACTAATCCTATCTTAGCCTATTTTATTCTCAACAACTCAACCCTCTGCCATGTACCTACACATTAAGGGCACGTTTAAACCTACTGACCTGCACACATGAGGATTTTAAAAATTGTTTAGACATAGAGCACAGTCCATGAGCCCGTGCTGTCCAATTACACCCAATTGACCGACAACCCCGATACATTTTGAACGGTGGGAGGAAACCCACACAAACGTGGGGTGAATGTACAAACTCCTTTTTGACAGCGCCTAATTTGAACCCCAGTCACTGGCATTGTAATATGGGAGGAAGCCAGAGCTTCTGGAGGATAAGATTACAGTCAGGATTCAGTTTCCTAACCTTAGCATCATCCCAAGCAGCTGTTAGTGGCTTTAGTTGCTACGCTTGGAAGGTCACCAATCTTCTGTCAGCTCACAAAAGCAATCAAGGCTTGTTCCCAAAGTACTGGCTTGCAGAGAAATCACCAATGTTCACGTAAGAACCTCCCCTGCAAGGACAAGATGGCTGGAGTCCTCCTTTACAACAGGTACTGCTCCTTGCCAGGTTGACTAAATTCCCCTGATTCCCATTCCCATGAATGTATCAGCTATATATTCAGTATCATACTCTCAATCAGCTGGCAGAGTGACCCTTTATGGAAGATGGCACCCATTGCTCTGTGCTCAGAACTGTGAGGTAATGCATCAAAGAAAGACTGTGTTGAAATTGATGGTGTTGATACTTGGTAAACCTTACAGCAGAAGTTGTCTGTAATTTCACAGAGAGCATTAGGGTCACCTCCAATTACAGTACAACTCTGATCATCCAAAATCGGATTCTCCAAAATCCTCAATTATCCGAAATTTAAAAACGAAAAATTGGATAAATCAGGATATCTCAAACAAATCAGAAATCCTCATTTGTCTGACATTTTTTAGGAGCTGAACTGACTGGGGACCTCGGATTCCTGGCGACATCGGGGCAACGGCAGACGTCAGGCTTCCAGTGGCAGCAGTCTACATCGGGCTCCTGGGAGCAGCAGCGGATCCATGCTCCTGTGCCACCCAATTATACCCAATCCACCTAAAACTCCCAATAGGTTTTGAAGGGTGGGAGGAAACCGGAGCACCCAGAAGAAACCCAGGTAGACAAGGGGGAGAATGTACAAACTCCTTACAGACAGCACCGGATGTAAACCCAGGTTGCTGGCGCTGTAATAGCATTGGGCTGACCGATATACGAACTGTGCCACCCCTATTAAACTTTATTTTCCATTGAAGATATTGACTCCCACCTTTCTAGGGAAAATCCACCATTCTTGGGCTCAGTCAGATTCTGGAATCTCAACCTTAGCCTCAATTGAAACATGTAAATTTATGTGGGACTTTGATTATGGGGAGAAGCTATCATCCCATAGATTTAATCAGTAGAAGGATCAGAGGGGGAATGAAGAACACCTTTTGACTCAAAAGGATGGTAGGAACCTGGAGCTTTCTGCCAGAAAGGCCAATGAAAGAATAAACCTTCATTACATTGAAAAAGTATTTGGATAAGTCACTAAGGAGTCCTATAGAACCAAGGACCAAGTCCATAAATAAAGTTCTTTACTGATATTCATAGTTGCGTTGAGGTGAATGGCCTCAATATGCCTTAAATTTTCTGTGACTCTATGATTGTTTTTCAAAGTGCGAACGTCTTGAACAAGGACCAATGGACCGTTCACCCATGGAGGGCACAAGAATTCTGTCTCCACTTGATAAATGGTGATTGTAAAATAACAGGACAATATTTTTTAAAGAAATTGAAAAAAAATTAAGTCTTTGGCAGTTGGATCTGAAACAAAACGGCAGCTAAGTAAATCATAAGGGGTTTCCATAATCATGATTGATCGCATGAAAAATGCAATACAGAAAACACAGTCTCAGTGAAACTCTGCTTCACATTGCTTCCTAGAACCCTTCCATCTCTGTTGGCAAACAGCCAATTGGCAGTTGTGTGACTGCCATCAATATAACTAGGTTAAAAAAAAAATATTCTTCGTATTATCCCATTTGGTAACTTTGCACTGCAGCTAAGGTTGTTTGACAAACAAACAACACAAAACCACCTCTTCAAGAAGCTCTCATACAGAAGAATTTGGGAATAGAGTGATAGTTAAAGATTTGAGGAAGATCAAGTGATAGATTTTTCAAAAAAGCCACGCTGCTTTACGGCTTCCGATTCAATAATATCACAGACTAAGCCTATGGATTGCAGGAAGGCGGGCGTGGGGGGGGGGGGGGGACACCCCTCAATAGCCTTGTAGCTGACTGTGGCAGAAAATGGAGGTTGCAGTTCGAGATGATGCATCTGAGCAGCACGGTGGTGTAGCGAGTGGAGCTGCAGCCTTGCAACTCCACTTACCTTGATTCAATCCTGAACTTGAGTGGTGTCCTGTGTGGAGCTCTTCATGGCTATCCTCCTATTGCTTCACCTCCTTCTATACCTGAAAGGCGTGCAGTTTGGTGGGTTAATTAGCTACTGTAACCTGTCCTGACTATGAGTGGTAGAATCTAGTGATCAAGTTGACGGGAATGTGAGAATAGGTTAAATGGGAAATTAGTTGAGGGCTGGGATTGCTCTGTGAGCCAGCTTAGATGTGGGCTGAACGGGCGTCCTTCTACATCATTAAAAAAACGTGGGAACGTGGCATAGACTGTTAGGGCAAAAAGGGTGGAGAGTGGTAAATTTGGACATAAGGAACAAGAGTGAAAATTCAGAGATGACCCAAGAAAATTAGCAGTTACTGAAGGAGAATGAGCAATTTTTCCCCCCAAATTGAAGATCTATTTTGTTAGGAATGTCAAGAGTTAATTAATTGCTGGGATTTGGCTTCTTGTTAACATCCCAATTAAGTTGCGACAAAATCTCCACTTAAAGAGATTCCGACGGGCCGATCATTTCTATGTTGATCACTGTTGACCTGCAATATAATTGGGACTTTGCTGTACATATTTTTTGTCCAGACCATCAGAGATTACTGTTGAAAGGTATCATAATCAAGCAAGGTTGAAACTCGAGCACTCACTTTGGAAAATTATCAAAATCCATCACACTGAGAAGATCAAGAGCCAGTAAATGTATTTCAGACATCTTCCTGTAAAAGTAAAGATTGGATTTTGCTGAAAATTTAATCAGTTCATCACTATTCCAATATCAAATAATTTCTGCAATCAAATTTGTCGAGCTGTGAGGCGAGAATACTTTAATCTATAATGACAGGAATTGCACTGGATTCTCTCTGTCTTTCACCAAGTTGGGAGGAGGGGAGCAAGTAGGAGTTGGTGGGAGGTGGGGGGGAGGTGTGATCAGGAATTGGTCCAACAGCCTGTCAGGAAACTGGTTTTTCCCTGATCTTGGTTGCTCAGATTGCTTCGTTCTGTGGCAGTTATGGTGAAATGCCATCAGATTTGCATTGTATTGGATACAATAGCAAACAGCAGCTCAGCATCTGCAAAACTTGTTCAAAAGTTCTAATAGTGCAATAAATGAGGAGTGTTACAGGCTTATGTTATTCTTTATTTTTAATATATATTATATTTTAGTTAAGTTACTGTGGGGGAGGGTTGGATCAGGGAAAGACAGTCTCACAGATAACACACCTATGTTCAAAATCATAAAAACCAATGTTATTGTTCAATTGAAATAGTATGACAATGGAATGTTTACTCAAAGAGACTCCAGCAAGTCATGTGATTAACAACATTTGAAAAAACAGCATTTTACTATTCAACCAAAGTCTTCTGAAGACAGAATTACAGTGAATTCGGAGATAGATGGTCACTTCGGCTGCTTTGTCAGGAGACAGCAATGTTGCTGTGGCTATTGTAATGGTCACTTTTCACTGACCCATACCTGGAAAAAGAAAGCAAGATCATGCTTGCATTTGGATTGGGATCATTTGGATGATTATTTAGTTTAGTCTGGATTTGTGGAAGCATTGTAAAGTCACAAGTTCCATACTTCATTTCTACACAAGAAAATGTGGGGGGGGAGGGAATTGTGATAAATCATTTGTATGAAGAAACATTTCTATGAAAGCAACTCAACAAGAATTATGAGAAGTCTGATGACTCGCTGTCTCTCCTACTACATAATTACTTCTGAACATCAGCTTAAAGATTTTGAGTTTCCACACAAGATATCGAAGACTGAATTATGAATTGAATTTTCAGAATTGTGCCTAAGCTGCAATGGACTGGGTGATCCACACCCATACACATATATATTTGCACAGAGTTGGGGTAAAGTTTAGATTTAAGTAAGATGTTGTATTATTAATAGTTCTTCATAAAAATGATTGCTTTAAGATATTGGTGAATTTTTGTTGCTGCTGCTCCATGTTGTAACAGGAGCTACTTTTATTATTAATAACCAAACTTGGTCATGGTTCTGTTTATATTCTCACCATATTCCCATCAACTCCATCCCCACTACACCCCTATTTCTACCATATCTTCAAGGAGAAGTGAAGGCTGAAACAAGGGTGACAAGACACAGTTTGATTCCGCTTCAGTTTACAAATAACACTGGACAACAATTTTTTTTTCAAAATATTTGCTTTCTGAAAGAAAATCGGGGATTATGATAGACAACTTTAAACTGAATACAAAGATAAGTTCAGATTTCCTAAAGCATGTAAGAAGTTGGAGAAACATTAAATTAATGTATTGGATTTAGCATATTGATGCTGACACATTGCATTAGTTCAACTGACCTAAAAGTGTTTTTCCATTGATTTTCATTTGTACCTAGCATCTGATGCCTCTCATGTCAGTGTCCAACAATAGTCAGTTAGCATTGATGGATTCCAGTTGCCCTGATACAGCTTTTCAATGGTTGCAATGCGCTGGTGAAACCTTGCGTCGTGTTCGTCACAGTCTGCACCAAGATCAGCAGGGAAGAAGTCCAAGTGCAAATGCAGAAAATAAATTTTCAATGATGAGGCACTTCATGGTTTTATATGCTTGAAGTAGAATTAAAAATATGACAGGAAATCATAAAAATAGGTAATATCTTTTTAAAAAAATGGCACGTGATAGGAAATTTTAAGGTGATGCTTGTGATCAGCAACTCAAAGTCCATAAAATGCAGTCAACAGTGTTCAGGAAGTGAAATCTTCATTGTCCAGTGTATTCGGTTCAAGGAACTTGAAAGTAAAAGCCAGGAAAGCAAGTGAGAAGTAGAGGCAATTTGGTCCATTGAATGTACTATGCCATTCAATAATCTTTATCCAAGAAAGATAAAATTATGGATGCACTTGACCAAGATCTATTTCAATCTATTATTTTTCAGGATTTACCAATTAGACTTTCTCTGAATATACTTTAGTAAATCCCTTTATCATTTCAATGCACTAATTAGATTGCCTTTTAATTTTGAAACAAAATCAGATCTGTTCTCATTTTGTAACTGAGCTCTATGACATTTTCTGAGTTCTGATGTTGTAAGAACAGAGTGTAGATCTTCAGGAAAGGACTCGCCAGTTGAAGAATCACTTCCTCAATTGAATATTTAATCCTCTTTGAGATTAAGGCTAGTAAAGATTGGATTATATTTGTCAACCAAATAGATGGTTCCTCTGTGAATCTTTGACATAACAAATGTTCCAGGAGAAACAAAGGACACTGGCTTCTCATCACCTTACAATGGTATTTGCTTCTTTTTTTTAATGAAAAGTCACATGATAAAGGAAAAAGTATTTTCACCTGAATCTGGCAGCATTGGTGGTTGAATGAGGCAACAGTTGAATTGGAGGGAAGGGAAAGTCTGTCAATTTGTTGACAATCAGAGGTGAATGGCAGATCTTACAATATTTTCACGATCACGGTATACAGCAACTTTCACATAAAAATAACATGATGCTTTCTCATCTACCACATCAGTAATAGTTTACTCTGTGCACATTAGAGAGTGTCCTCTCTATTACGAACAAGTCAAACTAGACTTACCGCACAGTGGACTGATAGACCAAGTCTTCCCTCTTCTGATATTCATCAGTGTGAGTGTAATTTGTGGAGAACAGGGCATCATATGTGAATATTTTCTGTTTGATGGTTCCTCCATCTGTCACCTGGTATCAAGGAATAATATATCAGAGTCAATAATGAGCGAGTGAAAATTAAAAAGTCCTTTTTATCCGCATCACCCGCCACTCAGCATTTTTTAATTCCCGAGTGAAACGTGGCAAAGTAAAGGAATAATCAGAATATTAGATTTGATACATGAGAGGACTTCTGCTTCCAAATGATTCTGACGTTACATCCAGAATGTGAAATTAGGGGTGCAGTCATTCACATCGGGAAAGGAAAATAACCAAATTTTATCGGGCTACATCTTTGCAAAAGAATTTCTATTCATTATGTATTGATGTTCAGCACCTACTAAGATGGAGAGAGAGAGAGAATCAGTTGAAGGGGAGACTGGACCATTTGGCATCTTCGCTTTAGGGAAATGGCATGGAATTTTAGTCAAGTTGGACTGCACCTGACAAACCAGGTCATGTAATTATATGGCTTCAGTTTTTTTAAAAGATTTGGAGATAAAATATAAAGGAATTGGTGCACTTAAAGTGGGAGTGCATTTTATCTTTTGAAGTCTGTAAAGTTTTTAATGTATGCTTAATTCTTTCATAAGGAAGTGGGGGAACCGAGCACAGAATGGAATGGAGCAAGGATTGTGAGTTTGGTTGTTGGGTTCATTGCCAAAAAATTGCTTGAAGGAAAAACAGAAGCGGCATTGTTAGCTCAACGCTATTACAGCGCCAGCAATCCGGGTTAAAATCCAGCACATTCTGTAAGGAATTGGTATGTTCTCCCCATGTCTAAGTGGGTTTCCTCCCACTGTTCAAGTATATTTGCGGTTGTATGTTAATTGGTATATTGGGGAATCAATGGGGTTGTGGGCCAAAAGGGCCTGTTACTGTGCTGTATGCCTAAATTAAACAAAAAAATATATAAAGATGGCAGTCACTAAAAATATAATGTGGAAGAAATCTCAAATGGATACGACAAAAGAAGGGCTGTCCATTCCAGTTGCCACTGACAATGGCAGGTCCTGACAAAACCTTGCAGCTCAATCATTGTTTATTACAGAAGTTATAAATCTTTCTGAATTAACTTTCCACAAGTTCATACTTGGTCTATCAGTCCACTGTGCGGTAAGTCTAGTTTGACTTGTTCGTAATAGAGAGGACACTCTCTAATGTGCCCCTCTTCCCCTGCTCCTTACATGCCTGATGACATTGCAGCTGCTGGGGATGTCCTGGGGGTTTCCAGGGTTTACTACAGCCTTGTTATTGGGACAGCAGGCATATCAGGTATATATTTTTTAAAACAAGGTCTAAAGTATCAAAGTGTAATTGAAGCTTCTGAAGCCCTTATTTTTGTCATCGTTCCCTGTCATGTCATTGGGGGGATGTTTTGGGAACCGCTGGTGTACCATATACAATCCAATTTGATTTGATTTCAGATTTATTGTCAGAATACATACGTGACGTCACATACAACCGAGATTCTTTTTCCTGTGGGTAAGGCAGAATTACCACTTATTGGTAGCACAAAAAGAACAGTTCTCAATGTATAAATGTAAACAAATAAACAAACTGACTGTGCAATACAGAGAGAAAAAAATCAATTATCTGCAAAAGTGAAAGTCCTTAAATGAGTCCCTGATTGAGTTTGTCGCTGAGGAATCTGATGGTGGAGGGGTAACAGCTGAACCTGGTGGTGTGAGTCTTGTGGCACCTATACCTCTTTCCCAATGGTAGCAGTGAGAACAGAGCGTGTACTGGGTGGTGTGGATCCCTGATGATTGCTGCTGTTCTCCGACAGCAGCATTCCCTATGTTGGGGAGGGTTTTGCCTGTGATGTCCTGGGATGCGTCCACTACCTCTTAAAGGCATTACGCTCAGGGGTATTGGTGTCCCCAAACCAGACTGAAAATTCAAGATACTTTTCATTGTCTAGTTCAGACATGTAATATTACTTGAAATTGCTTTCTACCTGCTGAAAGGTAAATAGACACCATTAGTGTTGCTTAGCGTCCCTTACAGTAAGAGAGAAAGAAGTTGGTATGTTCTCCCCGTGACCTGGGTTTTCTCCAGGTGCTCTGTTTTTCTCCCATCCTCAGACGTTTCTTTTTAAAATATTTTTATTGAGCTTAACAAAAACCCTTCACTCAAGGTTTACCAATGATAAATATAAATCAAATCATATCATATACATATCACATATCAATTGTAAATTATAGTATTAAATAATGTATTTTGTTCAAGACATCAAATTCTATAATTAATAATAATTCAACTATTAAATCATAACTTGTACTGTCTGTTATTATACATGTAAAAATTATACATGTAAAATTCCCTTATCTAAGATATACTTCTCTGATGTGATCATGTTGTTCTGTAAGATGATCTCTGATCTGTAATTAAATCACCCCTTTACTTGTTTGTCTTAATAATAAAAAGAGGGGGTGGGGAAGGGTATAAAGAACAAAAATTGGATTCTCCAAAATCCTCATTTAGCCAACTGATCTCACAGGTTGAAAAAAAATTCTCCCGACATGAAATTAGAACGACGATGGTCCTCATTCAGGTAACTCCCTCCCCTCTCTCTTTCCATTTCTTCTTTACCTACCCCTCTTGACCTTTCTCTCCAACTCTCCCTCTCAAACTGCAAGCGGTCAGAAGGATCCCTCGTCCTGGCGTCACCAAGGAGAGCAGCATCCCGGGCGGGAGCGGGACCTCGGGCTCAATGGCGTTCCCTCCCCTCCCCTTCTCGGCACACCAGACGCCGACTCTGAATCCTCCCCTCGGCCTACTTCCCTGGTGTGCATTTGCGGTAGGTCGAGGGGAGGATTTGGAGTTGGGATTCCGGCATCGGGTGCTCTGGCCACCAGGAAGATGGAAGCCCGCCGACTCACCAGTGAGTGTTCCACAGGCCCAGGAAGCCTCACTGGGGATCAACGGCAGTTGTGGGTTCGTGTCGGGGACTGGCAGCAGCGGTTGGATGGTCTCGGTGATCAGCCGTGGCCAGCATTTTATTGCTGAGAAATACTTAAAAAAGCCTTTCCTTGTTGTTTAAACATTGATACAAGCGATTAGCTGTTACTACTGGGCTGGTTTTAAAAAATGACCAGTTATCTGAAAAAAAATGTTTATCCAACAGAGGACCGGTCCTGACCATTTTGGATAATTGGAGTTCTGTATATTTATCCTCCACCCAGCAGAGAATCCTAGATTTTCTTTTGTTGATAGCAAGACGAGCAATAAAGTGGAAAGACAATGTTTCACACACTCAAATGCAATGGTTAATATTAAAGATGAAATGTCTGAATTTGATAAGATGTGGGGCCCAAACATGGATTATTATCGTAATCTGAGGATTGAAGTGGTGTGGATGCTCCAGGGATTCCATGTCTGGTGTCCGTTATTCGATTCCTATTTACCTTGTTGAGAGGGAGGGAGTAGATTAGTAGGCCTTGATACATTAATTAAGCATAATTTGCCGGCATGGGTTTTGTGGGGCAGAAGGGCCTTCTATCATGCTGGCTGCATCATAAAGAATTAAAGTAAAGCTGGATGCGAGGAGTATTAAATGACAGGATGATTGACGGTACAAGGCAAAAGAGATCATTTTATAAAGGCTTAAACTTACTTTTCTTTGCCTTTTATGGTTTATTTAATATTTGGGAAAGGGGGGGGGGAATATATATTACAAGCATATATATTGACACACAATATTGTGTGAGGTGAAAATATATATATATAGCTTAAGTCTTTTAAAATAAAATATTTTAAAAAAAGTCTTAAACACTGAGACTAGGCCGTAGGACGTGGTAAGTTTGCTGTCCCTCAAACTTACATGGACCTTGAATGGAACAGTGTGGTAGAAACTGGTGTGCGACAGAGGCAGAGGATTAACGTGAGACAACCTCTGGAGTTGTGTTTACACAATGAATGGAATCACCTCAGAAAAAAATGTCAGCATGGAATAGATTCCTTCCCTCTCAACTAGTGTTTCCCTCTGCCACTATTGTCAGGACGTCAACTGCATCCCTTGCATTTTCCCCATTCCTCCTCGCACCACCTTCTGCCTTCCACAACCACAACAATATTATTCTTGTCATCATGTTTGTTTGTTCACTGTTGAGAAAACCACACCTCAGGCATTAACTACGGCATGCTAAATTGAAAGAAGTTTAAGTAAGTCGTTTCAACTGGATTTCAGGTCTGGCTGTTGGGAGGAAACTCCTGGACAGGTGTCATTGGATTGGGATGGTCAAGAAATAAATCCAATGTCCTGAAGCAAATCGTTCCTTTACTGAAAGGATGGAGGAGAAGAAAGGAATGTTTGGTGGAGGAATCAAAATAACAGGCAGCCTGCTGGGCCATATAGTGAGAAGGAGAAGAATCCTATTGTAGTTGTGGAAGGAAGGGGGTGGCGGCGAGAGGTGAAATATGTGGAGAGGAATATACACAGTTGAGTCTCCTGACACTTGTTGAAGGATGTGCTGAGCTCATTTCCTGCAGACAATTCCTCTTGGGTTGAGTCAGGCTGAAAATTATTTTATTTGGTTTAGCTGCCAGGTTGCCAACTTTGGGATAAGACGAGTTCAGTGTAGCCAACCCATTTTCCTGTCCATTTTGGGATTATCATTATATTCCACAAGACTCTGTCAAGAATGTACCGACCCTATAATTCACGGTGTCAGATCAACAGCTCAGGGTCTGCTCCGAAATGCAGCACCTTCATCGACTTCCACACAGACTGCCATTTCTACCAATTGTTTCTTGTAATAGCTTCTCCAACTAACCACACCCCCATTCAGGGAACAATGACGGAATGCTTATATCTTCTATCCTGACAGTTCTTTAGTTCTTCCCTCTACATGCTGAGAGCAGGCTATAATTACATTGATTGTCTCCTCGGCATGACTTCAAATATTTCCTGATAAAATTCTTTGCTTTAATCTCCTTTAATAATATTTTTTTTTTTGCTCTCGGGATCTGCCACCGTTTTTGAAATGATATACACATCAAGAAGGGGAAAATTGCTGCCATTTAAGGTGACGATCAAACTGCATTTGAGATAATGGTGAATACTTTTCTAATCATGTGGAATAGACTGTAGTAGCCCTTACAGAGGGGAAACAGCAGCACCAGTTTGTATCTACAGTGTCTTACAAAATGTTGACGTGCCCAGTGTAAGGAAAACGCTCAAATGTTGGGACTGTACTCGGTGGAATTCAGAAGAATAAGAGGGGATCTTACAGAAACATATAAAATTATAAAAGGCCTACAGATAAGAAGAAGGTAGGCAAGTTTTTTTTTCCACTGGGAGGTGAGATGAGAACTAGGGAGCACAGCCTTGATTCAGGGATTTTGGACAGAGATGTGGAGGAACTGCTTTACCCAGAGAGTGGTGATTATATGGAAGCAGTAGAGGCTACCTCAGTAAGCCTATTTAAGACAAGATTGCATAGACTTTTTTGCATAGTAGGGGAATTGAGGGATATGAGGGAAAGGCAGGTAGGTGGAGATGAGCCTATCATCAGATCAGCCATGATCACATTGAATGCTGTGGAGCAGGATCAACAGGCCATGGCCTACTGCTGCTCCTATTCAAAAGATCCAATGTGGAAGGGAAATAAAGAAAAATAGCAAATAGAGGAGTGGGGCTGATGCTATTTGACTAAATGTCTTTATTTTCAAAAATAAGGCTTTGGAGGGTTTATAGAAATGGAAAGACAAACAGCAAAGTGAGCTCTTCCCTGAGAGTGGCATGTCAAAGTGGTAGCAATACGGTAGTTATGGGGGACTTCAACATGAAGGTGGACTGGGATAATCAGACGGGGGCAGGAACACAAGAGAGTGAGTTTATAGAATGTCTACGAGATACTTTCTTGGAACAGCTAGTGGAGGAACCTACCAGGGGGAAGTCGATTCTGGACTGGGTGCTGTGCAGCGACGCAGACTTAATAAGTGACCTTGATGTAGGGGAGCCATTAGGGAATAGTGACCATGGTATGGTTACTTTTAAGCTGCAATTAGAAAGGGAAATGGAAAGGAAGTCAGAAGCATCTGTACTTCAGTTAAATAAAGGGAATTTTGCAGCTATGAGGGAGGAGCTATCCAAAATAAAATGGGAAGATACACTAGCTGGGAGGACAACTGGGGAAAAATGGCAGGTTTTTATGGACATTTTTCACAGGATTCAGGACAAATTTATTCCAAAGTGGAGGAAAGGCTCTAGGAGATGCAAATGGCTAACTAAGGAAATCAAGTGCATTATCAAGTCCAAAGGGAGTAATTATAAGATAGCGAAGCGGAGTGGGAAATTAGAGGATTGGGAAATCTTCAAAGAACATCAGAGGGTAACTAAGAAAGCCATAAGAGATGGGAAAATGAAGTACGAGAGGAAATTAGCAGATAATATTGCGGAGGATAGCAAAAGCTTTTTTAAGTATGTGAAGAGGAAGAAATTGGTTCGGTCTAAAATTGGCCCTTTGAAAATGGGCAAGGGTGAAATTATTACCGGAAACAAGGAGATGGCAGAGGAATTTAACAAATACTTTGCAACTGTCTTCACCAAGGAGGATATAGGTTATAGTCAGTTAGGGGGTAGTGGTCATGCGGTACCAAGAGACTTGGGGAACTTTACTGGGGAGGTAGGGGATCTAATGGATATCCGGATCCAGAAGCAGGAGGTTATGAGTAAATTGTTGGGACTGAGGGCTGATAAATCCCCAGGGCCTGATGGGCTGCATCCTAGGGTGCTTAAAGAGGTGGCTATGGAAATTGTGGAGGCACTGGTCGACATTTTCCAAAGTTCCATAGATTCCGGGGAGGTCCCTGAGGATTGGAGAGTGGCTGATGTGGTGCCACTTTTTAAGAAAGGAGGGAGGGAGAAAACGGGAAATTATAGTGGTGGGGAAGATATTGGAGTCCATCATAAAAGGAGAAATAGCAGAACACTTAGTCAGTAATAATAGTATAAGGGCTAGTCAGCATGGATTCCTTAAGGGTAAGTCATGCTTGACTAACCTTCTGGAATTTTTTGAGGATGTGACAAAGAGGGTGGACTCGGGAGAGCCAGTGGATGTGGTGTATTTGGACTTCCAGAAGGCCTTTGATAAGGTACCGCACGGGAGTCTAGTGGGCAAGATCAGGGAGCATGGTATTGGAGGTAAGGTGCTGACATGGATAGGAAATTGGTTAAGAGATAGGAAACAAAGGGTTGGAGTGAATGGGTCTTTTTCAGAATGGCAGGATGTGACGAGTGGAGTGCCTCAGGGATCGGTGTTGGGTCCTCAGTTGTTTGTAGTTTATGTTGATGATTTGGATGAGGGGATTGTGAATAACATGAGCAAATTTGCAGATGACACTAAACTGGGTGGCGGTGTGGGGTGTGAGGAGGATGTAAGGAAAATGCAGAGGGACTTGGACAGGCTGGAGGAGTGGGCAGCTAAATGGAAGATGAATTTCGATGTGAACAAATGTGAGGTTATTCATTTTGGGGGAAGTAATAGGAAAGCTGAGTATTATTTAAATGGAGACAAGCTAGGGAGTGGGGAAGTGCAAATGGATCTGGGTGTACTTGTTCACCGGTCACTGAAGGCTAGCATGCAGGTTCAGAAAGCTGTGAAGAAGGCAAATGGAATGTTGACTTTCATAAAGAGGGGATTGGAGTATAGGAACAGAGATGCCCTTCTGCAGTTATACAGGGCCCTGGTGAGACCTCACCTGGAGTATTGCGTCCAGTTCTGGTCTCCAAACTTGAGGAAGGACATACTAGCTATAGAGGGTGCGCAGCGCAGATTTACAAGGTTAGTTCCAGGGATGGCAGGGTTGTCATATGCAGCAAGGCTAGAAAAACTGGACTTGTATCCATTGGAGTTTAGAAGGATGAGGGGGGACATGATTGAGGTATATAAAATCATCAGGGGGATAGACAAGGTGAAGTCTGATTACTTGTTCCCAATGATGGGGGAGACGAGGACTAGAGGGCATAGTTTAAGAATACAGGGTAGGCCCTTTAGGACGGAGATGAGAAAGCATTTTTTTACCCAGAGAAGTGTGAATCTGTGGAATGCTCTGCCACAGAGAGAGGTAGAGGCGGATTCGCTGACTATGTTCAAAAGAGAGTTAGATAAGACTCTTGTGGGTAATGGAGTTAAGGGTTATGGGGATAAGGCTGGAAAGGGGTACTGATGGTAATGATCAGCCATGATCTAAAATGGCGGTGCTGGCCCGACAGGCCAAATGGCCTACTCCAGCTCCTATTGTCTATTGTCTATTGTCTATTGTCTCTTTAAGGGGAACAAATGACGACACTGCCAGAACTGCTGGTGTGGACCCGGTTGAGCGGAGAACACAGACACAGTGCTACTCCAAAGGGTTCAACCGCCTGTCCCTAATGCTAGCAGCTCCTTACAGGCATTAAATTGTTTAAGGAGCTGTGATGGGGTATATTATATTTTATATTATATATAAATATCTTTAAAAGAGATAGATTGTGGAGTTTAGAGAGTAGGTCACTTCACAAGCAGACATTAACACTTCACAAAAGAGATCTCATTTAAAATGCAAATGCTTTGTTCAAGATGGACACTCAGGCACCAGAACCTTTGCAAAGTCAATGAGACTGCTTTGCTTAAGAAATTCAGAAGCAGTTGCAAATGTAAGAGTCTGGGATCAAGAGGCTGATGAGATCTTTCAAAGATTGGATCTGGAGCCTTGGGGGTCATGTGGTTTTGCAAGCAGAGAGAGAGAGAGAGAGAGAAAAAAAAGGTGATTCTTTGGAGGGAGAGAGAGAGAATTCAGTTCTGCAATGACTTTTAAGTCTACAACATGATAAGCTGGCGAGCTTGGTTGAAAATACCATTTTGAAGATGGGTCGTGAGTTCTGAGTTCAGCCTGTTGAAAAACCCTTGTGGACCTTACAAGAGGAAATGGCTGGCTAGAGTGTTTCACCTGAAATAAGGGAAATAAGAGGAGCTCTGTGGTGACCTGGAAGAAGAGGCTATCATTGGGAAAACCCATGATGGGGCAAGTTTCTTCGGCAAGACACTGAAGTGACTGATGGAAGTAAATCATTTGGTGTGGGTCCAACGAGCAACAAATCTCTCTCTGAAACCAACAAGAACCTTCCTGAGCAGTAACCATTTAACATTAAGCACCAGAGTCTGGTAAAAATTCATAAATGTTGAATTCTGTGCATAGTGTAAGAATTGCCTGATACCAGTGAACTTGGAGAAGAGAGCGTTGAACATGTGCATTTAGAATTAGTAAGGGGTTAAGTTAAGTTAATAGTAATAAGTTAAAGCTTTACCCTGTTTTCATGTTTAAAAAAAAATTAAAAGTAACGTTTGTTTAAGTAACCATTTGTCTTGGTGAATTTTTACTGCTGCTGAGTTTTGGGCTCCTCTGGATCCATAACAGGAGCTGATGGTGTTTTGAAACTAAAATTCTGCAAACATGGTCTGTGCTGTGCTCAAGAGGGCGGCACCTGGGCAGTGGCCATGAGGATTTGCAGACTATGGCAAACAGCGGACTGGCGCAGGGCACCAAAAACTGGGAGAACAGCCTCCGTTGAGAAGGAAAGCAGAGAAGACAACCTTATAGGATGGTGGCCACGGCAGCAGACCAGTGAGGGGCTTAGTGGCTGGGGGGATCCACATAGCCTGCAGGAAAGATGATGATTAAGGGCTGCTCATGGTAACCAGAGCTGGGATTCGAGAGGACGGCAAAAGGGGCATCCTGAAGGGCCCTGGACACCGATAGCTTACTGATCATGTTAGAATTTTGAATCTAGAACTTGGGTTGCGATAGATTGAATGGGAGTCTCTACAGCTGCAGAAAACTGGAGATGAATCCACGAACACACAGCGACTCCGAAGACAATCTCTTTTGCTTCTTTGTAAGGGGCGCCCAGTGAAACTGATGGCAACTCTTAGCCTTACAGCAGGCAGAAGGCAATTTTGTGTAATATTACATGTTCACATGATAATACAGGAATCTTGAATCCTGAACTCTTGAAGGGCAGAGCTAATCGAAGAAGCAGATAAGAATGGATGGGAGTGGACCAGAGAGATCAGGGGATAAAGCAATGTGGGAGATTACAGGTATGAATCCATGACAGATCTGATGATTTTAAATTTGGTGGTTGTCGCAAGAGGGAGGAGCTAAAGGTTTGCAGGGGCTGAAAGGTGGTCAAGATCATGGTGAGGGTTAGAGTCTAGGTGGGTGAAACGCTTTACAACCTGAAGGATGGGAAGAAACATGAGAAAGGAAGACCAGACGACAAAGTCTTGAATAAGATATTCTGCATTCGTGGAAAAGAGGAGCTGGGTTGGAGATGATGGAGTAAGTAGTAAAGGACAGGATGTCTGCTGTGAAGCTGAGCTCTACAACAGGGAGAAGCTGAGGTCTTGACAGTCTGAAACACCCGATGAGGGACCTCAGCTTCTGATGAAGAAAAGCTGATTAAAAGTGTCGCTGCCATTCTCCTAAGAAGTTTGTGATGGTTACAAAATGCGAGCACTTTGAGGTGAAGATGTCGGGAAATCTGAAATTACTAAATGACTGAAAAGACATTCAGGTTTATTCGTTGCACTGGTGGGAGTGGTGTCTACTAACATCAATAGGTGCAGGAGTGAAAATTGGATCTCGGGTTACCGATGGTTGGGACTGGAGTCTGTACAGTTGTAGAGGCTGTGGGAGTGCCTGAGGCGAATCCGCAGATGCTCGGTCACTCTGGGGGGACTCTCTTTTGCTTCTCCTTCTTTGACTGTAAGAGGCACCCAGCAATTTCTGCTGATGGCAAATATGTCTGCCTTGCAGCAGACTACAGGAAATTTCATTCAATATTACACCTGTTTTATTAAATGACAATAAAGGAATCTTGAATCTTGGAGGGATGTTTTCGAAGGCTGTGGAATAAATTACCACAGGTTGGGGAGGAGGGACGAGTTGGGGGAGGTGGAGATTGAAACTGGCGGGATAAATAAGTTCAGGATGCAATTAGATATTATTTCTGGAGGGAGAAAGGATTAAAGGTCATGATTAATCTATTAAAGATGGGCAGCCTGTTTGTCCAGCCAAATATCTCTAAAAATATTTCATATATAATTACTCTGCTCTATTGACTGATTAAAATGTTGATTTTGGATTTCTGTGTGTTACCTTAATCCCCCAAGAATTCTTAGTGTTATCCCACTGAGATACACAGCTGTTGGCTGTGTGGTATCCTGAACAGCAGCGAATTCTGCTTTGAGATGACTAGGTATGATGAGTGGGTACACAGACATGAGCTCATTCATCTCCCGACTGGCCATTCCAATTTAACTAGTGGGGCACTTTGCAATGTAGCTGAGAGATGGAGAGGTTGTGACCTACATGGGGAAAGTAGCTGTAAGGAGAGCAAGTGAAGTCAAGTGCAATGCTCATAGAGAGGGAGAAAGGACATGCGAATGAAGAGAGAAAGAGGTAAGAGGCAAGAATAATTGAGGGAATGAAAGAGGTGAGCAATAGAGTGAGAAGGAAGTATCAGTAATATAGATAGAGGGAGAAGGAGCCGAGCAACTGAAGGAAAAAGGCAAGAAAAGAGAGGGCATAAATGGTAGCTAGCAAGAGAGAGCGTAAGCAATAAAAAATGGGGAATGAACCATAAAGAGAGAAAGTGAACAAAAGAGAAAACATGCATGAGCAATAGAGAGAGTGATAGAAAAAGAAAAGGAATGAACAAAGGGACAAGAGTGTGAACAGTGAGAGAGATGCAGATCTGTCCTTCAACATGTTCTACTGAACATAATGGCCGTTTGTGGGGCATCCAATTCGGAACTGACCCTTGGGATTATTTATGATACAACAAAATGCTCACGTTATTGGGTGAAAAAATGGCAAACGGCTATGCCCTACTGGTCATATTTGCCAACTGGTGGGTTATGACCTCTCCACCTCCTTCCTTCCTCAAAGGAGGAACTTTGTGAAAGTGAGGTTTCACTTGTATAATCTAATAGTTTCTACTCCATGCTTATCATTAAACTGGGGAATGGGATGGGGAGGGCAGAAAAAAAATCCCTGAAGTGATGAGCAATGAAATAAACATGCAATTCACTCGTGATAACGTCAGCAATGGCACCATGAATGAGCAGTGGATGTTAGTTCCCCATTTTGCTATGTTAATGGATCTCAATGAAATAGTATTCCTCCTGCTGATCATTTGATGATACCCACCAGTGGAAACCATTCAATCTCGGATTTTCATTTAGATTTCTATCACTCATGCACTGCATTCCCACACAGGGTGCCCTGCTTCAGTACAATCGATAGGCAACCTTCATTCAGACCTTTTGCAAAGTAGATTCCTGCAATAGGCCAAAGGAACACAAAAGGATGATCTGTGATCCATATCTTGATGAGAGAGAAGGAGGGGGGGGGGGGGGGGTTGTGGTGCCTGAGGTGAGACATTAAAGAGAAATACAAAAAAGGAACAAGAGTGGAAATAGTGAAAGAGAAAGAGAAGATCATGTGAGGGGATGGCATGAAATCAAAGAGAGCTGGAGTAAGGGAATGAGAAAGGTTGTCATGAAGGGAAAGAATAAGAGACTAGACGAATGGTGTGCCAAGTTCAACTTCATGTATTGACCAATGCACCAAAGATGTAGGTTGTTTTGTGAGCAGACCAGCGAGACATCTCATACATAGTGCAACAAGTAAGACAGTTCAAAAAGTGCAGAGAGAGGTCAGTTGGTATGGAGTTAAAAAAAACATAGTTTAATGACATTGAGGTTCATTCAAGAGTGAAAATAGGACTTTATATACAAATGAGAAGTGAAATTAATATCCAATATATGGAATGAAATAAATTTACTTCTGTCTTATATCTTCTACTTCAAATGGGAATTCCTAAACAGGGGTTCATAAATCTAGAATTGATTTAGAATTGATGAACAAAACTGGTCTGATTTTTGTAAGGGATGGAATGACAAATACAATAAATGTAAGGTACAAGTTGGTCCAATACAATTTTTTTTTACATCAACTGTATCTTGCACCACAGAAATTATTAAATAGTTTGAAGTCACATTTATCAGATCAATGTTTTAGACGTGGCAAAGAGGAAGGTATATCTTACATTCTGCTTGGAAATTTTCCAAAATAAGATATTTTTGGATAGACTTGGGAACTTTTTTCAAACAGATTACAGGAATTAGGTTTCCACAAAATTCAGCATTATTTTGATTGTGGAATATACGACACCAAAATTTAAATTATTTAAACACCAATTAGAATTTGTCAAAATAGCATTAGCAGTGGCAAGAAAATGTATAGCAGTTACTTGGAAATCTGATTCACGTTTAGGTACGGCACGATGCACAGTTGTGTCCCCTTGAGAAGATTACTTATAAATTTAAGAAATAAATATATATTTTTGCAAATTTGATGCCCACATTTATAAATTTTAGGTATAAATTTGTAGGTTTTTTTCTAATCCTAGAGACCTTCTCCAAAAAAATTTTAAAATATTAAAGAGAATATATATTGGAGATCTGTGTAGTGAGTGGCATTTTCTTGGTAATCCTTTCTGCTTTCTTTTCTTCTTCTCATTTCTTTTTCTTTTATTTTTCTTCTGCTTTTGCGGTTTCTACGGTGGGAGGGGATTGGGAGAGTTTGGGAGGGGTATCATGAAGTGTATAATGCATTTACATTTTTTCTATTTGTATCGTTTCAATTTTGTCACTGACTTAATGTGTACACAAAAAATTTAATTAAACATTAAAAAAGTGAGAGTTTAAGAATTGTGGCCTCTCAATCCCATGTCATCTCCTTTGCTTCCTTTATTTCTAAACATTCAATACTGATAAGATGGAAATATTTTGTCCCTCCTACTCATACTCAATGGCTATTTTGATTTGAAAATGTCTAACTTTGGAAAAAATCTACCAATATAATGGGTTTAATTTTTTTTAATTTATGGGGTCCTTTTATTAATTATTTTCATAATTTATAAGCTTTGATAGTGTTTTGTGATTTTAGTCTTATCTATATAGTAGTAAATTATATGCAACGACCAACAATTTCAGAAGGGAAGGGGGTAGATTTTGTTAGATAGTAATATCTTTTTTTTTGATCTTTTTCAATTAGAGATTTTATATTTGTTTAAGTGCGTAATATACATTTTTGTTTCTTTTATGAACAGAGTAGTTTGCTTCTATATAATTGTTTTTTTCTACATATAATTACTACGTCTGTATATTCCTTTTTCCGTGCTTACTCTGTTTAATGGCTTTTACTTGTTTATTATTATTGAAACTTAAAAATTGTTTCCTCTAATGAGACAGTGGTATGAAAGATAAACAGGGCACGTGTAGTTAAGAGTAGTGAACAACGATATTAGGGAGCTGGATGGGAGTGTTGTACACTATGTATATACTGATTAAAATGTACAAGGTTTACTGAAGTATCACTGCAGGCATCTCCTGAAGGTGAACTCTTCCAAAAAGTGCAAACGTGGATCCAGTAGTGGTAAAATATTATCGCCCAATCAGAATATTGTTGCTGAAATTCTACTCAGACTGTGAAGTGTAACTACATCTAACCATTCTAATAGACTTGAGTTTCTGTCACAGTCTGTCTGGGTGGAGCAGATCTGTGAGGCAGCTTGGCCCACTTCTGTTCTATTTTTTAAGTCTTATATGTGCCGCTCTTGACGTTAACATTTGGAAATTAATGAATAATTACATCGGAATCAAAATGCTACCATGAATAATATGATCATGCTTATTTGATTACAGCTTCTTCAGTCAACTCAATGAATACTTCTGGTGAAAGATGTGCACTTTGGATGAAAATAGATTTCAACTTGGCTCTGAAGCTTCCATGATGTAAGAGTGCCAAGACTTCCAAAGCTCAAGGTTGCAAATGAAAAATGAGCACTATTTTCAAGGAACCCTAGGTGCTGTATTGTAGCTTCACAGATAACAAGAACAAAGGGAACAAAAATAATGCAGCAGAATAATGACCTGAGCTGTTACATAAACAAATATAAAATATTAATTGTTCAAATAACAGAGTCAGTCAGTTTAATGCCTCATTAATCTCTGCTGTCTAAATAATTTAAATGTAATATTCTGATGCTCAATATGGAGCCATTTCAAACTGTACAATTATGTTAAATGTAAAGGAGTATTTGTTGAAATGAATGATAAAATGCATCTAATTAAAGATCCCCTCTGTTGCGTCTATTTCCTGGTATAAAAACGGAGCCATACAAGTCAGTGGCCCAGATCAGTCCTACCTTATTGGGCACATTGTCCATCATCAAGTTATGAAGTAGTTACAAATCTTTCCAAAAGGTCATGTAAATAAAACTCTTCAAAGTATCTAATGCTGTCCTTTAAACCCTGACCGTAGTACACTCACCAACCATGTGGTACCTTAATTTCAAATAAGCACAGATCTTCCTTCAGCCCTTTGTTCCCAATGTCTACCTTAAAGGGACTGAAGGCCTTCAGTCCTCTTCTCTTCTGTGCAGCATTACCTCTGCATCTTTACCTCTTCTTCATCATAGGGACATAAGATCACATACGTGGTTAAATTATCCTGTCTTATCTCCATTCCTTTCCTAAGTACATATCTCTCCACTTTATTAACTCTTTGTTTGACATACTGTTTCAGTTTTCTCCAGTTAAACAGGACTAAGGAAGTCATGTTGTAGCTGTACAAAGCTTTGATTGGGCTGCACCCAGAGCACTGTGTGCATTTCTGGTTGCCCTATTACAGGAAGGATGCGGAGACTTTCAAAAGGGTGCAAAAGAGATTTACCAGGATGTTGTCCGTATTACAAGATATGAGCTATAAGGAAAGGTGGACAAACTTGGGTTAATTTCTCTGCAAGTCAAGTCAAATTTATTGTCATCTTATTGCACAAGTCCAACCCAACCAAACAATGTTCTCAGTGCAAAACACACAGACACAGAACCAGATATAACACACATACAACAAACAATACACATGCAGGACAATTATTCATATGTACAAATAAATAGAAAGGTCACTTCGTAAATACGATCAAATTCTCTGCGGCAACCATACACACGCTGATGCAGTTGGCCAGGATGCTCTTGATAGAGCTCCTGCAGAAGGTTGACATGATGGTGGCCAGTAGCCTTGCCCGCTGCAGTCTTCTCAGGAAGTGCAGTCGCTGTTGCGCCTTCCAGACAAGTGAGGAGATGTGTGTCCACAATAGGACAATAGTTAAGTGAACTCCAAGGAACTACTGCTCTCCACTCTCTCCTCTGCAGAATTATTGATGTGTAGTGGAGCTTTGGAGAGTGAGGGGAGACCAGAGAAAAGTTTATAAAATTAATGGAGGAATTCAAGATCACAAGATACAGGAGCAGTAGGCCAATCAGCCCACCTTATCATTCAGCCCCTCTCCCGGCCTTCTCCCCATAACCCTTGATGCTCTGACTAATCAAATATTTGTCAAGTTCTGTCTCAAATGCACCCAATGATCTTGCTTCCATTGCCGTTGGTGGCAACAAGTTCCACATACTCACGATCCTCCGACTAAAGAAAATTCTCTGCATTTGTTTTAAATTGATGCCTTTTTAATCCTGAAATTGTGACCTCTTGTCCTAGACTCCCCTAACATGGGAAACAACTTTGCCACATTTACTCTGTGCCAGCCTTTCAGCATTCAAAATGCCTCATCCTTCTGTACTCCAATGACAACAGTCCAAGAGCCAACAAATGTTCCTTATAAGCTAACCCTTTCATTCCTGGTATCATTCTAATAAATCTTCTCTGAACCCTCTCCAATGCTAGCACATCCTTTCTCAAATAAGGCAACCAAAACTGTACACTGTACTCCAAGTGAGGTCTCATCATTACATCTCTGCTCTTATCTGCTATTCCTCTAGTGTAGGCAGTCAAAATCTTTCTTCCAGTGTAAAAATGTCAAATACTGGAGAAAATGGTTTTAATGTGAAGGGAAAAAGTGATGTGCAGGACAGTTACTTTTTATTATATACAGAGAGTGGTTATGTGCCTGGAATGGGCAAACTGTTATGGCTTTTAGACTGCAATATCTGGAAAAAAAAGCAGAAAAAAAAATTAAGATAATTACTGCTCATGTGGTCACTCACACTGGGCACCTTTTTAGACTGCAAGTGCCCGAGTGCAACAGTCCCGGTGGTTGGACGTGCAGTAGAGTGGATGACCAACAACGAAATTTCCCGGTACGATTTACACTGCAGGCTTCCTCCAAAAGGTTGTAGGGGTCCTGCAGGATAAATCGCGGTGCAGGAATTGACTCAAAATTCCTGCACATTCCTTTTTAGACTGCCCTTGTTATGGCAAAATTCCTGGGTTGTGCCGTTACATGTCTGGAGTTTTTTTAAAAAGTGGTAGAGGTGGAAACAGATAAAATGGTAGCATTTAAGATACTTCTAGACAAGTGGTTTTCAAACATTTTCTTTCCACTCACATCCCACTTTAAGTATTCCCTATGCCATAGGTGCTCTGTGATTAGTAAAGGATTGCTTAGGTGGGATGTGAGTGGAAAGAAAAAGTTTGAAAACCATTGTTTTAATAGTGCCTAATTGACTCGTTATGTGCTCGGTTTCATAACTCCAAAGGAAATGGGCCAATGACAATTTTTCTCAAGCAAAATATTTCAGTAACAATCGGGTCTAGAGCAGTGGTTCTCAACCTCCTCCCCCCCCCCCCCCACCCCCACCCCCACCTCCTCACTCACATCCCACTTTAAGCCCTTATTAATCACAGAGCGCTGATGGCATAGGGATTACTTAAAGTAAGTAAAGAAAAAGGTTGAAAACCACTGGTCAGGACAGACACATGAATATGCAGAAAATAGAGGAATATGGATCTTGTGTAAGAAGCAGAGATTTAATTTAGTTTGGCATCATGTTCAGTCCAGATGTTCCTGTACTGTGCTGTTCCATGTTCTGAGGACCAAAAGCATAATCTCTGCTCCATGTTGTACACCTTGTTTCTTGCCCACTGATTCCACCCCATTTGTGGTCAACATTTCTGTTTAAAGCAGAAAGTGAACAATCTTCCTATCCTATTTAACATGAGGTGAATTACAGACCCTATCATGAAAACTGTCTTCTTCACTCCCACTGTCCTTTCCTGCTTTAGTTCCCAATTTTGCCTTTAACCACCAGCAGAAGGAGGTTAAATTGAATGTTTCCTCTACTCCATTTTTTACAACATCTAAAACACTGCTACCGACACCACATTCTGGCCTCATTTGCTGATAACCCATCATACTGGTCATTACTGACCTACTTGGCTGAAGATTAATGAATATTTCCAATCAAAAACTCTTCATTAAAATTCTTCCATGATTTACAATTCCAGCTACCTTAGGACTCTACATCCCTCCAGCTGATGGAATCCACTTCCCTTCCTTTACCTCACTATAGACATCTATATCGTCAGCCACTTAAGACTAGAATTCCATCCAACTCAAAACCAAACTTTAATCTTTTACATAATTGATAGCCAGGCATGCTATTTTCATTAAACGGAAAGACAATACTCCAATTACACATACACAATGGTTAAATTATATCATGTCTTCTCTAATTCTAGAAAAAAAATTAGATATGCTGTCAAGATTCAAAAGATGTGGGGCCCATTTGTGGACTATTATCATAACCTAAAGAATTTGGGTGTTTAGATGCTCTGGTGTTGTGCTGTCGGGTTCCGAGTTAGTGTCACCTGATTCCCATGTTTTTGACTTATAATGTTTTTTTTTATTTGTTTGGGATTTTCTTTTTTTATTCTTTCTTTTGATTTTGATAATCTAAAAGATAACTGTTTTGTTCAACTGTGACAAAAAATTATTATAAAAGGAGAAGAGAAGGAAAGAGAATTGTAAACCTTTGTTGTTAAATCTTATTTTATTATGAGTGCCCTCTGTTCTCTGGATTTTCTTATGAGAATATTGTATAATGTTCTAATCTGTTTTTCCATTTTTGAATCTTTTAGCGCATTGTATAATTGTACTCTTCAATTGTTTATATTCTAAAACACCAATAAAAATATTTTAAAAAGAAAAGAAAAACTAGAATTCCTTTCCTGAACCTCATAATCTTACTATTGGACCCGACGAGTTATAAGGACTGACGTTACAAAGATGAAGAGGGAAAGAAGCTGGGGAGGAGTCAAGAGGTGTTTGAGGATTGCGCAGAAGGTTGGGAGAGACCATGGCGGGGGAGGGAAAAGTGAAAACAGGAGAAGACAAAGGAGAGATGGAAATCATGAATCAGGTAGAGGTGCGTGTTACTTAAAAATCACACTTATAAATTAACAGGCCCTTCTGGCCTATGAGCCCGTGTTACCCAATTACACCCAAATTAACCTACAACCGCAGTACGTTTTGAAGGATGGGAGAAAATCTGAGTACCCGGAGGAACCTCACGCACAAATTGGGAGAACGTACAGTGCCAATTTCAAACTGGTTTCACTGGCGCAGTAACAGCATTGCGCTAACCACTGCACCATCCGTACCGTTAGGTTGAAGGATGTCTTGGAGGAATATCATGTGTTGCTGTTGAAGTTTATGTTTGGTCTCAGCCTAACAATGGAGGAAGCCGAGGACAGGCATGTCTGTGTGGGAATGCTGCACAGGATTGAAATGTTGGGCTGCAGGAAGTTCATGTTCAGACCCACAAACAAAGCGATGGTGTTCAGCAAAGCTGCCACTTAATCTGCATTGGATCTCACTGCTACAGAGGACAGTAGATCAGGTTGAACCATGTGCTTGAAACCTCATGTGCCACATCTGGAATGTCTCTCTGTTCTGATGGAGAGGAAGTGGGAGATATTGGGATAGGCTTTGGACCTTCTGCAATTATAGCAATGATGCATAAAGGTAGTTGGGGAGGGAAGAGCAGACCAGGGAGTTTCATAGAAAAGCAGATAGGAGTGGAGGGCGGAAGATGTCGTTGCTGGAGGGAATGCGCTGAAGTTACTGGAGGTGTTGGAGCAGAATATGTTGGATGTGGAGGCTAGTGGGGTTGAAAGGGAGGAACAGAGGTGGAGTAAAGGTGGGAGTACAAGAAAAGGAGGCAACCTGGATGTGGCCTTTATCAATGACAGCAGGGGGAAATCCATGTTTATGGATGAAAGCGCACATTTTGCGGAATAGAGGGCTTCATGCTGGAAACAAGCGATGGAAGAATTGGGGGTATGAGGTGGAGGCGATCTTGAACAGCAGGCCAGGATCTGGCAGCCTAATGGCTTACTCCTTAAGTTCCTATTATCCTGTGAATGGGAATATTCATTTCTGGTACTTTTGAAAAATGGACAGCAGCTCAGACATGTATTTACCTTTTTGGGTAATTCAGCACTTCTCTATTGCCATAGAGGCATTTTGTGCTTACATGGCCCTCTCTTCAGCTGCCTTAACAACCTACACAACATTTATTGCACTTCTGTATATTGTTGGCTCTTTGAGAAGTGGTGAAGGATCATTATTGCAGATGCAATATGGCTTTCATTCCCACTGGTGCAATGGCATTCACAGGAAGCTCACATTTCAAATTCCCAATCTGGGATTTCAGTTAACATAGCTAACTTAGAAAAATTTGAAATTTTTAGGGTGCAATGGGTCACAGAAAATATGTATTCAGAGAGGTAGATTAATGTACATGTTGAGTCATTGATCCCACAGTTGGCAGTTAATGTCTGTGAAACTGCTACCGGTGCCTAACCTTTTATCTGGGATCGTTGGGACCGGACATCTACAATAGTTTTGAATCTACAGATTTCAGAATCATTTTAGGCAAATGTGGTCCCTTTAAGCAAATGGCTCACTCCTAGCTACCCCCTCCCATCCCGAAATGGGTCGGTGCTAGATTATTTTGCACCTTAAGATGGGCTGAGCGTGGGGTGGAGTTGCCAAATAGGCTAAGAGGTGGCTCAACATGTGCTGTACAGGAGGTTCTCAACCAGCACGCCAATCAGTTGGAGCTTGGAGATCAGCCAAAAAGGCAGCCAGCATCAGCTGCTTGGAGCTGGTGGCCAAGCGGGCCAGAAGACTGGACACAAGGTGGATGATCACGGTCAGGTGGGTTTTGATGTTGGAGGCCACAGCTCCAACCAGAGTGGCCACTCCTTCGGTGCAGAGCTGCGGGAGGAGCAGGCTGTTGGGGCGGTGGAGCCGAGTGCTGTCAAGCACAACCCGGCAGCACCCCTCCCCCCTCTAATCTAACTCCCAATGCGGCAGCAGGGGTGTAGTTCTGCCAAGCCCAGAGTTCACCAGAGCACAGTACCAGATCACAGCAATGGCTCAATGCAGGAGCAATGGCTGTCTTTGTTACCCACAATACCCCGCTGGCAGGGCAGTTCTAAATGTGTGGGGGGGGGGTTATGGGTAACAAAGACTGCCATTGCTCTCGCATTGAGACAGCTACCATTTGCTTCTCTCCCACCAGGTATTGGGGGCCGAGGGTCACCATTCCACCAAAGGCAAAAGAGAGCACTAACGGGGATGGGGACGACAGGGGATGGGGGAACTTGGTGGGGGGGGGGGTGGGTTGTGGTCCTCCCTCTGAAAGTGGAGAATATTTGCACTCAAACGTCTAGCCTCCAAAATCACCGCAACTCAACCTTTTTTAGTGCAAACACCCTGCCTGAAGGTAAGCATCTAATTTCTTATGGGAAATTTATGTTACTCATGTGTAAAAACCATATTGGATGAGCAGATGTCATCTACCAAAAAAAGTGCTGGTTTCTAGAAGTTGCCAATGTTTGGAATCCCGGATAAAAGATTAGGCACCTATACAACATATGAAAAGCGAACCATACTATATGACTCTGGTGTCCAATAGAGTCAAGATATCAACACATAGTCACCACCATAATAATTGTTATTAGCATGGTCTGATACTGGGAAAAATATTTCTATTTCATCCTGTTTCTGTGTAAGGCAGAGAACATGCAAAGCCAGAATTGAAGAAGGAAATGGGATGCGATCTACCTGAAGAGCAACCAAAACTGATATAACCCATCAGGGAAGACCACCAAGGGTGGACTATCCACATTCCTTCACAAGGGATAGGTACAGCATTTCTGGAGATGGGAAGAACTGAGGGATATTCTAGGCTGACGCTTTGCCTTGTAAAATGGTTTGGGCTTATCGACCTGCCTAAGAAACAATTATATTGTTATGTCAGGGAGAGGCAATGTAAACCAACCATTCTTAACGGGGGCCCAACGGCCCTCTTGAGGGCCACGCACATTTAAGTAAAAGCCTTGGTTTTTTTTCCACCTCACGTAAAATAAATATTTTTAAAAAAGTTTTTAATGTATCAGTAGGAGATGGAAGAAATCAAAACTTGACTACTTCACAGGAAAGGGGGACCATAAACTTTGAGCAGAGTCCTAAGGGGGCCATTAATTTTTTTAAAAAAAGGTTGAGAATGGCTGATCTAAACTATCATGGAAGAACACCAACAGGAAACTTATAAATTACAAGCAAACATAGATTTGTCAAGCTGATGCACAAATCCTAGTTTCCCGGCCAGCTGCATCACAATGTGGTACAGTGTGCTGCAGAGAATTAGATAATTGGATCGGAGGTCAATCCATAGAACCGTAAGAGAAGCAGAGAGAATCACTCGAGTCTCCTACCCCATCCTCCCCCACCCCCCCAAATCGATTTGATCTACTGGGATTGTTGTCTGAGCGTTGTGTACAGTTGCCGGACCTGAAAGGAAAAAGGAAGTTTGGGTTTGTATGTGATGTCATGTATGTACTCCAACAATAAATCTGAAAAGCTAAATCTGAAGTGGGTGCACAAAATCATGGAGGACCCTCCCCCCTCAACCCCCTACCAAACAGCATCTTTCAGCTGCTCCCATCAGGAGAGAGACACATGAGTATCAGAGCCAGCACCACCAGGATGAGAAACAGCTTCTTCCCGTGGGCAACAAGAATGCTGAACGACCAAAATGCTCGCACTAACCATCCGAGTCTCTCATATTTACGAAACAACATTTATTTATTTGTACTGTGAATACATGTCCTGAATGTATCGTCTGTCTGTATGTGTGTTATATCTGGCTGTGTGTTTGCCTATTTTGGCGCATCACAGTTTGGCGGGCAGCATCCTCCTTTGAAGAAGACCGCAGAGCCCACCTCACTGACAAAAGGCAAAGGAGGAAAAACCCAACACCCAACCCCAACCAACCAATTATCCCCTGCAGCCGCTGCAACCGTGTCTGCCTGTCCCGCATCGGACTTGTCAGCCACAAACGAGCCTGCAGCTGACGTGGACTTTTTACCCCCTCCATAAATCTTCGTCCGCGAAGCCAAGCCAAAGAAAACCAAGGACCAGAGAACGCTATTTGGTCAGGATATACTTGTGCAATCGGATGACAATGAACTTTGACTTGAAATTTTTAGAAGAGTTGCTGAAGGCAGCCATTTTAAAAACATGGTGTACAAGATTGCCTGTAATCCTATATTTGTGGTGCAAGACTGACTTGCATCGCTTGGTGGTGCCACCTTAATTATCATTATTAGCATGGGCTGATACTGGTAAAAATGTTTTCCATTTCATAATTTCTCTCCTTTAAGCACGACATGATGTAATCCTTGTTTTAAATCAGAAGTGCACACCCTCATGAAGGCTTCATACTTAATAATTTATGACACAATTTCTAGCATTTCAAGTCTCTGGAAGCATGTCTTCCACACCTTCAGTAATACGATGAGAAAATCTATGCTCTACATAATCCATGTTCTGAGGTGCCACAAGAGTGAAGGACGAGAGTTGCCCGAGTTTCTGACGGACATCTGTACTACTGCCAAGTTATAAATCTTACAGTCCATTATCTCGCTTAAAAACAGGTCATGGATGATTGAGTCAGAAAGAAGAAGTTATTCACAGAGCAGGGGTAATTGAGTTCAAAAACAGAAAAAGCATTTTGGTATTTTTACTACTTGATATTCATGGCCAAGAAGCCCTTTCAATTGAAACATGGAATGTATTATGGACAGGTGCCCATGTGTTAAGACATGTGGAGTCAATTGCAATCAGTCATCTCAGCAATTGTACAGTGTTTCCAATTATTGCTATTGTGCTTGGGGAAGTGCATCATCAATACTAGATCCAAAAGTAATTCACAGTGTATAGCACTTGAAATGTGTTGATGGTGTGGTAAGGAGTGATATAAATATTATAATATTTACCAAGGACCCTTGAAGAAGACCTATGGTGACCTTCATGAGTGCACGTCAATATGGTCAACTGATTTCTGCATCTGATGTGTAGAGGCAACAAGAATCAGCCACAATTTTGAAACGTTCTTGGCTCCCGGTAAAGCAGAGGCAATTATTGATGGAGTGTCTAAGAAAATGAACCTGCAATTGTTGGCATGGATCAGCGACAATTTGCCTGTTGAGCATAAATCTCTTGAGGCACTACATTAGAGAGAGGGCCTGCTGACTTGTGTTCCGTACATTCATTGCTTTGAATAATGGTTTGTTGTCCCTCTTGTCCTATCCAGCTCTGCAGCCAAGACAACCGATGCTCTTCCAAGGCATCAACAATGCAGATTGTGTCTGTGACAAAAATAGAAATGCTGGGATACTCAGCAGGCTAGGCCACATTGTGGGAAGAGAAAAGAGTTTCTGGGTGGAAAGACTTTGTCAGAACTGTAAAGAGGACAAGAGAAAGTTTGTAAACCGGCAGGAATCGTAGGGAGGAGATACCTTTCATAGGGGAAAATTGAAGTGACCATGGAGATAAACGTCTGGAATGTCATTCAGTAACTCCCTGAAATAGCCAGAAGAAGTTTGGATTTAAAAGGAAATAGAAACATGTTGAGAGAGGTCTAAGTTGCGTGGCTGATTCACTGTCACTGATTGCACATCATTGCACAGTCAAATCTGGCGACGTTCTGACCAAAAAGGCTATAGATACAGGCTGAACTTATTCATGACCAAAGGTAGGGATGCACTAATTCAACAAAGGTCAACATTGCCAAGAAAGGAAATGGCAAAACAAAGTAGTTGAAATAAATCTATCCATATTCTGTTCTGCACATCAGCATTTGAAAGAGAAAAACGAACTGGGCAATATTTAAAGATCCCCTCAGCTCTTAATTGTAGTTTACACTTAGTTTTTAATGTTTTAGTAGCCATCTTTGCAGATCATAATTAGTTTACAGTGCAAAATACAAGCAGCAATTGCAATTGATTGCTTTTCTTTGGCTACTGTGTCCATTTCAACAACCGTGCATCAACTTCTAAAAATTCAAGCAAAAGAATTCCCCTCAAAAATCCACCAGAGTAAAATTAACAAGGCATGAAGCGTAATCATAGTTCTTGATTTCAATCAGCAACCCCCGAGAGTAAAATTCCCTCTTTATCGTCAAATGATTCCAGCAATAGAATTGCAACAGCTTCCCCCAGTTATATCTGCATGCAGAATGGCTGCTCTGTGGCCTAAGCTTTGATGAGAGCCTGATGGCTCAGATCAGGAGCTGGCCCCTGCAAGAACATTTCACTTCCATTTCCCAGGTGGGACCAGCTGTCCAAGGTGCTCAATGCTCATTATCACTGATCAGGTAGGAAGATGAAATTGTGGGTCTTCTTGATAAAGAGGTCTGAACACACACTGGTCTCCAGCAAGTTCTGTATTTGCAGACCACTAAATATATTCTGGAGCAAAGGTGCAGACCCCTTTGGAAATGCACTGTGTGTTCTGCGAGCACTGCCTTGCACTTCAGTTAAACAACGTCTTGTTGCCTATCTGTGTCTGCATATCAAGTAAACCAAGTCAAGTCAGGTTTATTGTCAACTGATTGCACAATCACCACCTGACGAAACAGCATTCTCTGGTACTCAGTGCAAAACACACAGATACACAATCAAACACAACACAGATACAGACAAATAATACATATGCAGTCAAGTATTCTTATGTGCACATAAATAGATGATGCTTTGTAAATATGAGAGTCAAAGATGAGTGTCAGCAATTCTTTAGATCATCCAGCATTCTCACTGCATGCGTGAAGAAGCTGTTCCACGGCCTAATTAGCTGGCTCTAATGTTCCTGTATCTCTTTCCTGATGGGAGCAATCTAAAGCTGCTGTGTGCGAGGTGGAATGGATCCTCAATGATTTTGCGTGCCCTCTTCAGGCAATGATCCCAGAAGATCGCATTGATAGGGGTGGAGTGCGTGTTGGGGGAGACTCCAGTGATCCTCTCTGCCACTCTTATGGTCCTGTGGATAGAACTCTGATTAATTTCTCTTCAGCCAGTGTACCACAGCTGGCCAGGACGCTCTCGACAGAACTCGCATAATGGTGGCCAGTAGCATTTCCCGGTTCAGTCTTCTCAGAAGTACAGTTGCTGTTGAGCCTTTCTGGCAAGTGTGGTGTATCCACAATAGTTAAGTGAATTCCAAGGAACTTGATGCTCTCCACTACATATGTAGTGGAGGGTAGTTGTCCGTCATCCTTCTGAAGTCCAGTCGTCACCATCGTCTTGTCCACTCTGAGATTCAGGTTGTCGCTTTCGCACCAATCAAGAGATTTTCCACCTCTTCTCTGTAGCGTGACTCGTTGTTGTAGCTGTTGAGGCCGACAACTGTTGTGTCATTTGCAAAATTGATCACTCTTTTGAGCTGGATCTGGCGATGCAGTTGTGGGTCAGTATCATGAATAGGAGCGGGTTAAGCACACGGCCCTGAGGTGCACCAGTGTTACGGTGCTCAATGTTCTGCTACCAACCTAGATAGGCGGTGTTCAGGTGGGTAGCAGACTAAACCCTCCCCACCCATAGTCACTGGATTTAGTCCAAAAGTTTTGCTTCTTCTTAAAAAAAAAGGGGATTATGACAGACAACTTCAAGTTGAATACAATGATAATTTCAGATTTGCTGTATCACATAGGAAGTTGGAGAAACATTAAATTAACTTAAATTTAAATTTAACCATACAGCACAGTAACAGGCCATTTGGGCCCACAAGCCTGCACTGCCCAATTATACCCAAATGACCTAAAACCATGTTTTGAAGGGTGAGAGGAAACCCAGACAGACAACATGAGAGCATACAAACCCCGGTCCCGATCACTAGCGATAGAACAGTGTTGCGCTAACCATACCACCCTACAATTTATTGAATTTAGCATGTTTAATCACATAATGATGCTGAGACATTGTGTTTGTTCAACTGCTCTAAAATTATTTTTCGTTTGTACTCGACTCCTGATGCCTCTCATGTCAATCTCCAACAACAGTTGGCCACCACTGATGGGTTCCAGTTGCCCTGATACTGTTTCTCCATGGTTGCAATGACCTGGTGAAACATTTCACCATGTTCGTCATTGACTGCTCCAAGATGATCAGGGAAGAAGTCCAAGTGCAAATGCAGACCATTAATTTTCAAAGAGATGCTGGCATTTCATAGTTTTGTGTGCATGAAGTAGACTTAAAATATGACAAGAAATCACGAAAAATGGTATGTGATTGGAACATTTTAAGGTGACTTTTATTTTCAGTATCCTAGCCCAAAATCCATAAAACACACTGAAAAGAGTTCAGGAAGTAAAATCTTCATTGTCCAGGTAATCTATCACTGGAGACAGATTCAAGTATTTATAATTATATGCCAGCCCTGGGGAATGAAGCCAAAACCTTTGTGAATTCAAAGTGAATCAAGACAGCAGCAGAAAAAGTACGATGACCTCTGATGGTGGCTTCTGTCCTTGACAATCTACTTGCTTTAGAATCTGACATACAGTTTGCTTCTCAGTTCAAAAGTGACAATTCGTGGAAAGGTCAAAAATTTTGGAACAGATTCAGAATACCAAAACACCCATGGTATACTATGCGAAGAAGTGGACCGCCAGAACCCCACTTCCACCATCTTAGTCTCTCGGCACTTAGTGAGTTTGAAATCTCTTCGATTTTAGCTTTCAATAATCGTCAGAGATTGAAAATACAATAAACTTCATGTATCCAGAATCCAAGCAACTGGCAGCCTCTAGAAAATGTCAAAATAATCAAAAAAATTAAATTAAAAAATGAAAAAAAAATAATATATGAGTAAAAAAATAGGCAAAAATATGTAAGTTTAAAATGGTAAAAGTAAATGTTCACTTAAATCTTTGGTGAAGATGGCTTCAGCCAGCAGAGTGCTTTGGTCGCGCTTTGCTGATAGCAGATGTTTGAATTAAGTTGTGTGATACAGTAATGGCATCGCCCAGGATGAAGAGCTGGTTAAAGCCATTCGCTGTTGGGGTGACTCTCTTAAAGTGTCTCCTTATCCCTGCTTAGTACGAATTGCCACGATCAAAGGTTTCAACTGTAAACTGGGGGAGGGGGGGTTTGGAATGGAGGAATTATATATAATGTTATTGTTCGTCTTTTAGGCAGTTCCATGGAGGGGGAGGAACCTGCAGATGCAGTGACAGTTAAATGTTTTCAAATAATGTGACTGAAAAATAAAGTAGTATAAGTACAGTACGTTTCCGATTGTCCAAAAACCACTTTACCAAAATTATCACTTATCTGCGAAAATTTTCGGTGGCGACAGGACGTCACAAGTTGAATTTTTCTTTAACTTGCCATGCTTAAGTGGGACTCTGGTGCGCTGTTAGCTAAATTTTGAATCCAATGGTGCTCTCGTGTACTCAAGTGTATTTAAGGTAAGAATGAAACTTCATTTCATGCATGAAAAACCTTACCTTATTTTTTGTTGTTGTTTTATGCTGATGCCACTGGGCTGGGATCGGAGCGGGGACATCGGGCTCCTGGGCAGGTTCGGTGAAGGTGCTGGGGTAGTGTCTGGGATCGGAGCAGGGACCTCGGCTTCCAGGCAGGTTCGGCAAGGGCAGTGGGGAGGTGTCAGGATCGGCGTCGGCTGATTCAAGTATTCTACTGCTTAAACTGGGCTGCTTAAAGGTATTTCTCAGATATCCGGAAAATACAGATAACTGATACATGCCTGGTCCTGAGCGTTTCGGATCATCGAAATGTACTGAATGGTATTTTATGTCTTTTGTATTATTTTTAATACAGATGCATTGGTTAGACATTGTAAAAGCAAGTCTCAAGCAACCGCAAAATACAGTTATCCAGCATCCCTCAATCCCCATTGGTGCCGGATATCAGGAGTTTTACTGTATTTGATTCTCCCTTTTTGCCTTTTCCAATTTTCCACTGCTTCCAAATATTCAAATATTAATGTACACAGGAAGAAACAGGCCACATGGACTTTGGGATCTACTTATATTCTCATCAACCCTTTGCTTTTTAATATTTTGTAGCATCAATCCAGTGCCCCTTTAATAGCTGAGATTGAAGACAATTCCTGATAAATATGTCTAAATCATTCATTAATTGCTTAAATTAATTGCCTTGCTAACCAATGAAAGCCACCTTGCAGGATTTATGACATTACATCCATTGTAATACAGAGGTTACCAAGCTGCTAACCAGGACCTTCATAAGGCTTTTCAGTGTAGTTCTTTTATCTCACTCAAGTTGCTACCCTTCACTTGAGAGTTTAATGGTGTGCAACCAATTTAATAACCAGAATTACACAGCTTAACTTCAGCTAATATGCACAAAAGCACACAAAAATACCAGTCAGGATCATCCTGGAATACATACATAATCCGCTTCCTCATTTAAATACAGAACCACATGTTTAAGATTGAATTAATCAAATCATCATCTTTGTGGCTTCCCTGCAACCACTTGAACGAAGTTCCCCAAACCTTCCAGCATTGAACCTGCATCACTTTAATTCCTAACTGATTATCACTCACCTCACTCCAAGTTCATCCTTTCCACAATTCTCTCCTCCCCATAACCTGACGATAATGCAGCTTTCATTCCTGTCAGCTGACATTGTTATAGATTTCTCTCACTCTCTCTCTCTCTCTCTGTATCTATCAATCTCTTATCACTTCTCTCTCATCATCCCTCCCTCCTCACTCTCTCTCTCACACACATCCTCCATCTCCCCTTACCCTCTCTCTCTCACTTTCACACTCTCTACTCACCTTCTTTCTCTCCTCATCCCCTCTCTCCACTCTCCCCCTCACTCCCTCACTCTCTCTCTCCTCACCCCCTCTTGCACCTCCCTCCCCTCACCCTCCCTCTAACCCCTCACCCTCCCTCTCACCCCTTACCCTCCCCTCTCTCCTCACCTTCTCACACCCTCATTCTCTCTCCATCCCCTCTCGCTGTCCTTGTGCCTCTCTCCCCTCACCCCCTTCTTTCTCCGCAACCCACTCTCTCTCTCTCTCTGCACCCCACTCTCTCTCTTGCTCCGCACCCCACTCTCTCCCTCTCTCACTCCGCACCCCACTCTCTCTCTCTCTTGCTCCGCACCTCACTTTCTCTCTCTCTCGCTCCGCACCCCACTTTCTCTCTCTCCCGCTCCACACCCCACTCTCTCTCTGAACCCCACTCTCTGTCCACACCCTTCTTGCTCCGCACCCCACTCTCTCTGCACCCCACTCTCTCTCTCCTCACCTCTTTCTCTTCCCATAGGCAGTGAGAATGCTGAATGAAAGGAACTCCTCACACTTACCATCTGAGACTTGCATATTCTTGAAACAATGTTTATTTGTATAAATACTTGTCCTGCATATGTATTGCCTGTGATGTATGGTTGCATGTCTGCATGTTTTGCACCAAGGTGGAGAGAACACCATTTCGTTGGGTTGTACTTGTACAATCAGATGATAATAAACTTGTCTTGACTTGACTCTCTCTCTCTCACTATCCACTCACACTCTCTCTCTTCTGTAAGGTTTTCAACCTGACACCTTGACAACATCTTTCTCCTGCATTGATCCCTGCTGAGTTCAGCTGGGTCACTCATTCAGCTCCATTCCAAGACTTAATAAGTGTAAGACATAATTTATTTTTAATCAAAATTATCCTAAATCTCAGCAGTCCATAAATATTAGCCTCTTAATGGTGCCCAAATTTAATTGATAGCCATGCCTTCAACAGCCAAGGCTCTAAGGTTTGAAAGCCTCTATGTAAACTTTACCTCACCATCTCTTTGACCTCCTTTAAAATGTCCTCAATTCATCTTTACTCAACTGCCACCCCCTCATGTGATTCAGTGCTGTAGAATGCTTGAAAAGGCTTGCTATTATGTTGAAGCCTTGTTATAAATTGTTTGCTGCCTTGATGACTCAATCCATGTAACTGAATCCTTTTACATTTGGATGGCTCCATAAGATTCTCCACAAAGGTACTTGAAAGCATTTGGTAATCAGCCTTTAAATTGCACTATATGACTCCCTCATCAGAAAGTGGGTCAAAATGTAATTTGCAAATAGTGAAATAAAATAAATTCAAATTCAGCAATCATGCATTTAAGTCTGAGCTAACATCCATTGAAAGGGGGATTTGACAAACTCACAATATAGAGCAGCTTACCCAGACATTACAGGTGAATAGATGAGTATCACTCACAATACTAGTGAACAGCAGAATCCTGATCGCCATCAGTGTACAGCAGCGTCCCCGGACACTGTCAACGGATGTTCTTCCTGCGTCTGCGTGAGTTTCCTCTGGGGGCTCCGGTTTCCTCCCACTGTTCGAAATGAACTGGGGGTGGTAGGTTAATTGGGTGTAATTGGGCAGCATGGGTTCGTGGGCCAAAATGGCCTGTTACCGTACTCTATATCTAAATTTAAGAATCAAGATTCCTCAACCACTGATATTGAAGTGACTATTAGTAATCAATGGACTATACCCTATCGCAACCAGTGAGCAACGCAGTGACACGACTCACTACAAGTGATCGGTGGACTGTCAGCAGTCAACATCAGAGAATAGCGGAATAGCTCTGGGAGCTAAACAAATCTCTGTTTACTGCTTGTGAACAGTGGAGTCACCAATCACTACTAGTGAATAACAATAACCCTAAGTGTCCCAGACCAACATTACCAAACAGCAGAGTGTCGAGTGGACAGGACAATTTTTCTGATCATTAACAGCAGAGAATCACTGAGAGTTCCAGGTGAACAACAGAATCCCTGATCACTCAGACAAAGCTCAAGCAGCAACTGTGGATACCAAAGAAGACCCACTCACCACCATGGTGCAGGTGATAGACCAAGTCACCATCAGTTTACAGCTGATGAACCTGGTTACCCATTGGTGTGCAGCGGGGTATCTGAGAACTAAATATACTAAAACCCCTAGTATCCGGCACCTATGGGAATTGGTAGTAAGTGAATTTTCCGGTTAGTTGAGACTCATTCTTACAATGCCTAACTAATGCACCTGAATTAAGAATAAACAGTTTAAAAAACAAAACTAAACTTAAGCTGATGAAACTTCGATGAATACATAAAGCATTTTATTTTACTGTCACTGCTTGAGATAGGGTACAGTCCATTGATTACTAATAGTGACTTGGGACACTGCTGTTCAATATCAGTGATTGAGGAATCTCCATTCTTAAATTTAGATATAGAGTACGGTAACAGGCCATTTTGGCCCACGAACCCATGCTGCCCAATTACACCCAATTAACCTACAATCCCCCAGTACATTTCATCATTTGAAATCATTTAACTGGCGCTACTTCTGCAGGTTCATCTGCCTCCAAGGGGCTGCCCGAAAATATACAATAATATTATTATAGATAATTAACCTGCCCCCTACCCCAAGTTTACGATAAAGCCTCTGACTGGGATAACTCTTACTAAGCAGGAATAAGGAGACGCTTTAAGAGAGTCATCCCAGCGGTGAGCAGCATCAATCAGCTCTTCATCCCGGGCGACGCCATTGCCGTTTCACACAACTTTATTCCAACAGCTGCTACAAGCAAAGCTGGGCCCAAAGCATTCTGCTGGTTGAACATTTGCCCCCACCTTCACCAAAGGGTGATGTGTTACTTCAGAAAACATTGACTTTTACTATTTTAAACTTAAATATTTTTACCTATTATTTTATTCTAATTTATTTAAATTTTTAAATGTATTTTCCTCAATTTTTTTTGCCAGTTGGTTTTATTGTATGAATTGCAGAATGTACCCAGTTATTTCCAGTGAACTTCAGAATGCCACGAGTCAGAACAGTGAACAAGATGGACACAACCATAATCTGTACCTCCAGTCATCGTCAACAACAAAGCACCCCTAATCTTCCCATTGACTCTCACTGTCACAAATCACTGTCAGTGAACAGCAGTTTGACAGATCAGCACCAATGAATAGCAGAGAATCCACATCTGTGGTGGTACACCACAGGCCTACTGCAGGGGGCAACCTCTGTACCTGCAGAAGAGCATGGGGATGAGACAACACCTGGCCGGCTGTCAACGGACCAAGCCCCACCTAGTCAGGCGCCAATCACTCTCCGGGGTCTAAGCCTGAGCCGGCCCTTCGAAGTCACTCTCAGAGTTTACAGCAGCTCTCCTCACAGCCAGCTTTGTGGAAGCTTACATCGAATAAAGCCTGTTGTAGCCTTTTGGTTTTGTGTGTTTGCTTCTGACCAACAGTGCACCACAACATCTACCTAAACACAGGCGGCACGGTTAGTGCAATGCTGCGACAGCATCAGCAACCGGGAATAGGGTTCGAATCCCACGCTGTCTGTAGGGAGTTGGTGCATTCTCCCCGAGTCTGTGGGTTTCCCCATGTTGCTCCGATTACGTACGGGTGTCGTAGGTGGGCCGAAAGGGCCTGTTACTGTGCTATATGTGTATTAAAAATGTAATTGCTACAATGAAGAGCAGAGTTTGAGACCCTCAGAACACAGACCTTGGTCACTAATAGTGAACAGCAGTGTCTCAATTCACAACTTGTGACAAGGCATTGTCATGAGTAATGTATCAGATCAACATCAGTGAGCAGTAGAGTACACCCACCCCCCCTCACCCCCACCCCCAGCAATCATTACTCATGAATGGCAATGCTCCAAAATCACTATGAATGAATTGAGGAGTGAAGGTGAACAGCAGACAACCCCAGATCATTGACTCTGGACAGCAGCGACCCTGGGCAGTAAAAATGAACATCAGTATGCTCCTAAGGTCTAGCGGAGAGCAGCACAATGTCACCAATCAGAAAGGTGAATGGCTGAGAGTTTCCTTTTATCAACAGTGAACAGCATGCTGGGTCACCTTACCAGCTGTAAAGCATTGAAAGATACCTGGTCAGCACCAGTAAAAAGTGAAGTGTCCTTGAACACAGCCAGCAGGCAGTACAGTGTCCTGGATCATTAACAGTGAACAGAGGACTCTGTGTGAGCATCATGGTCAGTTAAAAGTAAAATATTCCTGAGTGGTTACAGTGAAGACAAGTATCCCCTATCATTAGAAAATTGTCGGGTATTCCCAATTTACATCAGTAACACTCAGATTGTCCTCTGTCACTAACAGAGAATGAAGGAGTACTTCTTTACGCATGAAATACAATTACCGCAAATATTCGTGTATAATGCAAAAAAAATTCCCCCTTTTCCTCTCAAAAATAGGGGGGGGGGGTCGCATTATACACTAGAGTAAATTTTTTTTTTAATTTTCTGCAGGCGAGCGGGTGAACGGTAGTCGGCAGTGTGACTCAGGTGGCCGGCCGGGCGGTATTCAGCAGCGGGACTCGGGCAGCCGGCTGGGCAGGCGGGTGAGTGGAGAGACGTGAGTGTGAGTCAGGAGGCTGGGTGGGCGGGCGGAGAGAGGCTAGCGCAACTCTGGCAGGTGAGGGGAGGGGGGTCGTATTATACACAGAGGTAAAATTTTCCCCCCTTTTTCCCCTCAAAAATGGGGGGGGGGGGTCACATTATGCACGAATATTTACAGTATGCAATTTCTTCATTTTTGACAGTAGGTTTGCTTTTGGAGTATTTGTTGATTGATGGCTGGGAGCCTCAGTTTACACAATCAAATGAAACATTAAAAGCCCAGTGCTCCAGTGCTGTTAATCAGCAAAGCTGAAATTATTTCCACTAATTAATTTTTTTTTAAATGGTTTCAAAATCTCAGTCTACTATTATTTGTTGATTTCAAAAGGTAGCAGCCCCCTGGGGACTCAACTCGGCATTCAGCCTGTTAGAAAAATATGGCTGGTCCACATCTTTGATGGGCCGAGTTAATTCTATCAAAATGCATATTTTGCCTAAATTCTTAAATCTTTTTCAGACTATACCATCTTTTATTCGTAATTTTTTTTGACTCATTAGATTCTGCTAAATCATCCTTTATATGGAAGTGTAAGCAACTGCAATTAAATAAAGTTCACCTTCAGAAGTCTAAAAGAAATGGAGGTACAGCTCTGCTTAATTTGCATTTTTGGGCGACCAATATACAAATTTACAGTTTGGATACACTTTCATAAACAACTTGACTGTCCATTGCAAGGAGTAATGGGATTGTGTACACTAAAAATCTCTCCATTCCAGCTTTTCTTGGATACTCACTTCCTTTTTCTTTGGATAAATCAATTGATAATCCAGTTTTTGAGCACATTGTAAGGGTATGGGCCCAGTCAGAAAATATTTGGGATTTTATGGTTTCTTTCTTCTTATTATATCCAATCATTTCTTCCAAAACCTTCCATGATAATTCTGTACTTAAAGACTGCCAAAGACTGTGTATCAGGTGTTTTAAAGATTTTTTTGTCGATAACTGCTTTGCATCATTTGAACAACTTTCTGAAAAGTTCGACCAATCAGATACCCATTTTTCAGATACTTGCAAATCAGACATTTTCTCCACTCTTGGATACCTAACTTTCCTGGTGTACCTGATACGAATATTGTTGATGTGTGTTTTCTTCAATTTACAATCGACTCATAAAGGTTTAATATCCATTATTTATGATGTTAGCAAGTTCAAGATCTGCCCCTCCTGATAAAATCAAATCTTCCTGCGAACAGGATTTCAGACTTTCATTGTCAGATGAGATTTAGGATTTAATCTTTAAGTTGGTTAACTCCACATCCCTTTGTGTCCGTTATTTAAAGCCTGGCACAATTCTGCCATTACCTTCTCCTGCGTGCTGCTAAAACTTGCCGCAATCCCCAGAACACCATTTTATAAGACAAGGCATCTGGATTGTTTCAATTGGTGGTGATCACTCCAAAAGTAAATGGTAGGTTGCAACATAAAGCTTGATGTGGTCTAGTTCCAATTTTTCTCTGCCTGGAAGAACTATTAAACACCAGATTATGGACAACCCTGATGCAGTTCGGAACACACTGTGATACAAATCTTTGGCTTTGCCTGCATGAAATAGATCCTCCTTTCAAAAAAGAAAATAATTTTGATTCGTACATTGGACTTGAGACAAAGTTAAGTCAAGAACAAGTCAAGAAATCTCACATTCCACAGGTCCTTGTAGTCAGAGGACAAATTACCCCTGTAGGACACAGAGTGCCGTGCTTTTCCAGATGTGTCGGCCTCCACCTGATAGATGGTCAAAGGCAAGAATGAATAGTTCCTCAGGTGCTCCTAAATCACAGTAATTGCATTGTTAGAGCTATAAAAGTTAATTAGTTGTGTAACAGCAGGCAAGTATGTCTGATATAAGGGCACCCTGGCTCTCATCTCTTTGTGTCTTGCAGCTGTTGGGTCTATTTTACACAGTCTCTGTTAAAGGAAGAATGAGGCAAAAGTTGGAGCTGAAATTTGAACATAAAATCCCTCAGGAACCTAGTCATTCAAAGCAATAGTCTTAAAGCAGAAAGGCTCTGTTAGAGAGGACTTTACCAAGGGCTAAGGCCCGATCACAGGCAAATGGTTCTAGCTTGGATAGATGGCATGGTTGGCTGGATATGTTGGGCTGAAGCACCTGTTTCTGTGCTGTAAAACATCATGATTCTCTTATTTTAATTAGACATCACAACCAGGCACCAGTGTCCTTTCAAATTGCTTTGTAAAATGGGATTAACCGGGCAATTTACTAGGTTAAAGACCCAGGAAAAGGGCTATTTGAGAGGGCCGAACCGGGCAAGCCCCGTCAAAATCCACCGTGTCCCAGACCTATCATGGAGGTGGTCAGAGAACCCAGTGAAACTTACCTGAGTGTTCTCCTCCACCTATTTGAAAGGAAAGATGGCTCACCTGGTTATTCTAGAACTTTAAACTGAAAGGGAACATAAAAAACACAGGGAATAGAGGATTCCCTGTCATTGTGTGACGTGTCACTCACCATGACATCGCAGGGGAGGGATTCCCCCTTAAATCGCCATGTTGGCAATTTAACTGGGAAATTAGGCTGCTATTTGAAAGGTGCAGGAGGGGCACCCGACCCAGTAATCTCACCCGGGTCCCAGGAGGGCTACCTGGATGCTGCAATGAGTAATACTACAGGACTAGTGGCTCAATGACTCAGCTAAACAAGCGGTTGCCCAACAGCACCAGCCATCTAGTTCAATCCTGACGTCTAGTGCTGCCTTTGTGGAGTTTGCATGCTCTCTCTGGGACTGTGTTCCCTTCCACATTCCCAAATCAAGGGTTGGCAGGTTAATTGGCCACTGTAAATTTCCCCTTGTGCAGGTCAGCGGTTGAATCTTGAGGGACTCGATGGGACATGGGGAAAACAAAATGTGAATGGATGGGCTGATGGTTCTCTTCCAATGCTGTGCGACTCTGTGACTGTCTGGTTAAATTGACCTCTGAGGATATTCAGATTGATACTATTTATTGTCATGTAATAAAACAAGAATTTGCCTTCCGTCTGTCATAAGGCAGACAAAGATTCACCACCATGAGTATCAGCATTGCCTGTGTCCCTTACAGTCAGAGAAAGAGAAGCAAATGGGAATCCTCCCCAGAGTCACCAAGTGCCCGTGGATACACCTCGAGCACTCCCGCAGCCTCTACAGCTCCACAAGGCTCCAGTTCAGTTAAACCATCGGCAAGCTGAGTCCTGATCCAAATCTCCAACGCAATGATGAAGCCTTCAGGAGCTCTTGCCCTCAGCATCCTCTCTAATCCCAGTTCCAATACCTGGTTCTCGTGAGTCAGTCTCCAGCTGCTCACGGCCTGTGGGGGGTTCCCGGCTGAAAATCAGCAACAACTTGCCACCTGTGTGTGTCCTTCAGCTGCAGAGCCCCTCACTCATCCACCGCCACGGTCATCATCCTTAGCATTCTCCCAGTTGGTGCCCAGCACCAGTCCACTGCTCCCCTCGAGTCTGTACCCCCTTGAGGCTGCTACCGAGCACAGACGCCGCCATTTTGAGCCCAGTCACATGATTTTAAATAAAACACCTTCAGCTCCTTTAACAAGCTGTTTAAAGTCTGTAAGGAGCCATCAGCAGTAGGACCCCGCAGGGGTCACGCTGTGTCTCCTTTCCCTGCTCTCCCCGGGTCCACACCAGCAGCAGGTGCTCTAGCAATGCCGCCATTTTTTTCCATATTGATAATGCTTTAAATATTTCACCCGTGTCGGAAAGCAGAGGTATATCTCCTACTCCAGAAACTTTGAGAGGTGCTGCCTTTTGGATGAGATGTTAAAGCAAGGTTCTGCCTGTTGTCTCAGGTGGATGCAAAGGATCAGATGGCAGGAGAGTTCTGCTCAATTCTTTTCGGTCAATCAGTATCATGGAGCTGAGATGACCTGTACCTTCTTTTTTTTTAAACTTTATTTATTCATTCAAAAAACAAATAATATGACATATACAGCAATTAAACATGAACATTTATATATATATATATATATATATATATATATAAAAAAAGAAATGACCTGTACCTTCTTGTATTGTTGTTTGTGGGAGCTTGCTCTCCACCAATTGGCTGTCATGTTTCTAACATTAATGATAATAAACAGGCAGAATACTATTTGGATGGGGTGAAAATTCAGACCTCGGATGTGCAAAGGGACCTGGGCGTACTCGTGCAGGGAACCTAAAAGTTAATGGCCGGGTGGGATTGGCAGTGAAGAAAGCGAATGCTATGTTGGCATTCATTTCAAGAGGAATAGTGTACAAGAGTAAAGAGGTGTTGATGAGACCTCATTTGTGCAGTTTTGGGCCCCCTATCTTAGAAAGGATGCGATATTGTTGGAGAGGGCGCAGAGGAGATTTACTAGGATGATTCCGGGAATGCAAGGGCTAACGTACGAGGAGCGTTTGGGTGCTCTTGGGTTGTATTCATTGGAGTATCGGAGAATGAGAGGAGATCTCATCGAGGCATTTCGTATGTTGAAAGGTTTAGATAGGGTGGATGTGGGTAAGATGTTTCCCTTGGTGGGTGAATCAAGGACAAGGGGTCATAGTCTGAAAATTAGAAGTTATTCATATAAAACAGAGATGAAGAAGAACTTCTTTAGCCAGAGGGTCGTAGATCTGTGGAACTCACTGCCACATACATCAGTGGAAGCCAGATCACTGGGAGTATTTAAACAAGAAATAGACAAGTATCTCATTAGTGAGGGCATGAAGGGATATGGGGAAAAGGCCGGATATTGTGTAGAGTAAGTGTAGATTTACAGAACAGACTAGATGGGCCTAGTGTCCTGGTTCTTTTCCTTTGCCTTGTGATTTTGTGAGTTTATTGTCCTATACATTACACAATGCACCAAAATTCTTACTTGGTGCAGCCGATCAGGTAATTAATAAAAAGAAAGCAACTATAAGTTGTATTCAATGAAGTAAAAAGATATCACAACTACAAAAGATATATAAAAAAATTGCAGTAATGAATACATCAATAAATCCTTCCTTGATTATAAAGGCTGTGAATGAATCAACTGAACAAGAAGATCGTCCATTTAATTCACCCACCTTTTTTCTTAAGAATTATTTTGGGTTCATTGCTTTTGCTTTTAATAAAACACTCTTCTGGTCTGCAAAGAATTATGTAAAGAAAAACTTTGCCCTATTACACTGGAAGCTGTAAATGTACCAGGGAGCCCGTATAACCATTTAATCAAACCAGCTGATTAGTAGTGAAGTTTTGCCTTGCCATTTGATGGAAGGTTTGTTTAGATAATTGTTGCTTGTGCAATTGGTGATGGCTGACATCTGGAGCTGCAGGGAGCTGCTATTCACTTCAAAATATATCTCAATGAGCAGAATTACCAAATTGCCTGGTACCAGATGCCACAGTTACTGTGGGTTATGTTCTCCAGCAGTGAGATTACCTAGCAATTAAAACAGACCTGAAGCATTCAGCCCACCTGAGCTGTTCCATGTTTTTGCTCCAATGTCACAATCCTTCTCTCACCCCTCTCGACCTGTAACTTGTTTTATCTCCTTCTCTGACAACTTAATCCAACCCGTTAAAATGATTACCAAAAAATGGCAATCTGAAATAAAATGCTGAAAACACTCAACAGGTTAGGCAGTATCTGTGGAAACAGAGTTAATGTTTCAGATCACAGACCCGTCCTCAGAACAAGAAAAGAGAGCAAGTAGGGTCGGGGGGGGAGGGGGGTCAACACAGACTCTCCCTTATTCCATTCCTTATATTTAAAACTAACTTGTTTTCTCTTTTTCCACTTCTGATTGAGGGTCCTAGACTTGAATTATAATTGTATCTTTTTACACAGACGCTGACTGCCCTGCTGAGTGTTGAGCATTTTCTCTTTTACTTTCAACTACACTGTTCATCTCTAACCCTCCATGTGCTAGCATATTCTTCAACCCTCCATGTGCTAGCATATTCTCCATTCCATGTGCTTCTGGATGAAAATGTTTCTCCTGAATCTTTTGCTGATTTAAAACTTGAAAGTCTGCAGACCGTGTGGTTGAAGTTTAAAAAAAAAGTGCTGGAGAAACTCAGCAGGTCAAACAGGGTACTTTATATAGCAAAGATAAAGATACATAACCGAAGTTTCGGGCTTGACCCTTTATCAAGGTATGGAAAAATGTCGACAGGCATCTGAACTAAAAGTTAAGGTGGGGGGGGATGGGGTGGAGGAAGATCATAGTCCAAAAGGGAGGAGGTGGAAAGGTGGAGAAGGAAGGGAGGACCCACTAGCAAGGAAGGGTGGCTAGATAAATAGAGGGGGAAAAGGGTAGAGAGCTGAGAGAAAGGGGAAAGAAAGAGACAGAGAATGGAGAGTAGGCTAGCAGAAAATGGAGAAGTCGTTATTAATGCCATCTGGCCAGAGTGCCCAGATGGAAAATCAAGTATTGTTCCTCCATTTTACAGGTGGTTTTGGTGGGATAATACGAGGTCATAAACAGATATGTGAGTATGGGAGTGGGATGCAGAATTGAAATGGTTTGTTCATCACTATCACTGGTTTTTTAGTTACTATCTTGACATCTGCACAAAGTGAAAGGAAGAAAATTTAGGGGTTTGCACAGAGAATTGTGAATGTCTGGAATGCTTTACCAGGAGTGATGATGGAGGCTGAAATATTTGGGGCATTTAAGAGTCTCTTAGATGGATGGATGGCACATGAATGAAATAAAAATAGAGGGTTTCGATGTCAGAAGCATTTAGTTTTTTTGGTAAGAATATATAGACCAGCACAACATCACGGGCCCAAGGGCCTGTACAACATCAAGGGCCCAAGGGCCTGTACTCTGCTGTAATGTTCTCTGTATGATGAATTTATGTTCGGATCCACCTTCTCTGACTTTAACACACTCTGATGCTTTTAATGCTTCCCCCTCGAGAAACAAGAAATCTTCTTATCTTGTTGAATCCTTCGGGATTATAACTTTTATTTTTACTCTGTCCAAAGCTTCTGTGCACTTTTCTATCACATATAGTTATACATATTTTACACGTGGTAGGTTCCACAGGCATTTAACATGCTTTTCAATTCTACTGTTCTCGAAAAGAACCATTGAGTTTTGTTTGTATTTTATGACATAATAAATTTGGTTTGCTTTTTCCAATGATTTCATTTGGGAATGTACACATCTAGATCCCTCGACATGGAGAATTTTTACCATCATTACCGAAATGCACTACAACACACCTATCTAAATTACAGCTCATTTGCTTTCCTGTTCTGAATGCTTTCTAATGACAATATATTTCACTCATACTTTTCCTCGCTCTTTTATAAACACCATCCAATTTGTTGTTTTTCATTAATTTTTCTAATTGTCTTTACAATTCCCATTTGTGTAAATAGTGATAACAGTTGGCTATGCACCAGTAACTGCACAATCCCATTTTTTAACCTTTGTCTGCACACACAATTGTTACCATTCAATGCTTTCTATTTCATGATCTAACCTTGGGCCTGACTATTCTATAAAATCCAAGTACCGTGTCTTTGTCAAATCTCTGCTACTTCTTCAAAAACATTCAAAAGATTTGTCGAAGCTTGACCTTCCCATTGAAATCCCTTTCATTACACTTCTCGTTTCCAGATACTGTTGCAACTTTGAGCAAAGATCCCATTGTCCTTTCCACCATCAACACCAAGGTAGATTATACTAGTTTCCTTGGCCTGCGGCTTCAGTCATTTTATATCTTGGAGCAAAATTAGCTTCACATATCTTTTGATACAGTGGTCTTCTCTAAAGTATTGGTATGCACACAGTCGCATTTGCTTTTATATGACCTGACGTGATCCCTTGCAACTAAAGAATTTATTGATTAGTGCTTCATTCTGTTAAGTGTCTCAATTCCTTCTATTTAGCATTTTTAGTTTGCACTACCACTACATTGAGTTTTCAAATGAGAAGTGGCATTTTATTGCCTTATGCCTTCATAGCTTTATTTTTTTGCATTCTTTTTCCCCTCTTACAAGAAATACATACAGTACTATACCATGGAATATCCAGTTAAATTTTGTACAAGTAGCCTGCACTGTATGTGCTTCACTCAAGCCTTCTCCCATATCTTTAGTTAGCCGCTTTCAGGTTCTTGGACGCAGATAATGTGCTGACAGACGCGGCTGGGGGAGTGCAGCTGGGATGTTCAGCTGGCCGCGGAGAAGATGCCTTTCTGTCGCCTGAATGTGCCGGCTGAAAGAGAGCCGCGTCCGAGTGAGCGCCGGCTCCTGTGGATTGTGGCCATAGTCCCACTGCTGCTTTCAGGTGGAACGGGGGAATTCTCGGAGCAGGAGAATATACCTACAGGAGGAGGGTTAGGTAAGTGCTCCTCCTGGTCAGGTTCTCCACTTTCAGGTGGCCAGCCGCATTGGGGTAAAATAGGCGGCTTTACAGTCAGGTATTCTGGCGACATGAAAGTAGCTTCTGTCTGTTGCCACGGCCCTTCTCCTTAATTTGCAACCTTGATTTGCCTAAGGGAGGAGGTAATGGGCATGTGAAGTTACAGGAAGTATACATATATATATATATATATATATATATATACACAAAAGAGTCTGGAAAAACAACCAACTGAAAAACCTCACAAAGATTAGCGTATGCAGAGCCGTTGTCATACCCACACTCCTGTTCGGCTCCGAATCATGGGTCCTCTACCGGCATCATCTACGGCTCCTAGAACGCTTCCACCAGCGTCTCCAGAATGGAGGTCCATCGCCTTCCCAAGATCGTGTTATATGGCGAGCTCTACTGGCCACCGTGACAGAGGTACACCAAAGAAGAGGTACAAGGACTGCCTAAAGAAATCTCTTGGTGCCTGCCACATTGACCATCGCCAGTGGGTTGATATCGCCTCAAACCGTGCATCTTGGCGCCTCACAGTTCGGCGGGCAGCAACCTCCTTTGAAGAAGACCGCAGAGCCCACCTCACTGACAAAAGACAAAGGAGGAAAAACCCAACACCTAACCCCAACCAACCAATTTTCCCCTGCAACCGCGTCTGCCTGTCCCGCATTGGATATATATACGTATATACACACACACACACACACACACACACACACACAAACAGGCACGCACGCACACATTCTGTGGTTGGCCTCACTCCACATCATCGAGCTTAAAGTGTCCAGAAGAGGGGGCCGATGAGCGCAAGAAACAGAGGTTCACTGAGCCTGCAGCTGATGTGCAGCAACATGGCTGGAAGGCAAGGGGCCGACTGGTTGAAGTAGGCTGCTGAGGATTTGTAGCCACATTGACATCAAGGCTATTCTCTGAGTCGGGAGTGCGAGGAAAGATACAGCAACGAGCAGTTAAAGATCTCTCCAGAGCTTCTGAAAAGTGTAGTCAACGGCTCTGGATGAGAAGAAAGGATTCCACCTGGGCACTCAAGTGAGTGAATGGCATCTAGGGGGTGAGCCCGGGACGCCGGGATTCATGGCCGAACCCTCCAGAGGTATCGTGGACCTATCAGCGAAATACTGAGGAAGGAGGGCACCTAACCCAGAAGATGACACCACTCACTTGACTACTCTGTAGAACCTAGGTAGAAGGACTCAGGAGTGTAAGTTTAGATATGCATTAAAGATTCAAATACTAAGTTATTTGTATTTCAATATTGTTATATTGTTTTAATGTTTGTATTATTATTATTCCATCAGCCAGCTCCCCACCATGACCACCATCTCCCCCCCCACCCACCCCCACATATTCATCGGGCACACACAACTCAAAATGGTCAACCAGTTTACCTACCTCGACTGCACCATTTCATCTGATGCAAGGATCGACAAAGAGATAGACAACAGACTCGCCAAGGCAAGTAGTGCCTTTGGAAGACTACACAAAAGAGTCTGGAAAAACAACCACCTGAAGAAACACACAAAGATCAGCGTGTACAGAGCCGTTGTCATACCCACGCTCCTGATCATGGGTCCTCTAACGGCATCACCTATGGCTCCTAGAACGCTTCCGTCAGCGCTGTCTCCACTCCATCCTCAACATTCATTGGAGTGACTTCATCACCCACATCGAAGTACTCGAGCTGGCAGAGTCCGCAAGCATCGAATCCACCCTGCTGAAGACCCAACTGCGCTGGGTGAGTCACGTCTCCAGAATGGAGGACCGTCGCCTTCCCAAGATCGTGTTCTATGGCGAGTCTCCACTGGCCACCGAGATAGAGGTGCATCAAAGAAGAGGTACAAGGACTGCTTAAAGAAATCTCTTGGTGCCTGCCCCATTGACCACCCCCAGTGGGCTGATCTCACCTCCAACCGTGCAGCTTGACGCCTCACAGTTCGGCGGGCAGCAGCCTCCTTTGAAGAAGACCGCAGAGCCCACCTCACTGACAAAAGACAAAGGAGGAAAAACCCAACACCCAACCCCAACCCACCAATTTTCCCTTGGAACCGTGCCTGCCTGTCCCACATCGGACTTGTCAGTCACCAACGAGCCTGCAGCAGACGTGGACATTTATCCCTCCATAAATCTTCGTCCGTGAAGCCAAGCCAAAGAAGAAAGATTACAAACCAATAAAAATAGTAAAAAAAGAAAAAAAAAACTGATGTGGTGAGGGAACATGATACCTAGTTGATGAAGGGCAACTTTCAGTCATGTTTATGAAGGAGAAAGGTTTGGCATCAGCAACTAAACTGCTTGCCCTGGATGCACGGACACACTCACCCTCAAACTATTGTGCACTTTTGTTCCTACTGCAATCTGCAATACTACTTCAAGTGAACGTTGTCCCACTTCCATCAGGAAGGAGGTGTGGGAGCATCAAAATTAGGACGGCAAGGCTGGGAAATAGCTTCTTCCTGCAGGCTGTGAGATTGAGGAACAGTATCTTACAACCAAGTAAATCATTCCAAAATATTTACGTATATTTATTTTAAATTATATCTTTGCAAATATGTGTTGTGTATGAATATGCATCCATTGCAGTCCATAGAAATGCTGATTCATCCGATTGTATATATACTTAAAACCCAAAAACAGCACATAAGATGAGACAAGAATAAAATTGAGAAAGTAACACAAAAAAAGTGAAATAAAATGATGAATCACATAAAACAATAAAAATCTAAAGATGTAAAACCAAAATGCTGGAGAAACTCAGCAGGTCCAGGTTCAACAGTGTCCTTTATATAGCAAAGATGAAAATACATAATCAACATTTTGGGCTTGAGCCCTTCATCAAGGTATGGAAAAATGTGGGCAGGCATCTGAATAAAAAGGTAAGTGGGAGGAGCATGGTCGCAAAGGCAGGAGGTAATAGGTGAAGAAGGGAGGGAGGGCACCCTTCAGGGAGGGCATAGCAGCAAGCAAGGGGAGGAAGGATGGCCAGATTCCACACCTGGGCCATGTCCCAAATAAATAACTTGAATATCTCAGTTGTTGGTGGAGCTGGGCTAACTGAATGGGATGGTGCTGGTTGCATCCCCAGATTTTGTTCAGATTTTCATCTCAAGCAGGCGGGGAGAATGTGCACGTTCTTGCTCCTGATGGCTATCTATTGACACCTGCCTGGAAGTAAATTTCTCCTCAAGTAGAAAATTAAAACATGTCTGAAAGATAGCCCCCAATCCAAACCCAGCGAACTTGAATTGTAGCTTTATTTCTGTATCCATCTCCAGTTTAAGACATTTACAGATAGATTGGAAAAAAGACCTCATGCCTGAGATAGTCTTGTATTGATAAATAGTAGTAGAACATGCAGTGACATGTAGCGAATCATTCTGAACTGGTAAACTACTGACCCTGTTTGGCAAAATACATCATGAAATGACTCTAAAAGCTCTCAGAGATCTTACATATGATTCAATCCATGCAATCTCCCTCTCCATCCACTTCATCAAAACCTTTCATTGTTTGACAGGACTTTATTAGGTCAACCCTAAGTCTTCTTTTCTGAAGATAAAAACATCTCGTATCTTCATCTTCTGGTATATAAAGCCTTGCAATTCTCACATCTTCCATGTAAATCTTCAATGTGATCCCTTCTGTGTTTCAATATCCTTATGACCATGTTACAACTAGAACAGTGTGTGATACTCCAAAGTCATCCAATCGTTTCAAGGCAAATGTAGAATGATTTCTCGAGTTTTAAATTCTATCCTCCTCAATATGAATATAATGGCTTTGGTAACCGATGGCACATCTTTTAGTGACTGGTGTATTTGTATACAGAAATATAATTGTCCCACACCTAAACACAAGGTTTTCAAGTAATAAGTGATCTCCCCATTCTTCTGACCAACCTGGACCACCTCACATTTATCTGGGTCAACATCTAAAGAAAAAGGAAAAAGAGAGGAACTCTGATGTTGAATGTGGGTGACGGTGGGTGTGGGTGACCAGGCGTGCAGGGGATGGTGACGTTGGGTGAGGGTGATGGTGTGTGTGAGGGATGGTAGGGGCAGGCAACAGAGCATGATAAATGTGAGGTGCTACATTTTGGAAAGGCAAATTTAAATAGGTCATATACATTGAATGGTAGACAATTGAGGAGTGCAGAGCAACAAAGGGATTTAGGAGTTATGGTAAATAGTACCCTCAAGGCTGATACTCAGGTAGATGGTGGGGTGAAGAAGGCATTTGGAATGTTGGCCTTCATAAATCGGAGTATTGAATTCAAGAGTAGGGAGGTTATGATGAAATTGTACAAGGCATTGGTGAGGCCAAATTTGGAGTACTGTGTACAGTTTTGGTCACCAAATTATAGGAAAGATATAAACAAAATAGAGAGAGTGCAGAGAAGGTTCACGAGAATGTTGACAGGATTTCAGGGTCTGAGTTACAGGGAAAGGTTGTGCAGACTGGGGCTTTTTTCTCTGGAGCGTAGAAGATTGAGAGGGGACTTGATAGAGGTGTTTAAGATTTTAAAAGGGACAGACAGAGTAAATGTGGATAGGCTTTTTCAATTAAGAAAGGGGGAGATTCAAACTAGAGGACATGGTTTAAGATTGAAGGGGGAAAATTATAAGGGGAACATGAAGGGAAATTTCTTTACGCAGAGGATGGTGGGGATGTGGAATGAACTTCTGGCAGACGTGGTCGAGGCGGGATCATTGGTTACATTTAAGGAAAGACTGGATCGTTACATGGATAGGAGGGGACTAGAGGGGTATGGACCGGGTGCTGGTCAGTGGGACTAGGAGGGTGGGGATTTGCTACGGCATGGACCAGTAGGGCCGAACTGGCCTGTTCTGTGCTGTAAGTGGTTATCTGGTTATATGGTTATATGGTGTGGGTGACTAGGCGTGCAGGGGACGTTGGGTGACAGTGCGTGCGAGGGACAGTGGGCGCGGGTGACAGAGCGCGTGGGTGACTTTGGATACCTCCGCATTATGTGTTTATCTGGTGGAGAGCGATTAAGTTTTCAGCCTTAAGATTTTAGGTATTTTTGATTGAACCAATCTGTCAGGAATCCAGGCTGAGTTCTGCTAAATCACAAACAAACTCTTTGGAGCAATTACACAGAGAGGCAATTAGTTTAGCTGCATTGTCAAAGTTGTCCAGTTTTCTTACTGTCGGTCAACATGCTTTTTACATGGATACTATAGCTAAATCCACTTCTACAAAGAGTGCCCGGAGGGACTGTATTACCTTGGGCTCTTACTGCTCTTTGAACACATTGATTTTATTTTGTTCCCACTGGAGAGTGGAGTATCTGAAGGAGCTTTGGCTTTTCCACTTAATTCTATATATTTACCCAACAAAACACAGAAAATACACCACAGGCACTTGATAGTATATCAGAAGACAAGACCAATCAATCTTCCAATGCCTCCAAGACTTCAATGTTATGGTTTTGATGGTACAGAACGATTACTAATTAGTTCAATTAATCCAGTTCCTGTAGTAAATTCCTGTTGCACAGCAGGCTTTACAGTAACTGTCTTTCCCAGCTGAAACAGTGGATTGAGCATAGAATTGTTAATAATATTAAGAATGACAAATTGGACAAATCCCTCAAAGGAAAACAAGGCAATAGAATTCAGGACTGAGTCCATACTGTATGTCTCTGATATTAACTCAAATAGACTTCCGAGTAAGCAAGACATGAAAATATTTAAGAAACATCTGGGTTGTGCAGAGGAAGGGCCCTGGAGCTGCTCTGGGTGTGGTCTAATGGAACATAGGCATCTTAGAATGGATGTCCAAATTCTTGATCAAACATTATTGCTTCAGGATTCACGATCTCCAAAGGATAAAAAGTGCCTTTGCTGTACACTGCCAAGTCTTTCACACTCTCAGGGTGGAAACAAAGGGAAAGTGTGTGCTGCCACACATGCTCAAAGAATAAGACGTTTTGCCAGAAGCCATGGCATGTTTAGTTCTCCAAATTATTGGAGCTTTCAGCAGATGCACATTGCCCAAATTCCACTGAAGAGTAAAAACTCAGTGCTGGAGAAACTCAGGTGGTCCAAGTGCACTTCTTGCAGCAAAGACAAAGCTACCTAACCAACGTTTCAGGCATGAGCCCTTCATCAAGGTATGACATAATGTAGGCAGGGGCCCGAACAAAATGCTGGGACATAATGGCCAAGGGGAGTAGGGCCGAACTGGCCTGTTCTGTGCTGTAAGTGGTTATATGGTTATATGATTATATGGGAGGAGCACAGTCCTGAAGGAAAAAGGTAATAGGTGGATAAGGGAGGTAGGGCACACCAACAAGCAGGGGAAGGGGGTATGGCTCTGTGAATGGAAAAGGAATGGGGTGGAGAGATGATGGAAAGAAGGCAAAGGAAAAGGGAATGGAAAGAGAACTGAGAGTTGGCTACCAGGACAGGAGAAATTGATGTTTATGCCATCAGGTTCGAGAGTGCCCAGGCAGAAAATCAAGCGCTGTTCCTCCAATTTAGGGGTGGCCTTGGTGGGATAGCAGGAGACCATGGACAGACATGTGAGCATGGGAGAAATGAAGTGGTTGGCCACTGAGAGATCCCTGTCACTGGTGTGGACAGAGCAAAGGTGCTCAGCGAAGTGATCTCCCAATCTCTCCAAGGCCTTAAAGGGAACACCCGATACAGTAGATAACTCCCATGGATACACAGGGAAGAGTTGCTTCATTTGAAAGGACTGTTTTGGGTTCTGAATAGTGGTGAAGGAGGAGGTGTGGCCTCAAGTATGGCACTTCTTGGCATTGCAGGGAAGGTGCTGGGGGTTGTAAGGTAAAACATCATGAGATGGGAATGCGTAAGGAGTTACCCTGTACAGGGCTGTAACAAGATGTGAATGCATCCTTGTACTTACAAGATAAGAGAGACATTGATGGATTGAGAGGCAGGAAGCTAGCAGGGAAAGGATAGCAACAGTTTTAGTCATTGGACAAGTAATGATATGATGATGTTCTAAGCATGTATCCAAGGGTATAAAAAATCACCATTTTGCTGATAACGGCAGAATGCATTCTCCGACTAACATTGTTAGTCGCAAGTGTTACAATCCGGTAATAAAGAACAAAGAACCCTGATTTCGACTCAGTCTGGTGTTTGTCTCACTCATTCATGAACAAAGCAGACCTAACAGGGTGGGGGGGAGGATGGCGATTAGTGGGGAGGGATGAGTTGACGAGGGAGACACAGAAAGTGTGGCCCCTGCAGAAGGCGGAGAGGGGAAAATGTGTCTAATGGTAGGATCCTGTTGTAGGTGGCCTCAATTACGGAGGACAATGTATTGGATGTGGAGGCTAGTGGGTTGGTAGGTCAGGACAAGTGGAATTCTGTGTTTGTTATGTCAGGGAGCAGAGGGGGCCAGTTCAGATGAGGGGGAAATGGAGGAGATGCAGGTAATGGCTGAGTTAATGATGGTGGAGGGAAGCCACCATGGAAGAAGGCAGACATTTCAGATGATCTGGCCTGGAAGAACTCATCTTGAGAAATTGTACTCATCTTTTCCCGACTATTCAGAAAAAACCACGAGCCAATGAATGCTTCTCAGTTGCTAATTAAACTGTTAAAAAGTTGATTAAGATTAATCTGTTTCTTTTCTGGCTTGGTGTCTTAAAAATTCTTGGTTTTGATTGGTTGTTCATACCACAGTACCTGGACACCATGGACTAGAAAAGCAGGCTTTGTGAGGTGAAAAATCTTGCTAACTGAATCTGCGGGTGAGGTAATGCCTGTGGGTAATACTGTATGGGGCCAGGTGAGGTCTGGGCCTGATGTCCCGCTCACCCAGGGAAAGTGCATGCGTAAAACTTCGCCTCTCCTTTCTCGGTGTCATGCTCGCCACATGGCCGCTGACTGGCTTGTCAGGCAAGAGGTCATTGTAAATGGCCTCTCCTACATTATTGCATTGGTATCAGCACCTTCTCGTCAATGTCCCCTGTTTTCACTGAGTTTGCTACGTCATGGCGTGACCGAGTGTCCAACAATATAACTAGATGGGTAGGCTGGGCTTGTTAGCCTTGGTTGGCAGCCAGTCCAAGAGCAGGAAAACTGATTTCAAACCCAGGCAGAAGGGGCTCACCTAGGACAGTGGTTTTTAAACTATCCCTATGCCACAAGTGCTCTGTGATTAGTAAGGAATTGCTTAAGGTGGTAGTGACCCAATTGTTACTGATATATTTTGCTTGAAAAAAATGGTCATGGCCCATTTCCTTTAGAGTTATGAAACCGTGCACATAACTATGGTATGATTAAAACCGTGGTTTTCACTCACATATCACCTTAAGCTCTCCGGGGAAAAAGATTCCAACATGTCTATATCCTAATTAGGTAGCCCCTCATCTTGAAATAATATCACCCTAGTTCCAAATCATCCTACAACAGGAAATATCCTCTCAGTACTTATCCAGTCAGGTCCCTGTTGAATTTTATGTCTCAATAAGGCCACCTGATTCTTCTAAACTCCAATGAAAATAGGCTCACCCATCCAACCCCCTTTCCTTGTATAGGCTCAACCAATCATAACACAATGCCTTCATCCTAGGAATAAACCTGTTCCCAAAATGCCTCCTGTGGAAGCATATTTCTCCTTAAATAAGGAGGACAAAACATAATGGAATTATAAAACTGCTATAACACACTGCAACATTACGACAAGAGTATCGCATTGAATCATACTGAATATTGAAAGGGGTAGGCAGAGTGGACACAGAGAAGATGTTTCTAGTGGTGGAGGACATCTCTTTAGAACAGAGTTGAGAAGTTTCTTCAGCCAGAGAGTGATGAATCTGTGGTATTTGTTGCCATGGTTGGCTGAGGAGGCCAAGTCACTCGGTATAGTAAAAACAAAGGGTGATAGGTTCTTGATTAGAAAGGGGTTCAAAGATTATGGGGAAAAGACAGGCGATTGGAGTTGAAAGAAAAAAATACATCAGCCATGATTTAAATGGCAGAGAAGGAATGAATGGCCTAATTCTGCTCCTAAGATTTCTCGACTTAGACATTGCCTTACATTGCTGTTTATGGTTTGGTTAATAGGTTATGTAATTTAGGTTTCTATGGCTTGATCATATTTCTTCCCTCCAAAGGAGATAACCTCACCTTTTCTTTTTAAACGTTATGAAATTTCTGCCCATTCCCTTAACCTATATTTTCAGATTCTTTACCTTCTTCTCAAAACATGCTTCCCCATCTACCTTCTATATAATCAGCAAACCTTGCTAAATATACTGACTTCCCTCAAAATTAATGTTCGATGGAAAAAAAAATTGAAGCCTCACACTGACTGATACCTGTAGCACCCCAATGGATACAGCATAGAAATCTGGAAACAGCATTTATTTCACCAATCCTTTATCCAGCCTAAAATATTCTCCACAAAGCCACAAACTGTTAGCTTTTGCAGAAAAGTTTCATGTGGCAGCTGCAACAATCGCTTCCGGAAATCTAAATACACTACAACTGCTGATCCTCTTTTATTTACTTGGTTTGATACATCATTAAAGCCCTATAATAAAATTGTCAAGTACTATTTCCCTTTCACAATATCATGTTGACTCTGCTTGATCATATAATTGTTCCTCCCCTAATGGATTCCAGAATCTTCTATTTTGCTGTTTTCTGTCTCCCTCCATTCAGAATAGGATTGTTAAATTTGTGGTCTGCTGGATCCTTTCTAGAGTCCAAAAAAACCCCAGAAGATTATGGCTAATGTGACCATTATTTCTTCAATTTCTTTTTGATCAATTCTGCACATATCACTCGACTTGCTTGCTGCTTACCAAGCACTTACCTTTCTTTGCATCTTCAATGAATTTGTAAGGGCATGTTTCTCTTCAGAGATAACAAGGACTACGGTTGGTGCCAAGGGGAAGCATTTGTAGGCATGGTCCCCTCTTGTGAAGTCTGTGCCCACATACGCTCGTGGCTATTGCTCACTGTCAGACCCACCCCGCCCACGTCACTAGCATCCAGCTTGACGCACACTATTGACTCTCCACGCAAGACTCTCCATGTCAGAGGGACGGAGGTGGTTTACATCTGCTCAGCAGGTAGGCCACTACCAGCAATCCCCCACCCTGCTGAGTGAGTTTACAACTGTCGGACTGTGCCCCAACCAGTTACCCAATCATCTTCCTCTAACAGGCACCGACCCTGACATTGAGAGGTTTGAGAGCATTCTAGCACACAGTGCGATGTTGGCCACATTTCACTAGGATCATGGTCTGACTCAAGTGTGTCTCAGTTTGAGCTGCCTCAATGACTATCACCCAATAGCACTAACTTCTACTGAGATGAAATGTTTTCAGAGGCTTTTCATGAAAGAATTAATATGTACCTAAGAAATTCCCACTGCAATTCGTCTATTGTCACAATCGCTTCACAGCAGATACAATATCATTGGCTCTCCACTCAGCTCTGGATCACCTCGAAAAACAACAACTCATACATACGGCTGTTGTTCATCGACTACAGCTCAACCTTCAACAACATTACTCCCTCAGTGCTGGTCAAGAAGCTGCAAACAGAGATAGATTAGTTCTTTGAATGGTGTCACACTAACAACCTTGAGCTCAACATTAGAGAAACCAAGAAGATGATTGTGGAGTTCAGGAGGAAGGCAGGGGAACACGACCCATTCCTCAGAGGGCTCAGTAGTGGAGAGGGTCAAGAACTTCAAATTCCTGGGTGTCAACAACTCCGAGGATCTGTCCTGGAGCCTGCACGTTCATGCAATCACGAAAAAGGCTCGCCAGCAACTAGACTTGATCAGGTGTTTGAGGAGATCCAGTATATCACTGAAGACTCTTGAAAACTACAAGTGTACCGTGGAGAGCATTCTGATTGGTTGCATCACTGTCTGGTACGGAGGCGCCAATTCTCAGGACAAGATTAATCTCGAGAGGTTAAGAGGTGGAGAGGTTGTTAACTCGGCCTGCAACATCACTTGCACTAGATTTCACTCCATCTAGGACATCTACATGAGGCAGTGTCTTAAAAATGCAGCCTCTATTCTCAAAGACCCCACCATCCAGGCCATGCCCTCTTCACTCTGCTACCCTCAGGGAAAAAGGTACAGGAGCCTAAAAACGAGCACTCAACACCATAAGGACAGCTTCTTTCCCATTGCCATCAGATTCCTGAATAATCAATGAACCAAAGACATTTTTACATACCCATTTTTTAATTTATTGTTGTAAGGTGGTGTACATGAATGGGTGCCCTATGACGCTGCTTCAAAACACTGAATTTCATGACTTGCTCATGACAATAAATTCTGATTCTGATTTGAGGCTTATTTGGCAGAGCGTTGTGCAGTACTCCCTCTATAAAAAAGTTTCACCTCTTAACGCAATGTTAAGTTTGACCTTTCAGCAATACCAAAAGATGGTTTTCAAGGTGGATTTGGCAATGAACAGGCCAATATGGTTCAAAACCTCAGCAGGCATGAACTTAGGGTGTTGAAATGTTGCTGAGATCATTGGACCTTCAAAAACCAGTGCTGAGGTGCGCCAAAAGCTTGCACAATTCATGAGTGGTACTATTGCTCCCTGCAATGTTTGCCACGCTGGTCGATGCAATTTTCAATTGCACAAGTCATATACATCTGGCAATTCTTTCTCATCACTCCAGAGGCAATATTCCTTATTTCCTTACAATACAGAGAGATGCCTTTTGGCCATAGGTGTAAGGGATTACATAAGGTTGTATGTGAGTAGAAAAAAAATTGCAAACCACTGACCTAAACAATATCGGCAATTTATAGCAGCAAAATAACGAAAGATTGCAGACACAACACAACGCAGGAAAAACTCAGCAGATCAAGCAGCGTCCTTTATGTAGCAAAGATAAAGAGACATTTTGGGCTTGAGCCCTTCATCAAGGTATAAAAAAATGTGGGCAGGCATGGGGGTTGGGGGGAGGGCAGGCAGAGGTGAGCAATCCCACAGGCAGGAGGTAACTGGTGGACAAAGGAGGCAGGGAACACCAACAATAAGGGGGGGGGGGGGAATGGCTCTGTGAATTGAGAGGGAAGGGGTCAGTGAACTGGAGGAAAGAAGACAATACTGTAGAGGGCAGGGAGAACGGGGAATAGATAGGCGACCTGAAATCAGAGAAGATGAGGTTAATGCCATCCGGTTGGCCAGTTAACACACCAATCTGCATGCATTTTAGATGTGGGAGGAAACCAAAATGTTTAGAGAAAATCTAAGGTCACAGGAAGAATGTGTACAATCCAAATAGGCAACACTGGAGATCAGAAATGAACCGAAATTGCAAATACTGTGAGACAATAGCTCTGCTCGTTGCAATATTGTGCCATCCAAAGTAATTTATATTCGTGACAAAAGGATAGAGTTCAAACTATTTTGGCATCCAAATTAGTCAACATACCAGAACCACATTCAAAGTGGATCTCAGGCAGGATCACCTGTTGGTGTGCCTGCAGAGACAGCTCCCCTAAAGCTGATCTGAAATTTGGAAGTCGTCAGCGAAAGGGGATGGAAGAAGAATGATGGGACCAGGTGACTTGGGGAGCACAGGAGCTTCTGTGATGTGATGTTGGATCGGTGTAGTCTTCAATCAGCAATGAACTGTTGTGGCAAGATCCACAAAACTGGTGTTGTGCCCTCTATGAGGCACATAAGCAGAGGCAATTTTAAATAAAAAAATCCAAATATGAATGGTTTTTAATTTCCTTAAGGCATTGCCAATGCCCTGAAGTTATTTGTACCTGAATTTCTGCCTGGAAAATAGATGCAACAGGGCTAAGCTTATAACTTAAACACGCCTGCAAATTGCTTTTCTGATGTCTTTACCCCTCTTTCAAGTCTGACGCTGAATGGTCAAAGCACAAAAATAGTCAAATGAAGCATAAAAATCAAATAGCATCTAATGAGTTATTTGTGCTCATTACAAGCATAAACAAATCTAATAGCAATGCCCATGAGTGGAGATTCGTCTTTAATTAAGAAGGGTCATTTTAAAAGGTTATGTGATTTCACATGCCATTAAATAACTGGCAGAATCACAAGATCTAAAAGCCATCAGGAAATTGACAGTCCAGATAGTCTGGTAAGAATGTTTACTGCATGCAAATAACCACACAATAGTAAGTTCTAACCAGGAAATGTCATCTTATATTTACAGTAAACCTTAGCAACTTCACCAGCCAAATAAATCTCTCACTTGAAAGACAGAGCAAATGCTGAGTGACTAAAGATGGCACCAATTTTATGGGAGGAAACTATAAATAATAATGCAATAAAACCACATAGGTACCAGAGATAGTTTTCCCACTGTTCCTCTAAAGCAGGGGTGTCAAACTCAAATTCACGGAGAGCCAAAATTAAAAACTTGGACTAAGTCGAGGGCCGAACTAAATATTTATTGAAAATTTTCAACAACATCTGCATGTTTTCTCTTCTTTCAACATATGTAATGTTAAACTTTAGGATATAACGTTAGGAGGATAATGTTACAGGTCAGGAGTAGGTAGCTCAAGTTCACCCTTTGCTTGACCTGAGGGAAACCTATTTGGTCCCTGTGGAGATGTAGTCAGCATTCACAGGCTGTGACCATTTTGGCCTGCATTAGGACTCAGCATTTCCTGCTCACTCCTCAGGCTCTAGGCCTCTATTCACCCTCGACCCACCATCCCTTTACCTGACCAGTCCTTTACCCAACCTCTACTCACCTCTCACTCCACTCGCCCTGCCTCTACCCACCCCATCCTATAAACACCCCTCTACTGCCTCGCCCCTCAACCTGTTTCTCCCTCTACCTGTCTCTCACCCTCTAATCAACCCTCCCCTACTCACCCTGCCCCTCCCCTTTTACCTTTTCCCTATCCACCCCTCCTTCTACTCATCCCTCCCTCTAACTGCCCCTCGCACCACCATAACTTCCCCTGCCCATTACTCCTCACCTACACCCTCTGCCCACCCCTGCTTACCCACCCACTCAGGCCCAGCGCGCTGCCGATCAGCCTTTGCGGACAGCCACCATCTCTCTCTTCTCGTGCAGGGCCGAACCAGCCGTCCTTGGGGTCCGCGCGGGTGCAAGCGCTGAAGGCCGTGGTGACCGGGAGAAGTGTGCTCGCGCTGTGGAAGGGCCGTCCGGTGCCAGTCGCGCGGGGCTCGCGCTGCCCGGGGGCCGTGCGCAGCCTGCCATGTCCGTCGCGCTGACAGGCAATCACAGGCGCTCGCCAAGCCTTCCAACTGGCTTGCCGGCTGATGACATCGACAGACTTCTCGTGTTACAATTTCTCGTGTTACAATGGGGAAGGATGTGCAATGAAGGGGGAGGATGGTGGGGGTGATATTACCAAAAAACAGCATCGGCTCTCGCTGCAGGGGGGGCCACCTCTAATACATTTTTGAAATGATCTTTGGCCCGTGGGCCAGAGTTTGACATGTGTGCTCTAAAGAGTGCTGAGGCATCTTTAATGCCCACCTGCATGCAGAGGTGGCCTAACATTTAAGAGGCGTCATCTTTGAGAGTGAAAACTCCCACAGTAAATGTAAATAAAAGCTGCAAAGGCTGGAAATTTGAGATAAAAGGACAACACTGGGCTCAGTAGGCCAGGCAGGAACTCAAGCCGAGATTTTGTACAAAAGCCTTTAGAGTAGGAATGGTCCTACTAACTGTGAACCACATGGCAAGGACCTGAATTTGGCCACTGTAATTACTGATATGGGTACATTCAAAACATCTCCAGTCCAAGATTTGAAAGGGGCACCTTCGCCAACTCATGGAATAAACTCCCACCTTCAGCAATGATAGTTTTTTTTAAAAATAATGAATAAAATGGATAAACTAAACAGTACAGGAGCGATAAACCTAACCATAAAAACTCAGCTTGATCCCTCACCAGGGCTGAGTTAATTCATCTTTGTCACTGCCGAGTAGGTGCTTGGAACTATAGCAACTGTGGTTATGGAAGGAAATTGTGTAGTCACATTCTGCTTTATCCAATTTTCCTTCATGAAATACACTGGGATCCATAACACTTCACACTATCTTTCCCTGCTGAATCCAAACCCCCTTACCATGCTGCATCCTTTCAAAAGCACGCTATTCCTACACTCTCACTAACACTTTATCATACTTCTCAAGCTTTAGAACATATTACCAATACATTGTGCCCAGTTTCCTCACTGGGACGTTGAAGGAATCCACATCCTTCACTGTAACATTCTACCTCACTGAACACCATTTTCTGTAATACTCTGCCATTTAATTTGTCCTATAAATGGTAATTGGAAATGTTTGGGCAGACACAGAATAAGCAATGCATAAAATATGAATAAATATTGGAGTAAGATGAGAGGAGAAAGAAATGAACAATGAACAAGTGGATGATGAAGGTAATCTCCCTCTCTCTCCTGGAAGGAATTGTTCATGGCGTGTGGGTTTATGAAGCTAGAGTTTGGATGTCAGACAGCAGCAATAACAGGTTATAATTGAGAACTGCTGTGTACAGCAATCCAACACATAAATACATTCACGCACCACAATAACTACACATTTTCATTGAGTAAACTCAGGGTTGGGTGCCAGACTCGGTTAATACAAATGTCTTGGTTGGATTGCTTATAACCAATTCTCTACATTTGCTCTTACAAATTAGGGACAATAATGTAAAACTGATTAGATTTAGCCATTTTGGTTCAAAAGAAAAGTCTATCTGGAATGTGAATTGAGCAATAAGGTACGAGACCAGGACTTAAGGTTGAATTCTATGGTGCTTGCTATCAGAGCAGAGAGCTTGACAGGCCTGCAATGTCAACAATAATGAAGGACACAGATTGGCTTTGATTTATCAGTCTCTGATCGATTATACTGTTCATGATGGAACCACATGGAATTCCTGATAGATACACCTGCCTGACCCATTATAGGGGAAGATTTCAGCCTTCATGTCATGGGATGTCGGGATACCTCAATTTAATGGATAGTTGTTCATCTTTTCCTTATTAAAATCACTGTGAATGGATGAGCACTTATGTAGCACTTTTCATAATATCCCCAAGTACTTTACAGTTTATAAAGTATCTGGAAGAGCATGATTGTAACATTAGAAATGTGATAATCAAATTACTCTCTGCAAGATTCCACAAATAGGTTATAATGATCAGATAATGTGTTTCTGTAATATTAATGAAAATATAGCCATTCAAAGTGGAGAATTACTAGATGGTCCTGTCATCTCACAGTTCTCGGGTCCCAACTTCAATCCTGACCTTGTGCATGGAGTTTGCATGTTCTCCCAATGACTGCATAACTTTCCTCCAGTTGCTTCGTTTGGTCCCCCAAAGATGTGCTGGTGATTGTCCCCAAGTGTCAGTAAGTAGCCACAGAGCCAGAAGGGGAGGTGGAGGTCACATGAGAAACAATAAGTTGCCATGGTGAAGCAGAATAAGATGAGGGTCAATTCGGCTAATGGTTTTGCTAGTAGGGCTCAGTGTTTTGCACAGGTATTCAAGATTCAAATTTTTCATATGAAGCAACACTCCACTTATGGCATCTGGTGCTCCCTGTGGGGCCTTCTCTACAGCGGAGAGACTGGGCGCAGATTGGAAGATCACTTCACTAACCACCTTAGCTCCATCCGCACCAGTGGCAGAGACCCCTCCCAGTAGCCAACGTCATCAGTTCTGCATCACACTTGCACACTCACATGTCTGTCCATGGCCTTAAGTACTGTCCTACCAAGTCCACCAGCAAAATGGAGGGATAACACTTGATTTTCCACCTGGGCACTCTCCAGCCAGATGGCATTAACCGACTTTACCAGTTTCTGCTATCCTGCTCTCCTCTTTCCCCTCCCCCCTTTCCTTCCCATTTCTCCTCCTTTCCTTCCCCCTCCCTTCTCCAGCCATCCCTCCTCTTGATCACTGCTGTCCCTTCCCTTCCTTCGCCACCTATCACATCCTGCCTTTGCGTCCACACCTCCCCCTCTACTCTCTTGAAGGGCTCAAGCCTGAAATGTCAGTTATGTATTTTTACCTTTGCTAGATAAAGGACACTGATTGACCTGCTGAGTTTCTCCAACATTGTGTTTTTACTTAACCATGCTGTCTACAGATTTTTGTGGTTTACTTCAAGATTCAAGATTCCTTTGTTGTCATGCAATCGTGCAGAATGTAATATTACACAAAATTGCTTTTTGCCTGCCAGAAGGCAAGCAGAGTCACCATTAGTGTTGTCCAACACTTTTTACAGTAAGAGGGAAAGTCCACTGAGTATCTGTGGATTTGCCTCTGTAGTCGCTCACACTCCTGTTCAATCCAAATTCAAACCTCCGATACAATCAGAAACCCTTCAGTGCCTGAGGCCCTTCACAGCCCTTCCTGCCCTCAGCAACATCTCAAATCTCAGTTCCAATACCTGATTTATATGAGCAAGCCTCCAGCAGCCTGCGGCCCGTGCAGTTCCTTTGACCGCAAGTCACCCACAGCCTGTGCGGGTCCTTATTTTCAGATTCTTAATTGCAATTTCTTGCTGATTCAAGCAGAAAATGCTTCTACAATTTATGACTTTGCATATGCATTTCATTCTGTAGTGAAGCAATATTTTATCTTCAAGCTCTGGGTCTTGAACTACCTATTAACCATCTCTGAATCCTTATTCCCATTGGATTAACCAGCAGTTATAGCCGTGCAATCTACACAGCCTGTCTTTGAAGTTATGTCTCAAACACCACAACTTTTAACTCAGATGCTAAAGAACCAATAACTGACACACAGTTGACAATGGCTAAGGCCACATAGTGTACAGAGGGACTCATTACTTTCTCTCTCTCAGCCTCTATCGGTCGTGATCCACCATGGGTGTAGCACCTTTGGTAATCATTGGTTTGTTTAACAGCATTGTTTATGGCTATGGAGGCCAGTGCTAGAACAGCAGGCTCTGCCACAGTTGCTGCAAATATAGGGCATCATTGAATTGTTGTCAGCTGTGCTCTTCGCTTAGCTCTCCGCTCCTCAAACTGACTCAAGATTACTCTTTTACCTTGTTTTAGGTGTTGATGAAGAATACCTTGCCATTTGTTGCAGTCATCTGCTGTATCCTTCCAGCACCGTGTTGATTTTTAAGGCTTTCATGTCATGCTTGGAGAGGTCATTGAAGTGAAGCTAGGGTCTACCCATGTTCCTCTTGCCTATTGTTAGTTCACCGCAGAGGATGTCCTTTGGCATGTGACGGATGCGGCCCAATGAGTGCAGTTTCTGTTGTCCTAAAAGCGTGAACTCGCTACAAGGATCAAAACTGCTGTGTACAATGCATGCGTTATCAGCACCCTCCTGTACGGTGGTGAGACTTGGACCACCCACTCCAAAATGGAAAGAAACCCAACAGTTTTTACCTGTACAGCCTTTGCCCTCATCCTCAACTTCACCTGGAGAGACAAAGTCCCAAGTTCTGAGATTCTTTCCTGCGTTTGACTTCCTACAACATTCATTTTGCTACTATTATCCTATTAGAATCACCTGAGGCTTGCCTTTTAATAGTACAGTCAACAACCTATTCTCATGATGTGGTCTGCTCCGTGATAAGAGAGGAGTGGTCCAACAGTAAGGGGCAGCACAGTGGCACATCTAGCGGAGCCATTACCTCACAATACCAATGTGACAAATGTGTTCTTATCAATCTTTAGGTTATATTTGAGATATATGCACACACATCTCTGAGTAAATTTACTGGGTGGGTTGGAAACAGGGAAAGTCACACAAAGACACTTACACATTTTGAGAGATGATGTGTCTCCTTTGTCCAGCTTGTATCATTATTGAATTGGAAGCCAGTATGTGCAAAGAGGGAGCTTGACTGCTACTTCAGAACATTAAACAGTTTGATCATTGTTATCCGTTGAAATCTGGAACAATTATATTTACTCAGAAATTCAACTGGTCAAACAGAAGACCATTTGCTTGTTGAATCATCTTTCTGAAGAAACTTCAAACAGAGCCAGCAGTGATGTCATGTGATAAAGGCAATTCAAGAAAGCCTCTTTAATATTATGAACCAGATCATCTGAAGTCAGAGATGCAGTAACCTTCAGAGAGAAAGGTGCTGTTGTGTTCTCCCTTGTCAGAGGAGGAAAACAAAATCAGTGGCATCAAAGAAAAAGAGCCATTTCAATTGTCTCTCTTGGTCAAGACCAAGATCAAGAGGGAGCAGTACGACTGCAGCCATTGTAATGGTCGCTTTGTTTATCCCTTGCCTGGGTTTGTAACCTCCAAGCAAGAGAGAGGGATTTAAAAAGAAGTAATTCATAAGAAAGAAATATTTTTCTGAAAGCAACTCTATAAGAATTTGTGAGTTTGAGAACTTGTGATCAACAGTTTAAAGACTCTGAGTTTCAACACAAAATATTTCTAAGACCGAACTTTAAATATGAATCATCTCTTCAAATTGTGCCTAAACTGTAATAGTTTGGGATCATCCCCACACACACATGCACATATATACATTTGTGCATGGTAAGGTTAAGTTCAGAATTAAGTAAGAAATGTTATATTATTAATAGTTATTGATAAAAATTATTGTTTTGAAGTTACCATTGTCTTGGTGAATTTCCATTGCTTATGGGCTATATCGTAACACCAAAGACTCAGGATCAACCTTGACGGATTGAGTGATTCCAGGCTTTCCCTGTGAATTTGTGAGTTTCCTCTTGGTTTCTTTGTTTCATCCCACATTTCAAAGTTGTGAGGGCTAGTAGATGAATTGCAAATTGCTACTCACAGGATTTGAAGGGTTTTGATAAGAGTATAGGGCAAATAAAAATGGGATGACTGTAGTATTAGTGGAAATAGGTAATTGATGATCAGTAATTGGCTCCACTATCTCTGGACTATAAAGCACTGACAACTGCAGAACCCAAAGGCAAGAGAAGTAAAAGAAAGTACAGTTAAAACTAGGAAGTGTGTTGATCAGATAAGAGAACAAATGGTCAGACCCACTTTTGAGAACTGAGAGCTGTCAGTGAGTGAATTATTTGATGCACAGAGAGAGGTCAGTGTACTGAGTAATATCCTAGTAATCAACACGGCTGATTCTGTGTAATGAGGCACAATAATTCAATTAAAAACACAGCAGATTCCTTGCCTCCTCCATATGTATTTTGTTTTGAATCATAAAATGCTTTGTGAAGGACTGCAACAACATTTTGTTGGACTCGTGAGAGCCGCTATCACACAGAACATTGACTCTTAACACACTGGATAGGCCTTTGGCTGTTAGTGCACTGATCAAAGAGATTGAGCCTAACATGTCATGCTAATTACTGCGACTAAGAACAATCTAATCAAACCCCCCACCCCATATTGCATTTTCCAATTAGGATTTATTCTAGTAAAATATTAAAATGAAATGGAGTGCTTGAAAAGGATGGAAAGAAGGTTGATTCAATCAAATATTGCCTCACTAAGTTTATCAAATGAAATGTCAGCAGAACAGACTGATTGCCTCGACAAGAACAGCATGTGTAATAGAAAACTTTAAAAATAAAGAAAGTCCAAGAGTAATTTTGGTTCAAAAACAATTATGTTGATGTGACTTTATCATTGATCCACATGTATGTATGAATCTTGGGTAAATCAGAAGCAGTTTTAGAGTTCTCTACATGTCCCACCTTTTAATCTGCATCCTGCTTCACCAGAGGTTGAGCACAAAGGAGCAAAGACACTACACAGTTGACAAGGATGGAAGGCAAAATGACTGAAGCTGCCCGAAGCTGGGAAGCTGTTGAAAAGACCGTTTAAATTTAGACATAGAGCAAGATAACAGGCCGTTCCCACCCACAAGTCTACGCTGCCCAAATATCTCAATTAACCTGCAATGCCCGTACATTTTAGAGGGTATAAGGAAACCAGAGCACCTGGAGGAAACCCACACAGACAAGGGGAAAATGTACAAACTCCATACAGACAGCACCAGATTTGAACTCGGGTCACTGGTGCCGTAATAGTGTTGCGCTAACAAATATGCCATAAATGAGCCATAAAGTAGGGTGCATGCTGGCAGTTCAGACCCAATTGATCTCCTTAGGAACGCTTGACATGCAAGGTAAAAAGACATACATAAATATTGAATCCAATGAAATGCCTACAGGCAAGAGAGGATTTCCCTATGGCATCAGGGAAGGATGCGAGATTGATACAGAAAGAGATACAAAAAACTGCAGATAGAGGAACTCAGCAGTCCGAGAAGCATCCATGCAGGCAGAGAGATGTTCAGGACTGATACAGGATCTTGGACTGAAAATTTGACCATCCCCTTTCCTCCGTAGATGCTGCTTCTGACGCTCTCCGTAATTGGATTCTGGACTTCCTCGCTGAAAGACCGCAGGTTGGTAGTAGAATGTCGAGCATCATCAAGCTACTGGCGCACCTCAGGGCTGGGTGCTCCTGTTAACGTTACTGACCCATGACTGCAATGCCTGATCCAGCTCCAATGTAGTCTTCAAGTTTGCAGATGACATGGCAGTAATTGGCCTCATCAGTCGCACCGCAGAGAAGAGGTGGAAAATCTTGTGTTATGGTGTGAGAATAACAACCCGAGTCTCAATGTGGATAAGACAAAGGAGATGATTGTGGATTTCAGGACCAACCTCTACTACACTTCAATAACTCTGTAGTGAAGAGTAGAGAGCACCAAGTTCCTTGGAGTCCACTTAAGGAGTGACCTATCCTGAACACATAACATCTCCTCACTTGTCAGGAAGGCACATCAGTGACTGCACTTCCTGAAAAGACTGAGGCGGGCAAGGCTACCGGCCACCATCCTGTTGATTTTGTACAGGAGCTCTATTGAGAGCATCCTGACCGACTGCATCACAGTGTGGTGGTACAGTTGCTGTAGAGCATTGGATTGGAGGACGGCAGAGAGGATCACTGAGGTTTCCCTTCTCCCCCCCCCCCACCCCCCACCCCCACATTGATGTGATCTTCCAGTATCATTGTCTGAAGAGAGCTCACAAAACCATTGAGGACCCCTACCACCCCGCACACAGCATCTTCCAGCTACTTCCATCGGGAAAGAGATACAGGAGTATTAGAGCCAGCATCACCAGGCTGAGAAAAAACTACTTCCCATGGGCAGTGAGAATGCTGAATGACTGATGATCTGCTCATACAAACCCTCCGAGTATCTACTATTAATTAACAATATTTATTTATTTTTATAAAGGCACTGCATATAAATCACATATGTTTGCATGGTTTTTACACCGAGGACCGAAGAACAATAATAAACTTGAACTTAACCCTTTGAGTTCCTTTAGCTGTTTCCTTTTTGACACAGAAGGATCCAGATTTGAGTAAATAATTGACTGTACTGGGAATGGCTGGACTGATTTGGATACATGGCAGGATGAGAATATAAAATCTTTTCATTCTGGACATTATAAGCATTAATTATATCCACAAAGCAGGCCTCCTTCAAATTCAGCCACAAAGTAGAATCATGGATGAACTCGAACGGAGCAGAGGATTATGTGCCTCCTCAATCCTGCTCATTTGATTAAAGGTATCCATATTACATGTTGCTGGTGATGGCCATGCACATCTCCTAGCATTCTTCATTTGTGATCCCAAACTCTGAGATTATATATGCATATAGGGTGAATAGTCGGGCATTGAAGAATGCAGTAGAACAGAGGGATCTCGGAATAATGGCACATAGTTCCCTGAGGGTGAAGTCACATGTGGATAGGGTGGTGAAGAAAACTTGTGATATGTTGGCCTTTATAAATCAGAGCATTGAGTGTAGGAGCTGGGATGTTAAAATTGTGCAAGGCCTCACTGAGGCCAAATTTGGAGTATTGTGTACACTTTTGGTCACCAAAGTATAGGAAAGATATCAACAATTTGGAGAGAGTGCAGAGAAGACCTACGAGAATGTTGCTGGGGTTCCAGGGTCTACGTTATAGGGAAAGATTAAATAGTTAGGTCTTTTATTCTTTGGAGCATAGCAGGTTGAGAGGGGATTTGATTGAGGTGTATCAAATTATTATGGGTATAGTAGGGTTGACGTAGAGAGGCTTTTTCCTTTAAGAAAGGGGGAGATACAAACAAGAGGACATGAGCTGAGAGTTAGGGGTCAAAAGTTTAGAGGAAATATGAGGGGGGACTTCTTTACTCAGCGAGTGATGGGTGTATGGAACGAGCTTCCAAACGAGGTTGCAGAGGCAGGCTCAATATTAGCACTTAAGGAGAGGTTGGATATGTATATGGACAGGAAAGGAATGGAGGGTTACGGGTTGAGTGTAGGTCAGTAGGGTTAAGTGGGAGAAAGTGTTCAGCATGGACTAGACGGGCCAAGTTGGCCTGTTTCACAGCTCTAATTGTTATATGGTTATATAAGTTCTGAGATCTACTTTTCATTTTATCTGGTAAGTCAAATTCATATTGTTATTTTTCAAGGAAGGCCAATATTGTGAGCGCACTTCTGACCAATTATCTGTTATTTTCTCTTAGATTGTGCTCAATGAAATACAAACCATTCCTGCTTACATATAGAAGTTTTTAAGCACCTTGACCTAGACACATTTTTAAAATCCTATCGCATTTTGGAGTGCATAGATATGACAGAGCAAAACTCAATTATTGGGTCCAACTGCTTCTTAAGTGATGTACAATTCCACTCTCTATTTGTCTCTCTTTTGATTCCAGTAATTTTCCTTCTCTATAGTATTCAGAGATCATTTCATGGATGGATTACTTATGATGTAAAGGGTGAATTTTTCTTTCTCCAGTTTGTGCCTTGCTATAGCTGTAACTTGAAATCTGACTGAGAATTAATGTTAACATCTTGAAAAATCTCCATCTTATTTCCTACCTTTCAATCATCAACAATCTTGTTTTCTTCTTACATGCATTGAAAACTCTGTTGTCAGGCACCATGGTTAGGTAAGTGGCCTACTTCCTCTCCAATTTTCTTTTTAACTAGACAGCAGGGTACTTTAGATCCTCGGCGCAGACAACTGGTATCCCACTTATATTGGAAGTGCCTGCACGATAATGGTAACTCTGAACATCCAAGGAGGATTCCTGTCCTTGTTGGATGCACTGCATTTGTGCATTGCCACCCAAGGCAACAATGAAAGCCTAACAATTCTGTTTGTGGATAGCCCTGGTCGATAGCAGAAAGTACACAGAAAGTTAGCCTGACAAGTACCACATTGCTGCTCCTCATGCAAGGATGGAAGTTCCAGGGAGAGAATAAAAGTGGCATTTTTCCCTTCCCTGTGTAAAAGTTGACCACTGAAGTTTGTCACTAGCTGCATTTTACGTCTCAAGACATAAACTAAAATTGCTTTGTGAGCTGGTAGTTTGCATTTGTCAGAATTCTTTGCCCAGTATTAAATACTCAAGTCTAAGGTAGCAATATGTTGAGTAGACAGTACTGGCAGGGAAAGAAGTATTGTCTGGGGAACCTGAATGAGATCAATTAATATGCAGCTAGACAGGATAGACATAGTATTGGAGAAACTCGATCAGATGGACATAGTGATAATGTGGGCACAACATGGGAGTACTAAAGACTATGGCTGGTTAAGGGAAAAAGAATCCCCACAACTCTTAAAGTCTGGCCAACATTTCCCATATCCAATGAATGAGCATGAAAGACATAAATCTGCTACAGATAATGTCCTCCCTTCATCCTCAGTCCTATTTCTTTGTTGACTGACAAACTCAAAAGGCATTCTCTTCCCTGAATTGGCAGATAACCAGTCCTTCAATTACTTTTTTTCAAAATGTTAATATTGCAAATGTCCATCTGTTCAATAGATGATAGAAATCCCTGGTAATGTCAGTAAATTGGTTATGAAACTGATTGCATTAAACGACCCTATAAATTGCATTACCTTCCTCGTGACCCCAGTTAAAGATTCATCAAATGATTATCTGATCTTGGTCTCCAAGCTATTTTTCACTGCTTTTTTACAATCCTGTTCTTTATAAAAGCTAAAATATTCCCAAAGTAGGTAAATACACAAAAGTCCTGAATAAACTCAGCAGGTCACACAGCGACCAAAGGAGGCCAAGATATATCACCAATGCCTGAATAAAAAGGTGGAGGGAGGAGGGAAGAAGGGGCAAAGAGGAGAAGCACAGACCAAGAGGCCATAGGTGGAAATGGATAGGATGGCAGGAGAGAAAAGCTGAGAATTGGTTGGGGGGGGGGGCGGGGGTGGGAGGAGGCTAGCTCTTTGGATTCAGAATTGAAGGAAAGGAGACTGTGGGGAAGGACAACAGTCTAGCGATCCTCCGTCATCAGACAGTGAGCGGCTGAGACCAAGGAAAAAGCCCTTGAGCAACACAAGTGGGGGAGAAATGACAAGGTGCCACAGTGGAGGCAAAGGTGTAAATAAAAAAAGTATGTAACAATGTGCACAAATGGGATTGTATGGACATGACAGTAAGTAAGGGTGCAGAGAGACCTTTAATGGTTTTCTTTTTGTAAATAATTTAACGTGAATAAAGCCTATTTTTAGTTTAAAAATATACATATATTATATACATACATATATATGGACACTGTGGAAACTGCTGAGCTTCTCCAGCACTTTTGTGTATTTACTGCAATCAACAGTGATCGCAAACTTTTTTGTTTCACCTCAAAGAAAGAAGTTTCCAAGGGATTGAAATTAATGGATTCTCTCCCAAACTAAAACTTCACCGTGACAACACCTGGGCCTGTTATCGTGCTGTATGCCTAAATTTGAAATTTAAATTTCATTTAAAACGTTTAAAAAAAGTGTTTTAGAGAGGATGGAGTTAGGGTGATGGCAGTGGAAATATTGCAGATAGGGGAATGCACTGGTTGAACTTGGGAGGTTTGGGGATGGGTTTATCAGAAAGAGGAATCTTGAAATGAGAGGAGGGGGCCATGCCAGAAATCACAAGACTGGAACCCAAAATGAATATGGTAAATTTCTTTTATTTTGTTGCCCGTATTTGAAGAATTATTCTTCTGGAGATTATCACTGGGAAGAGATTGGCAATCACCTCCTTGCTTGTTTGGCAACGATTCATCACATATATATTGATCCAAGATCAGAATTGTGCACACAATGCAAGGAGGAGAGCAGTCCTTTAAATGGTTTGGTACGCCACAGGCAATGTGGACAAATCAGGATAAGTGCTTCAGGGCATAACAAAGTTGCCACAGCAGTCAGTAGCAGGTGTTAGGCTTCTTATTTATATATACTAATGGATGACTGCCTACATCCAATCTGAGAAATAGACACCTTCTGAATGTCCTTTGCCAACACAGCATCTGGAGCAACTTGGAGCATCATTTAAAAAATTTGAACAAACACAGACCTAATTATCTTAATTTGCGTGCATTGCTTTTCAATGTTTTATTTTCGTGTTTCTTTGGCAAATTAACTTATTTTATGGCTTCTCCTCTCATGTACCCCTTATACTTCTTTCCACGCCAGCTTGGTTCTCTTTTTCCCTTTTTGGACTTTTGAATGAAAGTTTCAAGAATTTCTACTTTAGTAAAAGTAACACAGAAAAGCTAGTTAAAAGAAGTTTGTTTTATTGTTAACAATATCGGTATCTCCTTTGTTGAACAAACTCAAGCAATGAATGAACTGATCTCATCTCTGCCACGTGAGGTGGTCGTGATGAGTGTTCAATCTTACCTCCTAATCTCACCAACGTTTGTGATTACAGAGATCGTCAAGACTCTTACGGTCCATTGGTTTAGCAGAGCCAATCAACTCACTACAGGAGTGGGGGCACCTTTGAATATTCAGTTCTCCCATAATTGACTGCATTGACCATAACCCCAACCCCTTTCCCCTTCACCAATTATTTGTTAATTCCAAGCATGAACTTTAAAAGCTTGCTCATATTCACATGTGAAGATGCAGTAGGGTGAAGAGCATTACGGTTCTGAAATTGTGGAGAAAAATAAGTGAAAGTAGGTGAAATATCAACAATTCTGATTTCAACAGGGAGTAGAACCTGAATCAAAAGAATAACAATAGAATATTTCACAGGAGCAAAGACCATGTGAAAAAAAATAGATAATAGAATGTTTATGGAGGTTGTGAAGAGAAAACAGGTCAGGTTGACCAGATTTACCGTACATATATACACATCCAGTAGAGAGTACAGGAACAGGCCCTTCTGGCCCACAAGCCTGTGCCATCCAAATGCACCCAATCAACCTAATCCACCTCCCCCCGTACATTTTCAAGGAGCACCTGGATGAAACCCACACAGACATGAGGACAACATACAAACTCCTTACAGACAGTACCGGATTCCTCTTGTATTCCATGTAGGAGCTACTATAAGAAGACTCCAGCAGTCATTTTGGAACTATTTGAATCAGACTAACACTGAAACTGATGAATGGGAAGCGGGAGGAAAGGAGGAAGGGGATAAGTGACAGGCAACATGCAGAGGGAGAGTGTAGACTAAAGATCAACAAGATCAAGTTATCATCCATTCTTCATCAAAAGGGTTTCACATCCACAAAATATTAAGAGGTGTCTAAGAATGAATTTCCATCTGTTTCTGATAATGTTTATTTAACAGGAGACCCTGGTGGCAGATACAGTCAATGCTTACCTTGTACCATACAATCTCCCGCAGCCTCCCGTCTGTTTTGAAGTTACATTTTAAAGTGACAGCATCGCCTGCTACCACAGGAGAGATCGGTTCAATGTTCACTGTCAAATATCCTGCAGAATCAACAAAGAAAAGTAATGTTACTTCAGCTTGAAAATAAATCTTCCATTACCCACAGATGCAGTCAATTAATTTTCATCTTATTTATTTAGATTCTTAATTATTTCACTTGCTAAATAAATCCAGCCAAAGATCATAATGGAGGTTGTAAGAGTGAAAACAATGGACAGAATTTGTGTTGCATCCATGGAAATGGGTGGTTGAGCTGGTAACTCTTTGCATAATGTTCTTCCTTCTCTCTTTCAGTTTCCCAAAACTGTGTGCCCTTTTGTTATCTTTCCTTGTGTTTATCTCCCATCCTTTTAAATATTCTAACTATTCCAGCCATTCCATGTGGTACCAATTCCACATTCACAACACAGAGGTAGCAAGGTCCGTTAAGATCCTTCATTGACTTTTTTTAAGTGTCTTTTTTATACTTATTGCCCCTGAAGTTGAGTCATGAAGTTGGGAATAAATCAAAATGGCATGTTGTTGGGCTTGGACCAGATGGGCCTGTTTCCATGCTGTAAGAGGCTATATCTAACTTAACTAATACCATTCATAATCTAAAGTGGCTTCATCAAGTTAATTTTTTTAAATCTATTAAAAATTCATCTTGCTCAGTCTTTCCTAAATTATAATTTCAAAATTATGGTATCATCCATCTGAATCATTCATGCATTTTTCCCAGGTGGGTGGCCATTCCAAAAGGAGGACATGGTCATAGGTTACTATATACATTCCCCAGGGTTTCCAAATACTTTTTCTCATACATAGAGCAGAACCATATATGGAAAATTGCATCGACCACTGTGTAAACTCTGGGGTGTGTTAACAGGGGCTATGTTCTTTAATGTGAAGATCAATCTATCACTGAGAAGGATTAAGGCCCTCTCCCCCCCCCCCCCCCCAATCATTTCACTTTTATGTGTAATTTGTGTGAATTTTAAACCTCTACTCACTTTCAAAGTAAATGAAGACTCAGTGGGGAGGAGAGCAACCTAGCTCTGAAATTCTGCAGAAGGCCAAGAATAGGGGAAGGATCAATAAAATTGATTTCAACACCAAATAGAAAATCTTGAATCAAAAGATCTTTCCCAGGAGTACAGAACACTAAAAAAGTGTGTTTGAGGTGACAATATGGAACAGCTACATTGGCTAAATTTCTTTTCCATCTCTTCCAAAAGAGACTCCTACATTCTATATGTTGGAACTGTTTGCAGTCGAAGTGACAATTGAGCCAACAGCTATGATTAGATGTGGTATAAAACTGCCTGTGGCTTAAGTGTTGTGGTCCCCCCAATACCAAATGGTAGCATCACCAGTGTGCTTATTTGTTACCAGCAGAACTTTGTTTCCAGGGCTAGAGAATGAAGCTGTCTTATTTTCACCTCTATCCTGCTCCGCTCCTTTAATATTGTCTTAATATCAGCACAAGTAAATTTGCCTGTGTCCGTAATAATATTGCCATTTAGAAAGTTCACTCCTATCTTGGGTGGCATGGCTAGTGTAGCGGTTGGTGCAATGCTGTTATAGCCCCAGTGACCCAGGTTCGAATCCCCCACTGACTGAAAGGAGTTTGCATGGGTTTCCTCCAGGTCCTCCGCTTTCCTCCCACCCTTCAAAATGCACGGGAATTTTAGGTCAATTAGGTGGCACGGACACATTGGCTGGAAGGGCCTGTTACCATGCTATATGTTTAAATTTAAACATTTAAAATTTACATTTCTCTGGGGAAGACAGACTCTTGCTGAAATCGAGTGGGAGATGGTGAAGGTGGCAGTGTGGGGGTTCTGGAAACTATAGCGATCTCCCTGCTCCAGATTCGAAGAAAATGTTTTCAAACACAAAGCAATCTGAATTCCCATGCCCAAATATGATTCAATGATCTTTAAATTTATTTGTCACAAAATACCATGTGCAGTGAAAAAGGTTCCCCTGAAAGCTAACAGGCTACCTCCAAGATTCATTCAACCATGTAACAAGCACAAGTATCGAGTGTAGGATTCCCAATGAAAGGAAAGATAAATTAGTTTCAAGCAAAGGGGTTCATAAAGGAGCCTGATGAATGTGGGGAAGAAACTGCCTATAAGCCTGGGTCTGCACTTTAACCCTCTTAAGCCTTCTTCCCAATGTGAGGAGAGAAAAGGGAGTGATGGCTCTTTCAGCATGTCGGCTGCCTTTCTTCGGAGGCGGGAGATGCAGTCTGTGTGATGTTCTGAGCTGCATACATGACCATCTGGTGGTTCTTCCCATCTTGAGCGGAACAGCTCATACACCATGCTGTGATGCATCCAGCTTGTACGTTTTCAATGGTATACCTGTAGAAGTCGTTGAAAGATGAGGGGGACATGTCAAACTTCCTTAGTCTTGCAAAAATAAAGTCCCAGGTCAGGTCATTGGAGAAATTTATAAGAACCTGAAGCTATCTACTCTTTCCACTTCACTGTTGAGAGAGGTGTGGACTCTGCCCTCTTGATGAGACCCTTCATCTTTATTTATTTACTTAGACCGACAGCAAACGGTATCAGGCCCTTTTTGCCCAAGAGCAAATTGACGAACAACTCCTCTTATGTTTTGAAGTGTGGGAGGAAATCAGAAACCAACGCAGACACGAGGAGAACGTACAAATTCCTCACAGGCAGTGTCGGATTCGCAACCCGGTCACTGGCGCTTTAATAGTCTTGTGCTAACAGAGCCCTAATTGAGTTGGGAGAGAGGTTGTTATCTTGGCACTATCCCACGAAACTTTCAGCCTCTTTCTTGTATTCCATCTCATTATATTTGGAGGCCTGGCCCACCTACTGTGCTATCATTGGAGAATTTGAGATGGAGTTGTATTCAACTGTACAGTCTTCGGTGTCGCAGGGGACCAAGTACGCATCATGAGAAATGCTGCTGTAGAGTGAGACTGTGGAGAAAATGTCGTTACCCATCTTCATTGATTGTAGTCTGTTCGATGGTCTAGGATCCAGTTGCAGAGAAGGGTACTGAGCAACACAATTGAGAGACACAACAGGATGGAAAAAATTGTTTGCCCGGGAGGGCTGGAATCTGGTATACGTTGGTAGATTGAGATAATATATGCATCTTGTACTCTGCTTCTGAAATGCAGTTCCATTAACTCTATAGAACCAAGGGCTGAGACACCTAGGTGTATTCATGAACAGCAATCACTTGTTTGAGTCACAAAGTGTGACAAAGGAATCACTTTTACATCATGAATCAGCACCCTCAGGAAAAAAGGATTAAAAAAAAAAGTAAACGGCCTGCGTCTGGCTAGTTGGCAACAGGAGATTCTCATCTCTATTTCTGGGCAAGATTTCCCTTACGTCCAACTTTTCTGTGAGCTTATAATGTTAAAGTTTACAAGCACATGGAGAGCAGTCTCAGCAAATCCTTTCAGAAGCAGGAATCCAATCTCGTTTATTTTAATTAAAAAAAATTCTAGCTCTTTATTTTCATTAATTTTGAATTAAAATCAATTGAAAATAACCTAAAAAGAAGCCATGGTTAACTATCGATGACCCAAGCAGAATATGTAGGCCAATTTGTCCGATGTAATTGGTGGCAGGACATTTCAAAATCTTCTGAATGAAATTTTAATCTGAAATCTGTCTGCTCTTTCAAACAAGAAATTTTGATATTATCTGAACCAAATACGACTTGCTCCTGATGAAGGACCCAGGCGATAAATGTTGTCTACCCGTTACATCCTATAGATGCTGCGAGGCCTGTTGAGTTTCTCCAGCATGTTTGTGTATTGCATTCGACCCCCCAATATCTGCAGACTTGCTTGTTTAGCAGCAAGTTCTCCCAGTGCTAGCCAAACACCCAAGAGCAGATGATCTATTTAGATGAGCTGATTGTGAGACATAGGGATTTAGGAACGTGGTGGTTCAGTTAATAACTGCAGAAAAAGAATCATCTTTCAGGTTCATTCATCACTGCCTTGATGTCCCTGAAAGATGCATCCAATAGAGAGGGAAGAGTGAAACATGATTTAGATGTCAGAGATAGTCAATGTCTGGAACTAGATTCTAATCTTTAAATTTTCACTTTTTTTAATTGTAAGAGAAGTTTAGAAGTGAGAGCGAGTTGGATAAAATAAACAAATGGACAAATTAATGAGGCATACAATTGTAAAGTACTAGACAAAAAAAAACTAAAACAAATGGTTCTATTCCATCAAGGTTATTGAAGTCGGTAAGTATAAAGCGGAACATCATCCAGCTGAAAGTAATTGAAACATTTTTGCAGGCTTAACGCTAAATATTTCCAATCAATTCCAAACAACCAAGAAACTGTTTAATTACACAACCACAATTTAAGAAAATAAATCAATGGACAGAAGTGATCTGGCCAAACTTTCCTTTTAATTTTGCATTGTTCGATCCCCAAGGATGATATATTTGCAGTCTATTTGAGGCATACTTAGATTTTCGGAAGGATTGAGATAAAATATTTTTATTGAATTTAACAGAAGCCCTTTTAGACAAGGTATATTAATGATAATATCAATCAAATCATATCAAATACATATCACATATCAATTGCAATTTAGAAGCAGAACCATAATTATTACATAACTTGTTTCGTTCATGACATCATATTGTTACAAGCCCAGAGGACCCCAAAACCCAGCAGAAATAGATATTCACCAAGACAAATAGTTACTTAAACAAAAGTTGTCTTTAATTATCTTTAAATATTAAAACAGAATCACACTTTAACATCACTAGTGACTTAACTAACCTAACTTAACCCCCTTCTAATTCTAAGCGCACATGTATGTAATGTTCTTTGGTTCATAGTCCATTCTCACTTCTCATTCCTCCAAATTCAATGGTTGCAAGCAATTCTTATACTGAGCACAGAATTTAACATTTATTAAGTTCACCAGGCTTTGGTGCTTGAGAGGTAAATGGTTACGACTCAGGAAGGTTCTTGTCGGTTTTCAGAGAGAGATTTGTTGTATACTGGACACCCACAACTGATACCTTTTTAATCAGCCACTTTAGTGTCTTGCTGAAGAAACTTTCCCCCTCAGGGTTCTCCAGATGATAACCTCTTTCTTTCAGGTCACCACAGAGTTCCTTTTTGTTTCTCTTTTTTCAAGAGAAACATTAGGTAGCCAGTCCTCTCCTCTTGCGTGAACCACAAGGGCTTTGACCAGGCTGAATCAAGCACCTGTCTTCCAAATGGGGTTTTCCATGAACTTGCCAGCTTGTCCTGTTCCACTCCCAGTTGCTAGTGCTGACGCTAAAACTGCACAGAACTGATCTCCCTCTCTCTCGCTCAGAAAAAAAGCCTGTTTGACTCTCTCTGCTTGCAAAACTACATAACCCTCTTAGAACAGCAAATTTCACTCCAGACAGTCTGCAGCTCCACAAGTTCTTTCATCTGTTGCCTTTTTGTAAACAACATTCCATTAATGATGTCTCTTGGGCACTCTCCAAAGTTTTTGCAATGGCTCTTGATGCCGATATGTCTAGCATTAGCAGAGGTCCAGTATATTAAATAAGATCTGTTTTAAAGTGTTTGTATGTGACCAACACTAAAAAGCCTGTCCCAATTTATCTCCCCAAAACATATCTGTAAATAATACAAACATAACATAATCTGTCATAATATTCTATAAATTATAATTAAATCATAACTCATATTATGTCCAAAATTAATATTGAATACAAAAATTATATGAAAAATTCCCTTATTTTATACTTCTGTGATGTGATATGATCTGTAGCTAAACTGCACCCCCTGTCCCACCCACCTTTACTTATTACTACAAACCACTGCCACTGGACTCACTGACAAGGTTAAAGCATGCAGGAACACTCGATTGTGTAGATGCTGGAATCTGGGATAAATTTCTGAAAGAACTCAGCAAATCAGGGGAGAGTAGTGAGAAGATAGCCAGAACATTGGAAGTGAGAAAGAAGGGTGAGAAATGATAGGTGGAACCAGATTGGTGGGGCAGGGGAGGGGGTGATATGCTCATCCATCCTTCATTTATAACATAGAACATTACAGCACAGAAAACAGACCCTTCAGCCCTCCTCATCTGTGGTGAACCATTAATCTGCCTTGTCCCATTGAGCTGCATCCAGTCCATTGCTCTCCATACCTCTCTCACCACTGTATCTGTTCAAATTTTTCTTAAATGTAAAAGTTAAGCACACACTCACCATTTCAGCTACCAGCTCATTCCATAATCCGATTACTTTGTGTGTGAAGAAGCTCCCCTTCATGTTCCTCCTAAACTTCTCCCTTTCACTCTTAAACTCACCCGCCTCTTCTGATAGAGTTCCTATGTTCTCCCCTTTCACGACACTAGCCATGGCATCCAGCATATCATCTTTTGCCATTTCCATCGGCTCCAATATGACCCCACCATCAGCCATACCTTCCCCTGTCTCTCTGCTTTTCTGCGAGGACTATTGTCTATGATTCCCTGGTTTGCTTAGCCATTCCCCCCCCCCCCCAACACCCCGCACCCTTCTGGCACTTTCGCCTGCAAACATTTAACCCTGCACATCCACCCCCATCTCCAACAAGGACCTAAACACCCCTTTCAGGTGAGCAGAGGTTCACGCACATCTCATCCAACCCAGTCTCTTACACTCGCTGCTCGCGATGGGGCCTCCTTCAGATTGGCAAGCCCAAGCATCAACTGGGCGACTGTTTCACAGGGCCCTTTCATTCTGTCCACAGTGGCCATCTTGAGCTTCTCATTGGCTATCACCAGCTCCTGTTCCCAGTCCCACCCCAACCTCTCTTTCTTCAGCCTTTCACACTGTCAGTTGAGGCCAAATGCAAACAAGAAAAACAGCACCTCATATTCCGCATGAGTAGCCAAGAACATAATGGTATGAACACTGGGCTTTCAATTTTAGATAACCCTCTCCCTCTCCCAGTCGCACCAGTCCAGCCAGTTTCTCTCTCTCTCTCTTTGTTCACCTTTTCTCTCCCTCTCCCTACCTTGACTTTTAACTCTTCCAGACCTGCTCATCACCCACTTACTTACTCATCTGGATTTCTCCCCCCCCCCCCCACACCCCCTTCCATCTATCACTTTGTTCCAGTTGCCCATAATCTCTCTCTTATCTGGTTCCACCTCCCAGCTCCTCCCTCTCACTTGCATGCACCAGCTATTATCCCTCTCCACTCACAATGCTGCCACCAGGGTGTCAACCACCCCTTGCTTTCACAGATGCTGTTTGACCTGCTGAGTTCTCGCTTTTATACAATGTGTAAACAGGAAGAATTTTTTTTTAAATGGAGGGCAAACTGATTACAAAACACAGACAGAGTTCTGAAGCATCTGCTGCTCGGGTGGGAAGTTGTATTGCAGAAAGTTCAGTGAAGGAACCAACGTTCATCATAAATTACATTAGCAGTTTGGATGTGGCAGTTGGAGAGACAACTTAAAATTAATATGATTTCAGATTTATTTTCAGAGTACATACATGGCAATGCATACAACCATGAGATTCTTTTGCTTGTAGGCAAGGCAGAATTACCACTTAATGGTAGTGGAAAAAACTGTACTCAATGAAATGAAATGTAAACAAACTGTGCAACCCAGAGAGAAAAAATAAATCAATAAAGTGCAAAAGTAAGAGTCCTTAAATGAGTCCCTGATTAAATGTGTTGTTGTGGAGTCTGATGGTGGAGGGATAGCAGCTGTTCCTCAACTTGGTAGTACATATATTGTGGCACCTATACTTCTTTCTTAATGGTAGCAGTGAGAATAGAGCACGTACTCGGTGATATAGATCCTTGATGATTGTCGCACGGATGGCAGTCTCTTCAATCTGAGGCGCCTGCAAGCTCACACCAAGACACAAGAGCAACTTGTCCGTGAACTACTCTTTGCAGATGATGCCGCTTTAGTTGCCCATTCAGAGCCAGCTCTTCAGCGCTTGACGTCCTGTTTTGCGGAAACTGCCAAAATGTTTGGCCTGGAAGTCAGCCTGAAGAAAACGGAGGTCCTCCATCAGCCAGCTCCCCACCATGACTACCAGCCCCCCCACATCTCCATCGGGCACACAAAACTCAAAACGGTCAACCAATTTACCTATCTCGGCTGCACCATTTCATCGGATGCAAGGATCGACAACAAGATAAACAACAGACTCGCCAAGGCAAATAGCGCCTTTGGAAGACTACACAAAAGAGTCTGGAAAAACAACCAACTGAAAAACCTCACAAAGATTAGCGTATACAGAGCCGTTGTCATACCCACACTCCTGTTCGGCTCCGAATCATGGGTCCTTTAACGGCATCACCTACGGCTCCTAGAATGCTTCCACCAGCGTTGTCTCCACTCCATCCTCAACATTCATTGGAGCGACTTCATCTCCAACATCGAAGTACTCGAGATGGCAGAGGCCGACAACATCGAATCCACACTGCTGAAGATCAAACTGCGCTGGGTCGGTCACGTCTCCAGAATGGAGGACCATCGCCTTCCCAAGATCGTGTTATATAGCGAGCTTTCCACTGGCCACCGAGACAGAGGTGCACCAAAGAAGAGGTACAAGGACTGCGTAAAGAAATCTCTTGGTGCCTGCCACATTGATCACCGCCAGTGGGATGATATCGCCTCAAACCGTGCATCTTGGCACCTCACAGTTCGGCGGGCAGCAACCTCCTTTGAAGAAGACCGCAGAGCCCACCTCATTGTCAAAAGAATAAGGAGGAAAAACCCAACACCCAACCCCAACCAACCAATTTCCCTTGCAACTGTTGCAACCGTGTCTGCCTATCCCGCATCGGACTTATCAGCCACAAACAAGCCTGCAGCTGATGTGGACTTTACCCCTCCATAAATCTTCGTCCGCGAAGCCAAGCCAAGAAGAAGAAGATTGCCACTGCTCTCCGACAGCAGCATTCCCTGTAAATGTTCTCGATGGTGGGGAGGGTTTTGCTTGTGATGTCCTCAGCTGTGTCCACTATCTTTTTCAGTAATTTCCACTCAGGAGCATTGGTGCCCCCATACAGGTCCATGGCACAGCTGGTCAGCATACTTCCCACCACTCATCTGTATAATTTTGTCAGGGTTTCTGAAGTCATACTAAACCTCTATAAACTCCTGAGGAAGTAGGGGCGTGGACTTGCTTTCTTCATGATACCATTACTGTGTTGGGTCCATGAAAGACCCTCTGGGATAGTGACTCCCAAGAACTTAAATTTGCTCACCCTCTCCACCTCTGATCTCCCAATTATCTCTGGATTGTACACTTCTGTTTTTTCCTTTCTGAAGTCAATAATCTATTCCTCGGTTTTGTTGATATTGAGGGCATGGCTGTTGTTTGTGCACCATTCAGCCAAGTTTTCAAACACCCTCCTGTATGCTGACTCATTGCCCCTTTTTATACAACCCACTACATTATCAGCAAATTGGTAGATGGTATTGTTGTCATACCAAGCCACATAGTCATAGGTGTATAGCAAGTAGAGCAGGGGTCTAAGAATGCAGCCCAGTGTTCAACACTGATGCAGGTTGTGGTCATACCGATCCACACAGAGATGTAGTGGAAAATGTGCTGACTGGCTGCATCATGGTCTGATATAGGGATAGCAATACCCCTCAGCATAAAGTCCTTCAAAAGGTTGTGGTCACACCCAGGACATCACAGGCAAAACCTTCCCCACTAATGAGTACATCTTCAGGGAACACTGCCTTCAGAGAGCAGCAGCAATCACCACCAGTACACGCTTCGTTCTCACTGCTGCCATCAGGAAAGAGGTCTAAGTGCCACAAGACTTGCACCACCAGGTTCAGAAACAGCTGCTCCCCCTCCACCATCAGACTCCTCAAGGACAAACTCAATTATAGGCTCATTTAAGGACTCTTACTTGTGCACTTTACTGATTTTGTTTTTGTTCTCTCTGTATCACAGTTTGTTTACATTCATTATCTGTTTACTGTTCTATGTTTGTTTATGTGTTTACGCTGTGTACATTTTTTTTGCACCACCAATTAGTGGTAATTCTGCCACACAGTGCTCGCCCGCCGGCCCAACCCCAACAGCGTTCTCCCCAGCCCTGACTCTATGTTTCTCCCCTGACCCCAACAGCGTTCTGACTCTGCGCGCACCCTGGCCCCAACAGCGCCCCTTCCACCCCACCCCCACCCCGGCAACTTACCTTTTGGAGGCCAACACAGGGAAAAGGAAATTCCCTGCAGGGTTTCCAACAACACAGTGAGTGCGTGACACATCGCCCACTGCATCACCGAAGGGGCTGTAGCCCCCTTAAATTCCCCGGTCACTGTTCGACCGGGCATTTTAGGGTCCAGTTGGTAGGATAAATGCAAATGGGTAGGATAAATGGGTCCCAAGCTGCCCCAGTTGGTAAACGCCTAGTGAGATGGCATCTGTCGCAGACCTCTTGCTATACAGTAGGCAAATTGGAAGAGATCTATGCAGCTCCTCAGGCAGGAGCTGATCTGCTTCAACACCAGCCTTTCAAAACACTTTATCATTGCTGATGTAAGTACTGCTAGTTGTTAGTCAATGAGGCAGGTTACTCCACTCTTCTTGGTTGACCCCTATTTGAAACAGGTGGGTACCACGCCCTGCCTTCAACACCAAAACTTAGGTTTTAGTGAAAACGAGTGCAGCAGGTTCTAATTTATTTATTGGCTCTGGATAACATCGGCAATATTTACATTTACTGACAGTCCCTAATTTCCCCTGAACTGAGGAAAGAGTGAAGTCAACCACATTGGTGGTCTGGAGTGAGAAATAAGCCAGACTCGGTTAGGATGGCAGTGTTCTTTCCCTGTGGGAAATGAATAAAACAGATAGTTCTTTAAACAATCCAGTAGCTTCCAGGCAAATGCTACTGTGTTTTTTTTTTAAATGACACATTTATCAATGCATTTGAATTTCCGAGCTATTATGGTGGAATTTGAACGTGTTTTAGGATTGATGGTCCAGCTCTTTAGCTTTTACACAAAAAATTACAAAGCTACTCTACCCATAAAAACATGAAGGCTTTCAGTATAGATACACTAATGCAAGATGAATGTTAATAGAACTGGAAAAGAGGACAATAATAGGAGCAGAATTAAGGGGTACACATTTACAAATCGTCAGAAGTTACTGTTTGTTAAAAAGACCAGACAACTTAAACTAAGTGTTGGGATTTATTTTTGGAGTGATATAATTGAAAAACATCTCGAACTTGTACTCAACACTGTGAAGACTATAGGTTAAATATAATTCTGTTCTAAAAGGGATGTAATGGCAGTGGAGAAGATGCAGAACAGATTAGTTAGGATGTGAATAGAACTAAGATGTCAAACATACTGAGAAAGCAGTTGAACAAAATACCGTTGATTAATTTTTGTTAAAGTTAGATTAGCTTGGGAGGTCGAAAGGAACAGAAGAATACATTGACGGGATAAGACAAAGTGAGAAGTGGTGAGACGAGGCTTGTGTAGTGCATTGATGCCTGCACAAACCAGTTGGGGTGAACAGCTTGTCTCTATGCCGTTGACTCACTGTGATTGATGTGAGCTGGAGGCAATGCAGATTTAAAAAATGCAGCCCAATCCAATGTCGTGTCTGAGATATTGAGAAGTGTGGGCTTTTCAGCCAGGATGTGAAAGCTGGCTTTTTTTGCAAGAGATATATCAGGTTGCTAAGTACGTAGAAAGTATCATCCCAGAATATTATTTCAAATTAAACTGTTAGATTAGAATTAAGTTGAAAGCAGTAAGTGGTAACTTTAGTTATTAGAGCAGATAATTCTCTTTCATTAAAAAAATAGATGTCAAAATCTTAAGCATTATTCATAAATAATTTGTTTCTGTGGAATGTAAAAGTTAAGATCTCATTAAAAAGGTAGAATTAAGATGGACTGAAAGGCTTCAAAGATAGATCTTCATTTGTGATCTTGTGATAAGGATACTCATTAATACCACTTAGGTCTTCTATTTATTTTTCCATGAGATCCACAATAATTATCTCCAAAGTCACTTAGCCTCATCCCACTAAGTACTCAAACCTTACGCTTCCTCTTGTTTTCTTGTCTCAGAGTTTGAAAACACATACCACCAGATTCAAGGATAGTTTCTTCCCCACTGTTATCCGACTATTGCTGCCCTTTGGCTCGTTAACTGAACTTTTTGCTCTGTAACGTTATATGTTGCACTTTTGTTTTATTGGACTCAAGGGTAGGTTGACTTGCCTGGATTAATTAATTTTCACTGTACTTTGGTGCATGTAATAATAAACAAAATGAGTACAGGTACTCCTTGACTTGTGATCTATGCGACTTACGTCCATCCGCGCATACGACCGAACTTTTTATAAAAAATGTAAAAGAAAAAAATATAAAATATACGCAGTTTACGTTGTATTTGACAGACTATTATAGAGATACAGGGCATGTAAGATCCAAAATGTGCGTACTTACTTTGCTCGCCGGTGTGCCATGGCTGGGCGCAGCCATCTTGATTCCTGTGCGCATGCGCAAGGCATCGGTGGGCTCCTGCCCGGTGGGTTCGCGCAGTGGTGATCGGATGGAGCATGCACGGGAGTTCAGGGTGCTAATTCAATGATCGTCTGGGCTCTGAACTGTTGCGTAGGTGCCAACCCAACTCCAATGTGTGACCCATTAAGGTCCCTCCAGCTTTCCTTTGTTCAGCAAAGGTATTTTTAAACAGTTCAAGGAGGATGAGGGATTAGCCTGGAGAATAAGGACATTCACGAGAGCTTCAGCAGGAGGTGGTGAGATAGAGTTGGAGATGTCCAACTTGACCAAGGTGTGAGTAGGTAGCTGAGAGTCAATTGGGACTGTGAGGTTAAGTGATCTGATTTAGTCTGACACAACAACTGGGAAGGGAACAGAATTAGCAGCAATGACTCTATAGTGTGACTAGGGGAAAGTTAATTATTTAGTCTCCTTAGTTTTCAATTGGACAAGATCGGGGCTGAACAAAGATGATAATAACGAGTTTGTTGTCATATTCATTGTACAGTGTCCATATCCACTGAAAATTTTTACCTGCTGCATCAGAACGGATACTTCATGGATGTAGTGTGGAGAGTCATGTGATCATTTGAATTCAAAGGAGACCATGAACACACAAGATATGGACATTAAATATTCACAATGATCCTGGTGTAAGAAAAAAAGGAACTTGCAATATGCAGACAGTCCTTTTGTTCGAGCATTTCATGATTAGTATAACAAGGGGAGGTTCAAGAGCCTGACAGATGTTGGAAAGAAACTTCTTGAACCTAGAAGTGCTGATCTTCACGCTTTGTTGCCTTCTGCCTGATTGGGTATCAGAAAAGACCTCTCACATTTCAGAGTAGAGTTGTGATGTTGGAGCAGTTCTTGATTCGTATAACAAGGGGAGATTCAAGAGCCTGATAGATGTTGGAAAGAAACTTCTTGAACCTCGAGGTGCTGACCTTTACGCTTTGTGAGAAGACCTCTCACAACTCTCACAACTCAGAGTAAATAGAGCTGCGGAGAGGGATAATGTGGAAAGTTCTACCAATGTATAGATGTAAGTTCAGCTTACATGTGAAAACGTTTTCATCAACAGGCAGGACATCATTATGAAAGAGAAGCGGGTAACAGTTGTTCCAGATGAAACACTGCAGAGCCAGGAAAATGAGACATTCTAATTACTATTCGTTTGGGAACGTCACGTTCAATTTGAGGTGTTGGAAGATGCTATGCTTGGCTATGCTTGCAAGTGTGAGGAGAAATAATGTGCAAAATCACTTTTTCAGTTAGAGCTTCTGCAGAGATGGAAAACTTAAAAATCAGAGAGAAATAATGAGAGATGCGGACACATCTGGAAGATGCCAATATGTTACCACGCTTTAGAGATGGAACTGTGATCAGCAACAATATATCTTGTGTCTGTGTCCACTTTCAGGAAACTTATTTTCATTCTATCTTTACATATCTGAAATTTACAATGGAAATAGTCAGTGGAAACCTGTCATTGCAATTACAGCATGACAAGTTTACATGGGCATTTTTCATTATGAGTTGCAGACTTGGAAACTTATAATGGAAAAGTGATTTGACATCAGATTTTAACACATTATACATTAATATAAATGTTAATGAGTTAAAGCTTTATTTTCTTTATTTCAATTTAAATTTGCGTAGTATCACGTAATGGGGAAATAGAATAGACTGATAAATTCATTCTGCTGTAATAAAATTGCACAGTAGCAGAAGAAAACATTCTCAGAGGTGCAGTGATAGTTTCCAATATTGACTAGTTTTGAGTAAACTTGATGTCAATCAGATTTGTGAAGAAAGCAACATAATTAGCACAGTAGTTTAGAATTTGATAGCGTGCAGCTCATTTTTATTCTCTCCTTTTTGAAAAAAATTGCATTATTTTGAACAAATTCAATCTGGATTAAAGACAATTTATATCCATTCTTAATCACATCCAGTAAACATGTTTCAACCAGGCTGCGTTTGGACGTCATCTCATAATGGGATCAGGCTGAGGTTAACGTTCTCCATCAGCATTCAGCTGCTGAAGTTCAATCGAATGAGACCATTTGAACAGGGTACAAGGAGACACCTGACATTTCGGCAAAACTTTGAGGAGGGAATAAATATGATGGCAGGAGGAAGAACTTACAGTACTGCATTTTCAACCATAAGGCAGTGTCATTTTGCAAAGGCAAATCTGATAAAGGGCACACATCCAAGATATCATTGGTTCAGAGTACTAGGGAAGCACTCAGATCACAGCTTTAACATAATAAAACTTTGCAGTGTACTTTATATAACAGAATTTTACGCAAAAGTGTTTGGGTCAATACTTTAAAAAGTGGTGAAAGAAGTCAGTTTTAAATGTCAACTTAGATGTACAGCATGGTAACAGGCCTTTTCAGCCCATGAATATGGGATGCCCAATTGACCTACAACCGTAGGTGTGTTTTGAAGGGGGTGCAGGAAACTGGAGGAAACCCACAGGGAGAATGTACAAACTCTTACAGACAGCTCCAGATTCGACTGATGACACCGTAACAGTTGTAGACAATAGACAATAGGAGCTGGAGTAGGCCCTTCGGCCCGTCGAGCCAGCACCGCCATTTTACAGATCATGGCTGATCACTACCATCAGTACCCCTTTCCAGCCTTATCCCCATAACCCTCCGCTCACCGTGCAGCCCTAAATGTGTCTTAAGGAAAGAAAAAGAAGTCCAGGAAGGGAATGTCAGAGTCTTGGCAGACAAAGCCACTGACATCAATCATGGATGATGAAGAGACTAGAAATAGAGGAACTCAGGTGATTTGAAGATGAGGGTAAAGAAGACTGCGGAGGTAGAGCAGACTCGGGTAGGATTTGAAAACCAGGGAATTTGGTTCAGACCAAAGTGTTCCATTACTGGGAGCCTATATGTGGATCAGGAGGAACCACAGAATACAGAGTTGTGTGAGTGAGGACAGCTGACAGTGCATTGGAATAGCTAAGTCCACAGGGTTAATAAAAGCAAGGTGAAGGCATCACAGAACAAGAGGTGAAGGCAGGAGGGACCTTGATATGAAGTTGGGTCTAAGTGATCTTAATGATGATGCAACATGTTCTGAGCATCATCTGATGTGCCCAAGGGTTGTAAAGCTTGGAAAGGAGAAAATGGAAAAAAGGTAAGGAGTCCGACAGTCATGACGAAGGCTGAATTAGAGTGAGAATTGGCGTGATCACTCTTGGTCTAATGCAGTGGGAATGCAGAAATCAGGAAGAGCAGGGTGCGTGGGATATCTAAAGCAAGTCAGTCATACAACATTGGCACAATATCCTGAAACCAAAGTCAATAAAGAAGCTTGTTTGTGTTAAAGCAGATTAAAATTGTACAATGCAATCACACCACACAAGTGCACTACACCAGAATGACAGTTAATTAATGAGGCCACGGACTAATTAGTACAAATTCAAATACACTTCCAGTTATTGGCATCAAGAGGACAATTTCATTTACTATTTTGTTCAGTTTAAAAAATATGGACCGGAGTTCATTGGAACAGATTGTCAATATAATTGAAAATAATACTGAATTATGTTAGCTGTTCAATATTTACGAATGATCAGTGTTACTTGACCCAGAAGTTTGGAAGAGCGTTCAGTTGTTATTTAAGAGTTTAACTCTTGCTTTAATTTAGTGGTGAATACAGTTAGATTTTGTAAGTTCACTGAGTTCCAAAAATAGCTGGGGCTTCCTTGTAGATAGAGAATTAACTGTGATATCACCTTCAATATTTTGTAATGAATGGAACAATATATATTGTCCTCATTGCGGGGTTAGCATTGGAGAGTGTCAAGAACTTCAAATTCCTGTGTGTCAACGTCTCTGAGGATCTGTCCTGGATCCTCCATGTTGATGCAATCACAAAGAAGGCCCGCCAGTGGCTATACTTGGTGAGGTGTTTCAGGAGATCTTCTACAGGCTGGTTGATAATTTGGCCTGCGACATCATGGACACCAGTAATCACTCCATTGAGGACATCTACAAGAAGCAGTGACTTGAGGTTCCGTCCTCAAGGGACTCACCATCCAGGCCTTGGCTTCTTCACTCTGCTACCATCAGGGAACAAGGCACTGGAGCCTGAAGATGAGCACTCAATGGCACAAGGACCGGCTCTTTCTCTCTGCCATCAGATTACTGAATGAACAATGAACCATTGACACTACCTTACTTTGCCTTTTCCTTTCTCTCACACTATTTTTATTTGTAAAGCATTTTATATAAATGTATACACTGTGATTTTGCTGCAAAACAAAGAATTTTGTGAAGTTCAGGAAAATAAATTCTGATTCTGATATTGGTACAGAGTGAGGATTTGTTTGTGTTGCCAATCCTTCCAAATTTTCTTCACCTGCTCCTCAAAAAAAAATCTATCCCACAGAGAAATAAACCAGAAGCTCATTGAGGTGGGATTCCATTCCAGTTGTCTGAGAATCTCAGCAGTTTCCCTGGTCTATTGGTGCAGTACTTAATTCTGCATCAAGATGTTATGTGGGGATAAGAAATTAGTCTTTGCTCAACAGTGGAGAACAAATCCAAGGATCGGCCATTGGCCACTCTGGCCTACATTGGACAATAGACAATAGGAGCTGGAGTAGGTAATGGGAATAACTGGTGGCCAATACTCCCCTGCATGTTGCAAGTGTCGTTCCGTGGATGGCAGCATGCTTCCAGCATCTAACCACAGGTTGCCTATCATTGGGTTGCAGTGACCTATTGGCCATAACCATGAATGCAAAGTGCCCACCTGTTGTGTAAGGAACAAGTTCAACAGCCCCGAGAAGCAACGAGTCTGGATACAGACTAGACGTAACAAACGTTTTTATTTGCCCATGAGGGAAATTCGCCAAAGGGAATCACATACACTCATGCAAGGTGCATGCAGTATAACCATATCGGAGACAAGTAAACAGGTAATAACTACAAACTGCACTAAAAATATAGTGTAGAGAAAAGACACCACAGTACCTGCCACCCCTTTACCTGGTGCAGGTCCGCCACTAAGATTATTTGGAAATGCAAAATACAGAGAAGTGAGGCTTTGTTAGTGAGCGCAACAAAAGCCCCACACCCATTACTGGCACACACCTCGGAATCAATTCTCCACCGGCAGCTCTGACTTGAGACCTGGAGTGGAGTTCAGGTTGGTTCCTCTGGGAAAAGAGACCTGGCTGTTCTACGTGTTGGGCTTCATACCCACCTGCTGGTCAGTAGGGCTGGCCCAGGAATGCTCAAAATAAGCCAGGTGATTAAAAGAGCCAGTGGCAACGTGTATGGTTTTTTTTGAAATGGCCAATTACAAGGTGAGTGTTCAGCATTGATGATCTTAACCTTGATTGACAGATTTGGTAGCTTCTGATCAGATTCCTGCCGGATAGGTCATATGACCTTCCATACTACACTTCCTAACGGCATCCTTAAATACATCTGAAAGTAATATAACAGATGCTAAAAGAATTTTGCTGACGGAACTCAGATGTATAGGTACCTGGCTGATATTCGCCAAATCCTTTGAGACTGATTGTCTCTGTAATTGACAAGTGGGCTATCCATAAACTTGTGCAATCTACACAAGATTTAATTTTGACTTCAAATGCTGCTTGTATGGAGTTTCCATGCTCTTCCTGTGACGCAGGAATCTCATTCGACCTTTCTGGATCCAGGCGACAGTCTGCATCAACACGTTACTCATCCACCAATCCAGTTCAGGCTGATCTCAACCAGGGGCACATTGCAAATCAATACAGGCTGTTCCATGTAGTTCATTGCTATCACCATATGCTTTCATTAAATTGTGAGGAAAATGGAAAGACTTGGGAACCCTAAGTAGATGATAATGCCTCTGCATGTCAACCCTGTCAATATTAATTCATTGAACACCTACAACTACGTGAGGACAAGTGGAAGGGCTCTGACCCAGGATGAATTCCCATCGTTCCATATTCTTGTCATTTTTTTTTCCGATCTGTATAGTCACCTAGTCAACATAGCAGGAGCTGGAATCAGAATTTATTGTCATGAACAAGTCACAAAATTTGTTTTGTGTCAGCATTACAGTGCAAACATTTATATAAAACTACCTTGCCAAATAAAAAAACGTGCAAGAAAAAGTCAAAGTATGGGCAGTGTCTGGGGTCTGTTGTTCATTCGGGAATCTGCATGAACAAAACAGCTGAGGGAAACAAGCTGTCCATGTGCCACTGAGTTCTTGGCTTCAGGCTCCTGCATCTTTTTCCTAATGGTAGCAGAATAAAGAGGGCATGGCCTGAGTGGTGGGGGTCCTTGAGGATAGAGTCTGCTTTCTTAAGACACCGGCTCTTGTAGATGTCCTCAAT